>NW_026623078.1:14714135-15339135 GCF_023065955.2 Ursus arctos
TCTATTAAATAAACTTAATTTATAATTAGAAACCTTTTCATAAAGAAAACTCTGAACCCAAATGACTACCTTGAATAATAGAAATTTTAGACAAAGTCTTTTGAAAACAGAGAGGTTATTGCTTCCTAACTCATTTAATGATTTTATCACAACCCTAAAAGAAAAACCTGACAAGGAGCATTACAAAAAGGAAATTAAAGACCAAGATTTATAATGAACCTAGACATATAGAACCTTTAATAAGTATTAGCTAATTAAATCTAGCAATATATAAAAAGGATAATACATTATGTTTAAATAGGGTTTAGCAGGGAGTGCAAGATTGACTTAAAAGTGAAACATCCATCCATGTTATTCACCACATTAACATAATAAAAGACAAATTATGTAATCATCTAAAGAGAAGAAAAAGCATTTGACAGAATGAAAGTTCCATTCATCCTACAAGTTTTCAATAAACTATAAATAAAAGAAACCTTGTCATTTTGATAATGGGCATGATAAAAGCCTACAGCTAACATTATACCTAATGGTAAAGACCATATTTTCTTCCCTGTATTAGTCCGGGCTCTCCAAAGAAATAGAAGCAATATATATATATATATTTAAAATATATATATGTTAAATATATATATTTAACATATATATATTTAATATTTAAAATATATATTAAATATATATATTTAAAATATATATAATATATTAAATATATATTTAAAAACTAGTAAAAGTAAAGTAAAAAGTAACATAAAAGTAAAAAAAGTAGTGTACTTAAGTTAAAAAGTACAAGAAAAGAAACTCAATAAAAATTGGCAAATGAGGGGCGCCACAGTGGCTCAGTTGGCTAAATGTCCAACTCCTGATTTTAGTTCAGGTCACGATGTCAGGGTCATAAGATCAAGGCCGGTGACCTGCTCCACACTCAGAATGGAGTCTCCTTACAATTTTCTCCCTTTGCCCCTCCTCCCCCACACATGCATTCTCTAATTAATTAACTAGTTAATTAATTAATTTTTAAAAATGGTAAAAGATTCAAATAGAGTAGAGAAGATCTCTAAATGGCCAATAAGCATATCAAAATGTGCTCAATATCATTAGTCATGAAGGAAAGGCACATTGAAACCACAAGGAGATATCATTCCATCCCAACAGAACGATTAATTAAAAAGGCTAAAATTCCTAAATGTGGTCATTAGAACTCCTGTATTGCTGGTGTGAGTATACCATGTGCAATCATTTTGCAAAACAATTTGCCAGATTCTTGGAAAATTAAATCCAGAACTTTCCTATGACAAAGTGGTATCACGTGCCCATATTTTCAAGAAGAGACTTGTCTAATGATGTTCATAGTGGCTTTATTCATAATTTCCTAAAACTGAAAATACCATAAATGTCCATCAACAGGAGAATGGAGAGATGCATAACAACATATTCATACAATGGAATATTTCTCAATAAGAGAAAGGACCAACAGCAAGTACATGGATGCCCTGCAAAAACATCATGCTGTGCAAATCAAGATGCTTAGAGAGAGTACATGCTGTAGGATTCCATCCATGTGAAGTTTAAAGAACGGGTAAGACTTATTTGTAGTGACAGAAGAACAGTGGTTGCCTCTTATTGGGGAGATGTTTAGTGGATAGAGGGACAAAGGACTTTCTAGGTTGATAGTTAAAATGTAAAACACAGCTTTTTCCTTCCTATGTAGGGAAACCCAGTCTTCCTTACTACGTGATTCTTCCCTGTGTATCTCCTTTACTACTCAAATAAAATTCTACTTCTGGTTGTCAAACGTGTGGAGGTTTTTCCCCTCAAGAAGTGATTCTCTGACAGACCAGCTGGGAGTCCTACAATTTAATTCAATTCTGAAGCATCTATCTGGAGATAGTATAAATCTCACCGGTAAAGTGCTCAATCCCACAACATTGTCCCCCCCCCCCCCCCCGGCCACATACACACACATTTACGTAATGCCTGTGTTTCTGACCAATTGGGTATAGATCAGAGCTTCCAATGATCTACTCTTTGGGTTCAATTAATTTTCTAGAGCAGCTTACAGAACTCAGGGAAACACATTTACAAGTTTATTAAAGGATGCGATAGAGGACACATTAGAAGAGCCAGATGAAGAGATACATAAGGAGAGGTCTGGGAGGTTCCTGAGCATAACAGCTTCTGTCCCTGTGGGGTTGGGGTGCATCACCCTTCCAGCGTGGATGTGTTCACTCACCTTGAATCTCTTTAAACCTTGTATTGTTGGGATTGTTGTAGAGGCTTCTTCACATAGGCATGATAAATTATTACCTCCATTCCCAACTCTGCTCCCCTCCCTGGAGGATTGGGAGTGAAAATACCAAGTTTCTAATCATTGCTTGAGCTTTCTGGTGGCCAGCCTACATCCAGGTGCCCTCCAGGAGCCCACTCAGGGTTTTCTCATTAGGAGCAAAAGATGCTTCCAGTGCTCTTATCACTTAGGAATTTACAATGGTTTTAGGAGCCGTGTGCCAGGAACAGGGGCAGAGACCAGTATGTATACTTTCTACGATCTCACAATGGTCTATATCTCAATCACAGTGTGAGTTACACAGTGCATACATTCATCAAAACTCATGGAACTGTAAAATTAAGATCTATGCATTTCACTGTGCAGTAAATTATGCTGAAATTAAAGAAAAAGAAAAAATACCCTTAGATCACATAGTAGGCCAGAAACCCACTCTTATCTCTATTATCTTGAGTTATACTCAACTGGATCAACCAACAAAATCCAGATGGAGTTGAGCAATGTGTCCTGGATTTTAACCCTGTTCATAAAATAGAATAACAATAATCTAAGTTGCTTAAATTTCCTATCATCTGATAAGTTTTTCGTCAAATAGAATTAATTCATTCTTTGACTCCCTCTGATTAATTTGGAGAAATGAATGTTACAAGCCATGGACAAAGCTTTTCCTCTCTCATATTTTCCTTTTGCTCAGCTCTGGCCAATGGATTCCATTCTAAATCCTGGTGCAATCTGAGGTGTCTGGCTCAGTAGCTGAAATTTGGGTCAGCTTCCACTTGAATTTTCCAGTTTCTTTTGTGCCTTCAAAGGTAGAATATGCCATGGCGCCTGAGTGTCTCAGTCGGCTAAGTGTCTGCCTTTGGCTTAGGTCATGATCCTAGAGTCCTGGGATTGAGTCCTGCATCAGGCTCCCTGCTCAGCAGGGGGTCGTCTTCTCCCTCTGCCCCTCCCCCTTGCTTGTGATCTCTCTCTCTCATGCTCTCTCTCTCTCAATTAAATAAATAAAATCTTTTTTAAAAAAGTAGAATAAGCCAATGATAAGATAATTACATTTCCATTGTTCCAGTTTCAGGAGCTAGGTGAACACTGCAGTAGATTACAGCTACCACTCCACAACTACAAGATGTCAGAAGCTTCAAATCCCAGAGCCTAATGCGACCTCTGCAGTAGCCAGTATCCCAGGTGCATAAAAGAACTTTATAGAGACCCCTGGGTGGCTCAGTCAGGTAAGCATCTAACTCTTGATTTTGGTTCCGGTCATGATCTCAGACTCCTGAGATCTAGCCCTGAGTTGGTCTCCATGTTGAGAATGAAACCTGTTTGTGATTTTCTCTCCCTCTCCCTCTGGCCCCCTCCCCTGCCACTGCCTGTGCTCTCCCTCTCTCTTAAAAAAAAAAAAGCCTATATAGTAGTGTCTCCCCAGCACAGGGCTATTCCCAGAAGCCAAACCATGCTGCCTTCTAGAGTTCTGTTCCACGATTAACTGTCCAGGACAATGAAGGCAGTGTTGGTAGAAGGAGGTGCACGGAGAAAAGGGAAAGAGAAAAAGAGAAAGGAATTTTCCTTTCTGTTTATCCCAGTTATCAAGACACTATCATCAGTGCATTTGGGGAAGTTTCCCATAAACAGGTTAACTGAAAAAAATATTCCCACAACTGTGCAGACTGCTTCATCTGAGGAGAGTGTCTTCAGAAACACTGTTTTTTTCTGACAAATTTTAGCAATTTTAAATGCAGGCAACACTAGCCCTCCAGTCTTCCCCAAGGCCTTCTTATTCTCCTTACCATCCTTAATAAATATTTAAAGAACACTTTTTTAACCTCTCTCTTTAGCTTCTGCTTTCTGATACCTTAATCCTGAGTTGAAAAAGAACTCTGGTCTAGAACACTCTTTATTCCTGTGAGCATCTGTAAGAGAAACGTCTCCAAAACACACCAGGGTTTTGCATTTCCTGGGAAAGGAGAGAGAAAGGAAAAGCAAACAGTGTTTCACTCATCAATGTTCAAAAGGCCCAACCGGAGGCTCTCCTTGGGATCTCCTATTCTGAAACAAGCCTGCCTGGCCCCAGAGGGATCTCTCTTTCTGCTGCAACTAGATGGAATGTGCATACCCTGTAGTCCACCAGGCTGCAACCTCAGGCATCTACAGTAAGGCTGCCTTAGCCCACCTGTGAATCAGCTTCCTTCCCAAAGCTTTCCTCTCCTGAACAAAAGTGTGCCAATTAGTCTCACAGCTGCCTTTGTAGCTTGGGGTTCCCGAGGGACCCAGCCTCTGGTTTGCTGAGAGATGCCAGATTTGTCATCAGGAAAAGGGATTTAGGAAAAACGCAGGGTCCCAGATCCTGGATGGGCTAACATGGCCACGGCACAGTATGTTCCTGGGAAAAATTAACACAATAGGGCAGTGAAGGCAAAAGTATATGCTTTATTATCAAACCACAGCTTGAGCCTCAAATTTCTATCTGGAAGCTTCCCCTTGTGAGTCTGGTGGAATCTAAGTAGATCGGGGAGGGCAAATTCATGGCCTGTGTGCTCTGCAGCCCCATGAGACACCCCTTGCCAACACTGATAATCCATCACGGCCTCAGAATCCTTCCCCAAGTAACATTGTGGTACAGCAGAGGAAAGCTGTTTACAGCTTTACACTAGATGGAGAGACCATCTAGGATGCCTGTTCCTTAGGCTCTTTTTCCTGGTCTTTGTTCCTTCTTGTTCTAAGGTGGGCAGGAGTGGTAATGAAGGAGATCTCTGAGAGGCACACTAAACCCCTTTATAATCCTAGAAGAGAATTATTAAATTTTTTTAAAAATTAGAGATACAAAAGCCTTGGGACCCATCAAAATAGGTTTTCAGGTAGAAATGAGACTTTCTCATGTTTTATCTCAAACTGTGGCCTCAGAGCTCCTGACACATGTCAGATCTCCAACAAAGGATCATGGTGGGAGAGGGGAAGGGATTAGAGTTTCCACTCCTGTGAGGACGGATAACTAATAGTACATATTTGCACTGTCATTACCGTAGTAAAAATGATTGTTTTTATCTTTATTTTATAGATTAGGAGACTGAGGCTGAGGAGGCACACTTACCATCTTGAGGTCACAGAGCCAGTGAGAGTAGGAGTTTAATTGGAAAGTGCCTGTGACACCAGTCCCTTGCTTCACCCCATTCCTAGATAATCCCCTCGACAAAATGACTAGGAGTCAATAATATCTGTGGGTCTGGGGCACCTGGGTGGTTCAGTCAGTTAAGCATCCAACTCTGGATTTCTGTTGAGGTCATGATCTCAGGGTCGTGAGGCTGAGCTCCACTTTAGGCTCTGAGCTCAGTGCGTGGAGTCCTTGGGATTCTCTCTCCCTCTGTCCCTCCCTCTGCTCTCTCTCCCTCTCTTTCTTTCTCTCTCTCTCTAAAATAAATTACCTTACCACCCCACTCAACCCCAAGAACAGGTGCTCGGAGCTCTATGATAAAAGATTAATCATTTTAGAACAATTGTTATTTACAATAGACATTTTTTAAAATCAAAACATGCCTGAAAAGAATACGCATCTTCTATCACTCCTATCTGAGCACTGTACCTGTCTGTCAGGTGGCTCTTCTCTGGCACAAGTGACTCAGCTTTAGGAAAGCACAGCTACCCACTTGAGAAGGAAGGAGACTGTCTCCTATAAAAAGGAGCTGGCTTTGCAGCTAGACAGAAAGAGCTTTCCCCTCACTCCCATGTACTGAAAGTCTGCCCTCTCTTAGGCGGTCATGGACCAGCATAGGGTAGATGTGACTCATGCATTCCACTAAGTCAAGAAGACAAGGTTTGAGCTCTGTTTCCCATGGTAGGGGAGTGGTTAGTCCTCCTAGAAAAACGAGGGGCTATTCAGAAGACACATTTCTAGCTTATTACCTGAGTTTAACCTGTTTTTATGATGTTTCCCAGCTAAAGGGCAAACAAATCTTATTTTTATATTGATTTACTTGTCAGAAAGTTCATTATGAACACTGAAACGCCTGAAATTCAAGAAAAACAAACAAAACAAAACATGGTTTTTTCCATTATTGATAAAAATGAGGAGCTGACTCTGGTGCTGAAATCATTCTTAAGTCCCAGGAGGCAAAAGACCTGGACACAGTGTGACAGTATGAAATTCAAGTGTATGTTAGTGGAAGCGGTGACTATCTGGGAAAGAGAGCTCCTCCGAACCTCTGCACGTCTTGGGACCATTCACACCCTTCCAAAGACCAACGATGAGTGTTGGTAAGTCTGTCATAATAAGGAAATTAGCATCTTGCACACAGATACCATCATTCTCTTCATTTTCTGATTCATTTATTTTTTTTAACTATGCTCTTTTTAAAATTTTATTCATTTATTTGTCAGAGAGAGAGAGCACAAGCAGGGGGAGCAGGAGGCGGAGGGAGAAGCAGGCTCCCCGCCGAGCAAGGAGCCCAATGTGGGACTCGATCCCAGGACCCTGGGATCATGACCTGAGCCAAAGGCAGAAGCTTAACCCACAGGGCCACCCAGGCATCCCTCATTTTCTTATTTAAAGAAAATCTTGGTAATGCTTGATATTTATGCCAGCTACTTTTTTCTTTTTTTAAGAAACAGAGTATTGGCTACTGAAGTAGCTACCTGAGTATAGGGAAAAGACCAGGCTGAGTAAAAAGGACAAGGTTTTGATTGGCAAGATAAGATATTGTGGTGATGGTGAGGGTTCACACTGATCCGTTAGAGTTAATTGTTTGTGTTTTTTAATATCTGCTCTAGTGGCACGAGTCCTGTTCTGTTCTTAATTCCTGAGCTGTTGTTGTGATAGTCTGTGAGAAGTTTCTGGGGCTATTTTCTTGGTTTCCCTCCCTCATCAAATTGCTAATCAGTTCCCAAATCTTTCAAGATTGTCTTCCCTAACGAGCAATGTTTACCCTGACAACCACATTTGAAGCCCATCTCCCCCACAATAGATTAGGAAGGAAGACAGACACAAAGGCTAGTGAAGAGCTTCTCACCCTGCTAGAGATATTTTTAAGTGTCAAAACTCCAGTGGACAAACTACTGGAGAAAGAGGCGAGGAAGGAACATAAGGAATGTGGTGGGGGTTTGATGGAGGCCAAGGAAGAGTGCAAACGGTATTAGGACAGGACCAGGGTCTGACGCCCGAGGATGAAAAGCAAGATAACGAACACTTGCCCAGCTTTTGTCAGAATGAGTTGTATTAATTATTATGATCAGGACAGCCTATGGAATCACATTTCTTTTTTCTTGTTGATATGCTTATAGTACTCCAGAAGAGAGATTTTAATTTGAAATTTATTGCCATCCTTTTACTATCAGATTATGAGAAGTAATCTCACATTTCCAGACTGCAAAGGGAGATGAGTTTGAGCAACATGACAAAATGCAAAGCATTTACTCTATTTTATCCTTTTCTGTCACTGGTCTTCCTGTGTTCCCAGAGCAACAATAATAAAAAGTAAAATATCTGAGTATGGTGGATATTTTCTTAAATTCCAGTTCCAACTATGTCACTTTCTGGCTCAAAAGCCTTCACAGTACTATCCAAATCCCTTTATATAGGGCTCAGACTTCCCTTTTGAATTTTTCTTTTATATCCAAACTAGACGACTTCGTGATTTCTCATGTTTACTCCTCCCCCACGCTATCCATCAACCTTCCTCTGTCAAAATCCTGCTAATTCTTTAAGGTTCACCTCCAAGACACTTTGTGATTCCCTCTCCTGGATGTAAACTCTTCCTCTTTCTGTCCCCTTAGAACATTTTCCAGTGTCTCCGTGTGTGCACGCTTCATCTACTCTGCCTTGCTGCGGTTCAGTTATAAATTATTTGTGTACTGGCTCAACCCATGTCTGAGTGTACATATCTTCCTAGGGGAAATGTGGGTGTTTTCATTATGTGGTGCCCTCCTCAGGCCCTACAGATTGTACACTACAAATTGTACAACTTTGGTGACACCAAATACCTGTTTTCTGACTGCATTTGTCAAATCATGACTGGGTGGGGACCTCATCGCTCTATTGACCCCCACTTCAAAGTTAATATGTGTCAGTTGATAACTTGGAAAGCGCATCTCTCAACGTTTAAAGAAGAGAATGTGACCTCTGAGAGAAGACACAAGACATCCTGGCACCCATCTATATGGTGCAGTCACAAATCTGACCCAGCCAAGACCTCAACTTTTTTTTCAAGATTTGTTTATTTTTTTTAGATAGAGAGAGGGAGAGAGAGTGCACAAGCTGGGGGGAAAGGCAGAAGGGGAGGAAGAGAGAATCTCAGACTCCCCGTTGTGTGCAGAGCCTGACAAGGGGCTCGATCTCATGACCCCAAAAATCACTGCCTGAAACGAAGAGTCAATGGCTTAACCCACTGAGCCACCCAGGTGCCCTCCAAGATCTCAACTTTTAATGCTCTGACTTCTGTATATTTTAATAGCCCTACCTCTTTCTATTTTAAAGGCTGAGGCAGTCTGCATTAAAACAAAAAATCTGGGACAACTAGAGAGAATTGAGTTCAGGCATAACGGTAAATGGCTTGGTACATTCTCCTTAAGGAAAATGTAACTGAATTGGAGCTATCCCAGATATCTATCAGTGTCTTTTATATTCAAAGATACTGCCACTGACTCTGTTGCTAAATATGTGGGCGAGGAAGGCTGGAAAGACCAGTGTGAGCAGCTGTCCTTTCTAGTGCATTTGAATTAAGGCTGTTCTTTCCTTAGCAGCTGTGGATGCTGTTTGCTGAGCTTGTTGCTATTTTTGATCCTGGTTTCTTCAAAAAAGAAGACAAAGAAAAGAAAGAAAGGGAAAGTCACACCATCTCTGGTAGTCCTCCTGTCCAGCTGCGCTCCATCCATTTTCCTGAGGCTCAGGACTATAAAGCAGCATATACTCCTAGGTTTTCTGTTCCCAATTTTCAGTTCACTTTATTGTTATTCCTATGTACTGAACCCGCGGTCATACATTAGCCTCACATCTGGAGCATCAGAGAAGTTGCAAGCAGTGTTTCAGTAGAGCTGGTTCACTGGCTGCTTTCCAGAGATTCAGTTTTTTTGTTTGCATCTAGCGATTCATTAATGGGTATTGGGTCCCCAGTGACACTGGTTAAACTGCCCAGAATGATGCATGTGAAATTTGAGGGGAATCCAAGCCTCCACACCACATGACTTTAAATCCCCTGGTCCTGTCAGAATTTAGACCTCCTGTAGCTTGACACTTCATTTTACCCACCAGCTTCTCCACAGGCCTGGCCATCCCCTTGATTGGTGCCCTGAGATCTGCTTATTGGACATCTGGTCCAATCTGTTCCCCAAAGCAGAGTGTGATGACTGCTCCTGGATCTTAATTGGTGAAGAAATCTCTGGCTTTTTGCTGATGAATATGCAATATCTATTGCCCACGAGTTTACTCTCCATCTTTGTGACTGACCAACAGGACACAATTTCTTGCATAATCTCTAGGCTCTAGACGTTTATGCCCCTGGCCTACATTCACTGACATTTAAGACCATACACTTCTACCCACCAGGATCCTCATGTCACTAGAATACTCTGTTCATTTGAGCCCACTACCCCTTAGCCAGGCAGCTCAAATCTTCCCTGATGTGACCTCCTCTGCATGCAGCCTCAATATTCTTCCCATCTACTAGGGATGTCCTAGGGGAAAGCAAAGACTCTATGGTATCTCCCTCTATACAGCACTCAATAGAAACCATTCTAAAATATTCAAATACGACTTACGAACTATGATCCTCCAAAGTCAATCCTAGTTCTCCTCTTCATGGTGAAAGGCACCGTGGCCTCAAGGTCACAAGCACGGTGCTAGAGCCTTGTGACCTGGGTTCATCATCCAGCTCTGTACCTTGAAGCTTATGACCTTTGAAAGCTATTTTCTCCTTCAATTAAGTTATCAGGACAATGAGCATAACAATGGTATTTACATCATCCAGTTGCTATGAGACATAATGATTTATAATATGTGCAACTTATATAAATAAATATAAATTAATTAAGCTATGGAAAATTATCATTCATGTAAATAATTTTGTGTACAGCTTGTAAAAATCTGTAAGTTCTACCAAATCCATAGTTTTGCAACGTGTTTTAACTGGTCAGGATTTGGCCAGACCAGAAGAGTTGATGGATGAGTTGCTTTAATCAGTTTTTTATTATCCACCCTTCCCTTTCTGATTGTGATTTCAAAGAAATCCTTATCTTTCTTCAGCAGCTTAAAGGTCATGGGAAAAATATGAGACTATATAGGCATCCTCTTCTACCCATGATTTTAAAATATTAGGGTAGACTGTCTAACTTTGGAAACCAATATCTGTATATATATTAGTGTTCACTAAAATATTAGCATGCAGAAAGCCATACATTTCAATCAAATTTCACTGAACGTTTATAAATGCACTTAAATATGCTTGAGTCTACTGGTTTTTTTTTTCATGTGTTTTGTCATAAGTCAAATCAATGAATTACATGTCAGCATCTCTCCTTGGAATGGTGGTAGAAAAGTATATTTCTTACACTTTATGAACACAAATCAACTAGGCTGTCATGATCACTTAGGCCAAGAAAACAACCACTCATGTTTATTAAATGCCAGAACTATGCTGAAATGTTAATGAAGAATGAGCTGATTCTGTGCAAGTGAGAGAAATACAAAGTGCCATTCTTTGGGATTCATATTGGTATGTGTATTAGCAGAAAGTTAGTTTAGTGAAACTGCATAATGAAATGAGTGAAGATCTAGGAGATGAACATCATGGAGCTAGTTGCCTTTTGACCGAATTCATGGACCTTCCCACTGCAACTGGGAAAAAAGCCCTTGAGAAGAGAAAATACAGTTAGTGGTAAGAATTCAAAATAGAAATCTGGAATTGTTACATGCTTACCAAAATCGCAAATATATTCAATGAGTCCAAAGCCTGAAGGTGATGGTGTGAGCTCTCTTCTTTAAGTCTGATCTACTCTGTAATCTCTGTTTTTCTCAGAAAAAGTAAAATCTCCCATTACTTGCTGTCTTACCTGGCCAGAGCATCAAGATCTACATCATTAGGCTCTAACAGCATTCTTTAATAGCATTTCACTCTGGGAGAAGAAGGAAACATTTAAATGTAGAAATTGGTCTTGTGTTGCCTCATGTTGTTAATTTGATGTGATTCACGAAGCTGCTGTTTGGACTGTACTTTAAATGAGATCAAAACTCACCTTCAGAGTTTTGAGACTTGTCCTCATAACCCCCACCATCACCACTAAATAACTTTCTAAAACAATCTGTAAGCTTTATGCTATGGCTTTTGGCGTGGGGTCTGGGGAGAATAATAAATACCTCTCAAGCAGGATTTCTCTATAAGCCTCAGGCTGTGGTAAGAATAAATACACAGAGATTCTTTATCTATATCTGGATGGTTAGCATATTAAAATATTTTGTCACTTAAGTATTTTTCTCCTATAGCTCCTATAGCTATGGCTGATTTTTTTTTTAAGTATTAATTATAGAAGTCCAAGGAGAAAATACAGTCCCTTCTTCACAACACAAATTTGTTTTGTCTTGAAGTGGAAACATCTTATACTTTGTATATTCTTTTTTAATTAAGTTTTTTATTTTAATTCTAGTATAGTTAACATATAGTGCTATATTAGTTTCAGGTGCACAATATAGTGATTCAACAATTCCATACATTACAGCAAGTGCACTCCTTAATCCCCATCAACTATTTCAACCATCCCGCCACCCACCTCCCCTCTGTTCTGTTTGTTCTCTATAATTAAGAGTCCACTCTCTGTCTTTTTTCCTTGTTTTTCTTTTTGTTTCTTAAATTCCACATATGAGTGAGATCATATGATATATGTCTTTCTCTGACCTATTTCACTTAGCATAATATATTCTAGTTCCACTCATGTTGTTGCAAATGGCAAGACTTCATTCTTTTTATGGCTGAATAATATTCCATTGTATACACATACTACTTGTTCATCTATTCATCTATCAATGGACATTTGGGCTGCTTCCATATGATAGATCTATCAGAGCCTCAAAGAATGGGAAGGAATTCTGCAAACAGAAAGGGATGCTACAATCAGAAGAAAAGGTATTGGAAAATGTGTTAGGAAACCAAAAATGATGGCTACCATAGTTTGGCACACTTGACTTTAACTTTCTCTGCAGGGATAGC
Organism: Ursus arctos; assembly: GCF_023065955.2. Lineage (NCBI taxonomy): Eukaryota > Metazoa > Chordata > Mammalia > Carnivora > Ursidae > Ursus > Ursus arctos. Next base: position 14,726,601 of record NW_026623078.1, read on the forward strand.
CTACAGATAGGACCCATGATTCCAACAGACAAAATGTGATGCTACTACTAATGATTACTCCCCTCCCTGTCTGACGAGACACCACCATTTCCTTAGGACAAGGGTGTTCTTTAGTCATTGTCCCTTATACAAGCCTCCCACGCTCCTCTCTGCATGTGTAAGGGTGGGTGCAGCTTTCCTGTCAAAGGGCAGAAGTAGATCTCAGAGGTGAGCTGGGAAAAAACAGAGTGGCTATCAAGAAACAGGTTATACAATTATTAGAACACAAGCTTTAGTGTCAGAGAGATACAGGTTCAAATGTCAGCTTGACAATGCATTGGCTTTTGACCCCAACTTTTCTGAGCCTCAGCTTCTACCTCATTGAGTTCCTCTTAGGATTTACTGAAATAACATATGTAAAATATAGGGCGTAACACGTGGTGACAAGCCACCATTGTTATCAAGGACATTATTATTATTATTTATTATTATTATTATTACTATTAATTTCCTCTGCTTCTCAAACTGGAAATGAAGAGTAACAATTTGGAATGGTGGGACCTGTGAAGAACGTGACGTTACAATAATATACACATTATTATGTATGTGCACAAAACTCTCTCATACAAGAACTCTGTACTCTCTCATTTAGTCTTCAAAGCCCCCGCTGAGTTAGATGTCATTAATATCCAGTTTTCAGGGGACAAAGATGAAGCTCAGTGGGATTGTGATTTTATCAGGTCACATAACTGGTAAAGTCACAGAGACAGGATTCAAACATGGGTTTTCTGACTCCAAGTTCTGTTCTCTCTTAATTATACCACACTGTAAAGACCTATTTTTCTGAGAGCCCAGCATGTGCCTGAGTATGGCCTTGCTAATCAGATGGCATAATGGGTAAGGACAGTGGCCCAGAACACCCTGAGAATTCTTATTAGGTTACGAAGGTTTGGACTGTTTTTGCCAGGGATCGTCTCAGAAGGTGATAATAGCTGGCAAGCTGTGACTTGTTTGAGGGAAAAAAGGTAAGAAAAGTTAAGAAGAAGGAGGAGAAGCTGAGTGAAAGAAAGAACAAGCCGAAGATTGGGATGGGGAAAATAAAATCTGCCTGATTAGGACTAGTAGGAAACCAGTGTTATTTTTTAAAACTTCTTGCACTTTTTGGTAAAAGAAAACAATTTATCCTTGCCCAATGGCAACACTTACTAGTTAAAGAATTCAAGAAAGAGAAAAAGAAATAATAATGTCCATTTAACGGATAAATCGAATTAACTTTTCTCTTTGATCTTTAAGATTTTGAACCTTTGGAAGGGGATACCCTAAGGGACTTCTGTAAATGCTGACTTATTTTGCTCACTTAGTTTATTCCCTTTCTCATTCAAAATCCCCAAATTTTAGCTTATATATCCGATTATTCAAATATCACCCTGTAAAACACTTTATCCAATATTGACATCAGGACTTAATTTTTAATTATTACCCTAAACCCAATTTTCACCTTCCTCCAGTTCTCTCTGATATTCTCACCCTCTTTTAGGGAAGAGTTCTGAAGGTCTCTTGAAGACAGCAGCAAATATGTATTTATCAAACATACACACTTGAGCTTTGAAAAGTGTCCAAGGAGGTATCTATGAGATGAAATCACAAACCTGTCTTCTGGACTCATTATTTTTATTTATTTAATTTATCTTTATGTATTTATTTAATTAATTTTTTATTCTGTGCCATTCTCTTCCCTACATACACAGGCGAAAGTCAGACTATAAATGTATGAACCAAAGAAATGTTATATAGATTTTACTTATTCATTGCACCCAACAATATTGTGCTCAGAAGAACACATATATATTGTCTCCAAGGTGGGACAATTTCACTCTAATATAGAAGAGAGATACTACATACACTGTTTTAAAACAAATATAAGCTAAAAGTGAATGTTTGATTTTGTTAGCAGGGTAATACTGACCACAAAGAATGAATTAGGAATTGTTCTGTTTTTTGGGGGAGGTTTTGAGAAGTATTAGTATTAATTCTTCTTTAAAACTTTGATAGAATTCACTTGTGAAGCCATCAAGCCCTGGGCTTTTCTTTTTTTTAACATTTTTTGATTACTGATTCAATCTGTTTATTCATTGCAAGTCTATTTAGATATTCTATTTCTTTTTTAGTCAGTTTTGGAAAGTTTGTGTAGTTTGTGTCTTTCTCCTAAATTGTCCGTTTCATTTTTCTCTCATCCACAGAAGAAAAAGAGCTAAAGAAACTGGAAATTAACTACTCTTCTTAGATCCACCAGAGAACTGAGGTCACAGGGCAAACTGCTGTCCTGTGGCCCTAGAGACAGACTAGCAATGCAGAGAATCACAACTTAGTGGAGTGGAAGCTCAGGGGCAGAAACCACCAGGAACCAGTTCCAGGATAGGAAATCTAAGCCATAACTGAGAGACTGCTGGGGGCTCCAAGTGAAAGTTAAGAATTCTGAGGGGACCTAGTCATAAGAGACCCCTATACTTTTTTAAGTTTTGTCTCCAGGAGCTCTACCAGTTTATCACAGTGAAGACTGGAGAAAAATCCCCTCATACTTCTGGTAAGGGGAAGAAAAAAGGAACTATTTTGAAATGTGCTGGAACCTTCTATTCCTGAAAAGGCTTGTCCTCAAGAGAAACCTTCACCAGAGCCTCAACTATTGGGGTTTTATTAAAGCCTTACTCCCCAGGGGATAGGAAACACCCAACTCCATCACTGTCTCGTCTTCCTGCCTTATCCAGAGGGGAAAGCAAAACAAAACAAAGCAGAGAAGCACTTGTGAATATCATACCTGAAGGTCACAGGGTCACAAAAAGACTGAGACCAAATCACAGGACAATAGAAACTGAAAAAAAACTTAAATATATGTTTCCATAGAAGTATCTTTTGTTTCAAGGATCCAAACTCCATTCAAATCTGCTCAATTAAAACAAGAAAGTCTTCTTTTGAAGGAAGCAGACTGGTCTTACAAGAACCCAGGGTCCGGGGAAAAAACAAAACAGACTCTGAGGACACAGACGTCACGTGGCCTGTCACGTGTCTCTCCTCTCTGACTCCAGGCCTCCCTCCATCCCAGCCTCGTCATCCTCCTGGCTGTAATGCCGGTATGCTAAGGGCCCTCTTGCCTCAAAGCACTGAAGCAGGGTAATGTTCCTTCCCAAATATCACAGCTCACTGCTTCCCCATTCAGGCTTTTGCTCAATGTCACCTGTCATAGATGCCCTCCTTGAAGCCTGCTATAAAATAACACTTACTCTGTTTCTTGTACCTATCTGCTTTACCCTACTTTATCTTCGCTCATAGCACTTACCAACACCTCAACTTGTATATGCCTTAATGTTTATTTATTTTCTCTTTCCCCTCTAGACTTGTCCATGGAAAGCTCTTAGTAAATATTTGTAGAATAATTAGATAAATAAATGGATGAGTGAAGAACAGATACAAGTAGGCTTTAGGGACCAGCCTCTATGCTTCTCCTGTCTCTTGGTTTCTTAGCTTCTCTCTGTGTGTTTGCTTCATTTTTCTTCTTCTGCCAATCAGCTTCTGACTCTCTGTTCCCTTCTTACACTGGGGACACATGACCTAATCACAGACACCTGCCCTGCTTTGCTGATAGCTCTACTCAAGTGTTTATCTCCAACTTCTACTTCCCTCTCTGTCTCTTTGTTGAGGGACAATATTTGTCCAGCAGGAGATTTCCTTAGTTCGTTTCATTTTCCTGGGTGTTTTGTTGTTGTTGTTGTTGTTTTCCTGCAGGGGGTGGTGAGAGTGGAGAAGGGTGAGTTAAGTATCACAGATGCTGTTACCTACTTCTTGCACATTGGCATTCTTCTAGGAAGGACTTTAGGAAGTGGAAAGCAGGCATTTGAAATATATTTTTTCAAGGTAAGACCTCAGGGGAAAAAAAGCAGGGAAAGGAATAGTATTTATTTGTTGAGCCCCTGCTAATTGCTGAATGCTGTGCTCAACACAAAAATGCATATCATTCAACATTTTGTTAAGCTAGATAAGTCTTTTTTCTTTTCACAGAAAGATGAACCTATCATCATAGAACATTAGACTAGAAAAGGTGGAATGAAGATGTAAACCCCAAAATCAGTGTGTGTTCCCTTCTGACATTTTTTAAAAGATTTTATTTATTTGAGAGAGAGAGATCCTGGAAGGAGGGGGGCAGACTTGATCCCCAGACTCTGAGATCATGACCTGAGCTGAAGGCAGACACCTAACTGACTGATATTTTACCTTTGGGTGGGGTCTGCTCTACAGGGGTAAAAGATATAAGAAAGGGCTTTATAAAGGAAGAAGCATTTGCAAGGTGGTAGGCTTGGCATTGCCAGATATGAGAGACAAGGATCGCTAATGGAGAATAGAAGGAGCAAGTGGACACATGAAGAAAGGGGAGAGGTAGCAGCCTGATTTGCCTGGAACACAGAGGGGAGGGAGGGAGAAATGGGGCTGGAAAGTCATTTGGAATCAGATCATGTCAGGCTAAAGACTTTGAATATTATGGACCTCATGCAGCTGGTAGTTATGCATTTCCAAGAAACAGAACAGTTCAAAATTTGTAGCATACATTTTAGAAAGTGAGATTTTCTATTATAACTCTCAAAGTAGATAGGCTGTATTAGTTTTCCTGAGTTGCTATAACAAAACACCACAGACTGATGGCTTAAACAATATAAATTTATTTTTCACAGTTCTGAAGGCTGGGAAGTCCAAGATCAAGGCACTAGCTGATTAAGTTCTTGATGAGGACTCTTTTGGGGCTTGTAGGCTGCTGCTTGCTTGCTGTACCCCTACATGGCTTTTCCTCAGTGCACATGCATGGAGGAAGAGAGAGAGATGGGGTGGGGGTAAGGGAGGGAGAGGGAGGGGTGAAGAGAGGGAGAGAGAGAGAGAGGGAAAGAGAGAATGAATGCTCTCTGGAATCTCTTCTTGTAAGGGCACTGATCCCATTGAACCATGACCCCACCCTTATGGTCATGATCGCCCCTTATTACCTCCCAAGACTCTGCCTCCAAATATCACACTGGGGACTTGGGGTTCACCACATGAATTTTGAAGGAACACAAACATTCAGTTCACAACCTAGGCCAATCCAAATAAAATAAGAAAATACAATTAATATATAAAGACAGTTTTAGGCTTCCTGCTGAGTATGTTTCCTGCATGAATCAAATTGCCCTACGAAGGGAGCTGGCACCAGATGAAGCAGACGTGGGAATTTACACTCAGCATCCAACACTGAAGGGGCTCTTCTTTATAGTGTTGTTCAGTTTTAACTTTTCGAGTGGTGCTTTCTGCATGTACAAAATGTGAACCGCTGCTCAAACCTGAAATGTTCCTCTTCAAGCTGTCCTCCTGGCCTCAGTGTCACCCCCAAATCCTCTTTGATCGCCTCTTCTGACTGCCATCCAAGAGGTTTACGAACCAGGAAGAAAGCCTATGGCTCAAGAACTATCTCCTTTATAGCAAACATAAAGCAGGGATTTTCTCTTGTCCTGAAATATCCAAATAATCCATCCCCCAAAAGTGAAATAATAAATCTCTCACCTGGGCTCTTTGCTTTGCTTTTATCTTCAGCTTTACTTCTCAATCATCTCGACCTGGCACCACTGGTTCAAAATCAGAAAATAATCTGTGTTGGAATGAAATACGGAAGGAAAGGGAAGAGACTGAGCATTTTCGAAACAGCCCTGCACCAGATATCCCATCAGATACTTTATATGCATTTCATTTAAAAGCTCGAAAACCCTGCAACCAGTGTATTGCCCTCTTACTACACAGATAGAAAAACCGAGGCTCAGAAAGATTTAATTGTTTGTGGAACTCAATCACTGGACAATCAGGGAGCCAGCTGAGAAACTAGGGTCTCACGTGCCAGCATTGATGCTACCCATGCTGCTGCCCATAAAGCTTTAATGTTGAAATCTGCAGGATTTTGGTCACTTGAAATAGGGCAGAGTCTCTTAACAAGCCTTAGCAAAGCTTTAAATCCTTCCTAGGTCAGAAGACCAAAACTCCTGCTTTATATATCCCTCATCTAGAGGAAGAGCAGGATTGTCGTGGGGGCTTCACCAAGCCCCCTACTCATCACCTCTTATCACCAAGATGTACCCAACACTCATGAGCACATTTTGGCCCCTCCAGGGACCCTAAAGTTGTCCAACCAAGGGCCATTTACCCTCTCTCTGGCATAATGCTTCTGTGTATTCCTTTGGCATTCTGCTGCCATGCAGTCTTAGACAGCAACCGGTGATTTTTTCCAGTGTGACTAAAAATCGCAATTTAGTTCATCTTCAGGGCATGAGCAGGCTGATTGAGTTTCAGATAAAGTGGGGATTAGTCCTTACAATTAGTGAGAATGTTTCCTAACTGCCTCTTGGATTTATGCTGGGCTGTACCTGAGGCAAGCATGTGTTCTTTCTCACCCACGCAGGTGATTGACGGAGTGTGATGTCGATGAGCTCCTTGTCATGAGGCTTTGCCAGTGAATCTGATCTTATGTTTTTCCAACATTTATTCTCCATGTACTTCTCTTTTTTTCTAGTAAATGCTAATTGTATTTACCAGATTTCTTCACATGAAATTATGAGAGTCCCATAATTATTTATGAAGAATATCAAAACAACACATTAATAACATTGTGAGTTTAAAGCTCTTTAATATGTAATCCATTCATGTGCAATACTAAGTACTTCGCCAAAATAATGTGTAAATAAAGAACAAATACAGACTTGTGCTGTGAGTTTGTGGGCTGTGTATATTTTTTGATACATGCAAGTTAGCTCCTATTCAATTCTTTGAATTAAGACCCTGTCCTTCCACCCAATAGCTCATGGTCCATGTGACTTTTAATAAGATGACATGGGAGAGTAACGATCAGATGTGGGCATACATTTTTTTCCCTCCAAAAAATCTTTCACTTGATCTATATGGAGAAACACAGCGATGCATTAAATTAATAATGTTAATAGCTGAACTGGAATGGACATTTGTTGAAAGGCCTTTCTTTCTTCTCTTTCTGTAAATTCCCAGCTGTGTCCTTTGGATGGGATTGCCCTCATGCCCCACTGAAGGGGTGAGCCTTGGCTTAGCTCCATTGCTGTGTTCCATCACTCTGGGGTTTTCTATGGATGAACATGTGTTACAATTTGGGCCAATAATACTGAGATGCTTACTGAGGGACCTCTGGAGAAGAAACTGCCTCTTTCTTCATTGGAGGCTACCAGAAAGAGGTAGTTTCTTTCTCTGCATAGTGTGCTATAGATTTAAGGTCCGAACTGCAGCTATGATACTACCAGGAAAGGAGTTTGTCCAGAGATAATGAGCACACACAGAGGAAGCCAATGCTGAGGAAATGCAGAGAAAGAAAGCCCAAGCTTAACGACAGAGACCTCTGGATTAAGCCTCTCTTGAAGCTAGGTTTAGTATGATTTAATTACATTAACCAGCATATTATTCAATTTGCTCGAATCAGTTTGCATCATGCTTTCTGTTTCTGGCAACCAAAGCATGCTAATGGCTGCAATCTTCTAATTATCTAAGAAAGATCATAAGTATACTCCATTTTAGCAGTAATTTTCCCAAGGTTTCTCTTTCTCTTTGGATATTTCTATGTCATAAAGGCCTTAACTCCTTCTCCAAATTTTCATAAATAATTTAGCCAAGATACTCTATGGAGTTCCTCACTTGCCTCTTAAAGGAGTTGGAGAGTCATTCAAGAAGAACCTATGGAACACATACTATGTGACAACCGTCCTCTCTTCAAAGAGTGCTTCCAACTTTATCTGTTTTTACTATTTGATGTCAACATAATTTATTTTAAATAAACTATTATGCAGTTAAATATATAAACCACTGGTTTAGTCTAAACTCCTCATCTTAAAGATTGCAAAATTGAGCCTAAAATAAGCTAATGATTTGTCCAAGATTTCATGGCAAATTTCAGACTTAAAGAAAATTCCTGGATTCTTAATCTACAGTCCAGTGGTCTTTCATTACACTTTACTGCCTCCTCACATTGATTAGCACCACCTTTGCTAATAATTATGATTTTATTGTTTTATCCCAGGCTTTAATTATCCAAATTACTTTGGTCTGCAAAAATTGAATCAGAAAGCTAACAAGAACTGACTTCCTTATGAAATTTCTAGCACTTCCTATTTTCAGACAGGCTAGAAATACTCTGTGAACAGCCTTTCTTATAAGATTTGGCATCTGCCTCATGCTATGATCAGAAAGAAAAAGTATAGAGGTTGGAGAAAATTAACTAGAAAAATGAACCTGAAAAGTCTTAGTTTTACATACACATGGGAGCTTTCAAATGTCAGATCCAGATCCTGATAAGGCCCAAGCTCTCTTGAGGTTTCCTTGTAAACCAAATGTTTGTCCCGACTTGTCTTATCTTCACAGTAGTTATTTGCTTAATACAAAGTCTATATGTTGCGATGATGCTAATTTCAGAATTGAAATAAAACCTTTTTGTTTTTAAAAATCGGATTCAGGAGTGATTATTGACTGACCATGTTCCATAGGCTCTACTGTATTTCCCAACAGAAAACCATACAGTCCTTTTGGAGTTTTATCTTTGTTTCTCCGTGTCCCAAAAAGTAATCATTCAAGTGGTTCCTGAGAGAATCTAAGTAGGCAAATAATGATATAATATTAGTTCTTCAGAAATGTAATTTCCTGGGGCACCTAGGTGGCTCAGTCGTTGAGTGTCTGACTTCCGCTCAGGTCATGATCCCAGGGTTCTGGGATCAAGCCCCACATCAGGCTCCCTGCTCAGCCGGAAGCCTGCTTCTCCCTCTACCACTTCCCCTGCTGGTGTTCCCTCTCTCGCTGTGTCTCTCTGTCCAATAAATAAATAAAAGCTTTTTAAAAAAATAAATATAATTTCCTTTTGTACTGTTACAGTAGGGCCTGGAATGGATTTTAACTCTAATCCCAGGAGTATAGTCTGGTTATTTGGTATCAGTATTCATGATCCTAAACCACTTCATTGTGACCAGTTATGTGCTTGTTTCATCACTGTGACATTCCATTAATTGTGTGTAATATTAATTATTTTTCATACCATATTTGATTTTCAGACATACATAAGCCCTAACTAATCTGTTTTCCACTACTGAAAAAGAATACTTTCCTTTTGTGGCAGTATTACTTCTGGGGGTGGGGGAGCTAGCCTTCACCACACCTGTCTGTCTGATCACTGTGCTCATCCACTGTGGAGCAAACACATGGGGAATGTATTTTGACCTTTAAACCCTTTCAAATACGTTGTTTTTATTTTGATCAAGTACTGAGGGTGCCAACTGCCCTCTCCGATTTTAAAGATTGTGCTTGGGAATTATGCTTCTAGGCTTTTCAACAGGAGAGCAATTCCCAAGTTGCTTATGTGAATGGAGTGCTGGGAAGACCAACTGAATGAATAACTAGAAAGGATTTGTCTGAAAAGGGAACAGAAGGCACACGCTGAAGAATGGGGTATCCAATTCTAACAAAGAAAAAGGGGATTTCTCTATCTGCTTTCTAAAATTTCTAACACTTCATATATATATATATATATATATATATATATATATATATATATATATATATATATACAGGAAATTCTGATTAGGTAGGTACATAGTCACATATGTGTATACATATTTAACTGAGATACTTTTAATAAATAAATTGCTCCAAAAAAATCCATGTAAGTCAGGAAACAAATAGGATAATTTAAAATTCATTAGGGTAAAAAAAATCTACAGAGGAATAAGAAAGTATTTTTATACTTACAGGTATTTATTGGGTTAATTCTGATAACTTTGATCCTGTCTCCTTTGGCTATCATTACTCTAGAAGAAAGTTGTTACCTCTGTTGTCCATAACATTTAGATGATGGGTAGGATGCCACAAGGTATTGAGTTTTGTTCAATTGAATCTTTCCAACAATACACACTTGAATACACCACTTTGGATATATTATAGTTGTTACCAATATAATAAAAAATGAATACTATTCAAGGTTTCTTAACGGTGAAATTTTGTCAATAATTTGTTCTATGGTATGGGCACCTTCAGTGATTTTTAGTGTGCTTTCAGCACAAGCTAGGTAGCATACTTGAGTTGTTTTTAAAATCTCAGAATACAAGTCCATTTCACTCATTGGTTTCATCTGACTTACTCACTTCTTTGGAAAGCATAACCATAGTCAAATGCTATTTTTTTAAGAGTTGACAAGCCCTTTCATTGGTGGCCAAGAGCAAGAAATTCTGCCCTGATAACCCAGGGGACTCCAATTAATGGGCTAGCTGCATGGTGGTCAATACAGTGTTCCTGAGTGAAGATCATCGTCCTCTTCTCCACATTCTGCATCTCTTCCAGGTCTTTACACCTATGTTTCTGACACACTTGGAAGCATAACTAAGGATGACTTGACAAGAGCACGTTGGTATAAGCAGGTACCTCCAGGGCTTCAGCTAATTTTGATTATCAGTAGGATTCTTTTCAGGGTTCAAGAGCAACACAACATCCAGGAGTCTAGAGTTTGTCTCTATTCCTTCTGTTGACCCTAGAACCATGGCAGTAACAATTCTGGACTTCCCTCACTCCCACTATGGCCAGATCCTCTTCCTCCCCATGAAGTATTTCCTGTACCTACGCCTATCGCCTATGCAAAAAACATCAATCCCTATTTTCTTGAATCAGAGAAATCAGTTGACTCCCCCCAAGCAAGAAACCTAATCCTACCTTGCAAAAAAACAAAGTCCAACTGACCTCTGTGCCCTCAGACTCAGTGACATCCAGGCCTCAACCAGAACTGGAACCTGTGTGAATAAAGCACAAATCCACTTTGTGTATAACTTGCCTATCCAAAAACACACTTGTGTCAAATACACAATGGGACATTTGCTCAGGAATTAAGTCCAGGAATTTTGAGTTCTTGGGGAGGCTTTAAATTCCATTGCAAGTCTCTTGCATGGTTAAATGAACCAAGTGTCCCATCTGAATCTGCCTTCTGAGAATTATTTCATGAGAGTCCACAATTCTTTTTGTTCTTATTCCTGTGTGAGGCAGACAGTTAGGCTTAACCTTTATAAATTTAGAAAATAAAAACTGCGTTGGAGTAGAGAAATTATCTTGCTAGGCTTTTTATGTTATTTAATTTAATTATTCACATCAATCTTCGGTACATTTTGAATGTATTTATATCATTCCTTAAGATTTGCCCAATGTCCAAAATAATATCTATATATTTTGGTGGATGTTTTACTCACTAAAGTCTGTTTATCACCACCTTAAAAAATTTGTCATGATTCAATTTAATTCAATTGAATTCAAATTCTTCTGGGATTGTTTATGTAAAAGATTATCACATCTTTATTCTTCCTGACAAGTGGTTTATTATGTTTCCACAATTTATCCATAACATACACTAGAGCATTTTGGAAGCATCAGAACCATTACAACATTAAATGCCTATTATAATTCTGGAAAAGTGTTGGGTGTTTTTGCTTATTTACTTATTTATTTTGGTTTGGGTCTTTTTTTTTAACGTATGTAAGCTTAAATATGAGAGAAAAGATAATTATTCCAGCATTTCCTATTTTAATTTTTATGTTTAGTCATATCTTTTTATCAGAACAATTAAGAAGAATTTAAATCTACATATAATTTATGAAGAAGTTAAGTTGAAATGTAAAGCCACTGGGTTTTTCAATTATTTCCAGTTTTATTAGACAAACAATAGGGAGTTCCTATTTCCACTACCTTCCACACCTTCATATTTTCTGAGGCATACATGAATCACCTGTTTGCTATAATACTCTTTCTCAAGGAACTTGGAAACTTAATTAGGAAAAAGGAAATCAGCAGCCTCTGGAGCAAGGCCCAGTACCCTCAGACTTCAAAGGGAGCTCCTGATGCCAAAGTGATTTGGGAGGAGGAGATGAGAGGTGAGCATGGGGTCTCTGGGCACATCAGGACCTGCTTTCTACATTCTCTTTGTATGATGGAAGCCCAGGGAGCCAATCTACAGGAGGATTGACGGTAGTGAGGAGCAAGCACCATGCAACAGAATTCACTCATATCAGTACCAGAAACATATATAACGACTAAGATTTAGTAGACCCATTTTTCACTAGCCATCTCGAGTTTATTCCATTTAGATTCATGGTTTTGAAAATTCTCTTGTCCCTATATCCTTATCTATTCATAAAATTGCTATTTCATGCCTCTTTACTCTGAGAAATTCTGCTAACTTTGCATGAAATGCACTTCCCTCCTCTGCTTGCCTGATGAATTCCTACTAATTCTTTAGCAACCTTCATCAAACATCATCTCCTCTGCAAAGCCATCCCTGATTCCAGAGGGTTAATTATACATTACTATGAATCCCGATTCTATCTTATATGTATCACTAATACATTTTTCATCCTATGTTACTGGTATGTATGTGTGTTTGCCATATTTGACTTAAAGCTTTTGAAAGAATGATGCATATATCCTCACTTCTTATGCTCATCTATCAGGGGCCAGGTTACCACACACATTAAACCTGGCCCCTGGTAAATAGATGATAGATAGATAGATAGATAGATAGATAGATAGATAGATAGATAGATGATAGATCAGTTGACAGATAAAGTTACTATCCATAATTGTTATATTGGTTCTAATTTTTATAGCAGTGTCATAGCCAACACACAAAGAGGCAGTAGTATCTCCAATTTATTTTCAGATGAGGAAACTGAGCTCAAATGATGTTGTTCACAGAAGCAACATTCCCAAGGGGAACCATCCAGAATTCCAGTCCAGAATGAAATCATGGCCAGTTGGACTCTAACGTCTAGGCTCATTTAAGGCGCCACTATGCTCACATCCTGCAGACTGCTATATAGATCAAACATGTAGACAATTAAAAAGTATGCATGCAATGTTTGTTGAGTCAATGGAGTAATTGATTTTAAAAACTCAGACCATGCTTGGTGGTGATTCGTACTATATGCATGATGATCAGCTCCTGGTCAACAAGACAGATGCCAGTTTCTAGAAGTAATAGATCCTAGAAGACAGAGCTACTGCATCATTTCTGGTTCCCCAGAAAATCCCCCTCAGGTAGGTGCTGCTTGAATATGAAAAGTGGGATACAACAAAACACTGAGGGTACCTCCCTCATGGTCACATGAGTGGAGTAGAACCTACAAGGTAAGAGGACATGGTTCAAGTTAACCGTATAACAAGTGACAGAGAGGGGACTGGTAAAGGAACTTTGGCCAGAATTGGTGGTGATCTGGACTGAACGATGTGAAGCCATGCTAACCAGCACATGCTTGGTTGGTACTTACTCCACTGTTCTTGAACACTAGGCATAGGTTAGCATTTCATTTTTCTATATTTCCTTCTTTATTGAATAGTACAAGCTGTTGATAAACTGTACCTTGTTTTGTTGTACAATCTCGTGCTTCACATTTACATGTGTGAACTTTGTATGTCTCTTAGATTCTGAGTATGGGGGATCGAAGGATAAAATAGCTAGTGTAACCTCCCTTGGTTTCAAAGTGTGAAATAAGCCCAGATCCACTGGAAACATTTCTGCACTGGGTGTTGATGACAAGAACTCACAAGAAGAATTTGGGATGAGTTGTCCAAAGCAGAGCTGGCAGTAAAAGTTACACTTGTGGTTTCTCCTAATAATGCTTAAGCTGCTCTTATTCAGATGTGTGTTGTTGTGGCAAAGAGAGGCCACTGCAGGGAGGGTGAAGAGTCAGTCTAGACTAGAAAAGGATGAGGAAATATTGCAGTGGGTGAAAGTGTCTCTGGCATATAGCCTTGGCCAAACTACTTACTTGACTGATGTTGGAGACCATCAAAGCCTTGTCCCCATGAGGGGCACGAGGGTGGCTTAGTCGGTTAAGCCTCTGACTCTTGGTTTTGGTTCAGGTCATGATCACAGTTGTGAGTTAAAGCCCCACATTGGGCTCCAGAGCCTGCTGGAGATTCTCCCTCTCCTTCTCCCTCTGCCCCTCCTCCCACTCAAGAGCTCTCTCTAAATAAGTGAATAAAATCTTTTAAACAAACAACAAACAAAAACTTGTCCCCATGATGCTGGCTAGAAAAAAGACATCACAGAAGTTTCTTATGTTTCTGTGATCCAGACCTTGTATCCACTTCTTTCTCTATTAACCAAGATCCCCAAATGCTACAGCCACAAAAAAAGGGATCCTGGTCTATACAGCCTTTAAAACCCAACTTTCCTGGCTCCCAGGGCAGAGATGCTTCAGTCTCATTAGACTATCTCTTGGTTATGAAACTGAAACTTCTGGGGTGCCTAGCTGGCTCAGTCAGGAGAACATGTGATTTTTTTTTTTAAATTTTAAAGATTTTATTTATTTGACAGAGAGAAAGGTAGTTGGAGAGAGTAGGAACAGAAGGGAGAGGGAGAAGAAGGCTCTGTGGGACTCGATCCCAGGACCCTGGCAGACGCTTAACCGTCTGAGTCACCCAGGTGCCCCAAGCATATGATTCTTAATCTCAGGGTTGTGAGTTCAAGCCCCACATTGGGTGTGAAGCCTACTTAAAATAAAAATAAAAAAAAGAAACTTAAACTTCTGTATTTTCAGAACCATGTAGAACAGTGACAGATTCAAAAAGCAGGAAGAATTTAAGATTGATTTTGTTGAATATGAATTCAATTGATCTATATTTTATTTAATCATGAATCAGAGTTAGATCCAATTAGTGGTTTATTTCAAAGTCAGTATTTAAAAAAAAAACATTGATGTTACTTCTTTATTAAAATTCCAGTTTTGTATTTTTATTAAAAATACTCCCTTGGCAAACCAAGAAGCCAACTCTTAACTATAAAGAACAAACTGGTGGTTACCAAAGGGGAGATGGGTGGGTGGATGGGTGATGGGGATTAAGGAGTGCACTTTTGATGAACACCAGGTGATGTATGGAAGTGTTGAATCACTAAATTGTATACTTGAAACTAATATTACACCGTATGTTAATTAACAGAAATTTAAATAAAATCTTTTAAAAGTACTCTCTTATTTAACAATAATATTATTAATTTTGTATTTCTTAGTTTTTTATTTTAATAACTTTTCTATGAAGGAAATTATCATTGGGGTTCAGAGATAATTTTACTTGGTACCCAGGACAATTAGAAGACAAAATTTTAAAACAGAGTATTACTTCCACTGAGCCAGGTCAACACAGCATCACATATAACTTCACCGGATTATCTGAAGGTGCAAAAAGAAAAGAAAACAAAGAGGCAAAGAAAGAGGGAAAGGAGAGGGAGAGGGAAGCATGTAATAAAAACATATGAATGAAGTCTATAAATGTGTTAAAGGACCACAATACCCCCCCCTTCAGTTGATCATCAAAGTCTATTTTACATGTTATTTTTTTATACAAAATTACTTCCATTAAAGATATGATTTCTTACCATTCTATAAAACACAGGTAGGGATTACTTCATGTAAAAACATTTTTCCAGCCTTAAAGGACCTACAAAATAGATATGAAAAAGCTTGGTACTAGATAACATAAGGATACTGTATCTAATAATATGGTTGGCTCTGAAAGTGTATGTTCCATATAGAAGCTTATGCAACAAGGAAGTCACTTTATTTCCAATTTGTTTTATGACCTGTTATTTGAGCACAGTGATGTGCAACACAGGCATGCACACACATCCACACACAAACACCTATTTGTACCCCTCCTTCTATTAAAACAATAGTTTTCTTTTCATCTTTAATGTGCTCTTTCCTTCTTTTTTTCCAACTTCTCTTTTCCTTTGGAAATATGCAAAAACAAATATGCAAAAACATATTTGGTCAAATGTGCATCACACTCTATGGACCAGTAAGTGCAAGAGGCTAAAAGAAAATTAATTCTGGGACCCCTGGGTGGTGAAGTCAGTTAAGCAGACATCTTACTCTTGATTTCGGCTCAAGTCATGATCTCAGAGTTGTGAGATCAAGCCCCTGCTTAAGATTCTCTCTCTCCCTCTCCCTTTGCCCCTTCTTCCACATTCACACTCTCTCTCTCTGTAAAAGGAATAAAGGCAGGAAGGAAGGCAGGAAGGCAGGAAGGCAGGAAGGAAGGAAAGAAAGAAAACTTAATTCCAGGTTCTGACACCTGGAATGAGGGGAACAAAAACAAATTCACGATGAATCCAAAAACGCAGATGCTAATATGATTACGTCATTATGACCCCATCCCTGCATATTTTTGGTAGATGTGCATCCTGCTTTCCTAGGGCTGCCCTAACTATTTATCACAAGGGGGGTGGTTTAAAATAACAGAAATTGATCCTTAAAGTTCTGGAGGACAGAAGTCTGACCCTGAGATCATGACTTGAGCCAAGAGTTGATCGATTAAGCCACTGAGCCACCCAGGCACCCCAGAATTAATTTCCTTTTAGCCTCTTGCACTTGCTGGTCCACAGAGTGTGATGCACATTTGACCAAATATATTTTTGCATTTGCAAAGGAAAATAAAAGAGAAAAAGAAAAAAGAAAAGCAAGAAAAAGAAAGGAAAAGAAAAGAAATTGCAGGACTATGTCCCCTCAGAAGTCTCTATAGGGAGGATCCTTTCTTGCCTTGTCTAGCTTCTGGTGGCTCCTGGCGATTTTTAGCTTGTGGCTGCATCACTCCAACATCTTCCTTCCCATGTTGCCTTTTCCTCTGTGTTTCTGTCTGTCGTTTCTGTCTCTTGTAAGGAAGGGCACTCTCACTGAAAAATAATTGTATACCTGTGTTATTGCTTTATTTTAAAATATGAAAAATAGATGTTCTTTTAAAATTACATTTTTTGGGATGCATGGGTGGCTCAATCAGTTGAACATTTGACTCTTGATTTCAGCTTAGGTCATGATCTCAGGGTCCTGCAGTCAAGCCCCACGTGGGGCTTTGCACTGTGTGTGGGGCCTGCTTGGGATTCTCTCTCTCCTTCTGCCTCTCCACTAGTCACATGTGTGTACTCTCTCTCTCCCATCTCTCCCCGCCACCAAAAAAAATAAAATTATGTTTTTCTGTATCATTTATTTTCTGTTACATTCATGCTATTATTTATACAAAACAATAGGACTTATTAACAGAGGCAAGTAGTAGTATTTAATAGTAGGGCTAATAAAATGATATGTGTGAGAAAATATAACAATTTTTCATATTTCTGTCCTTATTGACAATAATTTATTCTAATCTTGGATATTTAAATTCATAGCTCATATTGTATATTCTTAATATAAATAAATGTAAGACTTTAAAACAAGGAAAGTATGAAGACAAGAAGACAATTAAACAGCTACTGTTTATCACTTATATTTCATAAAAATAACAAGTATTTCTTTTGGCTCCATGGTTACTGTAGAATATTTTTACTCTTTCTGTTTCCTTCTAATAATATTTCTTTGAACTTCCTGCAGCCTTTAAGACCTTCTTTTCTTTTATGTAAGGGTAAAACTAAAGATGGTCAAACATAATATTCACTTTGATATGCATCTGTGCTCTTATCAAGCCTGCATTAGACTGATTCCTGGTGTCAGTCCAGTGTGATGACATCAAGCTAAATAATCTTTCCCAAAAAAGTGAGTATGGAATACTCCTAAGAATTACATACTAGAAACAGGAGGTTTTTTGACTTGTAAGAATTGTTTTCAGCTCTCCAAAAGTGCCTATTCACTTAATACTGGAGGCTTGTCTTGGTAGACCAGCTATCTGTCAGTCAATAAGGCCCTGCAGCTGCATCTATATATTCATCATATAGGCTGGTCCTGACTCAAACAGCCACCATTTTTAAACATTCCAAAGCATATTAGATGTCATCAAAAATTAAATCTTTCTTTCTCAGGGAAAAAGATTTTAAAATAGAGGGGTAATCTGAATTCATGAAATTGAAGTAGGAGTCCAAATAAGTTAAAATTTTATTTTATTTTTTAAAGATTTTATTTATTTGTTTGGGGGGGGCAGGGTAGAGGGAGAGGGAGCATCTCCAGCAGACTCCCCACTGAGCATGGAGCCCAACACAGGGCTGGATCTCACAGCCTTGAGATCACGACCTGTGTGGAAATCAAGAGTTGGATGTGCAACCAACTGAGCCACCCTGTGCTCCTAAGTTAAGATTTTAGTAAAGAAATGAGAGAGTCCTATTTAACTCAGGTGGCTTTCTGGTGACATTGTTTGTTTTGTTTTGAGTTCTGAATTTTGAGTTCTGAAGTAGTATTATTTTCAAAAACTGAGGGTCTCTTGCTCCTATATGAGTTTTTGTCACAGCCCACACATGATATTGAGCAACTTGGACACAGTTAGTTAATCCTTTGGCCTTCTTATGGCCTCTTCAAAGATCATCAAGCAATTTTAATATTTTTTATTTTTATTGAGATGTAATTGACATACATCATACTAGTTTTGGATATGCAACATAGTTATTTGACATAATTATCATAATAAGTTTAGTTACCATCTGTCACCATAGAAAGTTAGTACAATATTATTGACTATGTTCACCATGCTATACATTACATCCCCATGCTTTTTTTTATTTTATGAGTGGAAGTTTGTACTTCTTGATCCACTTCACCCATTCCACCCCCCAACTGTATCCCCTGTGGTAACCACCAAACTAGTCTCTGCATCTACGAGTCTAGGTTTTGTTAGTTTTGTTCTTTAGGTTCCACATATAAGTGATATAATATAGCATTTGTCTTTCTCTGTCTGACTTATTTTACTTAGCATAATTCTCTCAAAGTCCATCCATGTTGTCACAAATGGCTAGATTTCTTTCTTTTTTATGGTTGACTTTTAGTGTGTGTATGTCGGTGGGTGGGTGTTTACCTTGTATTTATCCATTCATCCATTGATGGAAACTTAAGTTGCTTCTCCTATTATTATTGCATTGCTCTCAATTTTTCCCTTTGGTCTATTAATATTTGCTTTACATATTGTGTGGTCTTATGTTAGGTGTACATATATTTATAAGTGTTATATGTTTTTGCTGGATTGACTTCTTTATTATTATATAACCCCCCTCCTTGTCTTTTATTACAGTCTTTTAAGTCTGTCTTGTCGATATAAGTATAGCTGCTCGAGCTTTCTTTTTGTTTCCATTCACATGAAATATCTTTTTGTTTCCGTTTACCCTCAATCTTTGCATGTCTTTACGACTAAGGGAGTTTCTTGTAGGCAGTATGTAGATATGCCTTGTTTTTTTGTTTGTTTTGTTTTTCAAATTTTTTTATCCATTCAGCCCATCTCTGTGTTTCAATTGGAGAATTTGGTCCATTAACAATTAAAGTGATAACTGATGGGTATGTACTTACTGCCATTTTGTTAATTATCTTCTTGATGTTTTTGTAGTTCCTCTTTGCTCCTTGCTTTCTTTCCTTGTGGTTTGATGACTTTTCTTTAGTGTTATGTTTAGATTCCTTTCTCATTTTCATTTGTGTATTTACTATAAGTTTTTGTTTTGTGCTTACCATGAGGTTCACATATATCACCCTATGTATGTAGCAGTCTATTTTAAGTTGATAACAACTTAAATTTGAACACATTCCAAAATTTTACATTTAAACTCCCCCCACCATGTTTTTTTTGATGTCATGTTTTGCATTTTTTTATTTTACATACCCCCTAACTAATTATTGTAGTTTTTACTTTGCTATTTTGTCTTTTAACGTTTATACTAGCTTTATTAAGTGATTAATCCATTTCCTTTACAATATAATTACCTTTATCAGAGAGATTTTTACTTTCATATGTTTTCTTGCTATTAATTAGTGCTATTTTTATTCAGCTTAAAAAAAGTCTCTAACATTTCTTGTAAGGCAAATTTGGTAGTGATGAACTCTTCTAGCTTTTGCTTGTCTGGAATTCTGAATAATAATTTTGCCAGATAATGTATTCTTGGCTGGAAGTTTTCTGTTTTGTTTTTTTTTTTTCCATTTAGCATTTTCCATATGTAATGCCACTCCCTTCTGGTGGGCAAACTTTCTGTTGAGAGATCTGCTGGTGGTTTATGGGGTTTCCCTTGTATGTTACAAGTTGTTTTTCTCTAACTGATTTTAAGATTTTCTTTTTATCTTTAACTTTGACATTTTAATTATAATGTCTTATCTTGATGTGGATACCTTAGTGATCATCTTATTAGAACTCTCTGGGCCTCCTGGACCTGAATGTCTGTTTCCTTCCTCAGATTAGGGAAGTTTTCAACCATTATTTCTTCAAATAAATTTTCTGCCCCTTTCTCTCTTTCTCTTTTCATATAATTCAAATATTGTTCCACTTGATGTTATCTTACAGTTTCCTTAAGTTATCTTCATTTTTTTAAATTCTTTTTTTCTTTTTGCTGCTCTGTCTGGGTGAGTTCCATTGTTTTGTCTTCCAGCTCACTGCTTTATTCATGTTTGATCCAGTTTGCTGTTGAGTCCCGCTAGTGTATTTTCAGTTTGGTTATTTATTCTTCAGCTCTGTGACTTCGGTTTGGTACTAATATTTTCTATCTCTTTATTGAAGTTCTCACTGTGTTTATGCATTTTTCTTCCAAATTTGGTGAACATCTTTATGACCATTACTTTGAATCCTTTACCAGGTAGACAACTTATCTCCACATCATTAAGGTCTTTCTCTCTGGCATTGTTCTTGTTCTTTCATTTGGAATATATTTCTCTGTTTCCTCACTTTGCTGGATTCTCTGGTTTGTTTCTATGTGTGAAGTAAAATGGCTACCTTCTCAGTCTTGAAGGAATCACCTTGTGCAGGTGATAATCATTCTTATGCAACCTTGCCCTATCTCTTGGTTGTCTCTTGAACTATTGTGGTTGTTTAAACCACTTGATTTATTCTTGATATGACCCTGTTGTTAAGGGTGTGCCAAGATTTGTCAGTGTTCCAACAGAAGGGATCTCACCCAGCATCAAATTTCAGGTTGTTTTGAAGCCAGACTGTCAGGTTGCAGTTTTTAAAGTATACAAATATATACAGTTTGTGGAACTGTGATCATAATCTCTTTGGCCTACAGACCAGGAGGTCAGGAGATGTCCCCTGGGTGACAGTTGTAAAAAAGTAGACAAGTGTATAAGTTCCTTTCTTGGAGGTCTCATTGACCTGTAATGAGATCAAAGAGTTGTACAAGGATGGTATGTGTCTCATTGCCTATGCTCCCCAGGAGGGCCTTTTTAGCCTCTAGATGTATGGGAAACCTGAAGCCTATCCCTCAAGCTGAAGCTTCAGATTAATATGCCTTTATCAGAGGAATATTGAAGTTGTGTTTTAGTCTGCTGTCCATCAGTGCCCCAGGAATAGTGACCTGTTAAGAACTGTCTTTCTAATTGTTACATTCCCATGGAACTCAGGAATGCAAGCCCCTTGGCCACCAGGGCCAGGCAATCAAGGGGTGTCACCTATGAGGATTGTATACACCTGTTGGCTTTGGCTAGGCAGCTGGAGGGTATAGGCAGCAGGGCATGCTCACTGGTTTCAGAAAGGTGGTGGGATTGTGCCATGACTGCTCACCCCTGCCTGCCTTAGTAAGACATCAGGAGGATGGCACATCCAAGCTTGCTCACCTGTGCTATCCAGGTAGGTGGAAAGTGCAAAAACAGTGTCCACCAGTGACTCTGTCTCCATCAGTTCAACTCTCTTCTGCACCTCCAGCAATGCTTTTAAGGTAGCTAATAACTCTTCACATAGAGTCTAGGTACTTTGCAAACTGCTGTTCTTTTCACTGGGTCTCAGGGTGAAGTGGGACTGTACATGAATTTCTAAAAGAGGAAACTATTTCCTGTGGCACTGTGGGGCCAGAGGGTCTGACCCACCCTCTATACCCAAGCTAGTCCAGGCTGGCTGCCCCACACTATGGTGACTCATCTCCTTTGCTTTATCTTATTCAGTCTTGCAATTTCATCTCTTTATTACAACATTTTTGTTTTTTTCATTTCTATTAGCATTCCTCAAAATTCCAGCTGAGCCCTCACCAAAATCTTGCCCCACTCCTTTCTTATTCACTCCCCTGGTCTAACACGAATTTTGTTTGTTGTCCTCTACATCCCTCAAGTCCTATCTTAAGAAAAATGCCAGTGATGTGTCTGCATCATAGAAAACAAAGACTATAAGTTTTGAAGTAAAATTAGAATAAAGAATTTTTTCTGTCAGTTTCTAATGCTCTTGAGAGTGGAAGGGTCTCCTTCAATATCTTTATAAAGCTCTTTTTATACTTTGTATAAGCAAATATATTTTTTTGCTAATCTAGTTTTAGATTTACAGAAAAGTTACAAAGATGTCACTGAGAGTTCCTACATATACTTCTCATTCAGTTTTACATCTTACATTAGTGTGTTACATTGGTACAACTAAGAAACCAACATTGGTACATTACTACTAACCCAACTTTGAATTTCATTTGAATTGCACTGATTTATCCACTAATGTCTATTCCAGGATCTTATCCAGGATACCACATTACACTTGGTTATCATTTTCTTAGCTTCTTCTTGGCTGTGACAGTTTCTCAGACTTTTCTTATTTTTGATGGCCTTGAGATTTTGAAGAGTACTTGTTGGGAATTTTGTAGAATGTTCCTCTATTAGGATTTGCCTAATGATTTCCTCATGTTTAGATTGGAGTTGTGGGTTTGGGAGAAGACCACAGAGGGGAAGTGTCCTCATCCCATTTTTTAGGGGTACCTGCAATCAACATGACTTATCATTGTGAATGTTGACCTAGATCACCTGGCCAAGGGAATGTTCGCCAGATTTCTCCATTGGAAAATTACTCCCCACCCTTACCATACTCTATTGTTTGGCAATAAGTCATCAAATGTAGGTCACGCGCAGGGTGGAAGGTAAGGGAGGGAATTAATTTCTTTCTCCTGAAGGGGCTCATCTGCTTTTTTTTCATTTTACTTTCCTCTCAAATACCAGCATCTAATAAAAGTAAAACTCTTTCTTATTCAAGACTGTAGTAATTTTAAAATTTGTCTAAGTGCTAGAATGGAAACAACGTGCTTTCTGCTTTTTTATTGCAAATGTACATTTCAACTATGTCAGAGTTAGACAGGTTTTTATTGGCTGGTTTGGGGACTTAATCACCATTTGTCCTTTTTTTTTTCTGATGGGAAAAATGCATTTTAAGACTTAAGTGACTCACCAAAATACCTCAGAAACAAAGCACACTTGCCAGTCGGAGGCTATTATGAAGTATAGAAAGAAACACAGGTCTCCCTCCTTTTTTCTGCATCAAATCTAAACCTGTGCTCACAGCTCTTAAGACACTTCACTTTAGACCCTAAATTGCATCTCACTGTATTTGCTTTTAATCAGCTTGTGCTGCTATGCCAATTTGGAAATTAAAATATTGGGACAATTCAACCCTCCAATTTCCTCTAGCAGTCATTTTTGGTACTTGACTAATCTGCTCCTTCCCCAACTTGTAAACTTTAAATTCCATAGTACTTTTCTAAATTTTGTTTAAAAGCTCATTTTTGTTGACTTCTGAGCAGTCCAGACGTCTCAGTGCTTTTGGAACTTTAGCTTTTTGAAATTCTCATGGTCCTCAGAAGAGGTGCAGGTTATTTGTCTGGGAAACCTTCTCCCAGAATATTTATCAAGTGCCTGTTAGTATGGCAGACACTGTGTTAGACTCTGGGCACAGAGTACATACATGGAAGTTTGGTAGACTATCATACATCATAAAGTGTCCTATACAAGATCTCTCTTTAATTCTCCACTCTGCTACTAGGCTGCTCATTCCAAAATGCAAAATTAGTCATGCCACTCTTTTTATTTTAAAGGTTTCAAGAATCTCTACAGTTTTAAGGGAAAAACACATCTTCTTAACTTATCCCAGAAGAATTGTGATACCGAGCAGTCTTTCAAACTCTCAAGGTCTCATTTGACTCTCTTTTTTTCAAATGGTGATATTGATGCCTGTCAGTGTTGTTTTTCAAAATTGTCATGAGGTCTTAACAAGACAATAGTGTTTGAAAAATATAGGGTAGGAGATAATTTTATTTCCTCTTGGTTGCAAAGTTTTTCTTTTTCTTTCTTTTTTTAAAAATAGATTATTTGTTTATTTATTTGAGAGAGAGAGCAAGTGAAAGAGCAGGAGGAGGAGCGGTGGGGGGGGGAGCAGAATTCCCGCTGAGCAGGGAGCCTAACTCAGGACTCAATCCCAGGACCCTGGGACCATGACCTGAGCCACAGGCAGCCGCTGAACCAACTGAGCCACCCAGGTGCCCCTAGTTTTCTTTTCTTTCTTTTTTTAAATTACATTTTAAAAACTATATGTTCTTCTATTCATTTAAATGGAAGCCCAAAGAATGGACATGAGTTAGGAAAATGGGTTTTATGGTAGGGCAAGGGTATAGTCCAGATGTCTCAAGAAGAGACATCTCCCCATATCTGGGGGATGTCCTGGCACATAGGAGGAGTCACTGGTCAATAAGCAAGAGCAAATAACTCCATCATGATGGGTTCCTACCAATTCTTAGAACACGCCCAGAGGGTATTTCTGCATTAATTTGAAATGACTGGATGTGAAACCCTATAATCTTCTCAAAATTATGGTTGATACTTTAAGTGGAAGATCTTCAATTTGGTAATTTTCTGGGTGGATTCCAGAGAAAGGTTCTGGAACATATACCACTGGCTTATTCGTTAAGACAAATGTCTCTGTAGCATTCAGTTACTTCGGTAATATAAGGCTAACTTTTTTTCCCCCCAAACAAAGTTCTTATTAGTAAACAAAAATACAAGAGAAGACTGTAAGTATGGATAACCACTCCATCTGAGTCTACTCAGCCTGCTATAACAAAGCACCACAGACTGGTGGTGACAAATATTCAGTCCGTACCATAGCGCAAGTAGAATCCTTAATTTGGTTAATATTTAACCACAGGTTTTCCTGGCTGACCATAGGAAATAGCTGGGTCTACTTTATTTTTCACCTCTATTTTTTCAAGGTCAAATAAATTGAATGAAAATATTTAATATGGACTCTGTTTTTCTCCCTACACCTCTCCTGAGTCCATGTATTCCCTCTCAAAAGTTGGATTATAAAAAATACAAAAACATACTCTAGGTAGACCCTAACAAAGTCTGCTTTCCACCTCATCTGATGTGAATCTTTGGGACACATGTTAACATTAATGCATATTCTGATATGTCTTCTACTTTGGAACCTATAGGATAAGCTCAGTACCTACTGGTAGGTGTGTGGGCTCTCTGCAGAATGGAGAGGTTATTCTGTCCCCCATGCTAGCTTTTATAAAAAAATTTAGAACCCTGAGTGAGAGGTTCAGAGAGGTTCAAAATCAGAATTTTGAGTAAGGGCTTTGGATAGGTAAGCAAAAGAGTCAGACCTCTTTCCCTCGGCTTAGATGTAGGGACTAAGTGTGTAAGTAAGGTGAAGAGAGGACCTTTACTCAAAATAAGGATGACCAAGCTAGAGGTGAAGGGTCTCATGAATGAGGATTTGAAGTAAAGACTTGAAGAAAATGAAACAAACCTTTCGGATCCTTGGAGAAAAGCATCCTAGAAAGCATGAACAGCATCTGCAAAGACCCTGGGCAGTATCCTTCTTGGTGTATTTGAGGTATCATAACCAGAGCAGGGTAGATGCAGCAGATGAAGTAAATCGATGAACAGGGTCTGAAGAAAACTGGTCCCCCAGGAGTCAGATTATGCAGGGCTTTGCTTGCCAAGGTGAAAACTTTTATTTTTCTATGGTGAAAGATGAGATGGTGTTGGATGAAGATAAGCCGGGGCTGGCTTCACGAGGGTGTGACTAGTGCAGATGCACAGGGCTCCATGTTCAGAAGGTCCTCACACTTTAATGCGTTGCGTTTGCCAACTTTTATTCTTTGAATCTGTGTTTTGTAGGTGAATTCTGATGGGACAGTGAAGCACATGTAAAGACTTAGAGCCTCAGCTCACAAGCAGTTCTCTTTCTGCCTCCCTGCCTCTCTTGGATTCTTTGCTACCTATTCTCCATCTCCTGGTGATCTCTCCCCTGTGTCCCATTACCATTGTCCTCCACTTTTAGTGGAGGCCTGGGCACAGAAGTGGGGAAGATTGGGGCCAGGTGTGTGATCCATGGCATTTCAGGGTGAGGCAAGGCGGTAGCCTTCCCTTTCTTGGGCTGGCAGCCCCAGGAGCCTTCAGCAGGGGTGTCTTGCCCACCCAGGATCCACGTACTGATCATGTCTCAGTGTGAAGGCTGCAATCTCTTGAGGATTGTTTGTCCACTATGGATTGAAGCAGAGGCTTGTGGGAAAGGAGAATGGCTTCCTTGCCCCTTGCCAGGGTCGTTTTGTACTGGGCCCCAAATTATGTTGCCAACCTGGATTGAGCAGATGAATAGCATGATACGGCTTGCTTATCGGAAGGATCACTTGGACTGCTATGCTGACTGTAAGGCCACAGGGGAAAAAAAAGGAAGACCAGTAGGGAGGCAAGAGTCCAGGGGAGAGATAATTGTGAGTCAAATCAGAGTGGCATCAAGGAAGATGGTAAGAAATGGTCAAATAAAAATACATTTTGAACATAGAGCCAAAATGTATTTTCTGGCAGATGAGACATAGGGCCTCAGAGAAAGAAGTGGCCAAGGATGACTCTACAATTTTTTTTGTTTTGTTTTTTGTTTGAGAAGCAAAAGGACAGAGTTGCCATTAACTGATATGAGGAAGGACGAACAGATTTTGAGGGGTGAGGGAGGATTTGAAGTACAATTTCAGGCTATTTAAATTTGAGATGTCCATTAGGCATCTGAGTACAGACATTGAGAAAGTTGTTTGGTGTATTCTTGGGGTTCAGGGCATATCCAGCCTAGAGAAATAAATATGGGAGTTATCACCATATAGCTGGTATTTTAAAACAAGATTTCATGAAATTATCAAGGGAGCAAAAGTACACAGAGAAAGATTTGAGGACTGAGCCTATTTAAAGATAGAGGAAATGAGAAAGAATTAGCAAAGGACCCAGAATTAGCAGAGAAGCAGGCTCTGACACAGAAAAAACCAAGTGTGTGGTACAGTGAAAGCCAAGTGAAGAACACATTTTGGTGAACAGGGGGCCAGTGGTCAACTAGGCCGATGCTGCTGAAGGTCCCAAGTAAGATGAGAAGTGGGACGTTTAGTAAAGTAGAGATCAATGGCGCACTTAGTGAGGGCAGTTTCACTGGAGCGGTTCTGGGTGTATCTGACTGCAGGCGAGAGGGTAGAAAAGAAATTGAAGAAACCCAGCCTAGGCAACTCTAGAGGAACTTTGTGTGAAAGGCTGTAGGGGGATTTCATGGTGGCTAAAAGGGCATTGGAATCAAAAGAAGTTTTGGTGGGTTTCTGTTTGTGTGTTTGCTTATTTTGCTTTGTTTTTTTAACTAGTGGATAAATAACAGCATGTTTATATGCTGATTAGGGTGTTCCAACAGAGGGAAAATTCATGATTGTTGAAATTAGCCATGAATTGTGCTTTTGAGCATTAAGAGAGGATGGGAGCTGGTAAGCAAGTGGGGTCTCCTTGTACAAGCAGGAGGCTGAGTATGTGGGTACAAATGTTGGTGGGGGGGCAGAAGGTACTGAGAGCTTTGTGCATTCTCTTCTGATTGCTTCCTTTTTCTCAGTGAAATGGGAAGCATCAGCTGAGAGTAAGGGGAAAGAGGTATTTAAAATTTGAGAAGGTGGGTACCTGGGTGATTCAGTTAAGTGTCTGCCTTAAGCTTCCGGTCATGATCTCAGGGTCCTGGGATCAACCCTGGCACCTGGCTCCCTGCTCATTGGGGAATCTGCTTCTTCCTCCTCTTCTGTCCCTCACCCGGCTCTTGCTCTCTCTCGCTCTGCTCTCTCTCTCTCTCAAATAAATGCATAACATCTTTTCAAAAAAAAAAGTTTGAGAAGGGAAAATCAGAAAAGAAATAATTATTTAGAAGAGTAGAAGAGAAAAGGGACAAGGAAGGCCTGGTGTGATGCCGAACAGGCCTAGGGTCCACTGTAGGCTTTCTGTGATGGATCCAAAAGGAGCTCAGTCAGCGTGGCTGCACCGTTCCTCCAGCCATGGCCAGTTGCAAGGGCTCAGACCCACAGTCAGTGGAGAGTGGGGTGTAAACAGGCTTGGTGTTTCGTCAAGTAGGAGGGATGACAGGGATGAAGATGTGTTCAAGGCAGGGCTAATGCTGACTGACCATGGAAGTTCAGTGATGTAAGGAAAAAGGTGAGGACCAGATTAGTTAATGGGTATGAAAACGAAGTGGAATTGAATCCAAGGGTACTTGAGGGAGTGAGTTAACCATTTAGGAGTGATTAATCACGGTAGGATACTTGTGATGGAGATGATGCTCGCAATTGGGTAATGCCAAGGTTTAGATTATGACAATGGAAGTAAACCTCTGAGATAAAATGGAAGACAAGATCATCGAAGGAGAGATTACAGTTCTGATAGGCCAGGAAACTCTATCAAAAACCAACTGATTCTGATGCAGGCGGTCCAAGGACGGTGTTTTGAGGAAGTCTCATTTTAGGGAGAATGAACAAACTGAACGTAAAATTTTAGTTAAACCAGAAAACATGAGGGGGCGGAAGAAACATGAAGACTATTAAGAGAATATTATGTATTTAGTGTTTGAATGGGCTGGACATGGTATCAGTTTACCTGTATCATTTAATTTATTCCTGGCAACAACTGTGGATACTAGAGACTGTTGTCATCCCTACTTACAAATGATGAACGTGAGAGCCAGGGAGGTTAAATAACATGCCCAAGGACACCTCTGTCTGAGTCTGAACTCTGAGTGCTTAACCATTATGTCCATCTTCCTTGACAGGTGCAGTGATTATGATAGAGCAGGTGATATTAAAATCCGCATTCTGAGATGTGAATAATAGACTTATGGGATTAGAGACTCTTGAGAACAATATTGTATACAAAGCCCAGTAATATGCATTATCTCATCTAATCCGCCTATTAATCTGGTGTATTAAGCAATTTGCCTAGATCCTGGGGCCAGTAAGTAAGCAGAGCCTAGATGTGAATGCTCATCCTCTGATCTCCTACTTGAACACTCCTTCCACTAACTTCCACCATCACTTTCCAGAGATGGTCTAGACAGAAACTTTAAAAAGAGTCGAGACAGTTTTGAATAAATGTATTATTAAGGAAACCATTACTAGCTATTTCTTTTTTAGAACCTAACAGGTAAGTTTTATAATTCCTATGTTTCCATGGGAACATAGTATGGAATGTGGCATTCTTCCTGTTGTGGAATGTTCTATAAATTCATGCATTCATTCAAGTATAATTTACTGAGCAAATAGTCCATGCAGGTACTGTGCTAGGTACATAGTTACCAACTAAGAAACACCCCTGCTCTAAAGGAAGCTTCAGTCAGCTTCAGGCCTTTAGAACCTCAGATACTCTGCAGGGCCTTTTCACATCTGGCATTTTAAAGCTACTGCATCTGACCTAGAATACACTCCATCCCTTAGGACCCGGTCACCTAAGAGATCATACCTCTCCCCAGTGGTTTGGCACGCAGTAAGATCAGCTGTAGTGCCCTGGAGATGGAATCTTAGATTTGGACCTTGGGGAAATAGTACCAGAGTGTTATTCTAAAAAGAATTTTCTTACTTCAAGAGGATCCAGGTTTAAAGCTAGATTTAAAAATACACCCTTCGCCTGGCATTCTAACTGGCTCAGTGGTACTGCACTGACCTTTATTCATCACTTGGCCATGCCTTTTGCTAGAAACACTGGATCTGTACATGCCATGTCACGTTTATGGGCTCTGTGGCCCAATACCCTCCTTCCACACAGTCAGGAAAAGCCAATTAAAGCAGCGCCCAGGGCACCAATCTGTAAGAATGAAGGGGGACGCATCCAGCGGTGGGGGAGAATTCCACTTTGTTCAGGTAGGTGCTTAAACAGCAGATGAGCTTTAGCACCAGATGTCTGCAGTGGCTATTTCTACATACAGAAGTTCTTAAGCACTTCTACTTCATGATGCTACTAATTAAGAATGGCACATACACTGGTTCAAACAGCCTGTGTCTACAACAGGGAAGGAGGGGAGGGTGTTATGTTTTGCCTCCAGATTTAGAAGACCACAACTGGTGCTCTTAATGGCAGTGTAACACGTGTTGCCTCACTTCCCTCTGGTCTTAAAACATGTGAGTCACAGTGTAATTAAAGAATTACACTCTCTGTCTCTTACACGGCAGAAGTTAAGTGAGACAAATCAGACTAAGTTTTCTTGTTGAAAAAAAATGAGGATCCTATATGTATTGAATTTTAAAGAATTTTTTCAAGCCCCCAAGTATCCTATATCCTCTGTATATCTAATTTGGTGAACCACTCCGATCACGGATTTAATTTATTCGAGTCATTCCTGGAGTTGTGGGACCACACATCAAGTCCCTTAACTCCTACAGCTTTAAGAGAAGGTAATTCTCCTTTTGGAGTAGGGGAGGTGGCGCCAGCTCGCGGCTCTGCCGCTCCCCACCAGCCGGCGGGTACTCAGTTTCCCGCTGTTGCCGGCCCCGCCCAGCCGCCCCTCGGCGCTCGGAACCTCCGCCAGGGGTGCTGCGCTTCCCACCCGCGGGAGGAGACGGTCGAGGGCAGCCTCCGGACCCGCCGCTCCCCCTGGCTCGGCTGCTTCCCGGCGGCTGAGAGCGCGTGGGGCGTGCTGACCAGGCAGCGTGGGCCTGGACCGCGGAGGGTGCCCGGGCCGCCTCCTCACCTCTGGGAGCCCGGCGTTTCGGCCCCGCGGAGAACCCCGGCTCGCTCCTTCCCCCGAGGGTGCGGGCTAGGGCTCCCCGCGGATCCGCCCACCCGCCGCAGCACTCTGGGCCCGCGGTTCTGCGCTCCGCTCGGTGCCTTTGCGGGCCCTGCACGCCCTCTCTCTCCCCAGCGCTTCCAAGGCCGGGCACACCCACTGTCGCTTCCAGCATTCGGGGCCCTGGCGTCCGAGTTAAACCCCGTCTCCCAACCGTCGCCAGCCCTAGCTGCACATCCAGCCCTTCTCCAGGTACCCGCAGATCAGAACGGAATACAAAGAAGCCTGCGCCCACTGCGCCCTCGCCGCTGCCACACCCGCCCGTGCCCACTCTTCTTCGACCTCCGCGAGGGCTGGACGCCGGGACCCCTCCTCTCTGCGCCTTCCTGCCCCTCCCCCTCTGTCATTAAAATCCATCCAGCGTTCCCCGAAATCCCGTGAGCTGGGGTCCTCGACCGTCCCCCTCCGACCTGTCGGCCGCCGCTCCTGGCCCCCGGGACCGGCCGGCCGCCCACCCCCACCGCAGCCGCGCTTCTGGGTCCCGGCCCCTCCTCCGGGGCCCTCCTCCTCCCTCGCCCCTCCCGAGCCGGGGTGGGCGCGGCAGCTGGAAGAGAAGGGATGAGGTCATCCTCTCCCTCGGAGTCAGCTGGTGGAGGAGAGGAAGCGGGAGGAGGGAGCGCGCGCGAGGGGAGGAGAGGAATGTGCAGGTCCGAGGAGCGCCGCGGCGGCCGCTGCTGCTCCTGCTGCTGGCGGCGGCGGCGGCTCGGGCGGCAGCCGCGGGGCCGGGACGGCGAGGAGCGCGGGCGGCTGGCAGGGGCGCGCGCGGGGCGCCGCGAGCAGCTTGGCTCCGCGCAGGCAGCCAGGCGGCGCTCCTGCCGGCCCCAGGCGCGCCGCTAGCCCGGCCCAGCGCCCAGCCCGGCGGGCGGCGGCGGGCGAGCCGGCGCAGGAGCAGGAGGAGGGGGAGCCGCGCCGCCAGGGAGGGAAGCCGGGGCGAGGCGAGGAGGTGGCGGGAGGAGGAGACAGCGGGGAAAGGTGTCAGATAAAGGAGGGCTCTCCTCCGGTTTGGAGGCATCATGGCCGCTAAGTCAGACGGGAGGCTGAAAATGAAGAAGAGCAGCGACGTGGCGTTCACCCCGCTGCAGAACTCGGACCACTCGGGCTCGGTGCAGGGATTGGCTCCGGGCTTGCCGTCGGGGTCGGGAGCCGAGGACGAGGAGGCGGCCGGAGGCGGCTGCTGCCCGGACGGCGGCGGCTGCTCGCGCTGCTGCTGCTGCTGCGCCGGGAGCGGCAGCTCGGGCGGCGGCTCCGGGGGCTTGGGCGGCCCGGGCGGCGGCGTTGGCGGCCCCGGCGGCAGCGGGGCGGGCTCGGCGGCGCTGTGCCTGCGCCTGGGCAGGGAGCAGCGGCGCTACTCGCTGTGGGACTGCCTCTGGATCCTGGCCGCCGTGGCCGTGTACTTCGCGGACGTGGGCACGGACATCTGGCTCGCCGTGGACTACTACTTGCGCGGCCAGCGCTGGTGGTTCGGGCTCACGCTCTTCTTCGTGGTGCTCGGCTCGCTCTCGGTGCAAGTGTTCAGCTTCCGCTGGTTTGTGCACGATTTCAGCACCGAGGACAGCGCCACGACCGCTGCTGCCTCCAGCTGCCCTCAGCCTGGAGCCGATTGCAAGACGGTGGCCAGCAGTGGGTCTGCAGCCGCGGAAGGCGAGGCTCGTCCTTCCACGCCGCAAAGGCAAGCATCCAACGCCAGTAAGAGCAACATCGCCGCCACCAACAGCGGCAGCAACAGTAGCGGGGCCACCCGGGCCAGCGGCAAACACAGGTCTGCGTCCTGCTCCTTCTGCATCTGGCTCCTGCAGTCACTCATCCACATCTTGCAGCTCGGGCAAATCTGGAGGTACCGTATCAGGGGTGGGGAAGAGGGAGATCTGCTGCTGCTACTACATCCTCACTGCTTTGCTTTTGCACGGAAATCGTTTAGGGTTTCTCTGGTAGTAACCCTAGGCACACTCTTTCAGTTTTTTTTTTTTTTCCTTAAACTGGGTTTTGCATTTTTAAGATTTGTGATCACAGCCTAGGGTGGGAGGGAAGTGAGAAACAAGCGACAGGCAGCAAAGTGGTTTTGATCAACCTATCCCTTCTGTGTTCCCACTCTGCTTCACTAGCTTCTCTGTGTTTATACGCTACCCCCTCCCCATTTTTAGTGATATTGTTTCGGTTGAATAGGAGAGAATTCCGTCAGATCTTCTAAAAATCCTTTTTTATTATGTTGAATTCTAGGTTTATATTGCAATTTGGATGGCTTATTTTGTTCCCAGTTGCTAATTCTAGTTATATGGGAATTCTTAACTGCTGTGAAGTACCCACTTTTTAATTCTCAATGTTGGAGAAGTACTGCGCTCCAAGTGAAAAGCTTAGTAGGGAGTTGGCTTGTCTTTTTCTTGGAGAATACCTATACCTATATCTCTATCTATAACCTATATATCTATCTCCAAATATGAGTAAGTAAACTTTATGGGGCCCAGACTTACTTTTATGAGGCACTTTCTGATTATCTTGCAGTATCCCCATATTCTGATTTCTCACAAAACTAAGAACCCTTGGAAAGGGGTAATGCGTCTTGTAAACTTCAATCATACTTGGCATCTTCATTGGTTGCTCTGCTACTTGCCATCTGATCTTTTTACACAGATATCACTTCCACTTAGAAACTGGAATACAAGGCTAAACTCTCTGGGCAAAGGGAGCTGTCATTTGAGCAGTCACCACCTAGATTTAGGAATATAATGAAACAGTTTGCTCAGAAATATGTTCCTTCAACTTTTATATGTTTTTGATAGCTTTTTGAAGCAATATCTTACACCTACAAAAATTATTTGTGTTGAAGCACTTAGATGTTAATATTCCAGAGCTTTTTCTGTTTCCAATGTCTTAATAAGTAAGTAGTCTAAGTAAAATGAGAAAACTTCCTAATAAGTGCGCCAATGTGGGGCTACATGCTGCTAGGTTGGTGTCCATTTCAATTTCATTTGTAGTGACCTTTGTGATAAAGACGTTAGAAATCATTAACTCTGCTGAGGTATCCCATGTGGAAACGACTCAGAGGATTTGTGGAATGGGACTAAATACTTCTTTTATTAGTGGTGAACAGTTGTGTTTTCATTGATAAGAGCAAATGTGGTTATTTTGCAACCTTTCCTGGGACCACTGCTTTGTAAAGCAGGGTAAACATTGCCATAGGTGGTGACTTTTCAAATTGTGAAACTTTTTTCCCAAACAGATACTTTCTGGAAAAGGGGTATATGATATGCAGTCAGACAAATTGATGTTGGAAACCTCCATGTTTTGGACTCAAAGGACTTTGAAATGTCAATTAAATGGAATAGCTGTTATGTTCCATGGATGACTATTATGAAGACTTACAGCTTGATGCCCTTATTCAAGTTTGATGAAGAACTCAAATATTTGTGTTAATTACTGACATTGTTTAGTGGCTAGGTTCAAATGATTAGTAGTTTTAATCTGATAATGTGGAAAATGAAGCTGAACATTCCATTTGTTAACTTTTGCAAACTTTATGCAAGATTTGGAAATCACTTATTTTCAATCACCTTTAAAATGTCTACCTTCATGTAAATAATGCAAACACTTCTCAATATATTAACTGAAGAACTATTCATTGCTTCCTACAGATTGATATTTTGTGAAAAATATCATATCCAGTTCTGTGAACTGAAAAAAATAATTTTAATTATCGTTGTGTTTACTAAACCTTCTAAACCGAACATTTTCCCAGTGGAAAAATGACATTTAGTTATCTGAGGACATAAAATGCAGAAAGTGAGAAGTAATTCAGAAAAGGAAGGGCCTAAACAAATGTCAGGGAGACCACAGCCACTGGTCAACTGGCCATATGGAAAAGCTGATCAAGGAGGAGGAGGAATGGAAGGGTAAGGTTGCATGCAGAAGGAAAAGCACACGCTGTCCGACAAACGCATTAACCAACCCAACCCTTGGAGAAACTGTGGTCACACATGACTCCTCTTTGTTAGGTATCTCTACAATGTTTTCCTTAGAGGTTTTGAAGTTTTTCCTGCTAATACATGGTTGTCTGGAAGGAAGTATTGTTGAAAATATTTTCAGATACTTATCTCTATTTTCATAATGTGCTTCATATGTAAATCTGAATTATCTAACTGTTCTTGGATTCTAGTTAAGATATTTGGAGGCTAGTGGGGTAACTTGGTGGAAGTATGATCTAAGACTTAGCCTCACTTTCTCTTTATGAAGTATGTTTAAACAAATGAACAAACAAACTTTAGCCTAATGTAGGACATGGGAAAGGGATCAGAAAGTTCGTGGAATTCAGTTACATTCTAAATTGTTTCAGCTTCTCCAAGTGTGGGGATATTGGAATGGAACTTTGTGTAGCAGATGCATCTTTGAGATAATAAATTGGTGAAATGCAGTTCATTTCAGATTATTGTATCAGACCATTATCTTAGACCATTAGGATGCCTTAAATTAGGAATATCCCTCTGCTTCTTCTAGCTTTTCTTTTCCATGCGTTATACACAAATGCTACAGAAACACCAAGGTACTGAATGGTTCAAAGCTCAGAGGTCATTATTCATGTTTTAACATGCTACTTTCTAAGATCAATAAAATAGATTTTAGCTAGGTTGGTAACTTTTCCTTGTATTTCCATGAAATTCTAGTTATTTTAGGTAAGGGCAAGATTCTAAAAGCTTTCTGTAGATACAATCCTTTGAAATAACATCAAAGTGTTTGCTTGTTCAGAAATAGCTATTTGAAACATTTTGGGCAAGACTTAGATGTATTTATACATTTATTACAAATGCAACTGTTGAAAGCAATGATACATATTCATTTTAATTAAAGTTTACTAATGGAAAATTAATGGCAGCTTTTAAAGTCACAGGAGTTGATTCTGAGAAAGAGCCATTTGAAATAATGAAGTGAACTTTTGCTACCATGTGAAAAGAGCAATTATGACTTTAAAGGAAATGTGACTGCAAATGAATAAGTACTTTTTTTTCTTGTTCATTTCATATGATTCCAGAAGTTACTAAGAGGGCAGTTCAGCCAGTGGGAATCACAAATGCCTCATCAGAACAATTTTTAGTCTTCACACTGATGATCAATTATATCTAGATACCTTCTTCAGAATTTATGACTCACTCTTAAAATTCTACCTTCATTTTTCCTGTGTATGTATGGTATATACATATTTGGTTGTCTTCTAAATGCAAGTAGGCATATTGCAAACAATAAGTCAGTGAGTTAGTGGATGGTAGAATGGGGAGTATTTTTACTATTTTACTATTTTGGTTTTTGTTTCTGAATATCTATCATGAGAATCATGTGGGAAAGACCTGGTGAAAGAACATCTCTGCTTTTCTGATGCTTGATAGTCCACAAGGTCTAACATGTGTTCCTTATTCAAGTAAATTGGAAAATGGCAGGTTAAATAGAGTTAAATGGATCTCTCTACAGGACTTCTCAGAGCCTTTAATAAGCTAGTGTGCTGTTATCAATAACTTTTTAAGGGTATACTTATTAAATACTCTTGTGATGATGTGGCACACAGGGCACTTTGAGAAATGTTAAGTCATTCTTAAACCTGGCCTAATAATAATAATAATAGCAATTTTATATAGCATTTAAAAAATTATAACTATGTTTATACTCTTTATCTCATCTAAATTTTACAGTAACCCAAGAGAAAATCATTAGTATCTATCTATATATAAGAAAACTGGCTCAGAGAGATTCATTAACTGGTGCAAAAATCCATGCTGTTTATGTGATACAGCTAAGAGTCAAAGCCAGGCCCACCTTACCCTAAAGTCTGTGCTCTTTCTGGATCAATTAGCTTATCTCCAACTGCCAACTTGGATAATAATGACAACAATGTATAAAAATGACACTTTACCTTTACCAGGCATGACACTCTTTAGACAGGATAGAAGATCTGCTCAGTAACACACCCATAGTCAACTGGCAGAATAGGCACTAGGCCTCAACTTGTCTGACTGTTAAGGCAGGTGCTCCTCTTACTATACACCATGTGGACATGCTGAGCTTGTTGCATTAAATTGCAGCCAAGTAACATGGTCTTGCGGTGGCATTAATGATTAAATGGTGGAATGTATGTGAACGTGTGGAAAGTGCTTTGCAAATGATAAAGAGGTTCTAGAGATCAAGAATGGGTAGGGAAATAGCATCTAGGTTACACCTTTGACTACTGAAAAAGTACTTTATTGATTTGGAGTTAGTTCTGAATTCTGACATAGGTCAGGCGGAATCAATGGTCACTTTCCTGTATATTTGTGTTCCCTCTACTGCATATTAATTAGTTTATTCATTCAACATATAGTGAGTCCCTACTCTATGCAAGGCACTGTGTTAGTTACTAGCTACCCCAAGATAGATAAAATACACATCATCTTTCAGGGATTCTACTGTCTGGTGAGGAAGACTAAAAGTAAACAGATAATTTCAATACAATAAAATAAGCTCAATGATAGAAATAAAAAACCCAGACCATCTTAGTGATTCAGGTGAGACCCTGGAGCAGGGGGTGTTTGAGTGAAGGTTTGAATGGTGAAAAAAATCTGCTGTCTGAATAAAGTGCGGCATTGGCCACAGAGCCTTGTATATGACTTTGTGTAAAGGAACAGGAGTGGGCGGGGCAAGAAGGAACAAGGTGAGTTAAGTGCGTGCTTTGAACAGAGAGGGAGTAAGAGATAGTAGCTAGAGATAAGGAGGGAGAATTTGTTGAGTCTACAATGAATGGGACCTAGATTTTATTCTGAAGGCACGGAGGAATGTTTGAAGGATTATAAGGGCCAGGGAGGAGAGGTGAGGTTGTTAACAAAGTGTTAAAACATTGTTTTATCCAAAGGTATGGCAAGTTGAGTTTCAGAGAACATGTCATCAATTCCTCTCTGGTTCAGTAAAGTCTTTTCCATTTATTAAAATTCATTGATTTTAAAGAGGTAGAGTTTGGATGTAATTGGGGTGTATAAATAGACCCAACAAGGTGAAGGAGTGATTTTTCAGAAAAACAGATAGGTTGAAATTTTTCATTGATTTACACTAAAGTAAAAAAATTTATTTTCTGCTACGTTTTGGAGAGTTCTTCCTTAGGATACTGTGGTCTTTAGCTTATTGAAATTTAGGTTTCCTCGTCCTTAGAAACTTGTTCTTTCTATTTTTGTTAACACTTTTCAATTTTCAGAGGACTTCCATGTCTTTCTTATTTGATCCTCTGAGGATTTTTGAGCTAACACTTCCATTTTGCAAGTGTGGAAATTGAGAAAGAGAATGTTAAGTGTTTTTCTCTTTAGGTCATATAGTTCTGCGCCAATTCTAGGCTAGAATTCAGTATTGATGTGGGAGAAAAAAAACAACATGAGAAATGGTTGATGAGATTGGGGATCATTAGGTAGAAGAGAAGACTGAGAAGTTCAATGTTGTCTGGTGAGTACTGAAGGGTTGTAACGAGGAGGAGGCATTGGGCTTTTGTGTAGGACTTCTGGGACAAGATGCAAGGGGGTTACAGGAGAGATTTTGAATCAATGTAAGGAAGCATTTTTTTAACTAATCACAAGGTATCCAAAGATCAACAATGATTCCTTAGAAGCAGTGAGTTACCTGCTGTTGGACGGTCTAAGCATAGTTTCGAAAACTGTAGGCAGAGTTGCAGCAGAAAAAACTTTTAAGTATCATGCAGAAGGTTGAACTAAAAGATCATCTTCCAGCCTTGAGATTTTATGACAGTTTCCATCATTACATGCTACTCCAAACATAGTGGACTAACCTTTGCTTTTTCACGGATGAAAGAAATAGGAGGTTGCTTGAAACACTGCAGTTATGTTACTTTGAAATCCATTCATTGGTTTATGGACCTGGTGTCTTTGCTGGAGCATCACAAATCTATGTAACATCCTTGAGTGCTGGGCTTGGTATTTAAATCTCTGAGTTACCTAGTGGATATAAATCCACACAAAACCAGACAGTCCTCTGTGCATTTACTGGGGATTCTATATGAGTTGGAATAATTTATGCATAAATCTATGTGGTCAATATACCTATTTCAGTATCTTTGCAATAACTAGTGCAAAAGTTGTATTTTTCCATTCACTTGAACTATATCCTGTTTGCTTCACAAGGGTGAAAAAAAATGTTATACTTGCTACATTCTGATGGAATTGCAGACTTCCTTCATAGAGCAGTTAAAAGTAGTATCTATACAAATAGATGCTATCATTTTTGAACAGCATGCACAAATCCTTGGGTCAGTAGCTTTGAAGGTCTTTGTTCAGTCATGTACAGAAAGCTCCTTAATGTGTGAATATCCAAGTACACAACTTGCTATTAAACGTGTTCTGTATTTTACAGTTCAAATGAAATTGTCTACCTATGATATTAAATAGCACCAATCACTGAGTAACAGATAAACAGAATGATTCCCCTTTGTATGGGCTCACTGGCTAATCCAGTGCCTTGCTTTAGAATTTGAATGGTGTACTAACTAGGCCTATGGAAGCAAGACTTAGGGATTAGAACTGGATTTAATTGGATTTATATTCTTATGCATTATCAAATAGAAG
Organism: Ursus arctos; assembly: GCF_023065955.2. NCBI lineage: Eukaryota > Metazoa > Chordata > Mammalia > Carnivora > Ursidae > Ursus > Ursus arctos. The sequence goes on from NW_026623078.1 coordinate 14,766,008, forward strand.
GTGCAGTGTGCTGCTAGTCATGAGAAAGTGCTTATCATGTGTAACTTTATGAAATAGTTGTAATGTGTTGGTGAATGTCAGGGAAAGACAAATTCTCTTGAATGACATTGCCTAATTCTGACCACCACCAAGTAACTTCCTTCTAGCTATATGCTGTTGTCACTGGTAATGGATGGCATGGCCAGTCGGGAAGGAAGACCACAGGAAAGCCCTTGTGAAGTTATTCTAGTAGTTGTGGAAATTATGTGAATAAATATACATGCTCAGTGAATATTTACTGACCTGTGGATAAAGCCCAGGCATTATCCTCTCTTCTTTATGAGAAAGGGGCTGAACTTGTTGCTTGTTTGTTTGCTTCTTGAGTTTCCAAGGGTACAGTGAATCCAAAAGGATTTTGTTATCTAGAAAGGATACCACCCATTGCCCCAGCTCTCTCTCTCTCTCTCTCTTTTTAGATCACTAGAATTAGGGAAGTGGGGCCAAATTTCACAAAGTACTAGTTCTCCTCTGAGAAAGATGCATCCAGAAGCCCAGCTGACATTCCTGTTCTTGCTGATAGAAACGTCAGAATGGGAAATCTTTGGGATAGATCTTTTTCACTGAATTCTTACCTACACTTGACTGCCTGAGAATATATTTATGTATGGGACAATTTCTGTATCTCTGGTGCTTCTATTTGTCAACGCAAAAAAGTTCGTAGCTTCTGCTATTACTACTACCACTCCCATCAATACCATAATTCTTATCACCATAAAACAGTAATTTCATGTCTTGTATACACATAGAGCTGATATAGATTACTGATTGCAAAAGAAACTAAAGAAGGATTAAAATGGAAATAAGTCAGTCTGGATATTTTCTAGAAACAATGATCTGAATGATAGCATTAGATCTTTTCCAACCCTAAGATGATGGGTCAAAATTAGAACCATCACTGATGGTTCTTTACAAAGGCAGCTGTCCTTTTGGGAAGTGGACTATGTGAGGAGTTAGGAGAGATGAATTGATTGCTTGGTGGCCCAGACCCCAGGCAGGTCACCTAAGTGCTGTTACCTGTGTCACCATGATGATACAGTGCAGCTCCTGGCTTCCAACGAAGTTGAAATATTCTTTTGGTTTCCTCCTTCTGAGTCTTAATTTTCTATCTGTATGGTATGATTGGTCAAAAAATAACATTCAAGTTTCTTTCCAGGTCCAAAATGCTGGTTTTGCTCCTCTTATATATTCTTGCTTTTGCCCAGTCCCCAGGGTGCGTGCACCGCAGAGTCTGTACGTGTTCTTCTAAGGCCATCGTTATAGCGTTTCTCTGGTTACGTAAGTCAAAGGGCATCTATAAGGGACTTTCCAGAGTTGGTAACATTAGTGTCTAACCTCTAGGAACTAGTATGATTTCATACATGAAGAGAGAATCTTAAGCTTATTTGTATAATGTAACTTGTTTTGAATTGTAACTTGTTTCTGAATTTTAGTTATAATCACATAACACCATGTCCGCAAAAACCCATATCTAAGCATTTGAAGCTGATGTGGAAAGTGTTCCCATATCACTAATTCTAAGATATCTACCGTGTAGACCTGGGAAGCTAAAATTACCATTTCCATTTCACATAGTGAGGTATGCACAGCTGGAGTGCTATGATTAGCAAAAGAACAATGCTTCATGGGCTTAAAAAGAGCTATCCATTATGTCAATGAGAAGACTGTTGTCAGAGCTAGGTTTGCTTTAAAATTAAAAGCCTGTCCTGGATTACACTGTCACTGATTTAGTATACTAGAAATTGAATTTAAGCTCTATACAGAGACTGTCTCCAGGCCTGTACTCACTAAGGAATAGGGATATGTTACTGTGTGCTAGAACAAGAGAACAATGCATTAACCTTTCCTGGAGAGGAATTGCCTGGATCTCTAGGATGTTAGACATCTGTCATGAAGCTGAACAATTTTCAACCCCATGATGACATTTCAGATATTTAATTTAAAAAAAAAAATTTATGCATCTATTTTAAAGTGATCTGAAGTATGTCAAACTATTTTTTCATCTTCATGATTCATAAGTAGGCTGTTTGAATCAGTTCTACTTCTTTTGTTTAATTTATGCACATGCCCTGTTTTCCTGTCAGGGGAATCCTTTTATATAAACAGAGCAGTGGGCAGTGTGTGAGGTGGGTGAGGATTAGTCAAACAGAAAATCATGCATATATAGAAAAAGTAGGATCTACAGTGAATACGAGTCTAAAAAGACTTGGGATGACTTTGACTTGGCTTCCCATCAAGTATGTTGTATTTAAGAAGGACGAAGTCACCTTTCTGAACCACCAATCTGAGACATTTCATCCATGTAAAGAGCAGTTGGACTTCTTTCTGAAGCTCAGGTAATAGTCATGAATAAAGATATGGGAATTCTTTACTTTTCAGGTCTTTTTTTCAGTAGCAGAGAGTCAATAATCAAAACAAAGATAGCCCTTAGAGCAGGAACCATAGCAAAATGGTCCTCCGTTACTTGCATCTTTGGTTTATGGCCTAGTCGCTGTATCAGTGTAACAGTAACAATGAAGAAATGATCCTTCAGCAAAGCAGGGGAAAGGATTTGTAAAGATTTCTTTATTTTGGTAGATTTACAGCTCATTAATTAATTTCCTGCTTTACAAAAGTACAATTGTTAATAATTATTTTTTTAAATGTAGGTCAATTCCAGAAGACTCTCCAAAGAGATTTGCAGTACTTGGATCTGTTATTTTAAAATAAATTAGGAAGTATGTCCCATAGGGTTTCATAGTTCCAGGGGATGTGCTATTAAGAGTAGTAGTCACAGATGTCCTATAGGAATTTTGTTGATTTGGTAATGGTTGGGTTTGAAACATTGAGTTCTACACAGGAACAGGTAATGTGACACTATTCTAAGGAGGGCATAAATATTATCTGTGTTCATACTTTTGAAAAGTAGTCATTAGTTATGGTTATTTAAGGGCAAAATATCTACCTACTTTAAGATAAGGTTGGAATCATGGGACACCTGGGTGGCTCACTTGTTTGAGCATCCTACTGTTGGTTTCAGCTCAGGTCATGATCTCAGGTTCGTGAGATCGTACCCTGCATCTGGCTCTGCACTGGGTGTGGAGCCTGCTTGAGATTTTCTCTCTCTGCCTCTGCACCCCCACCCTAAATAAATACGTAAATAAATAAAGGTTGGACTCAAATGAGTGATGGAGGAAACCTGAAGTTTCTGTCAAGGAAGCATGACCAAATATCCTGGAAACCATCACTGAGTTCCATTCTCTGATCTGCTCATAGGAGATGAGGGTATTGTACATAAGGCATGCACTTTCAGCTTGAGGGAGAAAAATTTGGCCATGAGAGAAGGCCATGAGAGAAGGCCATGAAAGAAATGAACAAAAACAGAGAATTTTGTTCCAAAATTGGAGGGTGAAATTTCAATCCTTGGTAGTGTGAATGGGAAAGTTGTACTGACACCCATTATAAAACTCATCACAGCAAAGCTGAAAGCGAGGCTTCGCTAGCCAGACCAAGATTCCATTAGATGAGCTGGTTCTAGGAATAAAGGGACAAAACTTCAGTTGTGAAAATGCTCAGGTTTAGGTCAACTTGATATTAAGGGCTCCAGTGGGGTCTGTAGTGTGGAAGTGTTTGACTTGAGAGTCCTGTGTTAATACACAGGTCAGAAGTGGGGAAGAATCCAGTGGCCATCACAAATGGTAACATAATAGAAACCTGGGAATCCAAGGGAGGGCCAGGAACAAACTTGCTAATAGTAAAGGTAAGTGAGACTCTGAAATCAAGGGCATCATGAAAGCAAACTGTAACAGTGTGCTTCACGATATAAAACTGAAGGGAAATTTGTTTCATTTATGTTCTCATTATATAATTTCTGCCTGATCAGATATTGAGAGTAAGGCCTGAGCCTGAAGGTCTACTTCTGATCCCAGATTGGGGAGGGCGAAGAGCTGAGATCGTAGGTACGTTCTCACTCAATCACTGTTGATATGTGCAGATTCATTAACAGTCCACCGACTAAATCATGACTTGGTCACTGTAATCAGTTGTTGAGAATAAAATGACAAAAATAAGTGACCAGTGATAACCTTTTAATCATGGATTCTACAAACAGCTACTTCAAATCATTGTAAGGAACATGTATGAAAAAGAATATGCTCTCAAAAGGTTTGTTGTCTAGGAGAGGAGTCCTGTCACATTCATACCTCCAAATCTGTCTGTGATGTTGCGCTAAGAGCAGAGCTGTTGGCTTGCAACTCAAGGTGTAGGATCTATCTGCAGCTGGCAGCATCCACATCTCTCAGAGGTGTCTCAGGAATGCAGAATCTCAGGCTCCTGTGGACTTACTGAACCGTGACCTATGATTGAACAAGATCCCCTGGGGATTTGTATGCACATTGAATTTTGAGAAGCAGAGGGAGAGCAATCCCTTTCAACTGAAATGGTCAGGGAAGGTTACTCAGCTGAATATTAATGGAAACTATGGCTGATCCAGATGTTTTCACTGGCTTTCTCACCAGAGTCAGCTCACCTGCTATGAAAGCAAGGGCTGGTGTTTAAAAGTGGTAACAGTGGGTTCTCCTTATAGGCAATGCTATAAGCAAAGATATGAAATCTTCCATTGACAAAGAAAGTGAAAAGTTTTAATAAAATCTTTATTAAAAATCCATTACTTTACAGGTTTGCTGTTCACAGCTGATCTCTAGGAAATTAATTCAGCACATTGATCACCCACCTCTCACAGTTTTATGTTTTTTTTTTTTTAAGATTTATTTATTTGAGAGAGAGTGTGCTCACGCATGGGGGAAAGACAGAAGGAGAGACTCTTCCAGCAGATTCCCTGCTGAGCACAGAGCTCATCAGGGGACTGGATCTCACAACCCATGAGATCATGACCTGAGCCAAAACCAAGAGTTTCATGCTTAACTGGCTGAGCCACCCAGGAGCCCCTCACAGTTTTATATTACTCAGGCCTATGGCATTCAGTCCTTGGGATGGAGTGGACAGGGTGTCGTGAGAGAGGGAAACAGACAGACACCAGGAAAACACTGGATTTAGAGTAAGCAGACAGAGGAGAAAGAAAGAGGAGAGGGAGGTAGGGCGGCAGTTCCGACCAAGACATAATGATTGCTGACTTTGCTCATAGACATGGAGCTGGGCTGCTGGTGTATTCCTTCCTATTCATAAGTTTCGGAAGAAACAACAACCCTCAGGGTGAGCAAAGGACATCACCCTCCACTAGGTGTCGGGACAATGGAGAGGGAAGTCAAGTTCTGGGCATCTCTCACCACCAGTTTTTATTCTGATAGATCAAGCAGCCTCTGTAGCTACAAAGGGAAAGAGGACCTAAGGGAGGAATAGAAGAAAATGGAACTAGGCTTCCAAGACTGAAAGACTAGACCCCAGCCAGGAATTAGCAGGGTATTTTTACAAAATGTTATGGAAAGATTTCCGATGACCAACCTGTTCCATGCAGTTCAGCTCCTCCCAGTGACCCCAAGACCCACAGAGCAGGCTATGTCATAGGAAGATTTCCTGCTTTATTGTCATCCTAAGTGAGAAATAGAACAGTCAACATTGTGACAAAATATGTCAGTGTCCGCATTGTAGAATAAGAAGATAATGAGAATGTTGTCTTATCAAATGTATATTCACGTATAGGTATTACCAGTTTCTTTAGTTCATTCAACAAAATGGAAAAAGGATGACCTTCCCAGAAGTGCTCCTTTTCAAAGTAATAGTTTTCTAATTTCCCTTTTGTACAACAGCCGGTGTTGCTATGCTGTCACTTATGTTGCTAGGGCTCCTTCCCCCATCTATGTGCTAGAATGTGATTGTTTCCATCAGTGTTCTTAAGTGTTTCCATGGAGAGTTACTAAGTTAATTTTTCTAGGTCTGCGCTACCAGTAGGTGTGGTCACCCTGCCAGGCTCTAGACCCGCATGGCTTTTCAATATGGTAGCTGTGAGCTACACATGGCTATTGAACATTTGAAATGTGGCTATTCCCCATTGATGTGTGTTGTAAGTGTCAAATACCCTGGGGATTTTGAGGACTTTGTGTGGAAAAAAAAAAGGGGGGATGGTAAACATCTCACTAATAATATCCATATTTATTATATGTTGAACCAATAACATTTTGGATATATTGGGTTAAATAAATTATATTGTTGAAATTAATTTCACCTGTTGCTTTTTATACTTTATAAATGTGACCACCAGAAAGTTAAAATTATGTACGTGGCTTACATTATATTTCTGTTGGGCAGAACTGCTCTAGGTAATGTTCAGAACTCAGTTCTCTAGAAGTAAGAAGAAGAAAATCCTAAGTGAAATATCTTAAAATACTAAGAAAAGAATTTACTAGAAGTTACCAGAGAAAGAGCAGTGGGTTGTTTCACTGCGGAAGCAGGTTGACTTAATGGATTTTACAAATAAGATTACCTGCTGGTAAAAACTGACTCTTTGGGAGAGAAAACCCCTAATGTGAATAAAGCCCATTGTCTTCCCTGCTTTCTGCTTTGCTTAAGGCCTAGTGACATGCTGTGCTTATTTGGTGGTTTAATAAATAATATTTGATCATGACAATAAGGACCAAATCTTTGTTAAGTGCTGTTGCAGCTTGCCAAGCACATTGGCTCATATTAAGCCATCCAATCTTTTCTTCAGCCTCTCAAGGTAGGTATTATTACTGTTCTCATTTGAAGATGAATTCACTGGGGTTCAGAGGAGGTAGGAGACTGGCCCAAGTGCACACAGCTGCTGACTAGCAGGCATCTGCACTTACAGTCATGACTTCAGCTTCCACATCTTGTGCTTGTCCCGCCATATCTTGCTACTCTTTGATTAACAAGAGAATCGCTGGGAGGAGTATTTCCTCCCTCTCAGACTGGCAACAGTGCTGAAACCTGCAGCAGGTTCAGTTTTACTGTGTCATCCATGGAAATTATTTAAGACAGGTTTTGAGGTTTTGTTCTGACTACCGAGACAGAGAAAGACCTACCCGAGGAGAGAGGTCAGATTTGATTCTTGACTTCTCAACTATAAAATGGTGGGTGGGAGTCACATTAGATAATTTCTGAAGTCCTTTTCCACTCTGTAATTCTGTGAAACCTGGTACCTATACGGAGCTTATCAACTCTTTTTTACACACCTTATTGAATACTCACGTGGGAACTAATATTCATGCTTTATTGACCTGGGCGAGGTTTCGGATAAACCACTCCTGAGATTGCTATTTCACACCAAACTTCAAAAACAGAGACTATGGATCAATATTAGCCATAATGTGTCACTTTCATTTGATAACCTACTAGAAAAATACATGTTCTCTCCATTGGGAAATGCATAACACTAAAGAATACTAAGTAGGCTCCAGCCCCATGTGAATAGTATGTAATTAACCTGTATTTATATCCTCATTTTGCACGCAGTCATGCTTCGTATATACCAGCATTCTCCTCCACATATGTTCATGAATTATGAATTCAGCTACAAGCATGCAAGGCAGAACCCCTCTGTCAGTCACATCTCTTTCTCTGAGACCAGCGAGATTTACGTCTATGTGACACGACTTCAAATTCAACTCCTAAGCCCTATTATCTCAGAGGACCAACTCTATAAAAGTCTAGCATATGCAAGTGCTAGAAAATTCATTCTCTAATGCACACAATTCAGAATCTTCAGAATCAGACAGAACTAGTTTTTATAAATGCAATTCCAAATGTTTATTTCTAAAAACCAAAACCAATCCCCCTCTGCCTATTCAATAGATGCAACCCCCCTCCCCCCAAGTAGATATGATTTGCTTTGGAAGGGCTTGCCAACTGCAGTCTGGTCCTTTTTACGGTCCTTTTTTTTTGGCGGGGGGGTAGCTTTTGGGGGGGAGTGTGTGTGGCATTCAGTGAAAACTATGCAGTATTGTTTGTCCTTTGGTTCAATGGTATCTTTGCAAAATGTAGTTTTTCCAGAGAGGCTGACGATTTCCAGATATTTTTTTTTGATGTTCATGACATTAAATGGATTCTGATTTACTGGATTTTTTATCCCAAGTAATATGTTCTAGGAAACATATATGTCTATACCATAGTTATTTTTCTCATGATTTTTTCTATGATCATACTGATCATGTAATTATGTGGGTTAGGACATGCTGGAAAGAGCAGAAATAATTTAATAAAACCCAGATGGTCTGGAGTAAAAATGCTTTCATTTGTTTAATAAATATTTGTCAAACATTCACTGAGTGCAGGCTCTGTACCCACCAAGATTCGTGAAAGACACTCCCTGACTTAAAGGAGTTTGCTGTCCTGCAATAGGGTCTTTCATTTATAATTGTTTATACCTCAAAGGGTGATATGTCATCAACAATGGCAGGAATAAAATTGTTTGGGGAATGAAGATGGAGGACCTCTTTCCAGAAGCTTTCACATGGGAGTGACATTTGTGTAAGACCTAAAAGAGTTCTGAAAAGAAGGGACAAAGATATTTCATGATGTGTTCTGTAAAGGGCTGAAATGGGGGGTGTGAAGGAAAGACTGTCAACAGATGAGCTTCGAGTTTTGGGCCCAACTAACCAGGGCCTCCTTGTTTTCCTGAGGAATCTGGACTTGATTCTGTTGGAGAGTGGAAGCTCAGGGAATACAGTCAGGGGTGTATTTCCAAATGGTTACCTCTTATAAAACAGTGAAAATATTGGAAATACGGGAGAAGGAAGTCTCCTGTACTCTTCAGGGTCAGGGAAAAGATATGAATGAGGGTAGACTTGAAACATATCCGGAACTTGAAAATACTCTATAATGAGGGAATGCAATGAAAGCACTTAAGTGGGCTTGGACAGTTCTCACTGAAAATTCTGATAGTACTGGTAAGAACTCTATTTAATGAGCTATTGGAAAAGGCATAAACATAAACAGAGTTGGGAGCATGTTAAATAAAGATGCTCTGAAAATGCAGACTGGGCAATTAAAAAAGATTTACCAGAGAAAAGCTAAATACAGTATAGTAGATAATTAATGGGCCTTTGACAACTCAGTAATAAGTACTCTGAACTTTTAAAATAGCGCATTAACATCTGTGCATGTTGGAAGGAGGGTTTGCATTTACAATCAACACCAGTTAGCTGGGAAATTTCCCCACAGAAGTTAATTAGGGATTCCCAGTAAAGGAGCCTGCTGGTTAACCTCCTGAGCCAAAGGTGACCCACTGCTGTTCATTCATGGCTTTCTTATTGAGCCTAGAAGGAGTTTGGTTATAAATTCCCCTCTCCTTTTCCTCCACTCCCTTGGCTCTAGACACTATTTTAGCTTTTAGTAGGATTTACCTTTCTTAGTTTAGGAAATGAACTTCTGTTCTCTTTGTTGGTAGGGGAACTCCAACCTGGAAAAGGCCTCTGTAGGTGAGAGAGCATCACCTGAATGGACTGGGCCATTCATTCTTCATTAGGATACGGTGAATACTCCACCTTTGATACTTAGTTCAGTGAACATTCCTTGGAGGAAGGTACTTTTGAGACCCAACCAACTTCTTTTCTTTTGGTATGTCTTAACACATTTAAGAAATTTTTTAATTTTAATTTTTCAGTTAAACGACTTTTTTTTCCCAAGCAGTTTTGGGTTTACAGAAAAATTGAATAGAAAGTACAGAGTTCTTGGGTACTTCCCCTCACCTCCATTTTTCCTAACACTGACATCATATATTAATATGGTATGTTTGATACAATTTGTGGCCCAATACTAACACCTTATCATTAGCTGAAGTCTAACATTAGAGTTTACCTTTTGTCTAGTAAATTCTATAGGTTTTGACAAAGGTATAATGGCATCTATCCACCCTTACGGTATGATAAAGAATAGTTTCACTGTCCTAAAAATCCCCTGTGCTCCACCTATTCATCCCTGCCTACCCTCGGTCCCCGGCAACCAGTGATCTTTTTACTCTATCCTTGGTTTTGCCTTTTCCAGAATCTCCTGTATTTGGAATCGTGCAGTACGTTGCCTTTTCAGATTGGCTTCTTTCACTCACAATATGCATTTAGGGTTCCTCCCTATGTTTCTGTGACTTGATGGCTTATTTCTTTCCAGCACTGAGAAATACTGAAGTGTGTGGATTATTTACTCACCTACTATTTATTCACCACAATTATTTATTCACCTGCTAAAGGGCATCTTGGTTGCCTCCAAGATTTGACAATTATGAATAAAGCCGCTATAAACATTTGTGTGCAGGTTTTGTGTAGATGTGTTTTCACCTCATTTGGGTAAATACCAAGGAGCACAATTGCTGGGTGTCATGAGAAGAGTATGTTTAGTTTTATAAGAAACTACCAGACCATTTTCTAAGTGGTTGTATCATTTTACATTCCCACGCTTAACAACTTTTGAGTACCTACTATGTGCCAAATGCCTCTCATTTGAGGGTACAAAGTGAGTGTGCCAGGACACAAAATGTTATTCTAGAAAGAGTTAAGATATCATGCACTTGTCCAGGTTATAGACAGACTAAAATTTTGGAGTGGTTTACTGATTAGGATCTCTGCTTTATAGTATGCACCACATAATAAATCTTAAATGAGAAGTGGGTAATATAATAAAAATTTAAATTATAGTAAAGCAGTACAATTAATCCAAAGATGTACTTAAGTAGTTTTATAAAATTATTCTGACCGGACATTGAGATATTGGGTTCTGGTACCAACTCTCTAGTTTCATAGGGATGAAAGAAAAATTGTTGGAACAACACTAGTGGTTTTTTTTTTAACGTACTCTTAAAATTCGTGATTTTCATGAATTTAAAAACTTGCTCAGTAATTATTTCTCGAAAACTGTAACTGTGAGGTAAATGCTTTCTGTTTTTCAGGAAAAAAAAATGCACAGCACAGGCACGTGCACACACACACACACACACACACACCCTTCTGAAATACTTTGGAGTTCTGCCAAAGACGTGAACAATTACCCCGAAGTAGCAGCAGCTGATTTGCCTCCAATGGACTTGAATGGAAATTGTACACAAATGAATGATGAAAAATTGGTCTCTCTACCTTTTCAAAGGGCTTGTCAGGATCTTTATTTGAAAAGTGATAGTACTGGCTAAGATTGAGTGGAATTATTTTTGTAATTTTTTTTATATTTTTGTTTACTTTTTTTATTTTTGTAATTCTTTAAAGCAGATAATGAATTGAAATTTTTGTTCTCCTCTGTTCAACTAAAGCAGCAAATAAGATCAACATGTTAATGCTTTTTAGCCTAAATTATATAATCAGATAATTTTCTTTTTTCCTCTGTACTATGTAAAAACAACCTGGTTATCAGTGTCAAATGTCTTTGCATTATGCATAAATATTCATTTCAATATGGGCTCTAAAATTTGTCTCCATGACTCCACCTTTTTGGGTTTTAAAATTGTATACAAATTTTGCGAAACTGAAAATTTTACATGGTATGTAAAGACAATTCTAGCAAGACTATCTGGCTGAAAAGGACACTAAACCTTCGCTAAATTCATCAGACAGCATCAGTCATTCTATCTGTTGAGACCTCTTAGCTTTGAAAAGAATTGAGATGTTTGCTTCTCTGTCTCGAGTATAAATGTTAAGTCGGTTGGATAGAATGGGGTAATTTTTGAGTGGGCAGTGTGTAGGCATTTATTTATTATTTATTTATTTATTGTAATTAACAGAGAAATGCTGAAGAATCACTTTTTCCTGTGCTTGAAAGGAAGAACAAAGTTTTAATCTGATATACCTGAAAGCCCTGAAATCTACTGAATTAGGAATAAGGAGAGAATACAAAAACAATAGAAAAGAAATGGGGTTCACATGAATTCTGGTCTAAATGCTGTGACTTGCAGCAAAGTGCTGTCTTTGTCCTCTGTAAAAGAAATAATTAAACCTGCAGTCCCTTGAGGCTTTTCCTGTGGTCACATGGGGGCCTCCTAGGGAAGTGAGACCAAGACGAACTGGAAGGATGGTAGAGGACTGGAGAGGCGGGTTGTGGATCAGGTGTGTGCAAAAACGCCTCATGAATTCACTTGGGCCCGATATTTATATACTGGCTTGTGCTTCAGTGATCTCTCTGGGTGTTGGTTTGCAACCCTCTGGAGTTTCCCAGGTGAAATTAAGAATTGGTCCCTGGAACATGAGGAGCAGGGAGAGATGGGAAAAAAGAGGCCACACACACCAGATAGGTGGGTGGCAGTTTTAAAGAGCAGGGGGAACTTGAATATGCGAGGCTTGTCTTGGGCTGCTGCAAGATAAGTGGGTCCTTGCACCGGTTGCCAAATCTTAACCGGCCTTAACCGGTTCAGTTGAGTACACTGTGAAGGTGTTCTCAAAACCACATCGTTATTTCAAAACTTTGTCCTTGGAGCAGCTTCTGCAAGCCAGAAAGGTAGGTGGGATCCACATTCCAGGACAAGGGGCAAGGGTAAGGGATCTCACCGGGGTCCAGCTCACAGGTGAATGGGCAGCCATGTCTTTTCCATGAACTTCCCCAACGCTTGCTTATTTTGGAATATAGTTATTCCAAGATTGATGCTTGGTTTTATCAACCTCACACTAGTTAAGTTTCATTGGTAAGTTCTGGCCCTTTCTGGAATGTGCACTTTGTGAGAGCAAAAATTGATTTGTTCTCTGCAGTGTCCCCAGCATATAGTATGATGTCTGGCACATTGTCATTTACGTATATTTGTTGATTTAATGAATAAAATGAAAATCAGCAAATTTTTAAAGGATTTTATTTTTATTCCAATGAAAGACAGGTATACTCCTTATTTCTATATGTTCTATTTTACCTGTGAGTTTAATCCATGGATTAAAAAAGTATATGATGCCTGGTGCCCTCCCTAGCAAATTTTGCAATTGACATCAGGCCAGTGGATGGAAGGATGGGTTTTCTACAGAGTCAGGACTGACTTTGACCCCTGAATGTATGCATCAGGACCCGAGAGGCTCCAGGCTATAAAGACACTGCATGGTTAAGTTTGTCTGTGGGTTCCCTTTGAGAACATCTGAGGAATGGCTACCCATTGAGAAAACTGTGTGTCTCCCATCCCAGACCCAGGATGAGCCTGGCCCTTAAAAAAGTAGAAGTTTGGGTCCTTTCCAGAAAACAGCCTCAGAAACTTGTCTTTGCTTATAGGTTCCTGCAGTGTATGTCCCACAGGGGAGATCCCCTGGGGCTACCTAGTGACAGCCATGGTTTAGGACTCCAGGTGGTCCCATTCTTAATTTGTCTTGTGGAGTAGTAGTGAGCAAGAGATACAATTTGCACCATTTCCTTAGGCCCTAGCCTACATTTTACACTAAACAATTCTGATTGAACAAATCAAATGGCAAGAGTAATGATAGTATCACATCATTTTTACCTACTTGCCTGTCACTGTAAAGTCCGTTTATTTATAGCAATCCCTCAGAGTCTACTTTTTTTTTTTTTTTTACCACTTTCTGGAAAACCAGATGAAGTCTCGTGTTTTATTTGTACCCATCTTCTCTCCCCCTCTCCCTCCCTAGTGCTATCATCCTAACTTGGAGATGGCTCCCAAATGCTTCCCCTGACTTACTCCTGCCCAGCTTGCCAGGCTGCGTCTACTACCCCACACTGACCGCAAGGCTTTCACTAAATGTGATCACTTCTCCAGAGCTCCTTGGTTAGGTACTTGCTGTCAATTCCTGTCCCATCACTGTCCCGCCTCCTTAGCATTTCTTGTGCAGTGAGAACAAACTGTATCTGCCTTCCTTCTCCGCAGCCTCTTGTTCCTACAGAGCACACTGCATCCCTCCCCAAGGCAAAGCAAAGGTGTGCCGAGTGGTCCTCCTCCGGACTTGCTTTCAGTTTGGTTCTGAACCCCAAGGCAGCTACCTGACTTAAATCCCACTGCTGTTAATGACTTCGTCAGTGTATTAGTGGCCACCATATGGTGTCTCCTTGTTTTAGTTTGATTTAGCTTTTATCTTTTCCAAAGCATTCTCACACACTTTTAAAACTAAATATATTTTTGTAAAGATTTTATTCATTTATTTGAGAGAGAGAATGAGTGAGACAGAGAGCATGGGGGTGCAGAGGGAGAGGGAGAAGTAGACCCCTTGCTGAGCAGGGAGCCCGACAGAGGGAGCTTGCAGGGGCAGGAGGCTCGATCCCTGGACCCTGAGATCATGACCTGAGCCCAAAGCAGATGCTTAACCAACTGAGCCACCCAGGTACCCCCTAAGCTAAGTGTATTTTTATGGCAATTTCTTCTATCACATCAGAGTAAGTGTTGAAACTCTTTAGAAGAGTTTTCAGCATCTGGATATCATGGAGATTCAACTGTGGTTTTACTGTTTTCTTCTCAGAGACATAGACACTATCCAACTTCTTTTCATTATTCTAATTTTTAATTGGAAAGCTACATTGAAGTTTCTAAATATAATACAAGATCACCATCATTTTCTTCAATAACAATTAATCTGTCTGTGCTTGAAATATTATAGTCAAGAATTCATTAGAAGTACTTAATAAGGTCCTACTGAATGTTAGGCAGCCATTCATGGCATCACCTAGTCTTTCTGCTAATCCCTAATTCACTCATCAATTTTTAAGTCTTAGCATGAGCCATTTTTTTTTGGCATGAAGCCATTTTCCTGGAAAATGGTGTTGATGGGAGAAATAAGTACACTTGATGTGATCCAATTTAAAAATCCAATTTAACAGTGTTTTTCAGATGGCTACAGATTGTGGAAACTATAAGAATGACTATTTGCCTACCAATATTAACTTGCTGGTTTTCATTTCCTTACAAGTATATCGGTATACCCGATAATATGGTAAAATATCCTTACACACACACACACACACACAAACACAGAGGCCAAACCTGTCAAAATACACATGACACACTGGATAAATATCTTTGCAACACATATTACATATTATTGACAGAGGGCTATTTTTCCTAACATAAAAATTCTCATCAATCAATAAGAAGAAATGGGCCACTAACCACTTAAAACTGGACAAAGAACACATGTAGATGGTTCACAGAAAAGAAATGTTTTTAGCACATAAAACAATGAACAACCTCACAATTACAGAAATTCATCTTTATTTGCAAGCTCTGTTTGCATTTGCATAATATATAAAATCTGCCGTGTGTCTCCTGAAAGCAAGTGCAGGGCCCTGTATTATGGCACAGGTTGCACATCCATGAAGTGGAACCTGAGGTTGAGAGTCTTTTTATCCCTTTGTTTGGGTAGCAGATATCATAGATTGGGTCACCAAGCACCATTCCAGCTCCCTTCTTACTGTGTCTTATGGGACAGAAACTGGAAAGCTTAAAAAAATTAAAAAGAAGGAAGGAAAGAAGGAGGGAGGGAGACAAATTTTCATCTTTCACGCAGCTAGAAAACCCAGGCTCTGGCAAAAAGTTGCCTTCGTGGTAATTTGGAATGATGAAGTGAGCAACTTAGGGTGCAGGCTGTGTGCTGGGAAGTGTTCTGTTCTTCTGGGGAAACTGTGATAGAGATCAGCATGTCCTGCTCCTGCAGTCCTCAATGCTGAGCAGCGGGTGGTAGCCACAAGGAGCTGCAAGAGGAAAGGTCTCAGGAGGCGGTAAGGCTTTCTGCAGCTGCATTGCTCCCGGCCACAGAACATCCGGGCTTGGTTCCTTGATCACCCCAGTAATTCTTCAAGTGATCTAATACCTTGTGATAAATCTTTCTCCACTTAAACCGTCTGGCATAGTTTCAACAGATGCATTTCAAAAGTAAAATGGTGTTTTCCTAATCAGAGAGTAAAGGTGTAAGATGAAGGGGGAAATAGGCCCATAAATAAACCAACCAGTCAAAACCAAGAAAAATTCTATTTTCAGTTCAAGCTGCTTCACTGCTGAAAAACACATTAAATTAAAGCTTAATTTACTTTTTGTTCTCCCCATCGAGATCTCATAAAATGTTATTTTCTAGACATTTTCTCATTCATTTCTTCAAATAACATGTATCAATTAAGTGCTTCACCAAATTAACCACAATTATAGAATTCAGGCATACTTTGATTTATACAATATATTTTTTCCTTAACATGCATAAACCTACATAATAACTTGCTGTTTTTGAAAAATCTTAACAAGAATCCTGTAAAAAATAATAATAATAAAGAGAATTCAGAGATGAACAGGATATGGTTTCTCAGTCTCAGGAAAATTTCATCCATTTAGATAAACCAATTAGCAAACCAGTCCAAACTGTGCCACAAGAGAAGTTCTACAACCAGTAGGTAGTAGAGAGTGCTGTGGGAACACAGAGGATTGAGAAAAACCAGTTGACAAACTCAGGATCTCTCCACCTTGAAACTGTACTGTAACAAGGCAGCTAGAATGGTGTTCCCCTGACCCTTCCCCTGGGTGCCCTTCTGGGTGTCGAAGTGGGAGCATCCTCAGTGTGTGGTAACGGAATACACACACACAGGCTGCTGAGGCCACCGTAACTGTGCTCCAGCCAAGAACATCATTCACACTTCTCTGAAGGATTGAGTCAAGTCTGTGTTAGAGGCAAGCCTTCGCAGACAGGATTAAGTGACTTCATTTTAAAAAAGCATCTTGCTCATGGTAATGCAGTAAGAGCAACTGTGGTTGAGCTTGTCTTGGATGACTGTATATACTTTCAGCTCATTTAAAACTTATCAAATTGAAAAAAAAAAAAAGCTAGTGATGTGGCCCTTGAGGTTTTCTCTGACAATCAAACCAAATATACAATTCCCGGGCACCTGCGTGGCTCAGTCCTTAAATATCTGCCTTCGGCCCAGGGCGTAATCCCAGAGTCCTGGGATGGAGCCCCATATCAGGCTCCTCTGCTGGGAGCCTGCTTCTTCCTCTCCCACTCTCCCTGTGTTCCCTCTCTCACTAGCTCTCTCTCTCTCTGTCAAATAAATAACTAAAATCTTTAAATATATATATATATATATATATATATATATATATATATATATATATATATATATGATTCCTGAATGTCAGCACTTTATGTTTGACCTTCACCACAAAGTGATCCCTGATTTCTCTTTTGGGAGAAATCTTATGGGAAAAAATCTCTCTAAAAAATGAAGAGCACAGGTAACCAAAGTGCAAAAGGCACCAAATGTTATTCATTCACCAGCACCTTTATTCAGGATCCTGAAACATGGATGCTTGGATTAAGAACTGGAATTTAGGATAAATGGACATCCAACGTTTGTTTGTAGGATAATTTCACCCATGGTGATAGGCTCTGAAGACTTCATCAACAACACCGAATGAACTGGAAGCTTCTACAAACATTCTTGTATTTCAGTTGAACTCAGGAGACTTTTTAAATATAAATAGGGAAATATTGACCTTATGGGGGGAAAAAAAGCTTTTTCCACAAAATTCCTGAGAAGGGATGAATATCTGCTGAGTTTTGAAAATGGAGAGAGAACCCAAAAATCTCAGAAAAAATTTTTTTCCTTTCCAGTTACGAGGCTGTTTACCCACGTTATATTCTAAGACCTATATTGTAAGTCAAGAAAAGAATTTTCAAAGATAAAGGAATGATGCCCTCAAGGGACTTCTCCCCTCTGGGCGAATTCCAATAAAAGAAATCCTGTATCATCTCAAGCACCATTGTAAGTCTGGTGCCAGGAGGCAAAACTGCTGTGTTCTCAGAGCTGTACCTTCTTTTGAAGGGAGGCACTGTTAAAAGATTTCAGTCTTCACTAACTACCATAATTTGACCTCAATTATGTGGATCTTCACTCATTACCTTCCTGCAAAATGTTCCTTGTATTTAGTAATGAGATGATTGATCATTGGTGACTGAGGAAGAGCAGTTTTGCTGAAGCATAGAGGGTTTCTGTGGATGCAGGACTGAATCAGTGGTGTGGAGGTGGGGAAGATGGAAGGAGAGTATGGGCAACTCAAGACAAGGTTGCCCGTGAGGCCTGGAAAGAGCGGCTGGACAGGAGTATGCATCCAGGAAGGGAGAAACTTTTTTCCCTTTCCGTTTTTTCTTTTCTGTTCTTTTCTCATCTTTTTTGCCTTGGCGATGTTACATTTTAAATAGGAAAGTCAGTCTGAAACTTGTTTGAATATGGTTGAGGGGCTCTGAGAGAGGACAGGAGAAGGAGGTGGAGGGGAGGAAGGAAGAGGAGAGAAAAATGGAAATGGTTCAGGACTGCCACACCTTGTGACCTTGAGGGATGTTTGCCTGGATGATATTTGAGGAAGTCACCTGGAAAGTTGGTGGGTTGCCGTCAGTGGCATAGGAAGTAGTGTAGAGATGTATTGCATTCTTTCTGCATACTGTACTGAGTGGTCCTACTCAGCTATATGGGTAAATCGATGGTGAAGGAGGCCCATGAGCTCACTGACATGAGAGGGATGTCCCCTCCCCAGGCTGAGTTACCTGGAGTGGCAGGAATGGGAGTGGACAGCCTGGGTCAGGGGTCCCCCACATTTTCTCTAATCGTCTTTCACGAGCCTCTTTACCATATGTATGCACACTGCTCTGGCTTTGCCCCAGATCGTATTCTAGACTCCAGCCCCACAGTATGGATAACCAGATGACCAGACCCTGAATCGTCTGTGAGAGAGTTCAGAAAACTTGTGCTGTGTACAAGTGTGTGTAGGCACGTACAAGTCTCCTTGCAAAGGTAAGTTGGAGTCAGTCCCTGCCAGTGTGGACCTGCAGGTGATTTTGCACTGCTACTGGTGAGACTCAGGGCCTCCAAATCCAAGTTTGGTACTCACTTGCTAGTTAAAAGTCCAGACTTTTGGGCCACACCTTAAATTTAATGGATTAGAATCAGAACTTGTGTATTAACAAGATCCCCAGGTGATTTGTATGCATATTAAACTTGAGAAGTCCTGCTTGAGAGATCCTAAAAAAAAAAAAAAAAAAAAAAAAGCAAACAAAAAAACTAGAAGGTTTTAATTTTCTGTACTTCAGATCATTTTTCTGAGATCCTTCTAAGCATGTTCTGAACTTCTCTACTTTCTCTGAACAAAGTAGAAACATTTGTATAATTACTTTGTTACAAAGTGGAGCACACATCATCTAATTACGTGTGTAATGGGAAACCATTTCTGTTTCATCTTACCTTTTCTTTTAAGATCCAGATCCTTTTGTCTTTCTAGATAAGAGTCCTTGTCCCTTGAAGTTTGGACCACTTCAGCTACATCAAATGTCTCACTTTAGCTTCCTCTGAATTTAGTTGAATTAAATAAGTCATACTGCCTGATTCGGATGCTTTTCAAAAGTGTATTTATAAAGATTTCCCAACATCTTCCTGATATTGGTTGCAGGACAAGTGCTATTAAAGCTTGGCGTTGTGCATACATTCATGAAAAGCATTCTGGGGATAAAATGATCACTCTTCTGTCCTGGCAGAGCAGTTTCATTGGGTAGGACAAACACGGGGCCTAAGGGGTGTGGTGCCACTGTATCATCCGTTGAGCCAGGGGCCTGTCCAAGCAACCGGACCTCCTCACAGGTGGGCAGAAACGATGGCATGGACTGATAACAATGGCTTCTGTGTATTGAGCCCGTATGGTCACCAGGCCCCTTGCTTTGCACAAAGGACCTTCTTTTGTTCTCATAACCCCTACAATATAAGCACTGTTATTTGCCTGTTTTACAAAGAGGTTGAGAGAGAAGTTAAGTGGCTTGTCCAAGATCGTATAATTAGCAGGCAAAGCAAAACTTCAAATTTAGGTGTACCTGACTCTAGGGATGTATTATTAACCTCCGTGCTAGAACCACTTGTCAGAAATTGAGGTGGCAGACTATTAACTTCAAGGGGGTATGGCTACTAGGAATGCAGAGCATACCTGCCTCCTGAGGAGCCCTTGAGTGGGAACACTCAGGTGTAAGGTGGGAGTGGTTCATCCAGGATAGTATCCAAATAAAATTGTGGTAAAAGGAACAGAGAAGAGGCCAAGGTCTAGGAAAAAGGCAGGCGTCCAGTTACCCCAACCAGGTGACCCAGCAGCACCCAGCTTCCTGTATGACTTTGTGGGGAGCCACTGATGATTGTGAGTGTGGCTGAAAGCCTATGATAATCATCTGGCCTGGGTCCTGGCTGGGATGGGGTTATGCCTGTGGGTGGGAAGCGACTTAAGTAACTGGGCTGGTCCTTGAAAGATGAAAAGGTTTGGACACATTTGGGAGGAAAGAGAGAAATGCATCATTGCCTGAGTGAAAAGGGCTTTGTCTGCCTTGCTCCTTCCCTTTCTCCAAATACACAGCCATAAAAATGGACATGGTTGCTGAAAAACAACCACAGATTTATGGAAAAGTTGATGGAAGAGGTGAGAGAGAGGTAAACAGTAGAAATCTACCATGAAGGATAAGAGCAGGGTGAAAGTAATTTATTAATCTGCTCTGGTTGTCACTTCTGTGTGGAGACTGGAGAACGATGGGCATACGTGTGTCTTGCACAGAAGCATGGATAAACAAGTTTCAATGAGGAGGGCGTGGGAGTCTGCCTAAGATACATACATGCAGTTCCC
Source organism: Ursus arctos (assembly GCF_023065955.2). NCBI lineage: Eukaryota > Metazoa > Chordata > Mammalia > Carnivora > Ursidae > Ursus > Ursus arctos. The sequence goes on from NW_026623078.1 coordinate 14,786,517, forward strand.
ATCGAATGCAACAAATTCAGTTCTGCCGGCAATAAGTGTATCATTGGCAAGATATAGCTCAGTGGTTGGTATAACAGAATGGGGCGAAAGGGTGCTCTGTGGACAGGAACTGTGTGCCGAGGGTATCTGGTGTCTGCGAATCAGCATGAGAGTGATAGATTTTTGTAGCAGCTGAGACTGAAGATTACTGAATAATAAGTTAACACTCCAGGGCACAGGAAAACTGAGAATGTATTTACTAGTCAAAGTTGTCAAAGTCTTGGATTAGGTATTTTGATACATAATGGATATATAGTTTGCTCCCCTCCGTAACTGTCATCAATTAAAAAGAAGAGATGGATAGGGAGAATTATGTTGCACTTAATTTTATCTGAATATTTAATCACAAATAATGGAGATGAAGATTTATAAGAGATATTTTGACATTCTGGGAGATGAAGCGAAGTTAATATTGTTGGAGCCTTTTCAGTTAAGGATTGCCTAGAACGTGAGAATGTCCACAATAGCTACAGAGACTCGAAACTCACTAATTCAGCCTTTGAGATGCTTTGGAAAAGTTTTCTTCCTAGACAGAATTTTCTTCTCTGAAATCAATTTCTAAGTTTCTTCCATTACTGAATTTGAAAGGAAAGTCAAGGACTATTTATAACAACTGATCAGAGAAAAGAATACTCTCCCCACAGTGCTCAAATATATTGATATTTGTTATGTATTAAAATTTTCTCCAAATGAGGGCTGCCAGATCAGTTCATATGAATTCTAGAAGAGAAAGTAGGGGACTATTAGATTGGTGGATGCTTTTTAGAATGGGACGTTTCTTTTTTTCAAAATAAGTTAGATTTATCTAAAAATATTTCAGCTATCTTGGGAAGCTATTGTGTGTGTTTATGGAGATGGCAATAGCCAGTATTTTCTTTGTGAAGGTAAAGAAAGCAACATTGAAAAAGAAAAGGTCTATGCTACTTTCATGTAAAGCCTAGGAAAGGACAAAAGGAAGATAGAGAAAAAGACGGTCCAGTGATATTATCTACATTTATTCCTTCCTTTCTTCATTCTTCCCTGTTCATCCCTCCCAGCATGTAGGTGTGCGCCATTTGCAGGGGCATCTCTTATGTAGGTGGTCAAGAGGCCATGGGGGTGGAATGGAATGTCACAAACCTGGTTTCTGGCTTTCCCACTGCTATTTCCTAGCAAGTTATAATCTCTGAGCTGCAGTTTCTTCATTTGTAAGAGGGTAATAATATCTGTAACCCTGTCTTGGCAGGTTCTTATACCAACTGAAGCAAATTTTGTGAAATTAGCTCATACTTTTTGTAAAAATAGCATATTCATGGGGCGCCTGGGTGGCTCAGTCATTAAGTGTCTGCCTTCGGCTCAGGGCATGATCCCAGGGTCCTGGGATCGAGCCCCACATCAGGGTCCTCTGCTGGGAGCCTGCCTCTTCCTCTCCCACTCCCCCTGCTTGTGTTCCCTCTCTCTCTGGCTATCTCTCTCTCTGTCAAATAAATAAATAAAATCTTTTAAAAAAAAGCATATTCATATGCACCGCATTGAGTAATTTAGGTACTTTATCTCATATAATTCTTACATCCCAAGCCCTAATTAGTAGATGAAAAATGGGAGGCACAGAGAATTTGGAAATCACAGAACTAGTAAGTAGAGAGACTGGTATTTAAACCCTAGTGGCAGAGATATAGAACAGTTTTGGTTTTTTCTTAAATGGCATGCACAATAAGAAATATATTGTATGTTGTGAATCAGTACAGAGACACATGATAAATACAGATTACATATACATATATATACATACACACACATAAATATATGTAACATATGTGTATGTATGTATGCATACATATTTGTTTAATGTTTCATGAATAATGAATAGAAATAATGAAATCTGCAGATCCTCTAAAAATCTTACCTGAACCAATATCTTCGATCTTCAATCCCTTGTAATGTTAACTCTTTTCCTCATTTGGTAACAAGAAGCACAATCTAATGATACCATGACTTTCTGCACTACCGTCATGTAAGCAATCTGGTGAGAGGAAGCCCAGGACAGGTGTATTATCCAGATAGTTGAGTTTTCAAAGGACAGAAGAGTAATGTCACAACTGAGGTTTTGCCATTTATCCCATTATAGCCCATAATATCAGTTTTCAGTTCTTTCCTGACTCCTTTTGACAACCTCATAGTCAAGAAAAAGAAATGGGATTGTAGAGCTAGAGAAGGGAGTCTAATCTTCAATACTCCTTTGGGTACCTCCCTGATCCCAGACCTACTAGGCAGGTCTACTCATGTCGTTCCTGCTAGTTGGCTACTTATTCTCACCTGTCTTAGGTGGTGGGAAGGCTCCTCAAAGAGAAGATTGGATATATATTCTATTTTATTATTCTTTTGTATTTTCTTTCAACATGTTCAAGAGTTTGTCTTTACTGCAAGGAAATCACAATATAATTATGCACTGTTATTTTATAATTGGGGTATATTATTGGGTATGCTTGAAGTGAGTAGGGAATTGTTTTGGAGTGGCAGGTATATCTTCCTTCTGAGAGAACTCTAGAATTTCTAAATATTCACTTGCTTATCCCTTATGGATTGAAGCTGAATGAATTGCCCTTCAAGTATCTCCTTAGTTAACTAATGCTTTGAGACTTTCTGTAAATATATACATTTAAAATAAAGAGCTTATCTTTTAATTTTCTTTCTCACACCAGCAAAGTGTTATGCATATGAGAGTTTTGAGTAAGTGGTAGTTTGTAAGGTAATAGTATATTTAGTATAAAATGCATGCTCCCAAGAATAGTGTAAAAGCTTTTGTTGGTTGCATTATCAGAAACTTTGGCCAGTAATCTAACAATAATAATTAGAGTAATTCAAATCTATAGGTCTTGACAATTTTTATTCCCTGATGATAAATGAATTGCAAGTTCTGTTTCTACTGTTAATAAATCTGATGTATTTTAACAAATTGATACTACTTCTTTAATTAGTGATGGGGACTTTAAAGTGGTAGTTGTACAAAGAAATAAGAAAACCTATTAAATCATTTTAGCTTAGTTTCAAACAATTTTATCTCTTAAAATAGTTTTTTAAATACCCTTTGACTTCTCCTACATATTATAATTTTAAATTCATAACAACAGATACTTCCAAGGAAGAAGAAAAAAAGAAGCATGGAAAAGACGCCTGTCTTTGAGGAATGGAGAGCTAATTACAATATAGCATGATTAAGTGGCTGTCATTTCCACTGAGGACAGAACTGGAATCTAAGGCCTTAACCATGGAAGAAAGATAATGCTAGACATTTGTGAGAACAACAGTTTTTAGGTCCTGGAGCTGAACTCACAGCATGAACATTTTATGTTTATAATCTTTAAGACTAGACTCTCATGTTAACTTCTGGGAAGATATCCAGAGAATCTTCTAGAAAAAAAGTTGGAAGGATTTATATAAAGTCACAAGCAAGTTGGGGGTGGGGTGGACTGGGGAATGGATGGGTAGGAAGAAAAGGAAGGAGAGGGGAGAAGGAGGAGATAAACAAGAAAATTTCTGAAATTCCTTCCAGGCCTCTTCTGCCTAGAGATCTTAAAATTAACCTTTTAGGGAATTACTCCAGTTGTCCATTATTATCCAATCAAATTATATTTTGAGTACCTAGTCTGATCAAGGCATTTAGTTAAATTAAAGAGGAATGTAAAGAAAGAGGTTTTCTCAAGTCCTTTAAGGGATGATTATGTAACTGAAGAGAGAAAATATAAAAATACCTGAAATAATCTGAATAACTAATAATCCAAAACTAAGAATGATAAGAGCCATAGACACTTCACAGAAAATTATAGCAGAGAAAAGATCCAACCTTGAAATTAAAGAATAATTTGGATAGGGTATTTAATAATATCTAGTACAGAGGGTACATATAATGGTGTTAATTAGTATGTTCTGTTATCCTGAAAGAGTGGCTGTTTCTGCATATTTAATTTATAGTCTCAAATAGGTAAGAAAAGTCTAATACTGGGGCAAGATATTTAGGCTAAGAATTTTTTGGGGGGAGTTGGGACACAGATTTCTATATTTGCAAAAGCAGGAAGAAGGAGGCTGGCTCATTGTCTTTAAAACCCTGCCATTGCTTGTGCCTTAAAATGGGTACGAGGGGGTTGAGGAGGCTGGTTCTAAAGCAAGTTTCTGTTTCTGGCTCCTTAGTTCAAGGGATGCTTTTTTTGTTTTAGGGTTGTCTCACCAATTATTTCTTTGCTGACATTTAGCTCACTTAGGCAAGTTTACTAGCTATGAGTAAGCTTGTTAAAAAGATACCCTGGATGAGGAGACCAAAGCCAATGGATACAACAGGGCTTTTAGGTACCCATTCTATTCTCACCTTCCAATAACGGGTAACTCAGAGTGTAGACTTGGGGGGAGGATGAAAAGGAGATGGTGTCTGGGCAAAGTAGAAAGAAGAGAAAACTTTTTAATGTTAAATGTCAGGAAAATACTCAGAGAATCTTCCAGAAAAAAATAGAGAAAAAATAAATCTTTTTTTAGATGCTCTAACTGGTAAAGAGTACCTAGATATTTCTAAGACATGGTGTTTGAGAACTGATGTCAAACTCCATCAGTGCAAAGATTGTGCCTCTAATTAAAGATAACTCAATTAGTGTTTTGTCTTATGAAATGAGGCTTGCATTCGCCTCATCCATTTATTCAACAAATAGTGTTGAGAGTCTATAATGTGCTAGGCACTGTGCTGAGGGAAATGATAGGAGAGTTTCTAGGTAGGGGTGCAGGGTTGAAGGAGGTGATTCTTTTGTTTGTCTAGCTTTGCTTATTTATTTTCTTGGAGATAAGAGGGAATTGGAACTGGTTGGGAAGGACTCATGCAAGAAGATAAATTGGCTATGTGGACAAGAGAAAAACTAACTGTTGGACGAGTCTTAAAATAGAGTGGAGGGAACAAGATCAGGAACATGTATTAAGTGTGTATCCTTGAACAAGAAATGAGGCAGTGCTGTCTAAAATCTTCAAATTCTGTACTTAATCTGTGCATCATAGAGAGTGAAAGTGTAAATGGTGCTCATGTGTATATTTTTTGTGTGTTGAGACAGGATTCTAGAATCCCAAATTCGAATCCCCACATGGCCGTCTGACTTTACACCTATGTTCCGTCTTCTGTGAAAAGAGAACTGTAATGTTGACCCCCTCTCTGTCCCAGGAGGGTCTACTGTGCTGATAAGAAAGAACTTGTAAGGAAAAGAAGGCAGTACTATTTAATATGTTTGAGCCCTAACTGAAATAGGTTCTACTAAAACATGTTACTCAGAGGGAAATATACTCCGTATCAGTGCTGTATTGTCAAAATGAAGATCCTAGAACACATAAATCTAATATTAAAGAGAGAATAATCTTTTAGTACCATGATCTTCCTTGAAAAAATACCGAACTAAAACATCCAATTTCTCATTTGCAAAATGGGAATAATAGTAGTTGCTACCTCAAAGATTTGTTTGAGCATTTTATGAGCTAATAAATTTAAAGTGTGCCTAGCATAGTAAGAGTACTCAGGAATGGTTAGCTATTATTTCTATCATCCTCATCAATAAAAAACAATAATGAAAACTTTATACTTAATTGAATATGTACACCATTAAGCCATGGCCTTAATTTACCAAATTATGCATAATTAAAGTTAATGTATTTGCAAATCATTGATTCCCTTCCATTTCAATTAGCTAACAGTTGGTTTTTAAGCTAGCAAAAATTAGGAGAGTCTTACTGAAAAAGTTCACATCCTAGTTTATTTATTAAATTAGAAAAATCTTACTTTTTTAGACCATTTTACAGGGTGAAGTCTTTCCTTTCAATGAGTATTCTCTCAGTTTTTCTGAGTTGGTACCATCTTGACAGAATATCTTCTTCAATGTAATTATCTCAAAGTTGAGTTTCCTCTGCAGATTCTAATAAATAATGATCAGTTTCAGATCCTGGAGTCCATTTCAACTCTTAGGAAGAGAAGTGTGAAAATGGAGGAATGTGGTCTTAGTGGAAGTCTGTGAAAATGTTTGCATTTGGGCCATTATTTTGTTCACAGACCATTATAAAGACATCAAATTATGATGCCACATATGACAGAAACATCTTCATTTAGCTTATTAAAGGACGTTTTTGTTGCTGCCCCACCATATCCACACCTGAAGATCTCAATTCAATGAATGGCTTCATCTCATGGATTAGGGGAGAGGTTCCCAAACTCCCCACCCAGCGCTTCTGTGCTGGTTTCTCACCTCTGCCTGTGTTCATCAGGGCACTGAGGATTACCGCTATTATGGTGCTATAGGTGTGCTAGAAAATACATTGCTCTGGGGGTTTTCAACTCTTCAATTTCCTCTCTTTTTTTCTCTTTCGTATTGAAATGGACATGAAGGTGTGTAATGGAAGACATACATATTACATATCCATCTGAGTGTTGCTGCGGTGGCTTCCTAGTTGGAGAGGGTGCTTGTCCTTTGGTTGGCTCAAGTACCATCCTGTGTGATGGGTGAGGTGGGACCTTGGCTGGCATGACAAAGAGTGGCCTGCCAGCAGACTTCAGGCTATTCCTGAGAGAATCCATCAGGGAGAAAAATAAAGCTAAGAGAACGCTTATAACACAAGGGAACACTTTCTTGAGAAAGTGTTCAAATGAATGTAGTCCCTCCCCCTGGAATCCCTTCCTCCATATTATTGATGCTTTGGCATCACCTGAGGTCCCTGCTCACCAGAGTGGGGATGTCTGATTTCTCTTTCACCCCCATCCTCCTCCTCCTCAATCCCAAAACCCATGTGCCTGAAGGAATGCTGGGTCTCACAAATCAGAAACCTACTGAAACTGACATAATCGAAGGAGAGAGATGCTGGGGAAGACTGGAGGAATGTGGGTCTGGGGACTTGGGCAGCTGGGGGTGATGGTTCTGATCATTCTCTGTGTCTGAGTGGGCTGGGGCTCTCTTTCTGCCTCTCTTACTGCTTTTGCCTTGTTCTCTCGTTTTCTCAGTGGAATGGCCGCCTCTGGTCCATTTCCTCCTAGTAAATCAGTAACCGTCCCCAAAACAACTTGGCATAGATTTGAATCCCTGAATCTCAATTGCAGTCTCTTAGAAAAGAAAATAGGTTTGACTCAATTTTGTTGTTAGTCAATCGGCTATAAGGGAGGCATGTGGAGTGGGGTCTCATACTGTTACACACTCAGCAGGGGCTGTCCTCCAAGGAAGGGACCCAGCAGGGCTAAGAGAACAGATATGCTAGCCCCAGCACCCCTTTCTTAGCCCAGCATATCTCAAAGATGCTTCCCTGGCTCCACTTTCCATCTTGAGCCTGGCTGTCTTGAAAGGCAGAACACTGGTCTTGGCATCCCCCTGGTGACTCTCCTGGCTTCCAGGGAGCTGTTAACAAGCTATTGTCTCCTCCCTATGTCCATTCTTCCACCCAGGGGACCCAGGGCAGTGACTCATTGTTGCTTTTTGTTTATCCTGAACACTTTTTGTTTATCCATCTGCTGGTCTAATTGGAGAATTTCAGGGTATTAAAACTGACTCTCTGCCCTCTCCTTTCTCTCTCTACTTTTCTCAAAAGTCAAAATTGTCACCATTCTCCTGGAAATGAAAGCGGTGGAGTGCACCATGCTCTCTTCACACTATAGACGATTGTGCCTTTCCTACCTCCTTGTCCTTACTAAGGGCCCTTTCCCCATGCTCCCAACTCTCCCTTGTCCTGGGTCCCACTTACACTGCTGAGGTTGTCAGAGGTCCCACTGATCTTCTTGGGTCCTCTTGGAAGGCCAAGAACTTATTCAAAATGCAGATTTCTATATCTTTATTCATTACTTTTTTAATTTACTCAAGTATATTTTAAAACTTCTTATTTCAAGTATATCATAAATGGATTTTTTTCACAACTTAGATTTGGTGAGTTGATCTTCAGAGATTTAAATACTGAGAAATAAAAAAAATAGTGAGACCTAGAAGTATATTAATTCTTAGTATTCAATAAACTTTTTTTTTCTTTCAAAGTTCCTAATTTTAGTAAGTAAATTTACCGATCTTCTGAACTTTGAAGCTAGGTACTTGGGGTTGACGTTTTCTGCTGTGTTTTAGTAAGCATTTGCTGTATGGATGTATGAAGTCTACCATGCATGCACACATATGTGCAATGAAATACAGCTCAGTGAATGCTCAGGGAGTGAGCCCAGCCATGTGGCCAGCACCCCAATGAAGAAGCAGAGTCTAGCAGCCCCTTTCATACCTTGTCTGGCCAGCAGTCCTTCAGGGGTGACCACTAGCATACCTCGTAACACTCTGGATTAGTTCTGTCTGTTTTTTAATGTAACATAAATGGACCAGTACCATACATGTTCATTTTTGTCTGACCTCCTTCACTTGACATGAAACTGGGGACACTCACCCCTGTCCTCGTGTGTTGTTATGGTTCATTTATTCTCATAGCCATGTACTATTCTGTCCTACAAATTTGCCACATCATTCAATTACTGCTGGATGCTTGAAATTTGTATGCAATCTGGACTATTACAGAAACTGCTGCTATGATCATTCCTTTGCATGTATTTTGGTGAACATATATGCACACTTCTTTTGGGCGATGACTGGGAGTGGAATTGCTGAGTCATAGAGTATATATATGTTCTGTTTCAGTAGGCACTGCCCAATAACCTTCAAGGTTGTTTTACCTCTTAATAATGATTTAAAAGTGTAAAAAAATTATTGAACATCTGATAAAATTTCAGTTTTTCTCAAAGGAAGTAGTATATTTATAATGTAATAACCACATTTCAGATTTTTCTCAGAGAACTAATATCTTTATAACGTAAAAACTGCATTTTGTTCACTTCTGGAAGAGTAGGAATCATTATTCAAAGAAGGATACAACGCAAAAAAGATTAGAACTTTCCACTAAAAGAGAATATAGAGGTCATCTGGGGCATTTTGAGATACAAAACACTGTGCCTAGAATTTGGCGATACCAGAGTCACATCCGGAAGGAATGGCAGGGCAGAACTTGCTCCAAGTCCCTTACTTATATGATTCGTGTGCTTTTCATTGTCATTGAATTCTACAAACAAGTTTAGCATCCTTCTCTAAGCAGGTCAGAACACTAAGCAACGTGGGAATTTTGAGTAAAGGCAGAAAAGAATATTGTAGTGTAGGAGCTTAATCCTCAGTGCAAAAGCAAACCCCTGTAGTATTTTGGCTGGAGTGATTTTGACTCTTTTCTGAATTTTATGTTTAATAGATAATCTGTCATTTACACCAAATTGACCCTTTTCCTTTCACTTTTCATTACTTTCCTCTTAATGCAGACCCTCATCATTCCAGGACTGAATAATTACGACAACCTCTTGGCCGGTTTCCTCAACTGCATTTCTGTCATCTCTAATATTTCTGATCATGTTAGTGATCAGATTAGTCTTTGTAAAATAACCCATTAATTTTGCATCTCTTCTGGTCAATAGTCTTCAACAGGAGTAACACACCCATACGCCTATGGGGCCACTTAATGCATGTGCATGAAGAAGGCCAAGTGATGGCTTTTGCATAATATACACCTGGTAATATTCTTTAAGTCCACAGAGACTTATGCTTTGTTCCATTTCCCTTGAAATCCAGGGACCTCTTGGTCTTTCACTTTCCTGATTTGATAAAAACTGCATCAAAAAAAAAATCACTTGCCTTTTAACCCTACACTGGGAAAACCCAACAGCACAAGTCCAGCCAAAAATAATGCTGGGAACCCCCATTTACAGATGGCTGTCTGCAACTATTCAGCTCTAGGCAATTGTTGCAATGATGGATTTTAGCCTAGTGTTTTTACATCTTCCAGGATTTCAAGAGAATTGGAAAAGCCAGGTTTTTCTATGAAGTCTCCTTAAGTTGAGATATTGACATCTAATCCAAGTGTTTTGGGAAAAACCTGTAAGTCAAAACCAAAGCAATGTGATGTGTGGTCCCTGGCTGCCTGTTTGAATTCTGCCCTTTATGAAACACATTAAATGCACTTCTATCATACAGTCATGGCCCTCAGTAGTGAGGCCATCTTTGTGATTGCTATTATTTTCCATTTTCTCCAACCCACATGCTTAGCTGCAGCCCCCTCCCCCACCTTCTTCAGAGAACACATCTGCCCATTCTTATGGCTGTCCCTTTGGTGATTTTTGAATTTTAAATCTACTCATGCTCCCTGCCTCCCTCTATCCCACTTCCTTCTCTCTTTTAAATCTCACTTGATATCCTAATTTGTCCATCGAGCTGTTCTTAAATCTTCAGCATACCCCGATCTCTCCTTTTTCTGAAAAGATTTTAAAACTGTGTATTTGAAATCACTGATACCACAATCACCATAAAACATTTTTTAAAATTTAATTTTCCTAACAGGATTGTTTGCTGTCATGTTTTAGGTTCATTTTGTAGTGCCCCTCTTTCCAGCAATATTTGGTATAACTTGGAGCATGTAGAGTACTTAATAGCTATTTTGTTTGCCTGATTGATTACATAAAATGTAATCTTCAACCCTTTAAAATTATCATAATATTTTAGCAACTATTCAGTTAGTTGTGATGCATACATACTTTATTTTTTTTAAAGATTTTAATTATTTATTTGAGAGGGAGAGAGAGCACGTGCAAAAGCAGGGGGGAGGGCAGGGAGGGGGTGGGAGAAACAGACTCCCCACTGAGCCAGGAGCCCGACTTGGGGCTCAATCCCAGGGATTTGAGATCATTAACTGAGCCCAAGGCAACTACTTAACAGACTGAGCCACCGAGGCACCCCAATGCATACATACCTTAACTCAAGATGTTTTGTTTGCTTTTTAAACACCTGAAATAGATTTAAATAGTCTGGATTTTGAAATTAACTCATTTAATGATATGTATGCTCATGAAGGTGCAGTTCCCTTGTGAAGTACTCAAGAAACAGGGCCATCTATTTGTGTCTTTCCATCACATACATTTTGTGTGCAACAGATGCAAAATGAAATACATGTTGGCTGGATAGTTGACTCCTGCAGTCTCATGAAGAGATTTGAATAGTCTCATTACTGCAAGCAGAACTATTTGTGAAACAAAGACATTATCACTCATTTAGATTTGGAAAAAAATGTCTTAGGCCCCATTGATAATGTAGATATTATCTTGGGTTTATTTTTATTAGTTGACTAAGCTGTGAAGTTAAACTGATGTTTTGCAAAGGTGAACAATGAAATGACATTGTAACCTAAGTCACCACAGAGCATGAAATGTGATCTAAGGCTACACTGTTTTCTGTTATGCCTTTTACATTCAACAAAATGACTTTACTACCAGTGTTCTAGGAGGGCTGGGATATCCGTTCCTTACATACTCCAAAAACAAGATCGAAATTCCCAAGGAAAAGCCAGTACTTTCCCTGGGAGCCCTCCTAAACAGCTGCCATAAGCTTAGGAGAGAACTTCCAGGAAGAAGAGCTTGGAGTTGGGGATGAGAAATAGGAGCCTCTGGTTTCTAAGAGGTTAAGGAAGGAGACTTTCTGAAACAGTGTTAATAGCATGAGATAATTACAATGAGGTGCAAATTAGTTTCCAATATGATAAATACCATTCTCTTACAGAGTACCATATTTTCTAGAGTAGAACTTCCCATTGCACAACTTTCTTCAGTGATGGGAATGTTCTGCATCTGTGCTTTCTGACATATGGCTTCTGAACCCTTGAAATGTGGCAATTGTGATTGAGAAATGGGATTTTTAATTTTAATTAAGTGTAAATAGCCACTAGTGGCTACTGTATTGGACAGCATAGTTCTGGAGAGAAATAGATCTTTTTCATGTCTTTTGGAAAGGCTTAAAGTAATTTTATTCTTCCGTCCAGGTCAGGGACCCTGAATATCTTTAACGCAGGTCTTTGCTTTTCATTTCTCAAGGTGAAGTCTTCAGGCAGAGATAGGATGCAGACAGTGTGAGTAGAAGGCACAACTGACACTGGGCAGGGAAGAAAAACCAACACTTCCGCTGTTCCTCTGACACAGCTGACCTCTGGGTGAGGGGACATCCAGGCCAGACTCCTTCAGTGGCAGCAGGTGTCAGGGTTTAGAGATAGTCGTTCCATAGAAGGATAAGCTGTGCTGTACCCGATACCATGAAATGCCGTTTTTGAAAATAACTTGGGCATTTTATTAAAGTCAAGGGCAATATAATTTGATAAGTCACAGTATTAAACATATTCATCATTATCATTAAAGTAAGTTTGAGGATCCTTCAAGTCAAACATCTTTTTTTCAACACATGTGTTCCAGGAAATGTGAGGCACAGGTATACAAGAAAGTCAATACACATCTGCTTCATTTCATATCTTAACAGCTTCAATTAACATCTGTTTTCATTTAAAAAGAGACTGAAGCTTCATTTGGAACAAAAAATTACTGATCACAAAATAGGCAAATAAAGCAGCTTATCAAATAGTACAATACCATAAGTAAGAGATTAGGAAAGCCCCTGAGTGGTTAGCTAGATGAGCTTCAGGAGTGAGCTGAGAACACTGAAAGGGAAGAATCTCTCTCCTATTTTTAGAGACCTTTAGAGAAGAGATCTAATAACCTCTTTCATCTTTTAATTATGAGGAACATCCTATTTTATGCTAAGCCTCATGATTCAGATTCTAATTTATATGCTTTACAGATTCTCCAAACTCTTAAATAGACAAACTGAATTTTTTTCCAATGTATCAGGAGCAGAATGTGGCTCATTCAAGTCCTGGATGCTATGATGCAGAATGGAGGGCCTTTGCCTGTGGCAGAGAAACCTGTTGAGAGGAGGTGGGAAGCTCATCGATCACTTGCTCCTTTCCCATTTCAACTGTGCATGTGTCTTGAAATGTAGTGTTTTGTAGAGCATTGACATCTAGGCTTAGGAAGGATCTCTGTAAACGTGTGATGGCAGGTCGATAAACTACCAATGATGGGCAAGAAGTAAAACCACAGGTCCTTCAGGCTTTGGTACTTTGGTCATATTTTATATATCTTATAATTTCCTGTCATAAATATGAAATTGTGCCCACAGGGGAAAATAAAACCTAATGAGTGACATAAACCAAGAAAACTAAAGCTACTACATTTCTGAGTCAAGACTTTTGTCCTTTGTGGAGTCGTAGCTCTCTTTGACTCTGGAGGATAAGACTGTAGGTCCTCTAGGGAAGGGACAGGGGCTGGAACTTCTGGTGGCCTTGGACTCATTCCTCACTTCTCTAACCTGTTAAAAAAGGGGAGGGGGAGGGGATTGTGTGCCGCTTTACCAGAGTACTAGTTCATGTTATAACATTAATGCATGAACACTGAATGTTCAAGTGGTATCATAGAGTTCTGATATATGAATTTTAAGAGGTTTGGATTTAAGAAGGAAACATTTCACAGGCATATAGCTTCCTTTTCTTAAGAATTATCATAGCTTAGGTTGACCAGGAACTGATGATCCCCATCTCCTTCATGAGAAGTGTGTCTCCTGTCCAGAGCTGGGATGCAATGTGGAGCTTTCTCATTTAAGTCACTGTGAAATCATCAGGCCAAATAATGTAAAATACATGATGGCATAAAATACTCATATTCTGGCCTCTCCCACCCCCACCAAACTGTGTCAAATTCTATACAATGTAATTATCTAGAAGATTGCAATTTATTATTTGTCTTCGAAATAAGTTAAAATTTTTTTCTTTTCTTTATTTCCTTCCACAAGTAAAACCCAAACTTAGCCCCATGAAGTGGTCAGTTAGCTTAACAGCAAATTAAAATTATGTGCAGCTACATTAAAATTGGTGGGTTATACATTAAAACCTGGGTTGTAAACTTCCTTGACTCTGTCACAGAGGAGTTCTTGGTAGAGAATGGACTTTCCTTCTTAGTGATTTGCCTCCCTGCTATTAATCCTTTCATTCTTAAAAATGAAGGTAATATCAAGATACACATACAAATAAGACAAATGCTCCCATAGCTTTATTAGATGACTCTCAAAAAATACTGTCCAGGAAACACTGAAATATTTTTGGACTCCTAGGACATACTCCTATTTAGTTTTGCCTCAGAACAGTGATTAATTTATTTGGATACTGGGCAGTGTACCTTGCCCTAGATCTCAGGCAGGCAGAGTTTGCTGGCGGGTCTTTTATCTTTCATGTTCCTGAGACTTCTTTATAGCATGTTTGACCCATCCAAGTATTCTAATTGCCACTGAATCACCTAACGGTTCCCTTCACTTACCTTAGTCAACTAGTTCTCTTTTTCGATTGAACTTCCTTTGTCCAAGGGCTAGTGAGGGGGAAAAACTCTAACATTGTCAAAGAGAGCTGCCAAAGCATGTGACATCAGAGAAGACAAAAGGAGGCCAGAGTTGGGGACAGGAATATGAAATGATGCATCTGAAAAAGTTGATGTACATACAAGTAGGAGAAGGAGAGAAAGGAAGAGAAGTAGGCTTGGAAGGGGTGGTGGGGAAGCCTTTGGAATTGAGAGAAAGTTTAAATTTAGACATTACCTAATGTTCCTCAGGGTTTCTTGGCAGCGTGGGGATCGTTTTTGATAACTAACAGAATGATTGTTCTCATCATGGTCATCAGCTGGAAAGAGCATTTCAGAGGATGCCCCAAGCTCTGCCTTTTGGAGTATTTACAGCTCAGCTGCGGTCATGGCCAGGCAGCAGCCAGCCGATTAGGATCAGGAAGGAGCTAGCTGCTGTATGTGAGCCTGGTTCTTTGAAACCTACTGCACAATCCATGAGCACCTGTCACAGCATCATGTGGGACGAGGTGTGGGGAGACTTGCCTATCAAAACTCTTACTGGGAACCTGGCTTATTTATTGGTAACAATCTTGTACAAGGGGAAACTGTACTGACCTGTTATTTATCTTGGAAACGCCTGCCTTCCAGTGGTGCACTGTGGGACAGTAGGAAGAGCCTGCACTGTGGACCCAGGGGCGTAGACCCCATACTGGCTATTCTACCCCTAGCTGTATATTCCTGGATGAGTCAGCAGAAAGCCTCAATTTTTTCATCTGTAAAATGTGGACTGATTAAACTTTACCTTGATTGTGCTTTACAACTCGAAGATGATGTGGATACCATTTCATGGGTTACTTGGTGAAATCATCGTTGGTTTATAGAACTGAGTCTTGAAATTAATCAGAGCAATAGTTTCATCATCAAACACTTTTTGTAACTGTACCCAAACACTCTGGGTAACTGTAACTGAAACTGCATTTTTCTGCCATTTCTTTCTCTTCTTGTTTTGGTTCAGTTTACATTCAAATCTGTGCTTATAAGTTAAACACAGCAGATTTATTGCAGACTGATGCTGGTATGTTTTCGTATATGGTATGAGTTGCTGAAGAAGGAAGTGGGAGGGAGAAAGTTGCTAATAGAGGGTTAGATTTAGCTATTCCAGACTATGTAGATAAAACATAATTTTAGCATCCAACAATTATGGAATAATCTTTGTAAGGATATCACTCATACTTAGCAAGTCATGCAGGATCCTTCATAACTCCCCCATTCCTCAGGCTGACTCATATTACCTCTGCCCCTAGACCACATCCCACCCCGACAGTCATGGTTCCATCAGCAAGCCATATGTCTTCACACCACCAAGCCTTGCCCTTGACATGCTGTCTGCATTCTCTCCCTCTTCCCTTTCTCTGCTCAGAAAACTCTTCTTCACCCTGGAAGTCCCAGTAAATTTTTTTTCTTCCAGATTTGCACAGTCCATTATAACTATCTCTCATATATTTAACACGTGTCACAACTACTTGTGTGTTTTTATCCTCCAATAAACTGTAGGATCCATGGGAAGAGAATGGTGTCTTTTTCATAAAGATCTCCAGGTTCAGATGCTCAGAAGGTGCCAAAAGGCATTGCTCGGGGGAGTGAAGGAGTGGATAGCTGAATGGAGAATGAAGGAATGCGTCTACCTTGGGGTGTGTCAGTAAGTGAGAGAGCTAACATTCCCTTCCCTGTTGCATCTCAGCTCTTTAAGGAACAGAAGCTTTGCCAAGTTATAATTGGTTGAAAATAACAGTGTTTGATTTAGTAATTACTAAACTTGCCTTCAGTATTTAAAGGAAGTTTAATAGTAGTAATGTCTTAGTACTTTTTGTCTGTGCAAGGATGTCTTCTAGTTATTTATATTTATTTATTTATTTATTTATTTATTTATTTATTTATTTATTATTTTTTTGCTTATCCTCTCTCAAACTGTAGGTAATACATACCCAAAGCCAGCTCTGATGGCCTATCAGCAGCCCATCTCATAAGGCAGCATATTAATAGTTAATGAACAATAGCACTCTCTTATGAAATCTAGAATTCATACCTCAATTTCCCATTTGCAAGGTAAAATTCCCAAGTACTTTGAAAAGACAGTGTCTGACCTTAAAAACTTATCTGGCCTAATACCAGACCTGCCAGTGAAAGAAGCTGAGACCGAGGGAAAAGCAACAGGAATGTGAGGTGAATTTCTATCACCCACTTCATCTGCAAAAGACACGCTGCCAGTCGCTCTGCAAGCTTGTGTCTCTCCTTGTCGTCTAGTACATGACATGACCACAAACTGATCAGTGAATCAGTCACACATAAAAATTCAGATGCTCTGCTCTTTCCTAAGCACAGATATCTTGCTACGTGACAAAAAATAGGTAATTATCTTAGAGTGCACTTCACAAACATTCAGCTATTGTTTTTCAGAAGTATAAAAAAATATGTTTCCTGTAAAAATTTAGAAAGGCATAAAAAAAGAAAATTTACATCACTCTATGCCCTCCACTCACTATCAATATTTTTGTTGAACTGCAAGGATGAAGTGATCAATCCATAGATAGAATTGGAATCAAGATGTAAATGGTTTTTGTATCCTGTTTTCTCCTAACATTTCATTATGAGCATTTCCTCATATCGTTAGATGGCTCTCAAAAACATGATTTTAATGCCTTATTAATATTTAGTGAGTACATTTATCATAATTTATTTAACCATTTCCCTAATGTCTCCACTATTTCTATTGTCAAAATACAATGAAGAGGGTTGTGAGTAATTTTCTGTGTACATCTTCTTTTTTAAAATTAAATTCCCAGAAGTATAATTGCTGGGTCAAAACATGAAGGTTTTTAAGCCCCCTGACATGACGGCAATTTGCCCATCTTATCTTACATGTCTTCTAATCGCAACAAAATCTACTTAAATGAAAATAATTCCCACCCTCACAATAGCAGAAAAAACCAGTAGCTTTGAACTAACCTTAGCTATAAAACTTCCCAAGAGAATGGAATATTAACAGAATAAGGTACTTTTAACATCAGCTGTATTTATGAAAGAGGGCTGTAGATCTCAGATTCACCAGAAGTTAATGAGGAAGCAGCTTTGATAGTTTTGTTATCTTTTACGTCTCCATCCTCTGTTTAAAGTTAGATAAGAGATATTACATACCTTTAGAGGACTCTTTAGAAGGTTTTAAGGCCTGATTTGAAATCCAATAAGATGTTCGTTATGTACTATTTATCTATCCTTCACAGGAAAATGGCAGGTTTTATATAGAACCTTTAATGAGGCAAAAAATAAGAAAATTTACACAGGCTTTGAAAATTCCATTTTTTCTTCAAGAAATGGAATGAATGGTCAGTCATTTAGGTTCCTAAATTCTTATACTTAGAAAGTGTAGAGCACTGCTTAATTGAATCTTTCTTTTTTTTTTTTTAAAGATTTTATTTATTTATTCGACAGAGATAGAGACAGCCAGCGAGAGAGGGAACACAAGCAGGGGGAGTGGGAGAGGAAGAAACAGGCTCATAGCAGAAGAGCCTGATGTGGGGCTCGATCCCATCACGCCGGGATCACGCCCTGAGCCGAAGGCAGACGCTTAACCGCTGTGCCACCCAGGCGCCCCTAATTGAATCTTTCTAACTTTTGCATAACTTAAATTATATGCTGAATCTAGCTATGGTACTCATCCAAACAGAAAGTGAAAGTAGTTATTAATATTGATGATTTGTAGAGTTGGACACCTAGATCATTGATTACAAAGTGAAGGGGAAAGTCAACTGATTTGCTGTAAGTTTAATCAATTCAGGAATCAGGTCCAAATGAGAAGTGATATTTATCAGAGAACTGAACATATCACACAACATTGTGGATTGAGACACAGATCAAATTCCAGCTCATCTCTTAACTAGATTCTACCCTAGGCAAGTTACTTCAGGTTACACACATCACATATTCACCTTGGAAGTGTGAGGATGCAGCGTAACTAGAGGGCCTCAATTGAAATATGGTACATGCTCTTTGTAAATATTAACCCAAGGCTTTGGGAATAACATGCTGGAGAACTAGAGAAAATAGCTCCTATTCCAGGGGATGTATTTTTACCAGCATTTTTCTGGTGCACCCTTGGGAGGGTCTAGGTTCACCCTGGATTGAATTTAGTGTGCTTCCTTGGTTTAGAATGATCGACACTCAAAGTCCACACTAGAGTTGACCTTAATTGCCACATAAATTGTAGCATCAAGTTGGTCTTTCAGGGGTCTCCCAATTTTAAAATGGGATGGGCTATCTGTGCTTTCTCAGCTTACATACAATTCTTGCTCCAAGTGTGCTATAGAAAAACTTCTACTGAAACAAACATATAAAAATTGACATTTTCAGTGCTTTCACCTTCTAGTCTTTGCCCCAAGGGAAGATGTAAGGGAGAAAGCCAGTTATTTTTGAAAGCTTTAGACCCTTAATGGGAGAAAATATTCAAAGACTATTCTATGACCTGTGGACTTTCAAAGAGCATATATACTAACACTTTAGCCTTCCAGAGAGAAGACTGGGAGGAAATTAGCACTGCTGTTGCTAGGAGAAGAACTACCTTCACAGATGAGTATCCACTTTAATGATAAAAATAAAACACCTGAGATGTGGGTCAGGCTGAATCACTTGTTTCTTCATACTTTATTGTACATGGTGGATCTTGAGAACATTCCATTGAGTTGCAATACAAGGGCAACATGCTCAAATTAATAACAATTTCTCCCTCTTTGAAAGGATAGTTTTCATGCCAAATCTTTACTGTGAAGTACCCAGTTCTCCTACCCTTCCAAGCCTGGAAACAGAGACTGAGTCCTGGGTGTAGATGGATCAAATATTTCCTCTGCCTCTATTAGGTTCGGTGCTATCTTGAGTCTATGCAAATTCACTTGGAAAAAGGAAAACCAGGCTTGTTACTTCCTGAAGATATTAGATATACAGGCAATTAAAAGATATTGGGGAATTGACAAAGTACATTAGCTTAGAGTATACTTTGGATGAGAGCTTATTCCCAGGAAGGGTAAACACATTGATAAACTCATTGTCCTTGATCTTCCAACACAGTTCTATTGACATTTCTTACAGCCCCAGGCATAGATTAGAGAGTATACGGCCCATTGATTGCATTTAGGGCTGTTAATGACAGGAAAGAAGATTGAATTCCTCTCCCTGTATACATAAGGAAGGTTAGCAGCATTTCCGTTCTGGTCTCAACACACTTTAGGATGTGTAAATCTATTTTCAGACTCTATTACTAATTCAGCAATTATTTCAAGAGATGTTTTTATTGTAATTCTTAAAATATTTTAGGAATATTGTTTTAACTCAGACAATTCCAGTTGTGGTTTTTGAGTCTCTATTCAAATGAAATTTGGGGAAAGTTGTATGAAAAAGCTTTACATTATTCATGTGTTGTGATGTTTTCTACGTATGATATCTGTCCTGTGTATTGCAACATTGAAACCCAACAAAAGTTGATACTTCTAAATATTTGAGGGAACTTTTTCTGTTAAAAAAATAAAGATTCCTGAGAAAAATATAGTCAATGTCGATGACATCAGATATTACATTTTTCCAAGCCATATGTAATGTTGGATAGTAAATGGCTGACCAGCTTCCTGTGGGTTGCCTTAGGCCTCAGATCTCACTGCATCCTTTCCATATTCATGGTAGGAGGTAAAACCCTCTGAAAATCTTTCCACCGGAGATATACTGGGGCCAAGTCTTATTCATAAGGACACTGCACTTGAATAGAGATAAGAAACTCATTCCTGTCATTAGGTTATTTGCAGCTGCAAATGTTTCAGTAGAAAGTAGTTATCATTAATTAAAAGCAGCTTATTTATTGAGGAGAAAAATAGGTCAATTAAATGGAGATTTTGGGGACATGTATTGACTGGGAAAGATCAGTGTAAAATTTATAGTCACACAGTCAGAAAATGTGCTGGTGTACAGTGTAAGGCTTAGGCAAGAAGAATCTTGTCTACAATTTTGATTGGAGCTGAGAAGCATAACTGTGGGAGGAGACTCTCCATGGGGAAAAAAATGGGTAGATTGTTTGCTATTGTTTTTGTACATTTGGGAAAATATCTTGCTATGCTTTGGCAAATCTGTTGGAATGCTTAGGAAGAAATTAGCAACAGATACATAAGAAGACAAATAAATGTAAATTCAAATAATTGGATAAATATTTGTAAGGAGATGTAATCATTGAACAGAAGATGATGCTTACGTCATCACAAAGTGAGATGGTAAGGAGAGACAGAAGTAGGGTGGGATTGAATGGTTAAATCTTTCCCTTGGAGATAAATGCTTGAACAAATACCTAAGAGGGTTGAAAGTATTTGTCTCTGGGATGTGGGATTGGGCATCCAAGCTAAAAAAGAATGGAGCACGGGTTACCTTTTCCCCAATGCAAATCTCTTAGTACTATTTGATTTTTTTAAAAATGATAGAAGTTTAAAATTCAATAAAAGTTTTAAAAAATCCTTAAAAAAATGAAGAGACAGGAAAAGGACTGTACACTAGAAGTGTCCATAGAGTCAAAATCTTGTTATATCCCCCTTAGACTGGGGCATGGTCCATCCATAGGAGGGCCCACATCATGGTGTTCAGGGCTACACTAAGGACATGTCTCTGTGAACTTTCCTGGTAAACTGGTCTCTAAGAAGAGTGCTAACAATGGAGCTGAACAGAATATCCAGAATTCTAAATGTAGTAACAGACCATAAAATATAAAGCAAACTTTCACAGGGGAACATCACATCATCTTTTAAATTGGTGCTCAGTGAATATATATAATCATTTTTCATTGTGTTTTAAGGTGCATGCTGTTCCTGCAGATAATTCATTGTTCTGTCATCTAAACTCAAACCTACGGCATGGGGAACTGGAAAATTAAATCATCCCTCTATCAGTTAGACAAGTGACCTGTTGACTTGTTTACTACTCTCAGAATGGAAGGTTTTTAGGTTTTTGGCTGGCTCATCCTGAAATTTCAGCATGTTAGAATGTGTACAGGATCCATTTCCTAGGCTCTTTCCCTACATGTGGTCTTTTCCCCACTGGTCTTTCCTGGCAGACCTTCAGATTCATGCCACTTAAAATGTGCATTCTGCCCACTTTTCAGGGAAATAAAGACAAGTAGAAATAAGGTAACTAACCACCTCATCCACCAAGAACAACTTGATTCTTACTTTTGGACTGTCCCTTTCCGTTTGATGCTGTATTGGATTCTTTCTGTTGATAATATACAGATTTATGCTGACTTACCAGGATCCTGAATTAGCTTTCCTGCTACATGTACCCTGAGGAAACTTTCCCACTCTGGCTTCTTTTTTCCTATCTCATCAGAATTGATGCTATTACCACCACATTCATATTCAACATTCTATCATCAATCACCTATCCCAGCCCTACTCTGGATATTGGTGTGTGCTCCTATACTTTCTACAAGCAACTTTCCACGGCCCAGTCATCCTACAGAATTCTAGGACAAACCACCATCTACATTATGTGACTTTGGGCAAGTCATGAACTTTGCCGACTTTATTTTTAATCTGTCAAGTAAACATTGATTCACATCCTACATAATTTATAGAGATATTTATGAATAGGTTTAAAAATAGAAGTCATAGGAATCTTACAAGTGGAACTTATGCAGTCATTGTGAAGTTGGAATGATATAGAAAATCAGTATGATCCAGACAAAAGAGAAAGATAATTGGGAAATTCTTAACATTTCTTGCTTTTATTCATCTCAGATTTAGATATTTCAGATAGCTCTGGTGTGGGATTTGGGTTTACCAACCCAGAGTTGGTGTCCTCTCTTTTTTCTTTTTTACTGTTGGTTACTAAGATGCATACAGCTTTTGAGTTTGATACCACTACTGGTGTTATACCAAGGTCTCAGCTGTAAGGACAATAGTCATCAGTCTACCAAGGGAGGGGGTTGTGTTAGGGTTCCCACAGGCAGAGATATATGTAAGAGTCAAAGTTGGAGTTTCATCACCCAGAAATGTCTCCTGGGCATCATTGTCCTTGTATACATTGTATATTAGTGAACTAAATCCAGGGGTTGACTGTGAGCTGCTGGGACCAGTGATCTAAGAGTATTAAAGAGGACAACATAATCCATAAGGCTGGGCAAGAGTGTCTGCTTTGAGTGTTTCAAACCTGTTGAAGAGCCATTCCTTTCCTTTCTTTCATGGAGGGGCCGAGATCATCCTTTCAACAGATTTTTGTGGGGAGTAGGCAAGGAAGGAAGAAGCCTTCGCATATCACAGGGTATAGAGAAACGTGGTCTAATCGGACCTGAAGTTTCTGTAAATATTTCTTTTTTTTTTTTTTAAGATTTTATTTATTTATTTGACAGAGAGAGACAGCCAGTGAGAGAGGGAACACAAGCAGGGGGAGTGGGAGAGGAAAAAGCAGGCTCCTAGCAGAGGAGGCTGATGTGGGGCTCGATCCCAAGACACTGGGATCACGCCCTGAGCCGAAGGCAGATGCTTAACAGCTGCGCCACCCAGAAGCCCCTCTGTAAATATTTCTGAGCTGACAGAGGGCACCCCAGTCCCAGAATGAGCCTTCGGGTTACCGTTTTTGTAAGTGCTTATGCAAGGGGCTGCTGAAAATGCTTAGCTGGTGAATGCATGAGTAGAAGGGAAATTGTTAATTGCTTTTAAATGGCATAAAAGTCAAACCAAATACAGGGAAGTATAAAAAATGTAAAGTGTAACTCTTTTCTATTTCAATTTCCTGTACACTTATTGTAAGAAAATTTGAAAACAAAGAAAAATTAAAATAAAGTTTAAAAATCATCCATAGTAATACCATCTAAAGCCAACTAACTTCTATTTTTTTGCATTTATTGTATGATTCTGATCCCACTATGCATAAAGCTTTGTGTCCTTATATTCTTCAATTAACAAAATAAATAATATTTCCCCAATTTTATAAGCTCTTTAGTAAATATTTGCAATGCCTGCTCACGATGCAATTGTATGGCATTATTATAACTTATATAACCATTCATGTGAAAGATTGATGTTCATCTTTGTTAACTATAGCAGCTAGAACCTATTGGTTTATATGTTTAACCCTTATAATTTATTTTCTGATCTTGGCTTATATAGTTCTGACTTCTTGGGGAAGTTTGTCTATGACTAAGACGTGGAGTTTACTTAGTTATAGAACAATTCAAGTATGCAACTTGATTAGTGAAGTTTCTTGCATTGAAGGAGTCTTTTTTCCCTTAGGATTAAAAGAATAATGATAAAGGAATGCACTGTCATCTATAGAAGACAAGATGACATGAGGTCTGTTTTAGTAACTTAGAACATTATTTCAATTCTTAATATGATTATCCTCCTAAATGTATGAGGAAAAACATATATACCTCAGAACTTTTTTAGAAGTTTTTGAGGTATATATGATCAAAAGTACTCTTTCAATCCATGAATATGTACTAAATGTCTACTATATGCCATGCTTTCCAAAGCACTTGAGATACGGCAGCGGACAAAGCAAAGATCCCTGACCTCATAGAGCTTAAATTCTAGTGGGCAAGGCAAGAGACAACAAACAAAATAAATGATTTATGTATATTCATATATACACACATGCACATACATTTTACGGTTCAAGGCAATATATGTGATAAAAACTAACGAAGAGAGGAGCTATGAGGAAGTTTTTGGGGAGCATGCAGTTTTAATACTATGAGGATATATCATTTGAACAAAGATTGAAGAAGTCATGTTGTCTTTGATATGAGTAGTTCAGTAAGGATGAAAGCCTGTGACTAAGAGAAGGGAGAGGAAAAAATTGGAAATGTCAAATACAGATGACCCTTCAAAACAGTTTTGATGCAAAATTGAGCATCAAAAGAAGGCAAGATAAGATCCTGTCTGTTTGTTTAAGACAGGAGAAATGACAGCTGATGGGGATAATCTAGAAGAGCGGGAAATTGATGATGAAGGGATGAATCTAGGGCACAAATAGGAGGATTGTCTTGACCTATGTGCAGCGCTAGGTCATCTATGGTACCAGACTGTGTAACATTGTCAATGGATTTGGATGGTGATGTGGTCAGTGAATAGGTACGATGGTAGGTATGGTTTTTCTCTGATTGCTTCTTTAAATGAAATAATTGGATAAGAGTAAGGATGAGAAGGAGGTGCTATGGATTTGAGTGAAGAAGAGAAGTTGTACAAGAGCCATCTAGGAACGTAGAGAATAAGTGGACAAGGGAGCTTATGGTATTATCTAGAAGCAGTAAGGGTGTGGTCGGGGATGTAAAATGAGGCCATCTTTGTGGTTGTGCTTCCACTCCAGTCATGGGTGCAGACCTGAAGTAGATGGAAGGTTTGATTTCATCAGGATGTGGTGTTTTCCAAGTGAGAACAATACAGCAATATGTATGCAATGCAAGGAATGCTTAAATTGGTTGATATGCAATATAACTGGGAAAGAAGGGGAAAGAGGGTAAGGGACAGTGAAGAGGTGGTAGGATCAATGGATCAAAAGTTCCAGTAGGGTTGGAGTTGGAATTCTCCAGGTGTGAACTGAAAGGAAAAGAGGTGATGGTCCATTCTTGGGGCTGAGATTTCAGGGTGGTTGCTGGCTGAGATTTCAGGGTGGTTGCTGGCTGCAGCTCTTGGCAGTGACAAGGTCTAGAGTGAGTTCAAAGGCAAGAGTGTGCAGGATGTGCTCATCTTGCAAAACACAGTTCCTGGTGGAGCCTTCCCTAACTCTCTCATGGAAGTTCTTGTGCCTCACTTTGCATTGCTATAATTCCCTGTCAACATGCATTATTTATTATTATCATTAACATTATATTAGGTTGAACCACTTACAATTACCAGTGTTTGACTTCATTTGCTGGTAAAAAAAAAAAAGGCAATTTCATGAGGTTCAACCAAATATTTTTGCATTCACCTTAACTTCTTGAGGGTAGGAGCCATGTTATATTTAACTTTTTATTTCTAGCACTTCTCACAGTGTCTCTGATATAACTGGGATTCATTAAATGTTTCTGAATAAATAAATAAAATTCGGTAAATATGACCCACACACAAAACTTTGAAGATACCATATGCTATATTCCATTGGATGGACTTTTTCAACAGCATATGGGCAATTTAATGAATAGGCAAGAGTGGACACATGTCAGCTGCCAGCAAGTAGTGATGGCTCCTGCAACTCAAGTAGGACTTGTGTTCTGCACTTTTGCATTAGTGGTGAATCTCTTTCATGGGATCTTGCCAGCACCTGGAACTGGTCACAGCCAGGGCTTCCATGTTGCTTGGGTACACACAGGATGGAAGATTTGTGAGTGCACAGCAGCAGCAATGCTTTTTTATAGTCATAGGTACAAAGTAGATGTCATAAAATTAGACACTCTCATTTCTGCTTTTACAGATGTATTTATTTTATTTCCTATTTCTTGGAATATAAGACACAGACTTAGATTTATTCAAATATATAAAGGATGTTTTTCAGTGCAGTGGATTTGGTTGGTTTCCTCCTTACATCATGGCACACATTCTAACTCCCGGATTCTTCCTGAGGACCTGAAGGGGACGTGAAGCCCCTGAGGACCTGCCATGGTCTGGGCAATGATGGGCCCATCACAGTCATCATCTTGAGAGGCTGAGGAGGGCAGGTAAGCAATACTCAACCCATCCTCCACCTGTCTGCATTGGCTAAAGTTGGATGAACAGTATTTCCCATTCCTTAGGATGCAGTGCAGATCAGATGGGTTACTATCTGGACAGTGTTTACAAGCACCTGGTTCCTCTCTCTTTGTCACTCTGGATAGGTGTCACCTACTGCTTTGTATGTATTAACTCATGCAGTCATTACTAAATCCTTTTGTCCATTTTATAGGTGACAAACAGAGCTTAGCAAAGTTAAATATCCAAGGTCTTAAAAAATCAATGTGTTCCTGACAGCCTTCTTTATATCTTGCTGTGCATCTTACATTTTCCAGATAAATTCTTCAATAATCTGGCTTTTTCCCTCCCTCCAGTCTCTCCTTCTGCTCTTGTAGCCACCATACACCTTTGATCTGACAGTGCTTTCAAGACTACAGAAAGATCTTCTCACATGATCTTCTCCTTACCAATTGGCCATCCTTACCTAAATCATTTCTACTTGTCCTTTGGAGGTCATCTTAAGCAATGCCTCCTCCAGGAAGCCCTCCCTAATCTAACTGGAAGTCTGACTGTGAACATTCTCCTCTAAGCCTTTGATAACATTGTCTCTCATCCTCACATGACATTCATCACAATCTACTGTGGTCACAGGAGTGCAGGGCCAGGTCCCCAAAAGGGCTGGAAGGGCTTTAAGGATACAAACCATGCCTTATTTGTTTTTGTATGCACAGCTCCCAGCACTATGTTGAGCACTAGGCTTGAGAGCAAGAAGGCCTTTTGAAATAAGTGAGTTCGCTTATTCACATCCATAACTTAGTAGTTAAATGAACTGTGTTCCTTAAGTTCTTAAAATCACAGCTTCATCTGTAAAATGAAGATAATAATATCTTCTTTATACAAATGTTGTAAAGATTAAATAAGAGAATGTATTTAAACACTTTACTAAAAGCCTGGTGCAGAGTAACCACTGAATAAATGGTATTATTGTTATGATCATTACTTTAAAGTCAGGATTCAAACCGGAGTCTGATTCCAGATCATCATTCTTTCCACTTACTACCCAGAATCCCTGTCTTGAAAGCAAGCTAGATGCACAAAAAGCACATTCATCAGTAGGGTCTCAAGAGCACAATTTGGGCATTATCGTGTGAAATTAGACTACTTGTGCCTTTTTAAAATTCTAATTATTCAGTTTGAAATATCCAAAATCCACACTAGAAGTTCTTTTTTTAAATTCCTAATAAAACTGTATCATATCTGTCCATATGAAATGGTTATTCTGAACTAAACTGCAGAATATCTGAACTCAATAGTAGGTATTAACATGGGCACAATTTTAAAAATGTAATAACCCAACGTGTGAAATACATATTATACACATATATAATGCTGTATAATGCCTTTCATTTTCCACTAATCTCACAGTATACAGAAGGGTTAGAATTCATATACATTTCTAGTCCTGACCTTACCTGTCTCCAGGCCAGAGTATTTATGTTGTAATTTGAGCAATATGGGAATGCGCCTTCCCTAAAATAAATCCACCCTCCCTCCCAGTAAATACATAGCTGGTGGAACATGTAAAGCTGAATTCTTTAAACTTAACTCTTAGAAGGGAAGACATTTACTAATTGTTGTTAGTCGTTTGCAATGTAAGTGTGAGTGGCTTTCAGGTTCTTCCATTAAAATAGGTCGTGTTTAGGTAGGGGCCCCTGGAAGAGACAGTTAAGACCCTATGGTCCCAAGAGAGGAAACACAAAAACAAAGGAACATATAAATGGCCAAAGGGGCAGCTCAGGTTTTATAGGTGACCTGTGTGATTTCAATTAGGATTTCACTTCAACATAACTGTCTAACTATTCTTAGTTGATCCCCATGGATTCTGTGTTTTTTGATTCCATAGCTCAAGTAACCATGTTAAATCATTAGCATTATTAGAAATACCGTTGACCCTTGAAACACATGGGTTTGAACTGTGTGGTCCACTTATACACAGGTTTGTTTGTTTGTTTGTTTGTTTTCCGATAAATACAGTACAGTACTGTACATGTATTTTCTCTTCCTTATGACTTTCTTAGGGATGGTTTCTTTTCTCTAGCTTCCTTTACTACTTCATTCTAATAATACAGTATATAACATACAATATATAT
The DNA here is from genome assembly GCF_023065955.2 of Ursus arctos. Taxonomy (NCBI): domain Eukaryota; kingdom Metazoa; phylum Chordata; class Mammalia; order Carnivora; family Ursidae; genus Ursus; species Ursus arctos. Next base: position 14,814,665 of record NW_026623078.1, read on the forward strand.
GTTAATTGACTCTTAATGTTACTTGCAAAGCTTCTGGTTAACAGACAATTAGTAAGTTATATGTGGATTTTTGACTGCATGGGGGGGGTCCGTGCCCCAAACCCCTGTGTTGTTCCAGGGTCACCTGTAATTATAAATACTATATAAATGATCTTTAAAATAGAGTGAGAAAGCCAACTGAGAAGTGCCCAGACACTGATACCTGCATACATATTCAAACATGAGTGTGGACATAGGCACACACACATCAAACATGTACACAATTACTTCTGGAGGCCCCTTCACCCTCTTCCATGATCCACACGGAGACCTCCATCCTCTCTTCCATGCAGGCCACAACTCAGACCAGCCCCACAGGAGCTCACACTGAGCATCGCACATCAGCCATCTCTGGCAGAGCACACAGGCATGCTCCCCGGGCGCCCCCACCCCTCAGCACCCTCCTACAGTCCACAGCCATTGGGTTCTACACTTCTTTCTCCATGTCTCTTCCCCTGACACTCTTCTATTTTCATCCATTGCTGCTTGGTGGGAGAAATGACTCTGAAATAGAGAGGACTTTCTTGTGTTCAGAGATCCAGCCTCTAACAAGCTACTATGTGTATTTTACTGGTGGACCCCTTGAGGACAAAGATTGAAGCTTCTTATCTGGGTATTTTCCAGAGTTGCTAGCACAAAGTCCTGACCAGAGTAGTCTTCAGAAAATGTTTAAGAATTGTTTTTGCCCTAAGGGTAGTGCCTATGGGCAACACAGATGCTCACAGTACTAGCCCTTGTGATGGCCAGACTGTGAGGGAGGGGAAGGAGAACATGGGTCATATTCTAACACATGTTTTTATTTAAAGATTATAGAGAGAAGGAAAGGGAGAGGGAGAGGGAGAGAATAAGGCTGAGTCCAATCTGATCCAGGTATAAGCAGCATTACCAATTTGTTAAGTTATTTTGTGTTTTATTCTGCATTCTCTTAACACAAGTTGATATATATTCCCCAGTGCTCAGGTCAAAAATAAGGGCCATTTTTCATACCAAAAAATGGTGTGTTCTGCTTTCCAGTTCCCCAGAGATGACTCCCTGACTCACCCCTACCTCTCTAACGTCCTTCAGGTTTGGTGTTCAGGATCAGTGCTTTGAATTCACATGAAGGCAAGGTATTCATTTCTTGTCAAAAGGCAAAATCTGTGAAATTATGCCCTAGTGGCACAGAGGAAGTAGGTTGGCCCTTGGAAGGAAGATGGTCAGCTCCCATAGAAGGTGAGACAATGAAAATTCAATGTGCTTGTTTTCCCCAATAGTTCCTTTTTGGATGAAGAGACAAAGTTGCTTAACAGGTCTTTATTTGAAATTAAAGTGCTGATTTGTAAGAACCTCTCAATGTGAGACTAATGACATGTTAGAGGTGTATTAATGAACCCATGTACAGGAAGACAAAAAAAGAATCAGGGCTAATCAAAATGCCAGCTATTTTAAGATCTTTCCTTGACCATGTAATGACCTTCATACATATTATGCACCATTACTATTCATGACAATTTTATATTTTTAATTTTCCCAATGTTAGAAAACATTAATCATCAGTACAAGCAAATAAGATATTTTTGCCTGAATAGTTTATATAAAATTTTGGCAGTGCTAAACTTGCAAATATCATAAAATATAGAAAGAAAAGAAAGAAAGAAAGAAAGAAAGAAAGAAAGAAAGAAAGAAAGAAAGAAAGAAAGAAGAAAGAAAGAAAGAGGGAAAAGAAAGAAAGAAAAAGAAAAACTAAAAATTGTCTACAAAACATTCACTAAATTCTAAATGTCTACAGTCAATTTTGGTGTCATAATCAATGTCAGTGAACAGGCATTTCAAAATCACAGTGACTAAATCTTCATCTCTTCTTCTGAGAGCTCATAAAATGTGGTAGTTGAGAGTCAAAGAAATTTATGGAAAAATAGGATGTCAGTGCTTGTATGTCCCAAGAGAAAGTAGCTGCTTATACAAATAAAATAAGTTGGGATACTTTTGACCTTTTCCCTTGTTATATCTTTCTCACTCAGGGTCAAGTGTGATGTATTCAGAAATGACTTGGGGTGTTACTTTGAACAAAATTAATGGGGAGTAGGGAAAACATGTACATGTAGCAAAGTGTAGCATTGGGGGTCTCTATCAAGCAGGTGAGTTAGAGAAGGGAGGAAGTTATAGTACTAGTGTGGCCCAAACTGTAGTTCAATAAATGCTTTATTGTCAACAAATAATTAATCAGTCCAACTGTCTCTGTATTTGGCCATAGAATGTATCTTCTTTTCTTTTGCCATGATGCATATTACTACGGTAATACTTAAGGACGATTGGGCCCTGAAGTTGTAGAGAAGTTGCAGTACTGTCATCCTGAGGATGGAGCAGGAGACTGGCTAGTTGGTGTAGGAATAGGCATCTTGCCTGAGTCTTTAAAGATAAATGTTTCATTTATTTATTGAAAAAAAATACATCTTAGGCACCTATCATGTGCCCAACACTACCCAGTATTGTGGATACAGCAACAAAAGCAAGCAAACAAAAAATACACAGAAGTCTCTGCCTTAAAGCATATAATACGTATAATGATGGTAAGTGCTGTGCAGAAGAAAGTAAAGCAGAAATTTGCTCAGGGGGTTCTCAATGAAGTGGGGGAATGATGTAAATCTGCCTAAGAAGATGGTATTTCGTGAACTATGTGACAGCTGGGGGATATGCGGGTAGAGTGATCAAAGACAGGCCTTGCACAGCATGTTCAAGGGCAGCAAGAAGGTCAATATGTCAGAATCCCAAGTGAGTGAGGGGATGAAGAGCAGGAATAAGGACCCAAATCCAGTGCCACCTGGTGGACCAGAGCAAAGATGGTCTTGGTTTCCGTGAGACGGGGAGCCACTGGAGGGTTTCTAGCAGTCATGATCAGATTAATATTTTAAAAGTTTCATTCATACTAAGTGTTGAGAATAGATTGCAAGAAGGCAAAAATAGAAGTTGAAAACTTTGGCCTGAGCAACTGGAAGAAATGAGTTGTCACTTAATATGATAAGAAAGACCTTGGGGGAAAAAAATGAGGGTTATTTTTTTTTTTAGAAGGAATATTACTTCGTATTTGGGTATGCTAAGATTGAGATGTTTCGTAGGCCTTCTTTTTCCTCCGTGGCATCCAGCTATTTCCTGGCCTCCTTGCAGTTAGTCTGGCTTTGTGGGTAATTCTAGCCTGAAAATGTGAGCACAGAGATATTCATCACTTCTAGGCACAGGCTGTGAACACCTCACAAGCATGATGCTCCAATCTCTTTTCCCATCCTTAAGGACTGCTGGCACAGGAGGGCAGAACCACAAGACAGGAGGAGACTTGGTCTAAAGCCACGAGCCAAGTAGGGATTCTTATTATAGACTGAGAATAAAAAATAAGCTTTTGTTGCCTTAAGATTTAGTGGTTTATCTGTTATAGGTACTAGTATTACACCCACTAGTGCAGTATCCAGATTGGGACGTACATGTTTGGTAGTCAGAAGCTGGTAGATGTGTTTCAGAGTCATACAAGCGAATGTGATCCCCAAGGGAATGAGCATGGAATGAAAAGAGAAGACACCCACTGGCTGAGCTTTGAGGACTCCAATATTTACTGATCATGGAGATGAGAGTTGACCCGGCATAGAAGCCAGAGAAGGGGTGGCCCAGGAAGTAAAGGGCAACCAGGAGAGTATGATATTCAGAAACTGCAAAGCAGAATTTCAAGGGGGAGGGGATGATCAGCTGTAAAATGAACTAAGGTAAGGAATGGGCCATTTCACGATATGTGTGGGTACTTTTGGACGGAAGATAACTTTACAGTGAATATAATGCAGTTGTGAAAATTAGGAAACTCTGGCCTCTTTAAAAACAATACCCATTGTTTAAGAAGAGAAGAATCACATAACTGCCTAGAAAAATATGTTGTTCTAAATGATAGCCCAGTAAAAAATAGTCATTTCTCATTTACCACCTGAATGTGGAACTCTTCTATAGGCCAAGCTTTCATTTTTCTTCATTTCTGGACAAGTGGGATCTTGACTTGAAAAGTTGTTTTCATTTGCACTGCAATTTTTTGTTTTGTTTTGTTTGTGTTGTCTTTCATCAAGGATAGAGAGGAAAGAGGGATGTTTTAAACTGGGAGGTGGGACATGAGTGACAAACCTCAAATCCTTCATCCTGTTTGGTTTCCTTCTAAATTACATGAGAGGCGGATAGGTTATGACTTTATAATGATTTCTAAATACATCCATTTTTCTACTTCTGTATGCTTCCCTCCTTTACTGTGCTTTACTTTATGAGTCAGGAAAGTCACTCCAGCAATATTGTTATGATGTCATTAAAACCGTGGGAAGAACTTATGCTGTTTTCTCTTCCCTTGTACCATCTCATCTACTGACTTGAGTTTTTGTTTGTTTTGTTGTTGTATTTAATTCCTATGTCTCTCCAATGTATCTTCTCCTGTTAAAATCATGTTAAAATTCTTTTGCGTCATCCTTACACTTTTGGAGACTTTTTTCAAATCACCTTCTCTGCTTTCCCTTGATGATCATATTCTTTTCCTTCATATGAGCTAGGATTCTGGATTTTTTGCCTCTGTTTTACAAACAAGGGCATGACAATTAACTCAGAAGTGAATACCCTGAACACTGAACCTACCAGTCTGTCAGTATCCAATTAACTAATTAACTGTGGTCCCATGGAACAGTCCTTGCAAACTGCAGGCCCATGAAAAAGCCACTTCACATCTGCTAGACTGTTTCTTAATGAGCATTTCAGAAACAGATCTCTTTTTTTTTCAAATCATGTTCCTTTAAAAATATCTTTTGATCTAGTTTTTATTCTTTCAAGACACACGTTGCATACTAAATTCTGAAGAGCAAGTCGTCAAGTTTTTAACATGTGTTCATTGAGAAATTGACATGATCTGAAGTTCTTATACCTGGTACCATTTACTAATGTCTTATATATAGTTTAAAAGACAAAACTCATCTTATTTCCCATGACCTTGGCACTGGGGAAGGCTCTGTATCTATTATGCCTTTCTGCAGCTGGTGGATTCTAACAAGCCTGCTTCAACTGGACACTGTAAGGAAGAAGACGGGATGGTGGGTAAAAATGGCAATAATGGCCATCAGTGGCTTCATCCCTTGGTGAAGATTGAATTTGAACAGTAAATGCCAAAGCCAATATGAAAGTTATCAATTCAGGGTTATAGAAGGGCTCCGACTCATTACTTTCTCAAGGTCTTCTGTGTTTTATGTTCCATTTCCAACATAATACTAGGTGGACAATGGACCAGCATCAGGGCTGGTCCTTTCACAAAACCATAGTGGCTGAATGGATACTCAGGATTGGGAATCCTCCCTCCTTTGTACTCAGAAACACTTGTGTGCCGAAATAATTCATTTGTCTCTGTTCCATCCAACTAAACTTTATTGATTTCAGATAAAGTGATGTTAAGCTGTTTCTTCAATTAAATAAAAACTTAAAATTGTAGAACCACAAGGGAAATATCTACTATTCCAAAGTTTAAAATTTTGGACCTTGAATAAGAATATTTACATAGCCAAGAGATCCCCAATGAAAAGGGGTCATTGGATGTAAGGGGTTCTTACTTTCCTCCTAATCAGTATTGATTTTTATAAGAATTATCAGAGTGAGCTAACATCCTTTTAACCCCGGTCTAACTTTTATTAATCTGCCATTGAATAATGTTGCATGTGTCTTGAGTTATGAAAGTAACTTATTGTCTTACCCGATCATAAAGCAGACATTAGTTGCCCTCCTCCAAATACATATTCGTATTCTCATTCTTCATATTCATATACATCAACCAAAGTTTAAAACATATTCCAATCATACCAGTTCAGATTATGCATGGTGAACTAGTCAAGTATGGTAGATACCATGGAAGGAAGAATAATGGTTCCCAAAAGATGCCCACATCCTAATCCCTGGAACCCGTGAATATGTTGGGCTACAAAGCAAAGGGGTTTACTGATGCAGATGGAATTAAGGTTGCTAAGTGGCTGACTTTAATGTAGGAGAGTATCCTAGGTTATCCAGATGGGCCCCGGGTAATCACAAGAGTCCTTAAAAGTGGAGGAGGGAGGCAGAAAAAGAAAGAGGGAGACAGGATTAGAGAAGGATCAGAGAGATGCTGGCTTTGGAGATGGAGGGATGGGGCATGAGTCAGGGAATGTGAGTAGCCTCTGGAAGCCATCAAAGACAAGGAAACACGTTCTCCCCCAGAGCCTCCAGAAGGGCCACAGCCCTGCTACCACCTTGATTGGAGTCCAGTGAGACTCATTTCAGGCTACTGACCTACAGAACTTAAAGAAAGTTAATTGTATTATTGCAAGCCACTAAGTGTGTGGTAGTGTGTTACAGTAACAATGGGAAATTAATACAGATACTCATGAGACATATGTGTCCATCACTTTTTAAATCTATTGGTTATGTTTATTTTCATCTGGAAAGCATAGGGACCATGATGACGGGCTCTGTGGAAATATTTCAGCCAGTCATCACTTGAGGTGGTAGCATTTCCCTCCACAGTTTGAGCTTCTGGACTATAATTTTCCTCTGACTTTCTGGATATGAGCCAGTGTGTGGTAACTGGCAAAGGGTGAGACACATAGCTCATTGTTTTCCTGTCAAACAGCAGGTCAAAGTCTCTCCACACTTCCTTCTTAAGCAGTGAACTTTGCGCTTCCTGGCAGTATTGCTAATAATTTTCTGTCAATTCTTCTGTGATATTTATGGTATCAGATTATGAAATATCTTCTAGAAATATTTACTGAAAATAGCTAATATATTTACTTCATCGATTATATTTCTTTGGTGAAGGACAGAAAAATGGATCAAAATCCTTACACATATATACACTATACAATGAAGAAAGAGATCAGGAAATAGTGAAGATGATTTTCAGTAGTTATGACAGAGAAAATAAAAATGTCTTTCTGAATAATTAAAGAATATTTTTGAGGTGATGATGCTGAATTTTATTTGTGAGGCGCTTGATGGAAAATGTGTCCCTACAGGCATCTGTTCTAGCATCTGATGGAAGGCAGAGTGGGAAGAAGGAAGAAAAATGGGGTGTGGGACCAGTCAAGCCTGGTTTGAATCTCACACCTAGTACTTAGTCATAGACTTTCTGAAAGTCTTTCCAGAGCATAGGGCCTCTGTAGGTCCACCTATGAAATGGGACAACATAGGCCTTACTTCATTGGGTTGCCGTGGCCTTTCACCCACTCATCACTTTAAGTCGCCCTGTTCTTTATGCCCTGCCCTGATGGGGACCTCTGCACAGCTGCCTAATGTGGCTGAAATCTTCATCCGCATGTGGCTTTGTTTTCCCTGTCTCTTTTGGGGACACTACACTACATTCACTGTCCAGGCACAGACCCCAGCATTGCTATACACTCTCCCTTCCTTCGCCTGTCAATCAGATAACCAGTTCCATTTATGTCATCTTCTACTGTCCCTGAGCTACTTTGCCCATTCTCCCTCTGTACCTCCTGAGTCACCTGTACCTCACTGCCCCTCACCTGAACTGCTGCCATTGCTCCCTGGCTGGCCTCCTTGTCTCCAGTTCCAGCCCCTCTGCTCATACTTCCCTCTGTCCTGACAGAGATCTATGTAGCACGCACATGGCCATCACGAAAATGCTGGAAGGGTTCCCCTCACCTACAGGATAAGGGCCTTGGGTGGTTACTTGCTTTTACTCTGCTGCGGATTGCTCATCTCTAAAATGTTACCTCAACCTTACAACATTTTTAAAATTTATTATTTTTTATTTTTATTTTTTAATAATAATTTTTTATTATGCTATGTTAGTCACCATACAGTACATCCTTAGTTTTTGATGTAGTGTTCTTAAATTTTATTTTTAAGTAGGTAATACATTTCCATGGATCAAAAGTCAAACCAATGAGAAAAATCTTACTCCCACGCTTGCTCCACCCAAGGGTTGTTCCTCTGCTCCAAATGGGAACAATTTTTACACCTTCTTTGCATCCTTTCAGTTTCTTTATATAAATAATATGCATACATATACACATATGTGTGTATATATATGTATTTATGTATATGATTTTTTTAAATTCCCCCTTTCTTACACTAAAAAATAGACTTGAAGTCAAAAACATTTAGAAAAGGAAAGAAGCTAACTTGTGCAGCAGTATAAGGAGGCTGGCCAAATTTAAAATAACACAGGTATTTAAAATACACACACAGTTATCAAATTTATCAAGTTTACAGTTTTTCTGATCTTGAAGAAGAACAATCAGTTTCATGCATGATTAGCATATCCACAAGGTCCAGAACACCCTCCCAGACATCATTCATGGAAAAGCCAGAAACAAAATGGCTTCTGTTAGGGTATCGGCAATTTATGGGGATGTTCAAGCTTTCATTTGTTTGGGGAACTAGAGGGGCACCTGTGTGGCTCAGTCAGTTAAGTGTCTGCCTTGGGCTCAGGTCATGATCCTGGAGTCCTGGGATCGAGCCCCGTATCAAGCCCACTATCGTGCTCCCTGCTCAGCAGGGAGTCTGCTTCTCCCTCTGCCCGCCCCCCCCCCCCCCCCCCCGCCGCTAGTGCTCTGTCTCTCTCTAAGTAAATAAATTTTTAAAAAATCTTTATTTGGGGAACTAGAGCTAGATGGGTTGACCCTGCTTTGGTTTGTTGCTTGGTTGATTTGGTTTCAGCATATGATCTGATTGTTTTCTTTTCCTCTGATGGTGGAAGATGCTTATTCATCATGGCATCAGGGAAACGTGTCAGCATTGCTTCTATGCAGTTTTGCAGCTGGAGCAGATAATTTGGTTGTTTGGGGACTGTAGGTGCTCACTTCACAACTTCTCTTAGTCTTTGGGCTTTGAGTTGCTGCAAATGCTCACCCCAGCAGTTGTCATGCCTTGCCTCCCCAGTGCACTCAGCTAATAGCTTACCCCCCACCTCCCAGCCCTGCCTGGCCCGAGCCCAGTCTGGTGAGGATTAGATGGGTTAATGCACCCATGCTGAGGGCCATTCCTGGCATGTCACGTGGGGTCAATAAATGTAAGTTGTAGCTGTCTATCAGTATGGCATTGCCCTTCCCAACTTCTCTAACCTTGTTCCTAAATATTCCCCTTCTCCATTGTCTTATACTTCATGCCGCATCAATACAAAAATATGTCTAGCTGTAGAACATGTGACAGTGTTTCATGCTTTATGCCTTTAATTGTATTGCCCTCTCTTTTTGGACCACCTGTCTCCACTATTTTTCCAACGCTTTTTCTAGTCTTCTCACAGAGGAGCTGACTTTTATCTGTATAGTTTCCCTCATCTCCGCAACACACTGCCTAGCACAGTACCAAGCACACTGTAAAAACAAACAAACAACAACAACAACAAAAAAACACTTTTTTTTTTAATTGAACTAACGTGGTTATAGGGCCTGGCACAATAGCCTTTCCCAAACATGTTTGCCTTGTAAAGTAATACCACTGGTTAATAATATGGGTGTTTAATCTAATGACAAGTTTTGTTTTTCATGTCAGAAAAAATGTCTAAAAACGTGTCTTCTGGATTTCTTGCCTAAACCCATCAGCCTAAGATGTCAAGTTACCTGGCTTTTATAGGTCAGTTTCATTTACAGTAAAAGCAGCACTACAAATGGAATTTATATCCACCTACAAGAAGGGTAAAGCTGATTTCTTTGCATCTGCCCTGCAGTCCTTTCAAAGAACAAAAGAATGTTAATTGGACTAGAAAAGTAGGATGGAGACCACATCTATAACTCTGAGTGTCCAGGAACTTACGGGGTGTTTGGCATACAACAGTTAGGAATGCTTGTTGAATGTCTAGTTGAACAATTTCTTCAGGAAAAAAAATACAGCAATCATCCTCTGATTTTAGGTTAATTCCTACTGCCCTCCATCTATGACTTACTGGTTCCTTGTCATAGGTGTTGGGCAGTACATAGGGAAAGACTCAAGACTTAGGGCTTTGATCCAACTCTGTTTTATCAGCTAGTTGGAGTAGTAACTAATCTAGCTAGTCCAAGTGACTAATCTTTCCCAGTTGACAAGAAAATCGTATACCAGTTAAAGATAATTCAGGGATTGTTTATTACTCAAGAGGTTTGAGATGGGAAGTGATTTAGCCAGAAACATCTCCCACAGAGTGGCCTGTGACAGGGCATGATTGTCTCCAGCAAGCCTCACAACATGGTCTGTCTGTCTCAGGCTGTTTTCCAGGATCTCATTAAGAGTCTTAAGTTCCGGGGCACCTGGGTGGCTCAGTCTGTTAAGAGGCTGCCTTTGGCTCAGGTCATGATCCCGGGGTCCTGGGATCGAGCTCCCCGTGGGGCTCCCTGCTCAGTGGGAGTCTGGTTCTCCCTCTGCGCCTTCCCCACTCCTTCTCTCTCAAATAAATAAATAAATAAATCCTTAAAAGAAAAAAAAAAGAGTCTTAAGTTCCCCTTCAGTTGAGAAGATAATCAATAACATGTGACCAAGGGCTAGATTTCTTTTAATGGTAACAGGAAAGAAAGTAATGTCATTAGTAAACTTCAGAATTTTATACTACATATGCACTAATGTTGAATACAAGTAATAGGATGGTGCTGCATTGGCTCATAATACACCCAAAGATAACATAATATTTTGAACATTGTTATCATCTATAGATTTGTCAGGAAACCCAGGAGATGGTGGTCTACTGCAAATAATTAAGAGATTTAAAACCATAATTTCACCTGATGGTTGAAGAGGCTTTTAAGACATTTTTTATGAGAAGCTTAGGTTTTGTAACTCAAAGCTATAATACAAATTGGCTTTGTCAGAAAGCAGTTTTGTATCCAATATTTTTGTTGCTATGGAGTCAATTTGGCAGATTATGAATAATATAAAAATAATATAAGCTTGAGCTTCCAAAAGCTTGGAACCATGGTTAAGAGATGCAGCTACCTGACCAATAATGAATGTTGACTTGTTTTTTAAATGTCCAGTTTTATAATTACAAATTACCGACAAAATAATCAAGATTTATGCTTGGTCGTTTAATGACTCAAGGAGTCTTTTTAAGCACTATACTACATGTTCAGAGTTATGTCAGGATGTTAGGCCCATGGAGAAAGCATCCTATTCAGAATTTCAGCTTTCTTAATGGCTAAGCCTTTGTCGTGGAAATAGAAGCACCAAAGAACATTAGTACTCTCTGAAAAGAAATAAAGCATTATGCTTGATTAAGCTTTATTATAGATTCCATTTATAAAAAAATGACCTGCCTTTGAGTCACTTGTGGATAGGAAAGCACATACCAGTGTGTACAAATATTTAAGTCAGGGGCGCCTGGGTGGCTCAGTCAGTTCAGTGTCTGCCTTCGGCTCAGGTCATGATCCTGGGGTCCTGGGATCAAGGCCCACATCAGGCATCTTTCTCAGTGGGGAGTCTGCTTCTCCCTCTCCTTCTGCCCCTCCCCCTGCTCGTGCCCCTCCCTCTGCTTGTGCTCCCTCTCTCTCTACTCTTTTTCTCTCCCTCTCTTTCTCTCAAATAAGTAAAAACTTTAAAAAAATATTTAAGCCAAATGGTAAATAAAAAATAATAAAATAAGCAAATATCAATTATATGTGATCCACAAGTCTTAGGAGATGGGCACATTTAGATGTTTGGGGGTGTAGGACCCCTTTCTGCTAACGAGGGGAAATATGTTGAGTAATGTAATAGTCCCTTCATACTCTGTGGAATGAAATTCTCAGTATCTGGAAAAATGTGAGATTTTGTTTTCTCTCTGTCCTTGACAGATAGGAAGTTGAGACTGCCTCCTAAAGCTTGAGATAAGCACACATCCTCTTTCAAGTTACCTAATAAAGTAAATCATAGAAACGCAGGTGGCCTGTGACAAAACCCAGGTCTGTATTGTCAGCACCTAAGAACAAATTGTGCACAACTGTTAATATTTATCTCTCCTATAGAAAAATTACATTGCATCATTTTTCAAGGAGCTCAGAAGTATATTTTCTATAAATATAGCAGCCTGAATTGGAGATTAACACTGCAATGTAGACAGATTGGTCCCTTCATTACTAGAAGGGCCCACAATAGAACCAGTTCTGCCAGCTCTGCAGTCTCTATGCACTGGCCCTCAACCACTGGCTCTAGAGAGACACACCTTTAAATGCAGAGTCTTATACTCCACGGTGTGCCTAGGGACTCCTGCTCATGGGCTGGAGGCTGGTGTGTGAGAATGCATGTGTGTGCAAATGTAGAAAGCCCCCCCCCCCAGCTAATTCTGATTGTCAGGTTTTAGAAGCACTGCATGATTTCTGAAAGATTTCTGGAAGAAATCTACTTGACTTATGGTGGACGCCAAATGTTCACAAGGGTTGTCTCTAAACCTTTGTAAATGTCCAAATCCCCATGTATGGACAGGCTTCTGACTTTGATTTGACCTTGTTTCTGTTGAGAGTCATGTGCTTCCTATTAATAAGGCTCATAGCATACCTTGGTATACTTTTCACATTTGTTGACATTTTCTCCCGCGAGATGGCCATTTTATTTATTTATTTTTTCACAAGTAAATAACAGTGAGAGATAATTTCATGAGAATCAGGAGACAAGGATGATGGAAATAGGTTGAACTGTGGAAGTGTTGATCAGTCATCTCATGCCTTGGCTAACTCACTTCTATATACCAACATTGATCTCAGTGTGTACAGGCAAATTTGTGCTCAGCCAAATTCTAAACTAACAGGTGTAATAGCCTGATAATTTTCAAATAACCACAGCAGAAATGTTCAATTCATAAATGCCAATGGTCTACCCTTCTTAGCTAGAAGATAGCATACTGCTTCTTGATTGACTCTTAAATTTAGGAAACCTAATAACACAATTAAGTATTGGTCTCCCACCCAGGGACCCTCTCAAGCGCATTTGATTTTGCAGGCAGAACCTAAGCACATGCCCACTTTTGAATATCCTTCTATTAGGCACGCACCTCATAAAGCTAACCCATGCCCGGAATATCCTATTGGCTTTGAAGGTTATTCTACCTGACTGTGTTAGCTCTGTGGGTCAGAGGGAGCTGGCCTGTGAGCCCTGGCAGATTCCCTCCTGCTGAGGAAAGATGTGTTCTCTTTGTCATTCCTTATAGGTACCGTTCACTAACACCAACTGAAGAGATGTCATTGTTCTGAAGCTATAAATGTCACATTGCTTCTTTCCCAGAGGATTTGGTTTTATTGCATGGCAGTTGTGGACTTTGCAATGGTTCTGATTTGATTTGAATTTCTCATTATTGTTCTTTATCCCTTGGAAGCTGGTTTTTAAAAAGTATAATGTCCACAGCTCCCCTGGCCAGAACTACATAGGCAGCCAAGGACCAATGCCCTTCCAGGACCAGCCTTGGCTCACCCACTGCCCTATGGAGGTGTGCTCTAAAATATGTCTCATCAAGGATTTAAAAAAAAAAAAAACTTTAACAACAGTGATTTCTCAGAAGGAAAAACATCATTGGCAATTTTGCATGGACCCCTGGTTTTACTGAGATTATAGACATTCTCATGCTTGTGGGCATACAAATGGAGACAGAGGTATGAGGCATTGGAGCCTTTTAGAAAAATTGCTACGAGGCAGAGAATGTTATTCTTTACATTCATTTCACAAACTATATGGCCGTAGAATTCAGTCCCTCATTGTCTTGACAAATTCAAACCTGAAGTATGTTCATTAACCTAGTTGGGTCAGTTATAACAACAAGCTATGCCAATACGTGTGATCTCGGGCTAACAGCTTAAATTCGGTGCCTCAGTTTCATCAGTAACATGGGAAGTGGTGATATCACCTAATTCATCAAGTTGTTGTGAAGGTTAAAAAAGATACTGAACATCAAGCCTATGGTGCAGTTCCTGTCATATTGCAAACAGTGTGCCCTGTAATAATAACTATTATTATTATTACTAAAACAGCTCTCCTGACCCTAGCCAGCAGAGGGCTTTTTCCATCCCTCTGCCATGCATTCTCTTGATAAAATATCCTACCAGGTTTATGTGCTAACGTAGAGGATAAAGCCCTACAGCCCCACAACTCTACCAACAAACTCATCTGAACACTATCTAGTCATGTGACCTTAGTAAACCAATCCAACTACTTTGACTTCCATTTCTTCATATATAACCTAAGGACCAGGAAATTAAAAAAACAAACAACCAAACAAACAAAAAACCTTTACACACTCTGTCATCTCTAACAGTTCTGGGTCTACCAATATGAAAATAGCCACCCCGATATACCCTCTCTTGTTTTAAACTATTGGTTATTATCATGGCCCTAACTGCCTCAGTTTCCCCCAAGGAATAATCCAATCCTACTCCTCTAAATAGCAGAGAGCTGAGAATGTTCACTTATTTGCTTCTTGTTAGTGGAGTGTGGTACAGTAAAGTGGATTTATCTGAGCACTGGAGAAATATGAGTGATAATGAGAGCCTTTTCTTTATTTTCCCTGAAAAATTAGGCAAGGAGAAGTGAGCTGAAATGTAGCAGTATGGGATAGGCTGGTGATGGGTAGTAAGGAGGGCATGTATTGCATGGTGCACTGGGTGTTATACGCAACTAATGAATCATCAAACTTTACATCAAAAACCAGGGATGTGCTGTATGGTGACTAACATAATATAATAAAAAAAATATTATTATAATAAAAAATTAAAAAAATAAAATAAAAAATAAAAAAGGCAAAAAAAAAATGAAATGTAGCAGAGTGAACCAGAAATCATGGAGTCAGAGACTGGCATCACATAATGGAATATTAGAGTTTTTCAGTACAAAAAATCCTGACAATAATAGTCTTAAATGCAATTGCCAAATAATATTTGGAATATCTACTTTAGAAATTTTAAAATAAAACAGGTTAATTTTTCTGAGATGATTTTTTTAAAGATTCCATTTATTTATTTGTCAGAGAGAGAAAGAGAGTGAAAGAGCACAAGCAGGAGAAGTGGCAGGCAGAGGGAGATGCAGGCTCCCCGCTGAGGAAGGAGCCCCATGCGGGGCTTGATCCTGGGACCCTGAGATCATGACCTGAGCCAAAGGCAGACACTTAACCTAGCCACCAGGCACCCCTTTTCTGAGATGATTTAAGAACAACAGCAATGGCAGGAGCGTGAGGACATTCCACCTCTCCATTCACTCATTCATCACACATTTAGTGAGTGCCTGCTGTATACGGTGCTGATATGCATGACTTCCCAAAATCCTTTCAATCCTAAGATTCTCCAGTGTTAGCAAGAGAGATATTATTTTGACCCCAAACAGATCATCTCTCACATTTACAGACTGATTTCCATCTGTGGATTTCTACCAATTAATTGCTGCTTTTGTGCTGCACTACTGATCATTAGAAAACTATCTAGAGCCAAAAAATTATTGAATTAAAAAATCTGCTTTATTAATCAACTTTTTGAAAAGATTGAGGGAGTAAGTTTCAGCTTTGCATTCAGATCTGCAAATGTCAAAGGCACAGCTAGCTTGAAGTAGGGTGTTTATTCTCTACATTTTTCAGTAGAAAATGTGTGAATCTATTTTCGTTGCCTAGGTAATAATATAGCTTTGCATGGGCTTCCTGGACGCACAGCAATAGTACAGAGTGGATTGTAATAAACAGTGAAGTGTGGCTGGTATAATGGAATATTGTAGTAAGTCGCTCAGCTTTACCCTTTTTTTAATTTGTCTTCTGTGCTATTTCTATTAATATCATATTATAATAAAAATTACTAATAACTTACTTAAATATGATCATATTTTCTTTTTAATGAAAATTAGAAAATTTTGAGAAGCCTTTATGGAATAGTTTCTTCCTTTTCTAACAGAAAGTAGAATTATCCAGTGTTCTCTTAGAAGACCTTGATTACAGTCTTTCTTTTTGTTCAGTGATGTTTAAATCCAGTTTTATTATAATTATATGCATAATGAGCTATATCTTGATGTCAATACATGGATTGTCAACCTTTGTATTTTAGTTAAATACTGGTTCTAATGAACTAAATCATCTTAAATTGGATAGTTGAAAAGATTCATAAATCAGAAGGTACTTTATAAAGACCATTCATGGCATGACATATTCAGGATTTGCTAATCATTAATCTGTCAGAGGTCATTGGTATAGGCACAGCTTCGTGGAGAGGTGTGCATACAAGTATACCTGTATGTGAATGAGTGTGAGTTGGATGGATATGCACCGTTGTATTGAAGTCTTTGGCAAAGAAATTGAATAAGCAGAGTTCATAGCTCTAATGAAGGTGACTTGCCTACTTTATTCAAGAGGTAACTCTTTGGGGCACCTGGGTGTCTCAGTCGTTAAGCATCTGCCTTTGGCTCAGGGTGTGATCCTGGGGTCCTGGGATCGAGCCCCACATCAGGCTCATCTGTTGGGAGCCTGCTTCTTCCTGTCCCACTCCCCCTGCTTGTGTTCCCTCTCTTGCTGGCTGTCTCTCTCTCTCTCTGTCAAATAAATAAATAAAATCTTAAAAAAAAAAAAAGAGGTAACTCATTCCTTGTGTTACAGAAGTCAATGTGGCCAAAGGAACATGAAAGTCATTTTTTTATTTTTCAAATTTTTTTAAAGATTTTATTTATTTATTTGAGGGAGCACGAGAGAGAGAGAGAGAGTGTGTGCATAAGTGGGGGGAGGGGGAGAGGGAGAGGGAGAAGTAGACTCCCCACTGAACAGAGATCCCACTGTGGGGCTCGATCCTGGGACCCTGAGATCATGACCTGAGCTGAAGGTAGACACCTAGCTGACCGAGCCACCGAGGCACCCCTGGAAGTCATTTTTTTAAAAAAAAATGATTGTGCAAAAATATCCTGTTTTTGTATAATTATTTCTCCTTCTCCAGACTTCCTTATCTATAAAAGATTCACTTTGTTCTCATACGATGAGAAGCTACCTGACGCAGACCACAACAAACTCACATGAGTAATATTGATGAATGATGCTGATGTTTGATGTTTTCAACGCAAATTGATGGATGAAACTGTTGAATAAAAACTTTAAAGTAAATTTGGACTTAGAGTCCGATTGTCAGGTCTTCTATGAATAGATCCAAAGACCTACTATGTCTAAAAAAAGAGTAAATTTGCAATTCTAAGGCAATGGACCAAGTCTTATTTATCATCCTTACTCTGGCTTTCCTGATGTCATTCTTCTAGTACTTAAGCTTGGTTGTCAAATGAGCGTCTATACTCTCCACATCATTCTTTGTGAGCATTAATTAGGTGGGTTTAAAATTATTGTTTCTTTCTCTCCATATCTCTTGTTCTGGCCCTAAACTCTTCAGCAGTGTCATCTCCTGGCACCCCACATGTCTCCTATACATGGGTCACTGTGATGACCATTCCACAAGCTTCTATACCTCCTTCCCTGTGTGTCTGCATGTTGTACTCCCCCCTTTGCTCATTTTCTTCCTCACTCTCTTCCCTTCGTTTCTTCCCTCCTTTATTTTATCCTTCTAGGAACACTTGTTAGGGATTTTTATTGAAATGTCTTAAGCTAAGGGCCCACTACTGATATAAAGTAGGCATTAGGTAAAGGTTTGTGCAATGAATGAGGAATAGTCCATCTTCATTTTGGAAAGGTCACCTGGGCAGCAGCATGAAGGTTGAGAAGCAGGTAAACCTATTAGGAGCCTGCTGCATCCATGCCAGCTGGAGATGATAAGGACCTGACTTTGAGGATAGAGTAGAGGAGAAACTTGAAATGAGAGGAAGTTCGGTGGTAGAATGAAGAGGACTTGGAGACTGATTTGTTGGGGAAGGGGAGGTTGTATATCAAAGCCATGAGGGCAGATAAGAGATGAGAACACCCACATTCATTGGGTAATTTAAGACCCAACCAGCATAAAAGTCCTGTCCTCTCCTCCAAGAATCTTTTTTTGATCTCCTTCAGATAGAATTAATTGCTCCCTTCTCTTGATTTCCATCACTCTACAATGAATTGAAATTTTTTAGTTTTGTTGATTGTAAACATCTAAATGTTATAATTTCCTCAAGGCTGAGGCTATACATGGTTTACTAGTATACCTTCCATGCACAGCATGACCACTGATGGGTTACAAGTCCTCTGCAGATACCTGGGGACTGAAACCCTATTTAATGCTGTACACTGGTTACTTTTCTTACATTTTCTTACAAATAAAGATACTTTCCACTTCTGTGAATCTTTCAGTCTACCGTGCAATGTAGGTCAGAATTCCTTGAGTAAAATACAAATATATTTTAAATTTTTTGTTAAAAAATGATTTTTGACAAACTTAAGAATTGCAAAGATAGTAGAATGAGTTCTTATATCTAGAATCACCTACTGCTAACATCTTATATAATCATGGTATAATTATCTACATTTAAAAATTGATATTAATAGAGTATAATTATATAGTATAGTATAATAAATAATATAGTAAATTAGTACTAACATAGTATAGTATAATAGTATAATTAATATGGTATAATTAATATTTATATTAATTGATATATAATATAGTATAATACAATATAGTATAGTATAAAATACTGTATATAATAAAGTATAATTATAGTATACTATAATATAGTACAATAATATAATATAATAGTATAATATACATAATGATTTAATACAATTAATCAATAATTAATGTAAATCCTATTAAGTAAGCTACGAATTTGATTCAGATTTTCCATGTTTTTCTGCCAATGTTCTTTTTCTATTCCAGGAGACAATCTAGGATACCACGAATTGTTTTCTTTTTTTCTTAGTCTTCTCCAATTGCTCAAAGTTCTTCCATCCATCTCTGTTTGATGATCTTGATGCTTTTGAAGGGTGCTGGCTAGGTGTTTTGTACAATGTACTTCACTTTGGCTTTGTCTGATATTTTCTCATGAATGACCTGATGTTATGGATTTAGGGAAAGAATATCCCAAAGATGTCCCCTTCCTGTCACATCATATCAGGAGTACTTGCTATCATTATGTTTTATTATTGGTGATGTTAACCTTGATCTCTTGGTTAAGGTGGCATCTACCAGGTTTCCTTCTCCATTGTAAGTTACTATTTCCCCTTGGCATACTATATTCCTTATAAGAAAGTTATTAAGTCCAGCCCATTCTCAAGAGAAGGGGATTTAGCCTTTGCCTCCTGGAGAAACGAATGTCAAAGAATTTGAAAACATGTTAAAACCACTACAGTAATTAATATTTTGGAGGAACTAGTTTGAGGTTATGTAAATATCCTGTTTTTCCTTAAAGTCCTTAGTTTTAATGCTCATAAATGGATTTTTTTTTCTTGCAGCAACTACTGCCATAGTGATATATGGTAATTTTCTGTTTTTCTAGTTTTTTATACATTTATTGATTGGAATTCTTCTGAAAGGAAGACTTGTCCCTTCTCCATTTGCTTATTTATTTTATCACTTATCTATATCTGCACAGACTTGGGATTTTTATTTTATTCTTTGTGTTAGAATCCAGAACTATTATTAATTACTTTATTGCTAAAATTGTTCCAGCTTTGGCCATTGGGAACATTTTTTTTTTAGCCTCTGTGTTCTTTTCATATGACCCATGGCTTGTTTTTTTGTTTTTGTTTTTTGTTGTTGTTGTTTGGGCAAGGTAATGGTGGTTGTGGGTATGCACTCTTTTAGTTTTTGGCACAGCAAGGTGTTCTAGGTCCATCCAGTATTTTATCTGTCACAGTTCTAAAATTAGCATTTTCTCCAAGGAGCCCTGATTCCTTTTACTGGAGAATGTTATTTAGAATCCAGAATCTGAACTTAAGATGTGATGGTTGCTACTTGGGGGTCACTGCTTCTGGTTCCTTTCAGTAGACAGGGAATACATGTATGTATATTAATGCATGTATATGCACTTATCTATATTTCGGTGTCTATCTATTATCTATCTATCTATCATCTATCTATCTATCACCTATCTATCTATCATCTATCTATCTATCATCTATCTATCATCATCTATCATCATCTATCTATATCTATCTATCTATCATCTATCTATCATCTATCCATCATCTATCTATCATCTATCTATCTATCATCTATCTATCTATCTATCTATCTATCTATCTATCTATCATCTATCTACTAAAATAAAAATGAGTTCGTAATGATGATTAAACTCTAATCCAGCACCACAGGGTTCATTCAAGCATTCCCCTTTGCTTATTTGAAGCCTTATTTGCAAAGTTGAAACCCTGACTCACATTACATATATTTCCATATTTGTTCAACCCTCATGTTCATGTAAAGTTGTTTTAGAGTTGGTACAGAGTAGAATGCAGTGTCTGTGTACATTTCTTTTTGTCTTTCACCTCACAATATCTAGCCAAAACTCTGTTTTCCAAAGTTGCTTAGATCAGCAATTTTCTTCTCCATCCTCTCTATTGTGGTTATGTATACATGTGTAATACAATTAGACTTCTTTGTCGCAGGCTGCACTCCATCTTGGATTCTTCCCACATTTTGGATGACTTTTTTTTTCATTTAAATGGAGTAAAATGCACTTTTTGCAGTATACAGATATGAAAAATTCAGAGTTTACATATCTACTACCATTGTATCATACACAAATTCCCCCATGCTTCCCCTTTGTAGTCAACTGCTCACTCTACCCCCAACTGGTAACAAGGGATTGCTTTTCTGCCCCTATAATCTTGCCTTTTTCAGAATGTAATATAAATGAATCATGATAGATAGCTGCTTGGGTCTAACTTTTTCACTTAGAAAAATATATTTAAGATTCATTCCTGTCGTTGCATGAATCAATTGTTCATTTCATTTTATTGCCAAGCGACATTCCTTCATATGAATGGATATACCACAGATTACCCATTAACTTACTGAAGGATGTGTGAGTTGTTTCCAGTTTGGAGCAATTGTGAATAAAGCTGCAATTATTAATACAGCTGCTAATAAGTTTTTACATGAACATAATTTTTCAGCTTAGGCAAATACCTAGGTTTTTATGAGTTGCATGATGATGTTCAAGTTTAAGACTTCTTCAGATATTTTGGTAAGGAGTTTTTTTTTTTTTAATCAGATATGTGATTGGCAAATATTTTCTTCTAGTCTGTGGCTTGTCTTTTCATTCTTTTTAACATCCTGTTTGACAGAGCAAAACCTTTAAATTTTGCTAAAGTCCAATTTATCAATTTATTATTTTATGGATCATGCTTATGGTGTATTTCCAAAGCTCTGCAAAAATGAAGATCACATATTTTCTCCTGTGTTTCCTTCTAGAAGTTTTATAGTTTTATGTTTTCCATTCAGTTATGATCTTTATTGAGTTAGTGTTTGTTTAAGGTATAAGGTAAGCTTTGAGGTTTATATTTTGCATATGGATATCTAATTTTTGCATTTATTGAAAAGATTTTCATTTCTTCATTGAATTGCTTTTGCACCTTTGTCAAAAGTCAATTGACTACATTGGTGCACATCTATTTCTGGCCTCTCTATTCTGCTCCATAGATCTATGTGTCTATGGTTTTGCCAATACCACAGTCTTGATTACTATAAATTTATAAGTTATGATATTGTATAATCTGAGATCTGAGTCTTTCAAGTTTGTTCATCTTTTAAAATATGGTTTGGCTATTCTAGGTCCTTTGCCTTTCTCATTAATTTTAGAATCAGCTTGTCAAGAACTACCAACAGCAACAAAAAAAACTTGCTGGGATTTCGATTGGGATTATATAGAAGCTATAGGTCAATTTGGGAAAAATTGAGATGTTAACAATATTGAATTTCCCAATCCATGAATATGGTATCTCTCTCCATTTATTCAAGACTAAAATATTCTTAATGAACATTTGTAGTTTTCAACATGTAAATCCCGCACGCGTTTTCTTCTCACCTACATTTGCTTTGTTTTGGGGCCCACTCTTTGTTGCTATTGTGAATGGTGTTTTTGGTGTTATTTTTTTGGGAGGGGGTTGTTTGTTTTGTTTTCAACTTCAACTGCTTATTGCCTTTAGGAATAAGACTTACTTTTGTATATTGACCTTCTATTCTGTGCCCTTGCTAAACTCACTTATTAGTTATAGATCAGTGAAAACATATGAGGCTGGATTTCTTTTTTGGAAGATTTTAAGCTGTAATATTATTTCTTTATTAGATAGAGGTTTATTGACATTATCTATTTTTTTCTTGAATGACTTTTAGTAGTTTGTATCTTTCAGGAATTTATTGATTTTACCTAAGTTGCCAAATTTATGGGGATAGGGTTGTTTGTAGTTCTCCATCATTCTCCTTTTAATGTCTATGAGGCCAGTTGTGATATTCCCTCTTTCATTTTCGATATTGGTAGTTCGCATTTTCTTTCTTTTTTCTTGTTCAATATGAGTAGAGTTTTGTCAATTTTGTTAATCTTTTCTAGGAATTGGCTTTTGGTTTCATGGATTTTTTTTCTATTTTCAATTCATTGATTTCCATTCTAATAAAATTTAATAAATAGATGATTAATTTTATTGTCTTTTTTCTGCTTGCTTTGCATTTAGATTGATGTTTTTTCCTCTGGTTTCTTTTGGTGGAAGCTTAGGTGAATGAGTTGAGAAATTTCTTTTTATTAATGTAAGCATTACTGCTACAAATTTACCTGTAAGTGCTGCTTTAGCTGTGCCCCACAAATTTTGTATGATGTATTTTCATTTTTATTAAATTCAAAATATTTAAAATATTTCCTTGACATTTCCTCTTTGATCCATGGATTATTTTACAAGTGTGCTGTTTAATTTTTAAATGTTTGGGGATTTTCCATCATGCATTTGTTGGGTGAAATGTTCTATAAATGTCATTTAAATCAAGTTGAAAGATAGTTTTACTCAGGTCATCTGTATCCCTACTTATTTTCTGCCTATTTGTTCTATCAATTTCTGAGAGAGGAGCGAAGTCTCAACTACAGTTGTGGATTTTCTTTTTCTCTTTTAAGTTCTATTAATAATTTTTGCTTCACATAATTTGAATCTCTGTTAGGTGTGTACTAACTGTTACTCTTCTCTCCCCCCACCATCAGCTCCTTCAAGGAAGCTTCCTTAGGATTCTTACCAAATTTGCCTGAATGTCTCCTGGGTTCATAGAGAGGAACCCTACAAGAGACCCCAAATCTGGTTATTCCATATCCCCAGGGACTTGGCCCCTCCTGATAGCCCACACTTAGCTTTCAGTGATTTGTTAAAAACATTTTTGGCTTAATCTTCTTACCAGCTTCTGTGGTGTCCAGCAGTCTGCTCCAGGTAAGCAAAGGCTTGGGTTCTGTTACTCCCTATAGATACCTTTCTTTCTCCAGATTTCATCATGGTTGGTTGCTCTCCAACCTTAGTTTTCTCATAGGTTTAAGAGAAGTTGTCCATTTGCTGTTCAGTCTTTTCCTGGTTGCAAAAGTAGGATTGACAGTCTCCACATTTCCAAGGTGAAACTAGATGCCTCACAAATATTTTTGAAAATTGAAAATCTCTTTTTGTTGTTGCCACCATCTCACTGATAGAAATTTGTGCTATTTTACCCTTTGACTTCCCGCATTTATAAGAATCATGGTCCACTGAAGCTCTCCACTGGCAGAATATTACTTATATCTTTCTGGACACTTCCAAGCACTGACTTTCACAATAGAAATAGTGTACAGTTGACCCTTGAACAAACACATGGGTCCACTTATATGTGGATTTTTTTTTCAGGAAATATAATGTAGTATTGTAAATCTATTTTCTCTTCCTTATGACTTAATAACATTTTCTCTTCTCTAGCTTAATTTATTATAAGAATATATTATATAATACATATAACATATGAAAGATGGATTAATTATGTATGATATTGATAAGGCATCTGGTCAACAGTAGGCTATTAGTAGTTAACTTTTGGGGAGTCAAAAATTATAAGAGTATTTTCAACTGTTTGGGGTGTTGGCACACCTAATCTCTGCTTCATTTCAGGGTCAACTGTATTTTTCTGCTGCTCTTTTCTATAGTTATGGGTATCCATTTTGTGTATCTGTACAATTACTTTGGTGTCTTTTTGGAAACAAACTACTCATAAATCTCTGTGCCCTGTGGGGTGGGCTCACTGTTGAGTATGCATTAAATAAGGGAAATGATAATCTCAATGAAAACTGTGGTAAACATCACTCACTTTACAGTCTCCAAAGCAGTATTTCTCCAGCACTAGCCTCAGCTCTTCTGTCTTCTAATCAGTATGTGTGTTGTGTTTAGGTAATAGGAATCATTTTTCTCAGGAGTATTTTCTGTTTTCCCTTTTTAGGGTAGATTGTTATTAGTCATAACATGGTAATATTCAACTGAAGAATTACTTAACTACGAAAAGGTATAAATACCAATATCTTCATATCCATTAATGAATGCCAATCATTAATTATCATTCATCTAATCTTATATATACCATTTGAGATTCAGTTTAAAATTATAAAAAAATAAAAAATAAGAAACAAGCAGTTTTTGCACATAAGCCGATCTGGGACATCGTGTTGTTAAGCAGTGACACAAAGCAAATTTATTTTTTAATAGGTTGGCTTGATGAAAAGGGGTTAGAGAAATACGGGGATTCTGTTTTTACTGCTTGAGGCAATCTCATTTGCAAAACCATTTCAAACCAAAGCCCATCTATCACTATGTAAATGATCTAGAATAATTTTTTCAGTGTTGATATGTTTGGGTTTAGAAATCCCACTTTTACCTGGTGGCATTGAGGCAATAATTCCTATTGAAAGGTCACCTTCCATTGTTTTATCCTCCTTTTAACTCCCTTATACATCCAGTGTACACAGTTCCTTTCATGCAACTATTTTTCATATCCACTGGGTTTTCTGATAGACACAAACAGAAAATCACCACAATTTGAATGACCTTTTAATAATTGTTAAGACACTTGGGAAGCTAATGAAAGGCCTTCTTGCTGCCATGCACACTAGTCTAATATTCAGAGTAATAAGAATGGAACTAGGTGAACTTTTGATGAAAAGCTGTTGCAGATATTTAAGCATTACTTGGAATTCAAGAACTCTCGCTCTTAAGGGTTTGCTATCACTTTCTGCGGTTAGATAAAAAGTGTCTGGTTAAAATATGTAGTTCTAGCCGGAATAGTAGATGCATGATGGCTGTCGCTGAAATCATAGTTTATTAACTTATTAATGGATGGTAGACATTTTCCAGAAGGGAGTATAAGAGTTTGATTCCACCTAGAGGGGAATCAACTGTGAACCACCCTGGCATCTTTGTGCACCCCCAGGCCTTAACACAGCCAAGTTATGGTTAAGTTCCTATGAACTTCTTAGGCACAAAAAAGCCAATGGGTTGATAGAATAACTGAAGCATGAAAACTGATCAAAAATGGTTGGTGGTTGCTAAATAAGTCATACTTCTTTTTAGGAAGTGCTTCATATTTATATCTGTAAGGGTCTTTCTAAGGTTCCAGACATTCGTGGTACCCCCAAAGAGCAAACTGCAAACTCAGTAATCTTTGTTTCCCCTCCTCACTGGTGATGAACTGTTTCACCTCTCAAAATAATGCAAAAAATCAGTATGAGGACAAACTTGACCCTCGTAACAAAATTGCTGATTTGTGTTTTTCCTAAAAGGCAGAGAAATAGTTTAGATTTAAAAGCTCTGCTCTTCTGATGTCTGCAGATACATGGACCCGTTTATGTTAACAAAGTGCTTAATTAAGCCAAATACCAGTAAAAGTTTGAAAACAAGATTTGGCTTTCAGAATCCAAATAATAGTGATCCATCTGAGATAATCAGCTGTAATTCTTTTACACAGCATATATACTTTTTTCACCCTCAAATGTGCTTCATAATATATCCTGCTTTTCTTGAAGGAAATTATGCTCCCTAGATTAAGATAATAATAGTGATGAAATAATAGACTGTTATATTTATAATCAGTAATTATGTAGTCACCAAATAAGTGGCCAGTATCTAAGGAACAAGCAATTATATGAGCTATGATTACTAAAGAAGTAATTATGATGAAAGATAAACCCCTCTTAGTTGTGCTTTTTTTTTTCCTCTTAAGACTGGCATTTACATAACACAGTCCCCTAATCCATAGAGGATGTTTGTTCAGGTCTGAGAGAATGTGCATCTGTCATGCACCGTTTCATTCAGGAAGCCTTGGTGTTCCTGGATTTGACGTTCTCGATTTCAGCCTAATGACTGACGTTTTGAAGGATAGTGGCTTACTGTCACTAGTCTACAGCACGAATTTGAATCATTTGCTCAAGATTTCTGTGCAGGATTCTAGACTGCCTGGTGTGGCACCCTGGTGTCATGACCTGTGGGGTCTCTTGTCGAGCAAGAAAAGCTCGTGGTCCAGGACAAAAAGATAAAAATAGCTGCTATCCACAGTGACGGAGCTAAGGGAACATAGCTGTTGTGGTCTGAATGTGTACCCCCACCCCCAAAATTCATATGTTGAAATCCTAACTCCCAAAGGCAATTCGTCATTAGGGCCCTTGGGAGGTGTTTAAGTTATAGGGTGGAGGCTTCACAAATGGGATTAGTGCCTTATTAAAGGGCTCTAAAGAACTCTCAACATCACTAGCCATCAGGAAAATACAAATCAAAACCACAATGAGATACCACCTCACACCAGACAGAATGGCAAAAATTAACAAACAGGAAACAACAAATGTTGGTGAGGATGTGGAGAAAGGGAAATCCTCTTACACTCTTGGTGGGAATGCAAGCTGGTACAGCCACTCTGGAAAACAGTATGGAGGTTCCTCAAGATGTTGAGAATGGAGCTACCCTACAACCCAGCAATTGCACTACTGGGTATTTACCCCAAAGATACAAATCTAATGAAAAGAAGAGGCACATGTACCCCATGTTCATAGCAGCAATGTCCATAATAGCCAAACTGTGGAAGAACCTGAGATGCCCTTCAACAGATGAATGGATAAAGAAGATGTGGTACATATATACAGTGGAATATTATTCAGCCATTAGAAACAATGAATACCCACCATTTACATTGACATGGATGGAACTGGAGGGAATTATGTTAAGTGAAGTAAATCAATCAGAGAAAGACAATTATCATATGGTTTCCCTCATATGTGGAACATAAAGAATAGCATGGAAGACCGTAGGGGAAGGGAGGGAAATCCAAAGGGGGAGAAATCAGAGAGGGAGATGAACCATTAGAGACTATGGACCCTGGGAAATAATCTGAGGGTTTCAGAGGGGAGGAGTGTGGGGGGAGGGGGTAACAGGGTGATGGGTATTGAGGAGGGCATGTGCTGTGATGAGCACTGGGTGTTATACTTAACTAATGAATCATTAAACACTACATCAAAAACTAATTATGTACTATACAGTGGCTAACTGAATATAATATAAATAAATAAATAAATAAATAAATAAATAAATAAATAAATAAATAACAAATAGCTCCTCAGCCCATTTGGCCCTGAGAGGACACAGGGAGAAGTCTGCATGCGACTGGGAAGAGGGCCCTCACCCAACCTTGCTGGCGCCCTGGCCTCAGATTTAAGCTACCTGGTCTGTGGTATTTTGTTACAGCAGCCAGAAGGGACTAAGACAGTCACAAACTCAGGGGAAAATGGAACCTTGGGGGAAATGACATACTGAAGAGATTTGATCGAATTTGGGAGTTCTAAAAGTTTTCAGAGCATGGCCCTGTGAATAGTAAGGGGCTTCAGTGACCTTACTAGACATGAGTAGTAGTTTTTTTAAGCCATCAAGATCTTATTTTAACTGGTACAATGGAACACAAGAATTTTACTTTAGAGAAAATAGCATTAAAAAAAACCTCTATTTAGCAAAAATACCTACATTTCAAATAGACCTCAAGGCTGTTATTTTCTCTCTATCTCTGTTTGAGGGATGTTTTATGTTTTTTTTTAGATCCTGGATAATTCTGTATGTATGTTGGTTCTGCATGTACACAGAATGAGAGCTATGGTAGGCTCAGAGAAATGGAGTTATGTAAGACCAGATTGCCAATTGTTGGAAAAAGTATTATGAGTCAAAAGTTGCAGGGAGCTCCCATGAAACATGTTCAGAAGGTTTGTCACCTTTTTTTTTTTGGTAAAGTTCCCTTTCTTTTAAAATTCAAATGAATTATAAGAACTGTCTCTTTGACAATCATGTGAAGATTGAATTTTCCCGATCTGCTTTGAAATTTAACAGCTTTCTTAAGTGTATGTTTTTTTGCCTTTTCCAATGAAGACAAAACTCAAAACAACTTTTCCTGGTGCTTATATAATTTTCTTAAAAGTGTAAAAATAATTTGTTAAAGGAATGCTATTAATTTTGTTTCAGAGTACAGATATTGAAGTAGATTCTTGGGTCTGGATTCATAAAAATGTATGGGACTGTATATTTAAGTTATAACTAGAATTAAATTTATAGAACATCTCTTGCAACTAACCTTTCACAGTTGTTTAGTAGTGTTTCATGAGACATAGTCACATTATTGTCTTAAGCTTGTAGCCTTAATATGAAATCAGTCTGAGTTAATTTATTCTTAATTTTCTTTATAATGGTAGGAACTTAATTTATCAAGAAGGTAATTACTCATTTCCCTTAAAAAATAAAAAAAGCAACCTCACAGCTCTTTGAGACCTTTTAATAGTTCACAGTTTGTTCAAAGTAATCTTCAGTGATTAAAAGAAAACAAATTAAAAGAAGAAGAAAAAGAAGAAGAAGAAGAAGAAGGAGAAGAAGAAGAAGAAGAAGAAGAAGAAGAAGAAGAAGAAGCAGCAGCCGCCACTGCCTAATAGTAAGAATAAGACCCCACACTGAGTGTACCTTTTCCCAAGGTGGTCCAGTAGTTCAACAGATTTGGTCTCATTAATCTTCCAAGTTTAAAAGGGGGAACATATTTTGGGGTGCTTGGGTGGCACAGTTGGTTAAGCATCCAACTCTTGTTTTTAGCTCAGGTCATGATCTTGGGGTGATGAGATCCAGCCCCCAGGTCGGGCTCCACGCTCAGCAAGTGAAGTCAGCTCAAGATTGTCTCTCCCTCTCTCTCTGCCCCTCCCTGCCTCACGCTCTCTCTTTCTAAAATAAATAAATAAATCTTTTTAAAAAATAAAAGGGGAAGCAGTTTTTGAAGTTTTGTTTTGTTTTGTTTTAAATACAGGCACTGAATTCCTAATATTGCCCAAGTGAGTTGGTATCTATAAAAGAGTATGGAGAAATGCTTAAGAACTGTGGGTCTAGGGTCAAATTGCTAGGGTTTATTTTTTTTATTTATTTTTTTTAAAGATTTTATTTATTTGACAGAGATAGAGACAGCCAGCGAGAGAGGGAACACAAGCAGGGGGAGTGGGAGAGGAAGAAGCAGGCTCATAGCAGAGGAGCCTGATGTGGGGCTCGATCCCGTAACGCCAGGATCACGCCCTGAGCCGAAGGCAGGCGCTTAACCGCTGTGCCACCCAGGCGCCCCTAAATTGCTAGGGTTTAAATCCTTATTCTGCCAATTCCTAAACAGATGACAAGTAAGTGGCAATGCTTAGTGATTATGTGAGGTGGGCATGTTACTTAACTTTGCTAAGCCTCAGTATTCCCATCCATAAAACGGCAGTAATATTAGTACCTACTTATGGAGTGGGGAGGTTAAATGAGATGTTGCAAGTTCAAGTCCATAAAGTAAGTGTTGAATTAATGTCAGTTATTATTTACTCAACATAAGTATGTGGAGTACCAGCTCTATGCTAAGTGACAGAATACACAAATTTCTTCTGACTTCTTTATTGGGAGCTGGAAATCTAAACACACAATTATTAATTCAAGGTACAAGTTTAGATACACAGAACTGGAATCTTGAACTACTCCCTCTGCTCTACTGGGACCTCACCTCCCACACTGATGAGTTTAATTGTGATGTTAATGGAATTGCGACTCCTGTTTAACCTATTTTATTTCAGCTTTTTTTTCTCTCAGAATGAGCATACCTAGATTTACACACCCTAGTAAAAGAGGCTAGCATAATCTGAAAAAGAGTTTTGCCTGTCAGCTGATGATCTTTTTTTAAACTTTTTTCAAAGATGCAAATGTTCTGAGGCTTCTTAAGGAATTATCTGCCAAATCACAGCTGATGTATCAGTATTTGTATTTGTCAGGACTTCTGTTCCTGTTCATTGTAAAGTCTTCTTTCTGCCCCCATTTGATTGTGATGTAATCTATGCTGAGTTTGAATCCCATATTAGGAAAAGGAGAGACAATCAGAAATGGATATAATACAATCTGAAAATCCACATAGCAGGCACTTTTGTCATATTTCAATCAATTAAAGCTAGATTTCTTATT
Organism: Ursus arctos; assembly: GCF_023065955.2. NCBI lineage: Eukaryota > Metazoa > Chordata > Mammalia > Carnivora > Ursidae > Ursus > Ursus arctos. Next base: position 14,845,002 of record NW_026623078.1, read on the forward strand.
TCTTATAGCACTCTGGTTCTGTTAGTCAGAAAGACATTCATGAATCAAGATCAAAATTCCAGCTCTAGAAAGAATCACGGACCCCTTTGTCCAGAGAGACAAACCTGAAGAAGTGTATTGCTGGGTTAATAAATTCCAAAATACTTAAAACAGATTGGCTTTACCCTGTAACTATATTTGGAAGCTTTTGAGATCACTGTTTATGGGACCATGTTTCTGAAGGGAGCCCATGAAGGCTTGCTGTCTGTGGCTGCTTGTCTGTTTTCTTTTCTCCAAGTATTTGGGAGCAGGAGCAGAAGGCTAGAATGGCTGAGTTCAGAGCGAGAGGCACTGCCAAGGTTTCTTCTTACCAAGGAGAATTTTCTATGCCCAATGATAAGGGGGAAATAATTATTGAGTCTCAAAGACTTACAATAAGAGAAGAGCAATTCCTTGCCAGTAGCCATTGCTATATGACAAAGAAAAGAAATATTTCTTTGCAAAAAGTGTAAGCTAGGAAAAGGAGTTCTTGTTTAATTCAACAATTCTTTATCACAATGTTTGTAAAACATTTCCTAAATTCACCCTGGCACTCTACAAATCTCGCTTTCTGAGCCTGCCACTGAATTGAATGTCCAGAAAGTGGGTGTTTGAAATTCTATTTTTAAGAACTCCACTGATTCTTATGGTCTTTTAAGTTTATGAGATGCTACTATGTAGGCTTAAATGAAAATAAGAGAATGAATGTGTATGTGGCAAGGAATAATAATTTTTGAAAAATAACATCTGATATGCTAAAACAGAGGACAGGAGCCTTCGAATATTTTTCAAGTAGGTTGTGTTCTGGACCAATAGCCAAAGGAACTGAACACCAGGGGGTTTGAAACAATATAATACAGGACTAAGTTTTTTTCCCCTCTCTCCAGACTCTTCATCTTATAACGACTAGACTTACCTGGTAATTTCAACCTTTTTGTTTGTTAGCAAAGTGTTTCCGCTCTTTACTAAAATTAGGAAGATAGGGCATTGGAATCAAAATCAGCAGTTAGTTAAATGTCTGGTCCTTACAAAGCCCTAGAGAACGGAAATGAGTACCATTTGGATTAACAGGGCTTCTCTGGTCTTTCCCGATTTATAATGGAGTTTGCCATAGTCGATAGCTCTGTGGGAAGATCTGTCCTTTAAAGCCTGGGTGAATAGGTGGGATCTCAAGGAAGCTGTCTGAGTCTTTTCATGAGTGCCTATGAGTCTTCGATACACTGAGCATTTTGTGCAGATCCCTGACTCTGCTTCTAGCTACCCCAGGCCCTGTTGGCTTTGCTGTGAGTTTGGACTGCCGCTCCTCACTTCCGAATCCTGTGACCATCCTGGAACCAGCTGAAAAGAAGGGGTGTACAGTGGCCAGCTTTCTGGACCTTTAACATGTTTATTCATACTGATTCAGTCATTTAGGTTTTATACGAAACCAGAGCTCTGCCATTTTACTTTTAGACCTTCTGTTGCCTAGGACCTGCCTTTTTCTGAAGATCATGACCTGCTGTCTGTGGATCTGCCTGTTCTTTTCACAAGTATTTGTTAAAAGGGTCCAGTGAGTTTGTGTCCAAGTAAATCACTGTTGATGCAGGCATACCTTGTTTTATGGTTGTTCACTTTATTGTACTTCACAGATACTGCAGTTTTTACCGATTGAAGTTTTGTGCAACCCTCATGAAGGAAGGAAGTCTATTGGTACCATTTTTCCAAAAGCATTTGTTCACTTTGTGCTTCTCATTTGGTAATGTGTGTCACATTTTGGTTATGCTCACAATATTTTAAGCTTTTTCATTGTTATTATGTTTGTGACCATGATCTGTGACCAGTGATTACAACCCCCTGAAAGCTCAGATGATGGTTAGCATTTTTTACCAATAAAGTAGTGTTTAAGTAAGATATATGCATTCTTTTTTTGACATAATGCTATGGCACACTTAATAGACTACAGTATAGTGTAAACGTAACTTTTGTATGCACTGGGAAACGAAAAAAAAATTGACTATTGCAATGTGTGCAATGTGGTGATCGGTGGGCAGGAGCAAGACTGCAGGATTCCAGGTCTGCCTTGAACTCCCAACTGCTCCATAAACACACATGTGACACTTAGGATTTGGCTATGCTGTAATTTCCAGTTCCTTTTCTTTTCTTTCTTATTTTTTTTTAAACACAATTCTTGCAAGGTCCTTGATTTGAGGTCTTAAGATGAAAAGACTGATATATTGGACTGGTTCAGAACTACATTCCCACCCCCACCCTCCAAGCCATCAAACTGTGCCGCCTTGAGGCAACTACCTTGATTTATGTATGTTCCTTTTTCTCCTTTTTACCTCCAACCCTTCTGTGGTGATTAATCTGACAGATTTTTTTTTTTTAATTTCCACACATCTTATTCCCCTTTCATATTGTCTATGTAGGGTTTCTTTGTTGTTAGCTTATTCCCATCCCTCTTCCCTCCTCCTTCTTCACGTTCTTTTCTTAAAGAACTGCTAGGTCAGTGCCCACACATCTCAGACCCCCTGTGCCCTAACCTCTACCCCTTTGGAGCCTTGGTTCTCTTACCTAGCTCTGCCTGGGGTGGCCCAGTCCCACTGTGGGCCCCGTAGCCACATTTCTGGGGTCCATTCACCTGTGCCCCCTTCCTGACTGCACCCCCCACCCCCAGGAGCAAGTTGCTAGAGTTCTCTCTTGTAATGACTGCTTTTTTGCAGAAGCAAGAGCCCTCAGGCTAGAAAAGACCTGAAGCAATGCAGAGCCCACCTGTGATTTTCTTAGAAACCCTGGGGTAGGAGGTCCTGCCAGGCCACTGGGTCTGGTACAGGGCTATGTTCCTTTTTGGCGCTTGGGACCCTGGGTATGAGAAGTACAGACACTGGGTTTCTGATCGGGTATGCTGGCCACCCAGACACTCTCCCGAACTTAAACCACAGCAGCCAAGAACATGAGGCCCCTACAGGCTCCTAGCTGGCTCTGCTACGGCCTCCCCTGTCAGTTAGTCCCTAAGGGCACCCTGCTTATGTCCCCCTCGTGGCTACCTTTCAGTCTATTCCTTAGACACCCTGCAGTGCTCACCCTTCTTCAGGATCTGCTCTACTGGGCAGCCGCCCTCTTTCAGAGGAACTAAGTGACCAAATGGCAGATTAGATTTCCTGATGTCTCACAGAAAGAGTGGTTCCTTAATCCCCACTGAATGATCTGCTTGTTCTGCAGACTGGCAGTTTGGTGCCCCCAGCAGCCACTGAAATGACATGTCATTCACCCCAGCAGATGTTTCTGAAATATTTTTGGTCAGCTCCTCATAAACCCTGATGACTATGGGAGGTCAGTCCATTCTCTCTGGCTGCTGCAGAGAAATGCCCCCTCCCTGAGGAACAACTTCATTGCCATAGGGTCTCAGTGCTGACCCACTTAGAGGTCCTCACAAGCAAGGCAACTAAGCATCCCTTCTTCTCAGCAAGGATTCAGGTTTGAGGTGCCTTAGACCCACATGCCACAATCATCTGACATCATTCTTTCCTTTACCCCATGGGCACCAGTCTGTCATACAGAGAGTCTCGGGATACTTTAAGGCAGCCACGTTTATAATACTATAAATGTACCTTTGGAGAAACAGGATGTGTTTCAACAAGTTTCATGGGCTCAGGATGTTTTCAGATCATCGACTTCCTTAGGCACTGTCCTAACACTAATCTACACAGCTCTCTCTTTTACTACCCCTTTTCCAACTTTATAAAAGAAAGACATATCCACTTGGAGCCTTAATGTGGTTTATAGCCCTGGGACTCAAACAACTCCCTGGTATCAAGCGAAGGGATAACTCAATACTGTTGTTGAAAGAAGTCAGTGATATTAATGTGTGTGTACTAAGTATGGCTAACAAGTTCTCATAGCTGATTAGCTGATTTCCAATTCTTTTCTTTCAACAAAATGGAAGGAGAATCTAAGGAAGTTTTCAAGTGATAGACTATGAAATATTATATTTCATAACAAATGACCGTGCTTTGGAACATATAACTTGGAAAGAATACAATGAATTGGATAGGTCACTACTAGGAAACTCCTTCCATTCCTAATTAGATTTTCACTAAATGTCAGAGGATGTGTCTAGTTTTTGAGATTCTTTTGAGTATGCAAACAAATCTATGAAGACGATTGGTTTCTAAAGGAGGCTACCCATGAAAATCACTTTGAGGTATTTTTACATTTTATCAATACCAAAGCTCTGGCCACAACCCCAAACCTGCCGAATCAGACTCTTTGGCCATGTGACACGAGAAGTTAATGTTTTATAAATCTCTCTGAGTGAATCAGCCAAGTGGTTGGCTTGCTGTCCACTGCTTTATGGCACCAAAAGACACAAGCTAAACTGCCCAGACCTTGTGCAAAACCTCTTTTCTCTACCTCTTAGAGCTGAGGGTGGTGTTCTTATGCTGCCATTTGAGGTATCTGGGAAGCAGCCGGTGAAGCTGGGAGAGAAGTCGCTAGTTCTGAAAAGAACTGTGCTTGCATTGGGTTCTGCCACTTGCTGATTATGTGGCCTGAGGCAAAGCATTTCCCATCTCTGGGGCCTAGAAGGCCTTCTTAGACTGTTCAGAGGACAGTACGCTACCTGATACATGGCGATATTTTAATAAGAGGTTTCATCCTACTCCTTCAGAATAAATATAGTAAAACATGAAAGTGTTTAAAAGTATAATAGTATAGTAAAAGTATAATAAAACATAAAAAAATGAAAGTATGGTGCTTTCACTAAGGATTTGAATCCATGTTTTCAAAGCTCATAATTGAGCATCTTAAAAATATTACACTGGGGCTACTGGCTGGCTCAGTTGGTAAAGCATGCAACTCTTGATCTTGGGGTTGTGAGTTCAAGCCCCACATTGGATGTAAAGCTTACTGGGAAAAAAAAAAAAAAGAAAAGTTTTTTTTTTTTTAAGTTCCTCGGGGAAAAAAAGGAACACTTGAATTTGTTGAATAAAAGAATGAATAAGAAAGAAAACCAGTGTTAATATCTAGATTTCTATTCAAAGAATGAGAGTGAATTAGAAAGATGAAAAATGAGTTAGAATCTTTAAGACTGCATAAAATGGAAGGAAAGAAGGGTGGTCCTCTCTTTGTTGCTTTCCAGGCATGCACACAATGAATGTTATAGATTGGACACCAGAAGAGAGTTAGAACTAATTTGTATGGTAGTCAGTCAACGGAAGGCTTGTAGGCTGCCTCATCCACAACCATTCCTAATGTAGTTGATGGAAGTGAGGTAAGTAACTAGTAACAGGACTCTGAATAAAGAGAAGATGTACAGAGGGAAAACCAATCTGTATCTCCTTTTTATTATCTGTTTGTTATGGATGTCCATAGGAAGAACCCTAGGCCTGGTAGTTTACACTGTGGTTTCAGGTGCTATGATGATGCCACTGATGCTTGAAGGTAATAAAGTTGAAGACCACCACAACTCTTGATGATACAGCTCAATCATTGTCTCAGTCATCTTCATATACTTATAATCTGTTTCCTTTTGCTCTGTGACCCTTTTAATGGAGTGTATCCTCCACCTTCCTATTAGGTAATACATTGCTATTGTATTGATAACACTTGGTAAGAAGTATCCTTGACCTTTTTGTAAAAATTGGATTTTTGTTACTTTATGGGCCAAAGGTATTCACTTTGTGATAATTTGAATGCAATTAAATGGATGGGTAAAATAAGCTCCTTATGAGCTTTATATTTGAAACTTTTAAATGGGATCTAACACTAAAGCACTGGCTTTGGCTAAATTTTTAAAAATGAAGTTTTATAAGTAAGATCCCTGATTAAAAGTGGGAAGAAGTAAGACATTTCACTAAAGCTCTGTCAAATTTTATGGTGTTGCTAAGAATCCTGAGACTTTCAGAATAAATAAATGCTCAAAGTATCTACACTGGCCAAATAAAGTGTTTTTCTGAAAAATCAAAAGTCTTGCCTAATTGGCAGTATCAGTCCCTAGTACTCCTTATGTTTTTCGTGAAATATTAGTACATCACTATCATGGCTGCCATTGATCCTAAGAGAGCAGCCAAAAACTGAAGGGTAAAAATACTCTCCCTGTACATATCGACTAGGTTGATGACAGAGATATGCTACCCTGTGTTATAGGGATTGTATCAGAGTAATGACTAGTCATGACAATGATGTTAACTCTCATCTGCTTTATGCAGGAAATTTGTAGTTTGGTGTCAAGTCTAAAGTACAGCTTCCTGGTGTGCTTGCATGGCTCAGTTGGTTAAGCATCTGACTCTTTGGTTTTGGCTCAGGCCGTGAGCTCAGAGTTATGCGATTGAGCTCCGCATCAGGTCCACCCTGGGAGTGTGGCCTGCTTAAGTTTCTCTCTCTTCCTCTCCTCTGCGCCTCTCCACCCTGTGCACTCTCTCTCTCTGAAAAGCAAAAAACAAAACAAAAACCAAAACCACAGATTCCTGAACATAAATAACGTTTTCACGGAGTATAGTATAGGCTATCAAAAATCAATAAAAATAGTAAAAGAATAGCTTAAAACTGATAAAGAGGATTAAATTATTGAGGCTCTAGGTCAAGAAAAATTATAAATATAACTTCTAAGTATATATTTTTATACATATTATATAGAAATACATGTTATATAAATATGTATTTATGTAGATACCACCCATATGGGTGCCTTCATGTAAATTCAGAAGTGAGTTTCACTTTTGAATACACTTTAATTGGAAAATTGAAGTAAAATACTGATTTTATTAGAAAAATTGTACTCCTATTTTAGAAATGTCAGAAAAATATACGTACCATAAATTTGTTGTAATAAATAATCATTACAGTGTGAGTGGCACACTACTGTTGTGTACCATGCAAACTCATAAATGTAGGTGGTGCAGAGCCCTTTTATGACATTAGGATAAATGTGACAAACACATCTCAACACTCTCATTTGTATGGTGAGAGAGATTATGAATCCGGATGTCAACAAAAAATACAATTTGACCTTAAATTTAACAAATTGATAGTCTAGCTTTTTGAACCAGCTATAAACAGTTGAAAAGAGTATGTAAAACAATTTTTAAAAAACGAAGAAAGTATTCAGCTCACATATAAAGAAGCTATTAAAAACTTTTCTCAATATAGGCAACAAGCTTAAGGCAATAAATGTGTTTGTAGTACTGCTTCTTACATATTAATGTAGCATTGTAAAATGGTCCATTACAGAACTATGGGAAATGACACAATGACAGAACATTAAAGGCATTTCCCAAAACTACAGTAGGCTGCGTTGGATTTTGATTTAAAAATAATAATAATAATGATAAGGTAAAAGAAGAGAAGTTAAAATCAGCAATTCACCTATTCATACATTGCAAAACTCCAAAACTCCCTTTATATAATTTCAGATTACACTTAGGGACAGGAGATAATGCATCTAAAGTGCCTGGCACTGTGTCGGCCTCGTGGCAAACATAAAATAATTATCAGTTATCATCATCAATTCATCATGATTTCCTTTTATTTGAAATACCCATTAATAATAGCTAACAGGGGTACCTGGGTGGCCCAATCAGTTAAGCATCTGCCTTTGGCTCAGGTCATGATCCCAGGGTCCTGGGATCCAGTGCCCAGACGTGCTCCCTATTCAGCGGGGAGCCTGCTTCTCCCTCTCCCTCTGCCCCTCCCCCCGGCCTGTGCTCTCCTTTGCACTCTCTCTCTCTCTCAAATAAATAAATAAAATCTTTAATTTGGTGGTCTCAACAATATGCCAACTTTACTGATCACAGCTAGGTACCACTGACATTAGAGAAATAGACAAACAAAAACTTCTCTAGCTAGATCAATGGCCAATTTAGCATTTATTTTATAAGAAATGCAAAGAAATTCAACCGCTAGTGTTTATCCCAGGCTTACTGCGTTACAGGTATTGCATGCACTAAGCATGTTACCTGCATTGTTCTTTAATTCTCTCAGTATCCTGCTGATGTAGGTGCTATCATTTTCTTCATCTTTTAGATGAAGATACTGAAGCTCGCACTGGGTGCTTTCCTGAAATCATGGAGCTGGGCAGTTGTAGAATGTATCAAACATACTGATTTCAGAATCCTCGACTTCTAACAGCTTCACTTATGCCTCAGTTAGTGCCATGTGGATAAGCCTGTACCCTATTTATACGTCCAAGAAGAGATGGTGAGGATAAAGGTAGACAGGGAAATTATTACAAATACAGTATAATATTCAGAACTTTTGGTAGACATTTTAGGCAATACTAAAGTTTATATTTGATCTCTTTACCAAGGAAGCAAATGTAAAAATGGTATCAGTAAAATGTGTTTTTTTTAAATAGAAGTGATCATAGCTTTTTCAAGCATTTTAGAAATGCGTTAAAAATCCAAACAACTAATTATTGAATCATTATATTGTACACCTAAAAGCAACATAAAAACGGCATGTTAATTATACTACAATAAAAAGAGAAATTTTAAAAAATCTTTAAAAATCGAATTCGGATTTGCAATATGTTGACACCGTAGTGTGATGTAGTGTAATTTTTTACTGTTGAAGAAATGAAAGCCCTTTTTTAGTGAAAGTTATAAGAAGAGAAGCCACTTTCTGCATGATTGGCTCTATATCAGAGTCTGTGCCTCCTTGACTTCTGGGGCCAACAGAAACAATGTTTTTAAATGTTTTAATAATGACTAAACAGGTTAAACATAAGGTGACAAAGTAAGACAAACTAAATGTTTGTAAACACAGTATTGAGGTGAGTCATAGTTAACAGTATAGACTAGCCAAATTTAACTGAAATATGCTTTTAATTTATGTTAACCAGTAATGAGGTATGACTTATTTGAGTAGCATTTCCTTTCAGAAGATCATTTGAATTTCTTCACGGATTTTGTTGTTGCTACTGTTGTTTACTGGTTTTTTTTTTTAAGAATAGGTTTTGACTCCAGCACAGATAATGAAACAACTGTGAATCTAAAAGTAAATAAAGTGAATAAAGTTGACTTTGTATCTCCTGGTTGAATGTCTTAAAGAAATCAAGATTAATCAGTTCTTGGGCTTTACCCTTTCTATCTGCAGAGCCTAGAACAGTGCAGGCAAATAAAAGGTGCTCAAAAATATTTGTGGCTGTAGCTGAATTGTGGAGACAATGCATCTGAAAAATTGTCATGTCAGTGGGACATCTCTGTGCCAACAATTGGTATGGTGACAGAGCCCATGTTGTTATAATGCAAACTTAGTTTAACCTCAACAGTGAGGAGAATGTTATGCTACATTTATATATACCTGTCCTTTCTGAACCCTAGAGTAATTTAAAATGTGGAATTTCTTTTCCTAGCATGTCTGGGAAAATTGAGACCCAGAGAATTTTTGCAGTTCCCTGGGAAGCACAGAGATACTGTGGCAGTAGGCAGCCTCCCCCTTCCCCCAGCTTCATATCTTATCCTGTCTGTAGGAGAGCCTGCAAGACAGACAGCTATGGGGAGCTTTGGAACCATGAGATAGAAGGAATGAAGCTTTAGATCTGATTCAGGAATTTTCCAGTGTTCTGTGAAATGAGGGATGACTGCATGACCAAATCGCAAGCCAATGGTCTGATGGCTCTGGAGAGGGGCTGAGATTGCCTATGGAGTTTGTACGGCCTCTTGCTCCCTACATCAGTAGAACATTTATAGGAAGAGACGGCTTCCAATCAATATCTTGTTGTCCAAATGAGGGCTCTATTTATGTTGTTTGGGAAATATGTTATTAAATCAGATGACCTCTTAATATTAAAAATGAACATCATTCTTAGGCTGCTAAAACCGAGACATCATTTCCTTATGTACAAAATGGAGAATTTGCTATTCATTTTGCTCAGTCAGTATTACCTGCATTTAAGAATAGTAACTGCTCGAGAATTTTTCTCACTTAGGCAGACAGTGTGAAGAGAAAGGAACTGGTGCCAACAGCTATTCAGAATCTAATAAGGACGAAATCCTAACAAGGGAATTGGTTCCAAATCTGAAGGGTACTCAATAGCTTGGACTTGCCTTTTAAAATCTAGTGAATATATAATCAGCCAGGGGCATGTGGGACCCAAGGTTCGATATGTCATTACAGCCAATTGGCTCCAGGCCTTATGAGAAAGGAAATGATTTATAGAACCGGAGTGGGATGGCTACTGAGGGAGGTGGGGACCTGCCATAAGAGGTTTATAGGAAAGAACTAACCAATGTACTTTCTTGACAGGAGCAACACCCTGAAAAGACACTTCTTCAAAGGGCCCCTTCCCAGACTTTGAATGACTCTCCAGTGCCTCCCAAATGATTCCAGACCAACAATTACTATTTCAAGATTTACCAATGATGTGATCTTTATGCCTCTCATGCACATTCCATTTACTGCTCAACATTTTACTCACCAGTGAGGCTCTCTAGGCACGGCTCCCCAAAATTTTATCACAGCTCACATGGAAAAGACCTCCGGCCATAAATGCCTGTGGTCTGTGGTCCCCTGCTACATCAAGACCCCATCCAGGGATCTTGGCTTACCTGTAATCCTTTCAAGGTATAAGAGTGCCTCCATTGGGGTAAGATCTAATTCTGCTTCTAAGCAAAGGACAGACTTAAATGTTTTGTCATGATCAAGATTTAAAGAAGGAAATGAGACCCTTTCTAAATTCAGATGCAAAAATTATTTTTTACGAGGTCCAGTAGAGCAGCTGTTGGGGATGGTAATTTCCCAAATCATTGCAGTCTGCAGAACTGCTCTGCCTGCTCAGCCACCCAGACCTTTAGGAGAGCCTTTGAATCCAGCCACAGCTGGCAGGTTATCCTGAAGTTGCAGGCATTTGAGATGACTGATGAGCCCACTTCACTGAATGCTTGTTCCATGTGTAGCAAAGTTCAAACGATTTCAGGCTCAGCAAAATATGGGGCAAGGATCTTGGTGTAGAATAGCTACCAGGGTGTTTGATAGAATGACAGGCATGTAGTGTGCGTGTCACAGTTGGCACCAGCTGTGACTCATTGTCTGTAATAATACGGCAGACATGAACACCTGCCAACCACTGCCCCTGTTTCGAAAAGCTGTAACTTGGCTTTGAACTAATACCACGCTGTCCTCCCCTTCCCTGCCTCCCCTGCCGTCTAAACTGTATCTCAGCACACCTCATGTCTGCATTCACTGGGGAAAGGGGACATGAAGGTGGGATGAAAATAACATAGCATTAATGATCATCAATTACCAATAGTGCACCTTGTGACTGTCAGGGGAGCCATTTTCTATGTCTCTCCAAATGCCCAGATGATAAAAATTTCTCCAGAATTTTTGACTTACATACGGAGAGAATCTGTTTTAGACCCACTGGTTGAAGTTGATAGAATAGGCTCAGTAGTCCGTACGGTTAATAGGTTTTTCCAGGCTTCTCTTCTCAGGGAAGTTAGAGTAAGTGTACCTCTGAAAAAGCGATTCTATCTTAGCTGGAGATAGATCACCTGGAGAACTGGAAAAATACCAATGTTCAGGTCATACCCACATCTGTTAACTCATGGTCTTTGGTGATGGGACCCATGCATTGGTAACTGCCCATGTAATTTGAATATGTAGCCAAGATTGAGAACAACCAAACTGGATAGGTTGGCTCATAAAGGAGTTTCTGGCTGTCGGAAAAATCTGTGTCTTAACAAGCACTCATTTGACATTTGTGTATAGAGCACTTCACTGTAAGCTGTGTGGCCTTATTTTAAGTGACAGAAAGATCCCTCCCTTTCTGGAGCCTTTGATTTGCGGACGAGATATGTACACGAAGTGAATTCACAGTTTTTGAGCAACAAATCACAATGGGAAATGGTATTTAAAAATGAATACTATCCATCTGAAGGAACCGAGAGTAGAAAAAGATCAGAATCTAGAGTGGGTAAAGAAGGAATGATTGCTGGAAAGTGTATTTTAAGCTGGAATTTCAAGTGTACAACTACACAATCCTGAGAGTACTTTATTAAAAAGTAAAAGTTATTTTCTATGCTCTTTGTTTCTAATAGCATCAGAGATGACAAAATGGAAGGTAAGAATAATCAGTAATACATGTAAATGTTTTCAAAGGTAAATAATATCTTCAAGAAAACTTCCCACAGGACCACGCTGGAGATGGGCTGGAAGGCTGGTTGGGAGGACACTGGGGATCAAGTTCAACATTTCCTGGGGTCACATGCATTTAATGTGACTCACTTTCCTAGTCACTGTAACTAGCTGTGAAGGCAGTTCTCTATAAGGCTTTCCAGAAGTATTCTGATTAGTGCCCACATGGCCAGAAAAGTGAAGAACACCCACTTGATTCTCTGCTTTCTTATATTTACTAAAACATAAACAGCAAAACAACTGTTTTATATTTAGATTGTTTGACATGCACTTGTTATACAACTAGATTCAAACTCAGAAGAGGGGAATGTTCCTTCCACCCTATTTTCATGCTGAAAGGCTCCACAAGACTTGTGTGTTCAATGAACACACGTTTAGCATGTCAGCAAACTGGAAATAGCAAACTCAAGAACAAGGAGCACGGGGTTATCCTGGGCAAAGAATGTGTGCTCCAACTTCTTTTGAAAAATTATTAAGTGACAAATTTGACCAACAGAAATCAACACTGTTTAATTTCTTTTCTATTACAAATTAGTGCATTCAATAATTTTAAGGAAGGGGTAAATCCACAATAAAGTTTCTCTGTTTGATAAAACATCACATGCTAAGAGTTCAAGGAAGTGATTTGTCTCTGGAACATCTCATGATGAGAACATTATGTGGCATGTCCTCTTAGGGTACACATGTAAATAGCATATGAAGGATGTGAAATTTTCTTGTCTACAGCACACAATAAGAATTTGGAGGTTTTTTGTTCATAAGGATTTACCGAGTGTCTTCTATGAGCCAGAAATAAGAGTAGGGATAACCCTACAACTATAAGAAAGAAAATTCCAGCCTCTGAAAAAGAGAGAAACTGCCAGAAAAACTGCAAATATTGTCACTAAAGAAGCTGGATTGTCCACCCAAGTAGGCATTTGATTTTTTTGGATATATTCATGATTTTTGGAAAAAGGTCTCTTTCTGATGAAAAATGTGTTTTGGAGACCATTTCTTTGTGTGGTCAAGAGTGAGGATTTAAATTGGAAGTGGTGAGGGAAATTCCATATAATTATCACAGGAAGAAGGTTAATTAATTATACTGAAGAAACCAAGGCTTAGCATGCAGACCATTTCTGCGGGAGGGGAATTGGAGCTGATCTTGTTCAACAGAATAACTGGCGTATATCAGAATGCCATCCAGCCCCACAGGAATCAGTCTGCTTAATCAAGAGAAATCCAGCTATCTGAGTCCTATGAACCTCACGGCATTTTAACTAAGAATAGTCTTGGAAGAAAGATTTCACACTCCCCCAATTCCAAACCCATGCTGAAGTTTGTCATTCTTTTCTGAAAGCGCCCTGAGCAAGGGAGGGGAGGCCAAACTATAAATAATTCGGTGCTTTGCTACCCCACATTCTTGACTAACCCTGACTCAGTACTAAGGACAGTATCTTTCCGCAGCTTCTATGTGTGCTAGTTATAATTTAGCATGCAGCATGCAGAGCTCCTGGGGACCAGGCAGTCAGGGTGGGATAGCAGCTTCCCACTTGACCTCAGGCAGGTCACATGCCCAACGTCCCTGTTGCTCCCAGTGGGCCATTTGTTCAAGGACCTCAGGACAGAGATCTCCCTGCCCCTCCTTTCCCTGACTGCTCTCCTTCAGGATGCTGGTAAATCTCTGTCCCTGGATTTTCCCCAGTCATCTTCGCTGCCCTAACTATTCCAAGAACTCTGTTCCCCAGGATTAAATCACACTGTGTTTGTATGGAGGTTTCTTTTGTGTGACATGCTTGTCACCTCCATTACATTTTGAGTTCTGCTGTAGCAGGTGTCATTATTTCCATCCCTCCTTCTCCCTCTATGGCTCCCTCCATTCTCCTGCAAAACACAGATTCGCCACACCCCCCAACACACACACACACACACACACACACACACACACACACACACACACACACAGTGGCTCTGCCCGTATGGAATGCTAAGTAAATAGGTACTTAATCCCTACCCCTCTTCTCATAAAGTGGGTCAAGCCACACAAGAAAAGAAAACTAGGTAGAGGAAGTAGAGGAAGGGGGAAAAACGATTTCACAGCAGCAATGTGATTAGATCTGAGTAAACCAGTGAGGTCAGTCCTGGTGTCTAGACCCCATCCCATCCCCACCCTTGCCTGGGCCCCGAGTTTCCTTTGCCCTCACTCTTCTTCCTCAACTCCCCTTACATAAACTGCTTTAGGAAAAGATGTCACAAATGTATTGCTACATGGTTTGCCCCACAACCTCCTGTTGCCTTTCCATTTGAACAGTGATGGAAAGCAACAGTCTATAGATATCCAGTAATCTGTTGTTTTAGTTGAAGGAACTCAAGTTCACAGAACTAGACCAGCTTGTTCTTGGACACATGGAGTTGAAGAGATGTGATGGAGATTCCTCATACTAATTTTTTTTTCAAAAACACTGCTTATCACTCAAGAAAATATCTTTAAGCAAAAGGAGAGAATTTCTAACTACATTATTTTCTTTTTGCTTTTTAAAATTTAAATTCAATAGCCAACATATAGTACATCATTAGTTTTTGATGTAGTGTTCAATGATTCATTAGTTGTGTATAACTAAACTACATTTTTTAGATTTATTTTAGGATTAAGTAGCAGTGAAGTTCCATGTTGCTGTGGTTTGTTTCCTCTTGTGAAAGGCACCTTAAAATCCTTTAGTACGGTGTGTGGACCCCCACTGCACCCCCTCACAAGTCTGTGCTGGTGTATATGAATCTGCAAGCTGCTCTTTTTTTCAATCTCCTTGCTTATAAGTAACATGAACCTTCCGGGGGACAGATGCACATCACAGATTCGATGTAGAGGAAAAGAAGAAAGTTCTTATCCATAGCCTGTAACTTGGCACTGTCATCAGTTTTAACGTGTTTTTTTTTCCCTTTTTCCTTTCATATTTCTAATTAATATCTTCTAAACAGATCCACTCTTGGCTCACGGACAATGAGCTTTGTAGTCAAGGCACTGCAGTTAACTAGCTGGGTGACCTCAGGAAGTCAACCCACTCCACTGAGATCCGGCGCTAATATTACCCGAAAGTATATAAGCAAATGTGCTGGATCAGACAGCTGTGTGGCCATCATCTTGATTATGAATAGTACTTATCAGCTCAACGCCCTTTCACGTAGAGTATGTTTGGTTTTGGGGATGCGTTCTCTGGACACCTGTAGAAGAGAGACAGTGGCAGGAAAAGAGAGCAGTGTTTGTGTATGTTTTTTGTCCACCCCATTACCTAATACTTCCTAGGCTCAGACACTGAGCTCAGTGCTTTGCATGTGTTAGCACACCTATTCCTCAAAACCAGCACTTAGGCATTGCTATCACCATCCCAGTTTTGCAGACGAGTAGGCTGAGCACAGAGAGATTAGTTTATCTACTAGTTATTTAGGGTATGATGCTAGCTAGTGGCCAGCCTGGCATTTGAACCCACACAGTCTACTTTCAGAGTCTGTGCTCTTAAACTACCCTGTGCAGTCTCCACCTGATCCTGTTAAAAGCATCTTTGTCAAAGTAGGTTTGCAAAGAGGGCAGAATGAGGGATAGTAATCCCAACTGGAGAGTTTGCAAAGTTCTTTTGTGTGCCTGCTATGGTGTGCTCAGAAGACGTGCTGCTGGGGAAAGCCAGGTTTATTGCAGAAGGTCCAAGTCCTGCATATGGATGACCCACCTGGTACCCATTGCTGGATGCAGCTGCTGCTTCTGCTCTGCAGGCCAGGAGGTGGCTCTTCACCACACAGATTCACAGTTCCTCGGGGCCCCATCCATCAGCCAGAGGGGACCATCCCCAGAGGGAGCCAGTTGAGTAGCTTGGGTTCTGCTAGGCCTTCCCAGTAAGGGTAAGATGGCAAGTTCAGTACTAAAACCTGTTCTTTTTATGATTTTAAGCCCACATTTTTTCTAGACACAAGTCCAAGTGTTTTGGATCCAAGAGTACAGAATCTTTGGTAGCACTTGTTTTTGAACATTTGGTTATGGAAAGATCCACTGATTTGCCCAAAGCTTGAACAATGAACTCACATTGGACACCAGACCAACAAACACAGATTCCAACTATTCTAGCATCTTGTATCTTTGCTCTCTCCATTCTTATGTTCTGATCTTGTACTTGGCATTCTCTTTGACAAATTTGCCACACGTAAGTGTGATCAAGATTAACAACTGTGGCAAATTTAAGTCATTCTCTATGACAATTGTCAGAGCTTTTGCATATTTTTCATCTCTTTCCCATGAATAAATTGGCAGGTTTGTAAGTAATTATAAGAAGAAAAACTGGAAATGTTTGAGACTTCAAATTGGGCTCTTAAATTATTAATTGGTCAGAGACAACATCATCAGAAGGTCCTAAAACATCCAAACATCCTTCACAGTATGTCTCTACATCTATTTATTCTAAAGCTTTAAATATTAACCATTTTATTATTTTTATATCTACTTTGAAGAAGATGAATTTTTTTTTAAAGATCTTATTTATTTATTCGACAGAGATGGAGACAGCCAGCGAGAGAGGGAACACAAGCAGGGGGAGTGGGAGAGGAAGAAGCAGGCTCATAGCAGAGGAGCCTGATGTGGGGCTCGATCCCACAACGCCGGGATCACGCCCTGAGCCGAAGGCAGACGCTTAACCGCTGTGCCACCCAGGCGCCCCTGAAGAAGATGAAAATTTGATTGTTCCTCCCCAAACTGGATTTGGGCTTGGAGATTAGTTAATCAGGTTCTAAGCCAAGTACTTTTTCAAAATGAACATTGCCTGGATCAAGATTTGGTATACAACCCCTCTGACAGGTACCTGCCAGGAATGCCCCAACGTGGGAAGGGAGTATTAACACTTCCTACCCAAGTTGGCCCTTTACAACAGTATGGTACTATATTGATTTCAATTTTGAATTTTGAATTTTTGTTTTTGTTTTTTTTTATTTCCATTTTTAAAATAATTCTCTCTTTTAATAACTATCAGAATATTTTATTGGATGATTTATGTGAAAGAAGTTGGACATTAGTTCTCTTCCTCTAAAAACATTTGTGCTTATATGTCAATTGCATCTCAATATAACTGGAAAAGTTTGTGCTTCCTCTTCCACTGAGGTCAGATAATGCCGTTTATAGCTGTGTCTGAGGTCTGTCATGCTTGATCAAATACTAACCTATTGGTTTCAGTTATAGACAAGGAAAGATAGTTCCCCACAACCATTCCTCATTGCTATGCTGTTTTTGCCTTAAAAATCCAGAGACTGATGTAGACACTTTTCATGTAATTCAGACAGAAGTAAATCTCGTTAAAGCAACAATCTGGAAGATGTCATGCATTTCTGTGGTTTTTTTTTTTGTTTTTGGGGGTTTTTTGTTTGTTTGTTTTTTTCCTTTCTCAGCAACAGACTTTTGATCAAATTGTTTGATGATGCTCACCCAGTTTTTATTATTTATTCATTTATTTATTAAAGATTTATTTATTTAAAGATTTATTTATTTATTTGAGAGAGGGAGAGAGCATGGTGGGGAGGCACAGCAGGCAAGGGAGAGGGGAAGCAGACTCCCCACTGAGTGGGGAGCCCTGAGTGGGGCTAATCTCAGGACCCTGAGACCATGACCCCAGCAGAAATCAAGAGTCGGACACTCAGCTGACTGAGCCACCCAGGAGCCCCTCACCCAATTTTTGCATCAGCTTATAACAATAACTGAAGCAGTTCATTTATTAAGGATTATCAAAACACCAAAATGTAATTTGCTGAAAATGATTGCACACTGTGGGATAAGGATAATTTACTGTTTATTATACATTATGCAAGTAAAAATGTGCACACAGAACACTAAGGACTATCCAGTAGACTTAGGCTAGTTCTTTCTCAGTAGAAATGGATGAAAACTTTTTCAAGTTCTGCTGATCCTTTTCTGTGTGTCTTACCCAATTCCTGGCCCCCAAGTCGGAGTGCTGATTTATCATGTTCTCATTCCATAATTGTTGTTACTATTAGGAAAGAGGTCTTTATCTTTGCATCTTTTCAGTCATCATTATCCAGTGATTTTTGTTGAGATTTGCTCTTTTCATCTTACTCTGCATAATGCTGGCTGCCTGCCTGCCTACCACCCTGAGTGTCTGCTGTGTGCTTCCTTGGCTTGCAGTTCTCTCTGATCCAGGTCCTAGTCCTCGTTAAAAGTCTGTCTTCTGTATCCTCTGACGTACTCTCTTCTTTCATGACTTTGTGTATTCCACAGGGTGTGGCAATAAGGGGCATTTTAAACACATTTGGCAGAGTCACTTCCTGATGGTGGTCCAAACTGATTATGGTTTATCTATTCCTCTAACTCTTACCTTTCACTCAATAGTGAAATCAAGCCACCAGAAAACTTCCCATGTGACAATGTCAAACACTTTTCCTGGCTCCAGTCTCTTTTTTGTGCAAGCTGCCGTTATGCATGTATTTGCTGAGTTGGTAAGCAGAGTTGAATCAATAAAAACTTATTTTCAATACAGGATAGGCTCAGAAAAATAAAATGGCAAATTAAGTGACTAAAAATAATTTAGCAAATTTTTACAAGGTTTTCATAGCAAATTGCAAGTAAAAATATTATATTGTAAATATATTGAGGATGACATTTTTTTAAGGTCATCCAAGGCAATGATGCTGCCTTAACTTCATAATTTTTATGATGCTTAGCATTGTGTCTCGTACTTGAAGGTAATTAATAAATGCTTACATCATGGAATATTTTATTTATGTTTCTTATAACTTGACTACAGTAAGTATTTGATAAATGCTGATGAAGAATAAATAAGTAAATGAAAAAAGTAATTTGTCACAAATACCTAGCTGTCATTGATTGTATTCATACAAGCACATAGACGTTACCAGAATATATTATGGTGTGATGGTTTTTCGTTTTAAAATGCCATAGTATCATTTAGGCAAATCCCTCAGTCTCACTGAACTTGACATTTTGCATCCCTGTAATGTCTATGGTAATCTGTTGTATGATTCTCAGGTCTAGGGAGTTCAGTGGGCAGTGCTTCACTGATCCTGACATTCCCTATTTATCTGTAGGTAGCTGGGTGGAGGAGTAATGGGGAGGAGAACTACTTTTCCATTTCACTCTGTAAAGGAGGTTTGTGCTTGCATCTAGGACAAGTAGAAAAACAGTGCATCATTTATTGAACAAGTTTATCTCTTTTGATGTCAGAGAGAATTTTGATTTATCAAATGCATGTTTTAGAGTGGTACACAAAAGAAGAAAATATACCAGAAATTATTTCTCCAGGCTATGTTTCTTTAACAAAAAAAGATTGTAAATTGTGATTCTACTGTCAGTTAATATTTCCTGTATTGTAAATTCTAACATCTTTATTATATGCCTCTTAAACTGATTCAAGTTTAGAGTACACTATAAAAACAACTCAGGCTGAGTTTATTTGTTTTTCTCTTAACCTTCATTCTACTCATGAGGAGAATTCCATCAACATGGATAGGCCGGAACTCTTCCTACATATCCCACCACATTGGAGGGAACCTTTTACAGCTTACTGTTGAGGTCACAACTCGCCCAAACACTTATGGACCATATAATTTAACCTGGCCAAATGAAGATCCTCGTATAGCATAATAAGGTTTTCTTTGGAATTAAACAAAAAGTAAAGATTATTTCAATCTTAAATTTTGTTTCCAAAGAATTAAAAAAATGAACACCCACTAATTTATTGTATTTATTATTAAAACTAAAAAATAATAAGTATGAAAAAGAAAAATTACTGCCAATCTCATTCATGGATATAGATGTAAAATTAGTATACAAAATACCAGCAAACTGAATCCAACCAGGATCAAATTGGATTAATCTTAACAATGCAAGAATAATTTACCCTTAAGAAATCTGCAAATGTAATTCACCATAATAAATAAAGAGGTTAAAAACTACCTAACCATCTTATTAAATGCAGAAAAATATTGATAAAATTCAATACCTAATCATAACTAAAAAATGAACTCTTGGAAACTAGGATAAGAGAATACTTCACTAAATTGATAAAGGCTATCTTCCAAAAACATTATTCTTTGTATAATAACAAACATTATTCTTTGTAGTGAGACACTAGAAATATTTCCTTTAGGGGCACCTGGGTGGTACAGTCAGTTAAGCATCCAACTCTTGATTTCGACTCAGGTCATGATCTCAGGATCTTGAGATCAAGCCCCCATCGAGCCCTACATCAGGCTCTGCTCTGGGCATGGTGCCTGCTTAAGATTCTCCCTCTCCCTCTCCTTCTCCCTCTGTCCCTCTCCCTCAAAAAGAAGCATTTCCTTTAAAATGAAGAATAATGCAAAAATGTCCACTAATGTTCATTTTATTCAGGATTGCTTTTGAGGTATTGATTAATGAATTAAAATAAGAAATGCAATTATTAGGATTGAAAAAGTAGAAACCAAACTCTTTTCTTGCAAATGGCATGATTGTCTACTTTGGAAATTATCTTCCTCCTCTTCCCCAAAATAAACATTTACAGAAGAATCTAGACACATAAACTACTAAAGAAGAAATATATATATAGCAATTTTTCATGGAAAATTGTATAAGTTGTTGAAAGTTTTTAAAGGGGGAACAAATTAAGTGAAGATATATATCATGTTCATGACTAGGAAGATTAAAAATCATGCATCGTCAATTCCTCACAAACTGATCTCTATAGATTGATCAAAGAAAATCAAATCAAAATCCATAGAGTATTTTCACAGTAACTCGACAAGGTGATTCTAAAATGTATGGAATGGCAGAGGGGCAAACATAGCCAAAACTCTCCTGAAAGATTAAGAAGGCACATACTCTACCTGATATCAAGACTTATAATAAAACTATAGTAATTGAGGAAGTTTATGGTATTGGAGCAGAGACAGAAGAATAGACTTTGGAACAGAATTGAGAGCCCAGAAACCAGACCTACATATTTGTGGTTACTTGATTTTGCTACAGATGTCATTGTAAATACCCATGGAAAACAACTATTCAATAAATGATGCTAAATCAATTATATATTAATATAGAAAAGTTGAAATTGGATCCTACCTAATACCACACAATAAAAAATAATTCTGTAAGGATTAAAGACTAAAGTATAAAAGGCAAAGCTTTTAGAAGTTATTATAAGGGAATATCTTTATGAACTCAGGGTAGGGAAATATCTTTTTAAATAAGACAATAAAAAGTGTTAGCCATAAAAGGTTGATGGATTTTAAACAAGGCAATAAAAAGTGTCAGCTGTAAAAGTTTGATGAGGTTGGTAACATTAAAATTAGACATTTCTGTTAATAAAATTACCATAAAGATAATGGGAGAACGAGACTTGCTTTGGAGGAAGGTATTTCCCATACAAAGAAACAAGAAAACATTAGAATTGCAAATAAACAAGTATCTTTGACAAAAAAATGTTCAAAAGAACTATGCAGAAAAGACATGGATAGTCCTTTTACAGAAAAGGTAAATTAATGGCTAATAAACAGATGCAAATATGCTAAACTATATTAGTAATCTGCAAAATCTAAAGTAAAACTATAAAGTGATGCCATTTTATAACATCTAGATTGACAAAAACTAAGAAATCAGGTCATAGCAAGCACTGGGGGAGATTTGAAGTCCTAAGACCTGTCACATACTACCAGTGGGAGTGTAAATTGGTATCACCACCTTAGAAAAGAGTTTGGTATTATCTCATAAAAGTGAACTTGTGAATATTCTCTGGCCTAGTCATTCCTTTCCTGAGTCAATAACTTAGAAATACCCTTACAGTTTTGTGATATATTTAAATGATGGAATATTACTCAGAAATAAAAATGAATCATTTACAACTATAAAGAAATAAGTTGTAGATACAAGCCAGTTGCAGAAATCTATATAAACATGGTACATTTTAAAAATAGAAATCAAAAATACATACGGCAAAACCAGGTAGTACGGATAGATGGATAGATGGATGGATGGACGGACAGACGGACGGATGGATGGATGGATGGATGGATGGATGGATGGAAGGATGGATGGATGTATAGATGTATGATAGATACATGGATATAAATGTAAGTAATATAGTTTCAGAAGACTGTTTTGCAATGGCAATGAAATCAGAAACACAAACCTTAGGACAGTAGGTACCTCTGGGGGGGGGGAATTTAATGAGAACAGAGATAAATGCACGAGACAGCTCTATTAAGCAAAAAACATAATAGGTGATATTTTCTAGCTGTTTCTCATTCATTTTTAACTAAATGTTTTTTAAAGCTTTCTCTTTCAAAAGGTATTGGAGATGGAGAGGAGGGTCTGTGGGTCAGCACTCAACAAATGTTTCCATTTACTTCTCAAAAGAATCAGTAAGCTACATACTACATTACTTATTCTAGAGATGAGAAAACTAAAGCTAAGAAAGTATGCAGTTGACTCTTGAACAACGTGGGGGTTAGGGGCACCAAATCCCCACACAGTCAAAAATCTCCATAGAACTTTTGACTCCCCCTAAAACATAACTACTAATAGGATACTGTTGACCAGGCTTATCACTAACAGTCGATTCACACATATGTTGATTTTACATGTATTATATATTGTATTCTTACAATAAAGTAAGCTAGAGAAAAGAAAATGTTATGAAGAAAATCATAAGGAAGAGAAAATATATTTACAGAATTGTAGTGTATTTATTTTAAAAAATCATGCATAAGTGGACCTGTTTTGTTCACACGTCAGCTGCGATTATCTGTACGACATCACATAGCTCTAAAATGGCAGAACTCAGTTTGGAATTCACATCTGCTTTATGAAGTGCCATTTTTGTAGCAAGGGATTCAATTAAATCATGTGCTATGCCATTATCATCCTTTAAAACCAAAGGACATTTTCCCTGGGAAAAGGAGGACTTTCAATTTGCTTTAAACAAGAAACTAAACTTTTTATAAAACATCCTATGAAGTAGGATGACCTAAATGGTAAGTAGGAGTTATCCACATATCAAAATAGACTGACACACCACCTCATACATATGTGTACTGCATAGATTGTGAGTAATAAAAATAACAAAAATCACCACCAGAATTAAATTTAAAGGGTAAAATTTGGTATCAAAATCATTACAACCAATACCTTTTAAGTTATAAGAAATAGAAAGATTTCACATCTCTTTTGAAAACTGATTTTAAAACGGTCTCAATATTTGTGGGTCCGTAGATCTCGCTTTTCTTCATGATATAAACCTTTGTATAGAACGTTTCAGTTTTTAGTGACAAGGTACCTTTACAGCAAGTTATCATATTCTTTTAAGTAGGTATAAATTTGAACAAACAATAGGTAATGATTCCAACAATTTTTGAGATGTTGTTACATTTCCATGAAAAGAAGCATCCCTCTCATTTTGTTTAGAATCATTACTTGCTTTATTGAGGAGCCATTAGTGTTCTGCAAGAATTGTTCTCACATCTGAGACACAAGACCAGGCATTCCAAACACCTCCAGGTTCAGAAAGGTATTTAATAGTCTTAGAGACAGTGAGATCCACCTGATACCAAATTCTAGAAGCAATGTTGTTGCTGTTTTTCTTTCCTTTTCTTTTCTTTTTTCTTTTTTCTTTCTTTTCTTTTATTTTTTCTTTTCCTTTTCTTTTCTTTTTTCTTTTCTTTTCTTTCTTTCTTTCTTTCTTTCTTTCTTTCTTTCTTTCTTTCTTTCTTCTTTCTTTCTTTCTTTCTTTCTTTCTTTCTTTCTTTCTTTCTTTCTTTCTTTCTTTCCTTTCCTTTCCTTTCCTTTCCTTTCCTTTCCTTTCCTTTTCCTTTCTTTTCTGTAGAGGTCTTAATTCTGGCATGAATCCTACAGATAAGGAGCATCCTGGATGCCTCTGGGAGCTTGGACTTCTGTAAGCCATTCCCCAAGCAATCAGGTGCTCAGTTCCCATTATCGTTAAGTAATTACAGGAAAAGGCAGTAATATCTAAGGTACCTGTCAAAAGCATTGTTGTTTGCTGGGTACTTAAGTAGTAAACGATGGCTGATTCATTCATGGTCCTGCCATGGATCTTTATTCTTTTCCCGTTCAGAATTGGCTCTTCCCACTTCACTCTGGGTGTTTTCAGTTCATGCTGAGAGTAGCAATTCATTCTTGGCAAGGCTCCCCCATGGGCTTGGATTACGTAACTCCTGTGTAACTGGGCTCTGCGCAGGAGGGCAGGCTGGCATGGAGTGGTGGAGGCGGGCCTTAGTGGTCTGTTCAAACTTTCTCAAAACTGATCTGCTTACCCAGGGGCTCTGAAAACTAAAATATTGCAGTCATTTTGCCTGGACTCTGAAAAGGGGTTGTATGGCTCTGCATAATGGATGATGCTCTCTCCTCAGTCAATTTCTGATAAATCTGGAAAATACCCAGACCCCGGCCTTGCAAACCACACCCTTTCTCAGAGCCAACCAGCTGAGTATTGATTCCTACTGGAATAAATACTTTTTAAAAGGCCAAACCTGAGGTTTAGAGGTGTGTAAGCTATCCCATCAACTTTTACTTTCCTATAACCTTCACTAATTCTTTTGCTTTGGTGACAAAGGGATAGAAATAGAGTTAAACTTTATGTATATATTCTGTTTTATGGGAGCTTTAAGGAAAGAGAAGAATTGAAAATTCCTTTTTTGTTCCTTTTACACATTTTTTTACATGTGTTTACCTGAGATCCCTACAAGACCATAAGCTCCCAAAAGCTAGGAGTACATTTTCTTTTTTCTAGTCTTCTTTTCTATTCTTCTCACATTGCCCCATGGCTGGTACATGGTTGTGTTATGAAAGAAAAGCTTAATGAATTGATTTATGACCTTATTGCAATCTTATAGGATCTCCTTAAAGTAGGTCCCTATAAGTGTCCTGATAATTATAGAAACTAGAATCTTAAAGTTAACATACAAGTAACAGGGGCATTGCTGAAATTAAGCAATCTCAAAAAATGACTGGGAGCATGTCCTCTTGTAAAATGCTGGAGTATGTGCCCGTAGCAAATCCACTGATTGCTTAAATAGGAAGTCCTAGAAAATTGTCTGAATATATGCATCTAATTTGACATCTATCATTCTCTCCGGGTGACTGAGTTCTTAATTTGCTAGATCAAACATTTATGATAGCCTTGAAAACCACAGATCTCAAATCTTGGCTTATATATGCAAATGAATAGAATAAACTAGAGATTCAGTGTAACAAAGGCAAAAACTCTGAAACGTTCAGTTATATGACATAAGCCAAAGGAAAAAAAATGAGTCTTCTTGGACATTAAACATCCCATACAAATACTGCAATGCCAGTGAAACTGATCATTAAGTGTTTAATTTTCTTGAGATAGAAAACAAAATTTTACATTATGCTGAAAGGATTCGGCAATACCTGTTGCCCTAGCACCAACTAGCTTCACAGACTGGAACCTGGAGCTCCTGAGCCAATACCCATCAAGACCGGCTCTTGGGGAAATGATGAAGGTCCTGGTATGACTGGAAAGAGAGCCATGGGCCCACAGGGCTTCCACACTGGAACCTTCTACTGGATTCTGCACACTTTTACTCTTAAACCCTGGACAAGTTCGGTTTGGTTCTGACTGCTTCCAGATCTCCATCTCTTTTTTTTTCCTGAGAGCCAAGACCTCTATCTTCTACTTCCAGTATCTGGCTCTAGCCTTACCACTTACTAACTAGTAGATCTTGAGCTGGTTACTTAATCTCAATTTTAATCTTTAATCATAACCTTAAAATGAGGATATTAATTTATAGGACTGTTATAAGGATTAAATGTAAAGTACTTTTTACAGTGCCTTACATATACCACACTCTACATCAATGGTAGATACTACTGCTACTTATAGTCCAATATGGACAGACTTCTACCTACAACCCATCTTCAGTTATCACCTCTGATAAGACATACCTATTGTTCCTTCTACATCCACATTAGCTTAAATATTTTGAGTATCATTGCTAGCCAAGATTAGATTAGATGAGCTGGCCTTTGAACACCAGCATTTGCAAAGCTGGCCAACCAATGTGAAGCCCAGCCTTGTTGGTTGGAGTCTCTTTGTTTTTTTCTTACTTTCCTTGCCTGTCAACCCATGGATAAAATACCGCACAATGATAGCAGGTAAGCAGACAATGTGTTTTATGAACCTGGGTGGCAAGTGAATTTTGTCAACCTAACTTCTATGCAAGTGTGGTAAATTACAAAGGCATAAAACAACAATAATGACCATCTCTGGCTCTGAGAAACCCAATGAGACAATCTCCTTTATTCTGCAAAGGCCCACAGGGTTCATTTCTTCCCCTTAGCAGCCCAAGTCTTCTGGCAAGTAATGTGTAGTAGTTTCTCTGCCCTACACTCTGTAGGGTTCAGTAAGGGCTGTAGTTTGCTGTCTTGATGCTCCTGATGGCCAGAGCCAAGGTGGGCATCACCTCACGTTTATATTTCCTTAGATAAATTGTTTT
Source organism: Ursus arctos (assembly GCF_023065955.2). Classification (NCBI taxonomy): domain Eukaryota; kingdom Metazoa; phylum Chordata; class Mammalia; order Carnivora; family Ursidae; genus Ursus; species Ursus arctos. Next base: position 14,871,624 of record NW_026623078.1, read on the forward strand.
TTTAAAATTTGTGGTGCTCGCCCTACTTCTCAGTGACCCCCTTTCCATTGTCATTCACATTCTCTGACTGAGCTCAGGAAGTTCTCTCTCTAACCAGCCATAAATTTGCTCCCCAGGCTCCCCAGTGGTGCTGGTGTGCAGTGAAGAGAAGATGCTCTCCTTGAGTGCTATAGTGTTCCAATTCCTTTTTAGACATGTTCACCATCTTACAGCATCTTCTCCAGGGACAGATTCTTCTCTGTCTGCTGGGATTTTGGGTAATACCAATGGCCATAAACTGATCCACTGCAGCCATCACCTCTCGCCTTCAGCTTCATGTAGTATGTCAAAACCACCTCTGTCTTGCAAGACAGAGGACCGGACACTAAGCAGATTCTTTATTCTTTCCTTGTTCAATGTAGAATTAATGGATTCTTCTCACCAAGAAAAAAAGCTAAGTTGGAGCTTTGCCAGCTCTGTGGCAGAAAGCTGTGCCAGAAAGCTAAGTCTGTGGATGCTGCTTTTTTCCTATCTCAGGGAGAGTTCCTTGCCTGCTCTAGGAACTCAGAGATGCTGGGGGCATCCTAACTCCAGCTGCCCATCCTTGCTTAAAATTTTTGTCCTCATACTGATGGTTGTAGCCTGTAGAATCATTGCCTTCTCAAGGGCCATATGCACCCCAATGTTCATAGCAGCAATGTCCACAATAGCTAAATCGTGGAAGGAGCCGAGATGCCCTTCAACAGATGACTGGATTAAGAAGTTGTGGTCCATATATACAATGGAATATTACTCAGCTATCAGAAAGAACAAGTTCTCAACATTTGCTACAACATGGACGGCACTGAAGGAGATAGTGCTAAGTGAAATAAGTCAAGCAGAGAAAGACAACTATCATATGATTTCTCTCATCTATGGAACATAAGAACTAGGATGATAGGTAGGGGAAGAAAGGGATAAAGAAAGGGGGGGTAATCAGAAGGGCGAATGAAACATGAGAGACTATGGACTATGAGAAACAAACTGAGAGCCTCAGAGGGGAGGGGGGTGGGGGAATGGGATAGACCGGTGATGGGTAGTAAGGAGGGCACGTATTGCATGGTGCACTGGGTGTTATACACAACTAATGACTCATAGAGCCTTACATCGGAAACCAGGGTTGTACTGTATGGTGACTAACATAATATAATAAAAAATCATTAAAAAAAAAAAGAATCATTGCCTTCTCAGAACATTTCTTTCTCTCCTCTCTCTCTTTAAGATTTATTTATTTATTTGAGAGAGAGAGAGAAGGAAAGAATGTTGGGGATGGGGGCAGAAGGAGAGGGAAGAGAGAGAATCTCAAGCAGACTCCCCACTGAGTGCAGAGCCCCATGTGGGGCTTGATCTCACGACCCTGAGATCATGACCTGAGCCAAAACCAAGAGTCAGAACCTTAACTAACTGAGCACCCAGGTGCCCCTCAGAACATTTCTCTAAATCATGTTTTTCAAATTCCTTTGAACCCATAGAAACAAAAGTTTCATTCAACATTCTTCTTTACTATGGGCTATGCTCTTTAATATTTTCTGTTCTACTCTGCTCTATTCCACCCTTTAAAAATAATGGCCACACCCATTACGTTGATTTTTTTTTAACCCATGAATATGTTAAAACCCACAGTTTGAAAAATACTGTATTAAGAACTTATTCATGCAAATTTATTGACATTCTGTCATGGTCTCTTTAGTGAGGGCACTTATTCCCACCTCACAGAGGCTTCCCTGATCACCAAATCCCAAATAGGTCATTGATAATACTTTTTGTCATAGATCTTTGTTATTCCTTTCATAACATTTGTAGCAATCTGTATGTATGCTATCCATTTGTTTATGTACTGATTTCTATCTCCTTAAAATGAAAATCCACAAAGGCTGGAGTTGGTCTTGTCATCACTATGCTCCCCACATGAAGTCCCTGGCACAGCTTAGCTGAATTGTTGAATTAATGGATGGAACCTTCACAACATACATATATACAAGGAAACCTGGTTCTTGGGGTCATTTTGATTATTTGTCCATTTCACTTACTTGATTCTGGCTAATTTTTTTTTTAAAGGAGGGAACTTCTTTTCATTTGAGGACTATAAGGTCATTCATGCCATGAAAAAAGCAGAAGCAAGGAGCTTCAGGGATCAAGGCAGTGTATATAGGGGGGACTGTCTTTTTAGGGCAACATCATGAGGTTAAATCATCTTTACTCACTGTTCAAATTCCTAGAAAAGAGCATTTGATTGGCTGAACTTGTATCTCATGTCCTTGTTTTGTGCAGGAGAGGACAGAGCACTTTCCTGAGGGTGATATTTCATGCAATGGGGGTAATGCTGTATACTTAGTTACTCAAAGAAAAACTGATGCTCTTACCACAGATAAGACTGTATGGGCAAAGCCAATGAGGTCCATTGTGCACATGTTTTTATGACTGCCATTCTTGCCAGAATTAACAATGACAGTCTGGGTGTGATGGTGGCCAAGGACCTAAGATAATATATCTTAGTCTTGTAAACACTTTATTTCTTCACATCTCCCTATAACTAATAGGTCTCCTATGGAAGACATCTGTTTTACTGTGATTTTGTATTTGTATTATTATTAATCCATTTATTGGAAAAGTATGTAAGATGCCATATTGTGTTCAGTAATAAATGAGGCACCTTGGAAATTTATAAGGTAAAAATGGGACATGGTACTCCCCTCTCTAGAAATTTATAGTCCAAATGGGAGTCAGGACATTTGACACATTAAGTAAGTGATGCAATATAGGCTTGTATCAAAATTTGTAACATAAATGATGGCTTTTCTCCTATTTTGCATTTCTGAAAAGAAGCTAAAATTCTTTGAAGGCATTTCTAGAAAGTAGCTGAAATTCCTCTAAATTCTTTGAATTAGTTAGAATGAAAAATATAGTTGTTTTCCTTCACTCTAAACCTCCTTGGACAGTTGTTTGAGTTGTTAGTTTATTTAACATAGGGATAAGGAAAAGAAAGACATTCACGATGAAGACTACATTTCTGTTGCGGGCATTTGGACAGGTATTGTGACCTTCCATTGGAAGGTAACAGATTTTGCAGTGTGAGGAGGGATAGTAGGACATGGTGTGGGACAAGGTAAAGTTAAGCTGCTTGATCTTCCACCACACTTCTCTTCACTCCTTCTGCGAGGAATGCGTGTCTGCCAGTAGTAAAAGAAAGAAATCCAAGGAGAGAGAGATGACTCAGAAAGAAATAATTGAACTAGCAGAAAAAAATTATTTAAGCTCATTTACACTTATTTAGTGAAACAGAAAGACCCCTATTAACTGAGTCCAATTTAGTAAACCTTAGAAGAAAGAATGAGGATAAAATTCAAGTAAACAAAATGGATAATAGTATTTGTGTCTTGAAAGTACATTTATCTTTCTTGATGAAAATATATACAAATTTCATAATGTCAGTTCTAGAATTTCCAAACTAATATATTGGGATAGAAAATGAAAAGGAAAAATATTCGACCCCTGTGTAGTCTATGGAACAGACTCAATGATTTTGTCATATAACTTCGTTCAGTTTCAGCAGTGTCATTTCCTTTTAATTATTCTTGATGCTTCACAATTGATTGGGGCTACAAAATCCTTTAAAAATAGCACTTCCCAAAGTTTGCTGCATGGAACCCTAGCTACATGAGAATTTAATGTTCAATATAGGAGGGAAGAGAACAGGCCAGGAAGGTACTGGGGCAAACAAAGTGCATGTTTATTTCTCAAGAGCATTTCAGAGTCACCAAGGTGAGAAGTAGTTCTACTTCTGAAACTTATTTAACCATCCTTTCTTTTCTCTTTTTCTACAGAGAATCATAAAGGTTTATCATTGTGTGCAAACATTTTGGAAAATGTTAGATTAGATTATCTAAATATTGCTTTGTGGTATTTTCTCATTCTACAGAAACATTGTTTTGCAAGTACTGGCATTTACTGTCTATGATTTCAGAAGCCCTGCAGGGGCTATCAAGCGTGTTTTTAAAAAATAAGAATTAAGTGTTTTCTGATATTGATGAACTATCATTTATGATATTAAGATCGATACACATCCTCATTATGATATAAGGTATCACCCTAGTGAATTATTTGTTTAAAGATTTTATTTATTTATTAGAAAGAGTATGAGAGAGGGAGAGAGAGCGAGCACAACAGGGGGGAGGGGCAAAGGGAGAGGGAGAAGTAGACTCCCCACTGAGCAGGGAACCCAACACAGGGCTCCATCCCAGGACCCTGGGATCATGACCTGAGACGTCAGGCAGGTGTTTAACTAACTGAGCCACCCAGGTTCTCCCACCTTAGTGAATTAAATGTGATAATTTAACACTTATTCATATGTTATATATATTTAGAATACAACATGGTGTAAAACTTACTGAACCTCTCTCCCTTGTTGCGCTTTCCCTGTGCTTCCTTAATCTATACAAGTGAGTACCTCTGTCTCATTTAGGACATATGCAACATAAAGTGCCATTGTGTGACTGTGTGTATTCCAGATTTCACAAGCTTGAATGACTCTTACCTCTTCGTTTGGCTGTTTTTTATTTTGTTCAGGTATAGTGTGTTTCAATTCACAATTTACATTTTTTAAAGATAATGATTAATTCTACAAGTCAAACAGTTATTTACAGAGTGGCTCATGAATTGTATGACACAATTGTAGTATTAGTCTTTGGGTGGCATAGATTATGCAATGAACTATATGGTGCTCTCTGCCTCTTAGTCTTGTTTGTATTTCTTAGAGCCTAAATGGGATCTTTGCTATCATTGACCCCATTATGGTGAATTGCAACAAATAATCCAACTAATGATACTCTATGCCTGGAAAGTTCTATGGGACTATTCTTTTCCTATGGAGACAGATGGTTTAGCAATGACCCACAATGCTAGCTCTTAGATTCATGTTTTCCTTTTGGTCATATCCCACCAGAGCCAAAGGCTGAACTATGCATAAAACCATCACATAAATATATTCACATCAAACTTGTTCCAGCATAGTGACTGGTTGTTTTGAATAAATGACATTTCACTGTGTAGTGCTGACAATGGTTGTTTTTCCCTAGAGAGTGTTAGAAAAAGGCACCAGCCAGCAAGTGAAACTAGACACTCCAAATGGAATGCATTGTTATAATGTCTCAAGTGTTTTAGTCTTGCTTTTTAAAGTAAGGAAGTTTGTTTTGCTTTGTAAGAGGTGAAGCAAAACGGGAGGCATTTAGTAACCAAAGTTGGCAAGACTGGAGATGGCCAAAGTTCTAGGACCCATGTCTCCTAATGAACCAGATAACTCTGCCCTCTGCCATGGCTACCTACTCTGCATCCATCAATGACCATGGTCCACTAAAGCTAAAACAATCAAGAGAGTAACATTTTAAAAAAGTTCCTCAAAATACAAGCAATAACCTCAGCATACCCTGATGGGAATGGGTCAGTATCATAAATGGAAAGATCAGCAAAATATAATTTATTCAATAATTCATGAAATGAGACTGAAAAAGCAGGAAATGAGGCTTAAGGAACTTCAAAATTAGGGCAAGAGTATAAATCTTTCCTCAGATCTATAGGAATCATGCATTAATTCATGAAAAAGAGAAAATGCACACCCAGTAGGGTAATTGAGCATAGAAATTAGGATGAAGAAGAAATTTTGTTAAGTGTGAAATCGCAAGAATGACAAAGAAGGGCTTTCACATAGCCCATGACCTATGAAATGATTGTCTACTCACAGAATAAAACTTTTTTTTTACTCCAAGTGTCAGGAAGAATGTGCTGAAGGTAGGGAAAGAGGGATGCATCCCATTGGGTGAAAAAATATGTCTTCCCAACTCATTTTTAAAAGATTCCTTCTAGATTCCTTCTTTTTCCCTAGAACTCCCAGTGTTCAACAAATCATCCAGGATGACCTATCCTAATTCCTAAATAACTCCCACCTCTACTTTTCTCACAGTGCCCACTTTCACTGCATTAGTTCATCATCCCATCATTCTTTCCCGGACTACCAAAGTCACCTTCGAACAGATCTCCCCCTCCCACATTTTTTTCAATGCTTCTCGGCAGAAGACTCCTACTGCTGACAGAGTGATCTTTCTAAAACACAAATGTGATTTTCATCCTGTAATTCAAAATCCTTTATTGATGACCCATCCCCTTCATGATGAAAATGAACTTGAGCAAGAAGTGAGGATTTTTATCACCTTGACTCTCCAATCTGGCTGCTTCATAAAATGCACCCCATATACCTGGCTCACTCTTACTTATCTTTGCATACTCTTGGGAACAGCCCATTCAAGAGGACTTTCTGGAGTATTCCAACACCATCCACCCTCCCAGTATGTGGCAGGAGCCCTCCACCTTCTGGTAGGCCACCCTGTACATCACTTTCTCAGGGCATTTGTCACATGTATCGTGACTATCTATTTTCTTAGCTATGTCCTTCTCTAGACCATAAGCAACTCTGCCATTTGATAGATCTCAACTGGTTACTGATATTATTATTATACATTAATGATGTAATGGTCTCCCTACACTGTGCACAAAGACTTGAGAATTTTCTTTTATTTGACGTATGTAACTTCCAGACAATGATTCCATTCAATAAATAACCACAGAAGGACCACGACAGGTCCAGCACTGATGGTGTTGCCCCCATTTGTTTGCTTCACTTCACAATGACACTACATCGTAAGATTTGTCATTCCCTTCTCAGATGAGGAAAAGGAGGTCTTCATCTGTACTGAGGTCCCAGAGTTATTGCAACTACCTGGTCTGAGTCCAAACCCACACTCTGTCCACTTCCTTCTCCCCCACCCACCAGTTTTATTGAGAAATAATTGACACACATCACTGTAGAGGTTCAAGGTGTACAGAATGATGATGTGAATTACATACACATTGTGAAATGATGACCACAATAGGTTCAGCTAACATCCATCTTCTCACACAGATACAACAAAAATAAAAGAAAGAAGAAAAAAATGTTTCTTTTTATGATGAACTCTTAGGATTTACTCTCCTAACAATTTTTTTCTGTATAACATACGATAACTTTAATCATCATGTTGTATCATGTCCCAGATACTTATTTATTTTATAAGTGGAAGGTTTGTGGCTTTTGAGCACCTTCTTTCCCTTCCCCCTACCCCTTACCTCCCACCTCTGGTAACCACAAATCTGATCTCCTTTTCTATGCATTTAATTGTTGTTGTTTTAGGATTCCACCTATAAGTGAGATCACACAGTATATGTCTTTCTCTGTCTGAGTTATTTCACATAGCATAATGCCTTCAAGGTCCATCGATATTGTCAAAATGTATCACTTAGCATGATGTTTTCAAAGTTCATACATATTGTCAAAAATGGTGACCATTTCTGGTGACTAACATAATAAAAAATTATTATAAAAAAGGTAGTATTTCTTCATTTTTTGAGGCTGAACAATATTCCATTTTATATATATGTATATATAAATATGTATATATATCACACAAACACACACACACACGTACACACACACATACACATACATATACACACCACAACTTCTTTATCCATCCACCCACTGATGGACATTTAGGTTGCTTCCATGTCTTGGCTATTGTAAATAATTCTGCAATGAACAAGGGGGCATGTATTTTTTTTGAGATAGTGTTTTCATTTCCTTCAGATAAATACCCAGAAGTGGAATTGCAGGATTATGTGGTTGTTCTAATTTTTTGAGGATCCTCCATGTGGTTTCCATAGTGGCTTCACCAATTTACATTCCCACCAACAGTGCACAAGGCTTCCCTTTCCTGCACATCCACTCCAGCATTTGTTACCTCTTGTCTTTGTGATGATGGCTATTTTAATAGTCATGAGGTGATATCTCCCTATAGTTTTGATTTGCATTTCAGTAATGACTAGTGATGTTGGGCTTCTTTTCATATACCTGTTGGCCTTTCACATACAGGCATACCTCAGAGATACTGCAGGTTGGGTTCCAGACCAACACAATAAAGTGAATATTGCAATAAAGGGAGTCAAATGAATTTTTTGGTTTCCCAGTACATGTAAAAGTTAATATTATACTGTAGTTTATTAAATGTTCAATGGCATTGTGTCTGAAAACACAATGTATATACTTTAATTAAAAAATACTTTATTGCTAAAAATGCTAACCATCATCTGAACTTTCAGTGAGTTGAGTGGTAATCTTTTTGCTGGTGGAGGGTCTTGCATCATTGATGACTGCTGAGTGACCAGGATGGTGATTTCTGAAGGTTGAGGTGGCTGTGGCAATTTCTTAAAATATGACAATGAAGTTTGCTGCATCAATCAACTCTTTCTTTCATGAATGATTTCTCTATAGCATGTGATGCTATTTGACAGCATTTTAGTCACAGTAGAACTTCTTTCAAAATTGGAGTCAATCCTCTCAAATCCTATTGATGCTTTATCAACTAAATTAATGTCATATTCTAAGTCCTTGGTTGTCATTTCAACAATCATCACAACATCTTCATCAGGAATAGATCCCATCTCAAGAAACCACTTTCTTTGCTCATCCATAAGAAGCAACTCCTTATCTATTAAAATTTTACTATAAGATTGTAGCAATTCAGTCACATTTTCAAACTCCACTTCTAATTCTAGTTCTTTTGCTATTTCCACCCCATCTGCCGTTACTTCCTCTACTGATCTTGAATCCCTCAAAGTCATCAATGAGAGTTGGAATCAGCTTCTTCCAAATTCCTATTAATATTGATAGTTTGGCCTCTTCCCATGATCAGGAATGTTCTTCACAGCATTTAGTATGGTGAATCCTTCAGAAGAGTCTCAATTTACTTTGTCCAGATCCTTCAGAGGAATAACTGTATATGGCAGGTATGGCCTTACAAAATGTATTTCTTAAATCATAGGACTTGAAAGTAAAATTACTCCTTGATCCATGAGCTGCAGAATGTACATGAATCTCATCGTACATGCCTATCAGAACTCTTGGGTGACTACCTGAATTGTCCACAAAAAGTAATATTTTGAAAGTAATATTTTGGTTACAATTTGCTTGAAATGTCTTTTTCCATCCCTTCTCTCTCAGTCTATGTGTGTATAAGGCTAAAGCAAGTTCGTAGTGGGCAGAATATCATTAGATCTTATTTTTAAATTTATTTATTTATTTATTTATCAGAGAGATAGGGAGAGAGCAAGCAGAGGGAGAAACAGGCTCCCTGCTGAGCAAGGAGCTTGATGCAGGACTCAATCCCAGGACACTATGATCATGACCTGAGCCTAAGGCAGATGCTTAACTGACTGAGCCACCCAGCATCCCTGGGTCTTATTTTTTTTTTTTTTAATTCATTCAGCTGTTCTATGTATTTTGATTGGAAAATTTAATCCATTTATGTTTAAAGTAATTATTGGTAGATAAAGACTTCTTATTTTCATTTTGTTAATTATTTTCTGGTTGTTTTGTGGATCCATTGTTCCCCTTTTTTTTAATCCTGCTGTCTTTTTTTGTGTGTTTTGATGCTTTTTTGAATCAGTATGCTTTGACTTCTTTATCATGTTCTTTTGTGTAATTACTATAAGCTTTCTTTTATGGCTACCATGAGGCTTACATAAAGCATCTTAGAGTTATAACACATTATTTTAAGCTGATAACAACTTACCTTTAATAGAATTTTCAACTTGTACATTTCTACTTCTCCGCCTAGATTTTAGGTTATTGCTGTTACAATATACATATTTTTATATATTGTGTAGCTAATAACAGATGGTTATTGTTATAGGTTTGTTGGTTTTTTTTACTATGTTCATTTTTTTGAAGTTTTCAACTAGAATTGCAAGTGAATTATACACCAGTATCACAGAATTACAGAATATAACTTTGACTATATATTTACTATAACTAATGAGTTTCACACCACCTTTTTATGTTTTTATGATGTTAATTAACATCCTTTTACTTTCACTCAAAGAACTCCCTTTAGCATTTCTTGTAAGCTCTGCTGGTGGTAATGAACACTTTTAGCTTTTTGTTTGTTCATTTGAGAGTCCTTATGTACACATTTGAGTACTGGGGCTCTTCTTCCAGACTCTCTGGTTTGCTTTGACAGAGACAGATCTTCACCAGTCTGCTTAATTTGTGTTTATGGGTGTGTTTTGGGTAATGTACTATTATGGTCTATTTTTGGGTGAAGCAACCATTTGAGCTCTGAGGTTGGGGATGGAGGATGTGCCACTGGCTGAGAATAGTTGGATAGGACTCTTGGCTTCATTCCTATCCAAGTGAAGCTGTAGGATGAGCTCTGTAGTTGCCTGGATTCTCTGTCTAGGCTTTCTAGATGGTTGGGACTGGGTACTATATTCAGTAGTAGATGGGGCTATGAATTAGTTTTCCCACTTTGGTAGAGCAGCAGGATGGGCTCTATGGCATGTACAACTTGAATGGGAATCAGGCAAGAGTTTGCACTGAATTCCCTGATGCGGTGAGGCTACCAGTTTTGCTCTACAGGTGGGGGAAGCCAAGGGCTGTGCTTTCTTTTCAAATGCCACTGTATGTAATGCTGTTGAATGGGCTCTGCAACTTCCTTTGTGCTCTGGTTAAGTTCCCTGGTAAATCAGACTGGAGGCTATGTTCAGCAATGAGCGGAGCTATGAGTTAGTTTCCTTGCCTGGGCACAGTGGGAGAAGCAGCTCTAAAGCTGGTAAAGCTTTTTGTTGTTGTTGTCTTAACTCAAGCCAACCCACACCCCATGTTCCCTGGCCAAACAGTCTACTGGTTTTGCTCTGCAAACTATTGGCTCTGTCTGCCCTTCTTAGCTCAACCACACGACGCCACAGCTTTCTGGTGTTTTCTCCAGGCCTTCTGGTCAGATGGGGCTTGGGAGGCATCTATGTCTTACTATGTCTTAGCCTCTTGCCTGGGTGGGGAGGGGAGGGACTGCACATGCTTGTTGTTCCAAACCCCTCCCCACTTCTTCATCACAGTCATAGTCCCAGGCTGGCTGGCAGATTCCTCTGAGATCCCCATGGGGCAAGATCCAAGTAGTGGCTCCCATAAAGCCACCCACAGTGCTGGGGCGGGGGCTTGTCTCTTCTGGATTCTCTTCTCCCACTGCAGGAACCGGAAGCTCTAGGGAGACTCTCTGTGTGGTGCTGCACTGGCTTGGGAGAGGGGCAATGTGGTCAGCATGTAGCCACCTCTCCTACCTTACAGTGTAGTCTGTCTGGTCCCCAGTGATGCAAGGGATACCTTAGCTCCCCCCCCCCCCCCCCCGCCGCCGTGTACAAGATTCTCTCAGTGGTGTCTTGTTCATGATTAAATATTAGTTGTTCTTGTGAGGGGGAGCAAAGTCAGGATGGTGATGCCACCAACTTATTGACCTTTCTCCAATTTTGATCAAGAATAATAATGTCTCTTCTTTAAGATAGGGAAAGAAAATTAGTTGCCTGAACCAATGGGCCTAGAAAGGACTCTGGCTGAGCTGCCTGACTCAGGGTTGCAATGGGACATCTGCACAAACAGCCAGAGAACTCTGAGGAGACAGGCAGGAAAAAGAGAGGGTGGAAGGGTAGGGTTAGGGCCAAAGGAATGGCACCAGCCCACAGTCTGTGCCATCCAGCCGTCCTCGTGCTGTGTGGCGTGGCCAGAACCTACAGCCCAGACTCATCCTCCTATGCATGACTGTCATTGGTTCTGCACCCACCACATAATGCCATTACTGGCTTTAGCACCCCTGTCGTATGGGAACAGAAAGTCAAAGATAGAAGACCAAAACCATGCATAGCTTTGAATATAGCAAATCTTATAACATACTCATTCATTACAATTTACTATGAATATTCAATATCAGAAAGAGCCACTTGGGAAAAACTATTCTTCATCTAAAGAAGATGAACCTACAGGAAATGGTAACTTTTAAGGAAAGTCAAATTTTAAGGTAAAGTTGTTTGAGAGTGTATTTTATTTATTTTGTATTATTTATTTGACTTACTACCAGCATTTTCATTGCTCAAAAGCCTTGGGCTCATGTGTGAAATATAAATGGAATAATTAAACCTAAGAGTCAAAATCTCCACAAAGGAAAAAAAAAATCAATGCAATGCTATTGTTTACAATTTAATTGAAAAAATCACTTAAAACATGTAACAAATTAAAGAACTTAATAAGGGATTCATGCTCCTCTCCAAAATGAGGAAATTGACTCTAATTTATTGTAGGCTTCCTACTGTTATTTCTTGTATAGTAGGACCATATTCATATTTCTCATAACTTACCATAGTTGTAATTATTTTCTTTTTTTTTTTAATTTATTTATTTACTTTAGAGAGTGAGCACATGCAAGGGAGTGGGGAGAGGGGGAAGGAGAGGGAGAGAAATCCCTGCTGAGCACAGATTCCCAATGCAGGGCTCCATCCAAGGACCCCAAGATCATGACCTGAACTGAAATCGAGAGTCAGATGCTCAACTCACTAAGGACCCAGGCGGCCCTGTAATTATTCTATTTCTTTTCATTTTGTGTGTTTCATTAAATATTTGTTGAAATGTCTAAATGAATGTATGTATATATAATATGTATATATGTGTATGTGTGTATGTATCTTTGTATACACACACACACACACACACACACACACACACACACACACACACTTCTATTTCTGTCTCTAAACTGTGATTCTGGATCCAGAAATTTATTAAAAGAAAGTGTTAGCCAACAGACACATGAAAAAATGCTTCACATCACAGGGAAATACAAATCAAAACTACAATGAAATACCACATCACACCAGTCAGAACGGCTAAAATGAACAAGTCAGGAAACAACAAACTTTGGCAAGGATGCAGAGAAAGGGGAACCTCTTACACTGTTTGTGGGAATGCAAGCTGGTACAGCCACTCTGGAAAACAGTATGGAGTTTCCTCAAGATGTTAAGAATAGAACTACCCTATGACCCAGCAATTGCACTACTAGGTATTTACCCCAAATATACAAATGTAGTGATCCAAAGGGGCACCTGCATGCCAATGTTTATAGCAGCAATGTCCACAATAGCCAAACTGTGGAAAGAGCCGAGATGTCCATCAACAGATAAATGGATAAAGAAGATGTGGTATATATATGCAATGGACTATTACTCAGCCATCAGAAAGGATGAATACTCACCATTTACATCAGTGTGGATGGAACTACAGGGTATTATGCTGAGAAATACATCAATCAGAGAAAGACAATTATCATATGGTTTTACTCATATGTGGAATATAAGAAACAACACAGTGGATCATAGGGGAAGAGAGGGAAAACTGAATGGGTAGTCAACAGAGAGGGAGAAAAACCATGAGAGACTCTTGACTATAGGAAACAAACTGGGGGTTGGTGGAGGAGAGAGGAGGTACATGGGAGAATGGTGTAATTGGGTGATGGGCATTAAAGGCCATGTGATTCGATGAACACAACTGATAAATTATTGAACACCACATCTGAAACTAATGATGTGCTATATGTTGGCTAATTGAATTTAAACGAAAGAAAGAAAGAAAGAAAGAAAGAAAGAAAGAAAGAAAGAAAGAAAGAAAGACAAAAGAAAATGTTGTCTCTAAACACCCCGATCGTGGGGCTCCCTTCCATTTGGCTGATGTTTGATTAAAGAAGAATCAGTTCACTTCAGTCAGCAATTTCTGCATCTTGCCATTCAAGCATTTTTCTTCCTAAAGAACCGAATAAAATCTTTGTGAAGGAGCAGAGCAACAGCTGCTGTCCCCAACAGGAATTATGCTATTAGATGTCTGTGGCCAGGTTCCCAAACTAAGCCTACCTGCCCTGGATAAGGATCCTCATGGTCCTTGCTTAAATCTGTTCTGCCTGTTATGTAGGCAGCAATGGAAGCCTGCCCTACACTTTGTGTTCACTGTCCACATTTTGTTGATTTCAGCTCAGCAGTCTGACCAAAGCTTCTGGGCAGCCCACAGGTTGTGAACGAAAGAGCAAAGGAAAGGAAAGAGGGAGCAGGGAAACATGGAGTGATGGGGGTGAGGTGTATCCTTTGCCTTGCGCTCTCCTCTTCCTAGGAATCTGATGGATTCCTTTAGTTGTTTCTGCCTTCTCCATACCTACACTGCAGCTTTTGACTTATTTGGAGTGTAGTCCAGGGCTAGAAGCAGAGTAAGTGCTCAGTAAATGGGTGGATGGATGGATGGTTGGATGAAAAGAAGGGAAAGAAGGAGGGAGGTAGGAAGAAATTGAACACTATTTCTCTCATATTGAAATACACCTTTCTACCTGGGTTTCTTCTCTCTGGCCAATCTTCTCTATCTTTGTTATTATCTGCATATCCTTCTCTCCAGCCCTTTGTCCCCTGTGTATCTCTATTCTCCATTCTTGTGACTACTACATTTTTGTGGTTTCCCATAGGATTCCCCTGGCCTCCCTATAAGATCTGGGTCCTGCATTGCCAAACTCCAATCTAACATTCTCCATAATGCACCTGCCATAGTCTCAAACCAAATATAGCTATTGCCAAATTCATCAGTTTTTTTGTTTTTGCTTTTGTTTTTTACCCTTAACTTCTCCAGGTTTTCCTGGTCCCTATGTAAATCATTATTCTTTTGTGTACCTGGGCTTGAAATCTCATAGTCATCTTTGTTGTCTCTCCTTTGCCTAGTTTGCTTTGTTTCAGCCTTTGCTGTGCCCCCGCTCATCCCCAGCCCCCAACTCGCTCTTTTCTCTTACTCTGTGCTCATTGTGTAGCAATTGTTTTCTAAGCAGGCTTCCTGACTCCATTTTCTTTCCACTAAAGTTGATACTATCCACTGAAGAACAATTAATTTTCCCAAATTACTTCTCTGTTCATGTTACTCTCTGATTTAAAAATCTCCAGTGACTTGTTATGGCTTAAGGCAGTGGTTTCCCAGAATTTTAGATATGATAGAGCAGTAAATAAAGCGATTAGAAAAAAATCAAAACTAGAAAAAAATCAGGGAGGGAAATCTCTTATTTCTCCTAGTAAAGACATTTTAAACATCACTGTTTGTGGTAGCCATCATTACACTTGGGAAAAGATGTTTAATCCTAAAAAGGGGCAAAGTAGTTTGTGGGACAATATTTGCCTAATAAACTATGTGCTTTGGGGTTTCATTGTGGAATTTTAGGAATGTAAAGCTTATGCCGTATTAGATACCATGGAGAGATCTTGTTGTCTTAACATATCCTTAGTGTAATCCAAATCTCAATAAAGGTGACCATATTTAACTGAAAAAAAATAAATTAAAAAAAATTAAAAGTGGGAATGACCATCTCGAAATAGAAGACAACCTTTTAAACAGGTAATAGCGTTTTTATGAAAAGCTCATGCCCTTGGTCACCTTCATCTCCTTGGACTGGTGGTGACATGGGCAAGGCAACAACAGGTGCTGTCCAGCCCCATGAAGACTTCTGTACTCCCACCGGAAGCTACCCAGTCTGATCACGTCTGAGCCCTGGCCATTTTACCTGAAAGGCATATGACATACTGCCCAACCACTTTAGGTCTGCTTCCTCCTCTTTAAAATGGAGACTTTGAAATTGACGACAATGAGGTTTCTTACAATCTTTAAGTCTATATTGTTGATTGATTGATTTACCTAGTCAAAGGTAATAGCTGTATTCATTAACTATGGTTTTCTGTGTACATAAACTTAAATTAAAATGTTGAGGATTATAGGCAAGGATTTTCCCATCAGAGGATGAGGGATAAATCAAAGTGTAAAATTGAAACTCTTCTTTATTCACACCTGGTTAGCTTGACATCTGTAAATTGGGAAAGCAGGGAACATCATGAGTGAAATGGGACAGATGATAAAAATACTCATTTAATACACATCAGTTTAGTGTGAGGGGAAAAAAATAAAATGAAAACATCAGTGACATCAGAAGAGAATATCTGCCCTCCCATTTCATTTAACTGTGAAAGAACCATTGATTTAACTTACACTGGTATTAATCCTTTTGATTTGGCTTTGTTTACCTTCCCATTCTGATGGAGGCAGAGTTCAAACTAAGGTAGCCAGGACCAAAAAAGAGGGGGGTGATTGATCAATCATACCAAACTGTATTTTTAGGCAGAGGAATTATGAAGATTGTGATCCCTACTCTTGGCAGAAGGATGCTATCTCTATTTCATATACTTCCAGTGCTATCCAGGAAGACCTGAGTGAAAAATGAGTGCAGAAAAACATGAACATTGGGTCGGCACCTGCAGAACACAAGTACTTAAAAACCCTGTAAATTCCACCCCAACTGATCTAATTTAAAAGATTCCTTACCAGTCCATGTATGTAAGGAGAAGATTACTGAGCTTGAGATAACTTAACTGCAGTATATTCACATGTAGATTTCCAACCCTGAGGGCCAGTTATCACTTCAGATCCATAACTGAGGGTTTCACAAATACTTCTTTGATACTGACATCAGAATCAAACTGATAGATGGATCCATAAAAGAAGGATGTTTTGTCCTTTCTGGTTTTATGTCCCCCTGACAAAGGCATTGTTGGTTCAAAATTGAATCCCATCTCAAACTCATCATTCCTGACTGCAGATCACATCTTACCTCTCAAAAGGCATTTCCTATTATGCTGTGCATCCAAGTCCCCTGGCTCTTGTGTCTGAGGGAGGGACCCCTGGATAGCTCTCTTCAAATGCAGAAGTGGAATTCTCACTTTTGGTGTTGGCAGGCAATGTGGTGTTCATTAGCAATGCTTGACCGAGTGTCAGGAAGAGACCATTAGCTGGGTGCACTGTTGGGAAGAGGCCATTAGCACCCAGCTGCCAGCAATGGTTTGGAATGTGGAGCATGCTATATGTTCACAGCCTGGAAATTGTGCTTCTCTCAATATCCTGCAGATGGCTTGGAAAGAAGCAAAGATGAGTCATATTCCACAATCACTTTGATACGTTATCCCTAAAATGCCAAAAAGACAGAAGAAAAAGAAAATTGTGGTCAGGCCCCGAGTGCATTAGGTATACATGGAGCTTGTTTAGAAACATCAGATGAATGACCAAATGTTGTTATCTTTATGAACATTCAGAGAATCATATGTAAACTTGACTTTTCCCCCATATAATAGGATTTTATTAAATGCAAACCCATACTTTAAAAATTACTCATGAGCTAAATAAAAAAATAACCATAATAACAATGTATCAGAATGTTAGGATGGTTGCTTTCCATGCTCTTAAAAGAGCATCTTTTTTTATTTTTTAAGATTTTACTTATTTATTTGAGAGAGAGAGAATGAGAGAGAGAACATAAGGTGGGGAGGGTCAGAGGGAGAAACAGACTCCCCGCTGAGCAGGGAGCCCCATGTGGGATTCAATCCTGGGACTCCAGGATCATGACCTGAGCTGAAGGCAGACACTTAACTGATTGAGCCACCCAGGTGCCCCAAAGAACATCTCTTTTTCCTCTGTCTTCCATCTCATTTTCAGGCATTTCCAATGAGGAGGTAAGAGATCGTATTAGTCAGGGTTCTTTTGAGAAACAGAACAAATAGGAACCAATATATATGAAGAGATTTTATTATGAGGAATTGGCTTGTGCAGTTATGGGGGTTGAGAAATCCCACAGTCTGTTGCTCTGCAAGCTGGACACCCAGGAAAGCCAGTGGAGTAGTACCATCCTGAGTCTGAAGACCTCCCTTGAGTCCAGGGGAATCAGTGGTGTAAATCCCAATCCAAGAGCAGAAGACTGATGTCCCAGCTCATATAGGCAAGCAGGAAATAAAAAGGAGTGTATTCCTCCTTTCTTCATCTTTTTGTTCTATTTAGGCCCTCAATGGATTAGATGATGCCTACCCAAGTTGGGGACGGAAACTACATTACTGAAGGTACTGATTCAAATGTTGATCTCATCCAAAACACCTCCACAGGCACACCCAAAGATCATGTTTAACCTGGGCACCTGTAGGCCCAGTCCACTTGACACATAAAATTAGCGTCACCATCTACCAGTGTGTGTGCATGAGCTACCCACAGTCTGTCATGGGTCTGGTGCTCTCTGCTATGTACATCATGATCTCTCCCACTTTCTGCATTCTGGCTCTGTGATCCTTTGTCTCCCACAGCCCTCTCTGTGTCTGCATTTTTTAGGCTGTGTTTGTCTGTCTTTGCTGCCCATAGTGAGTGGAACATGGACAGGAAGGAGAGACTGTGCATCTGTAAGAGAGGAAGTGGTTATGTGGAGGGTTGGGCAGACTGGTTTGGGAAAAATTCTGTTCATGGGTTGCTTTTTACTCCATGTTTTGATTCAGGTGATTCATTGTCAACTAAAGTCACCAATTAGAAAGAGAGATCCATTATAAGGACTCAGACATACAGGGAAAGCTACAACACCCAACCCCAGAAACGTAGGAAGTGGACTGTGTTCATTGACCTTAGCAGTGGTAGCTCATAGAGTTTTCCTCCATGTTCCACCATGAATGAAATTTATCTAAATTCCTCCATGTCTAGTGGTTTCTGTCCTGCTACGCAGTTGCCTATCCCATTCCAAATTCCCCAGGGAGAATCTCATCCAGCTCACCCTTTGTTTCATTAGGCCAAAGTTACTGGCCAGACTATGGATGGCTCCTTTCTGATGAGGGGCAGCACTTGGTTCAGTCAGCTGTGCTGGGGCAAAGGTGTGGCCTCATGCCTGCTCTCACACTGCAGCTTCTAGAAGGGAGTCGATCCTTTGAGAAGCCTGGGCATGCAGACCACATGTAATTACATAGCCCAGAGCCATGATACCTGCCACAGTGGGGTGCCATATTTCCCAGTCATAGAGCTTTTTGGGGGGGGGGCACAGGGAATGCCCCCAAAGTGTGCAAGTGCCTGAGCTGGGACTTTAAGAGAAACATGAAAATTGGGAAATCTGACACATTTTCATGGGCTTTTACCACATCTGCTTTAGCCCTTTGTTTCCTTAATCCCACTGGAACACTCTCCTTTAATATTGAGCTAAGAAAATGCAATAAGCTTATACCTGTTGCAAACACACTGAATAAACCATGGAAAAATTCAGGAGCAGAAAACAGTATTTCAGAGTTTTGATTATTACATTTGTGGACTTAGAGATGAAAGACAAACATTAGATAGGAAAAACTGTCCTAAATGGGAAATGTAGAAAACATGTGTCAGAGCCAGGAAGAGCTTACAGGTGTGTACCAGAGCCAATGCCATTATCAATCCCCTGAAGTCTGAATTAATATAGCACAGGATTTAGGAAACTGTGGTCAAGGATGATATTAGCAAAATGTAATTTGCATGGACCAGGAATGAAGAAGTCTTCATTACCCACATAGATGCAGCCTTCAATTTCACACTGGTGTAATTTTAACAGCTCCTGAGTGCTGAAAGTGCTGTCAGGCTTGTGCCTAACCTAAAGATTTGGATATTTTTCTTATCATATTTAAAGCAAAAAAAAAAGTCAGATCTGTGGGTCAAAACTTTTGTTTTCCATCCTTGTCCACTTTTAGCTACCTTGGAAATACTTTTCCTTAAAAACAGTTGTGAATTTTGAACTAAAATGGTTAATAAAAACAGAAGAGGCATAGATTTTTGGTTACCCCAAATTAAATACCTTTGAAGCTAAGTCCACAGACTGCCCCTGAACTTAAATGTTTTCTGTCTGAACCAGACATTTCTAAATGTCTTCTGCTGGAATCACTCCACATTACACATATCACAAAACCTTATTACTTCCAAATTCAAACTCTTGTTAAAATTTGTATCACTCCAGTAGTTTTATATCAGTAGGAACACTGGTGATGTTGAGTGATTTTAAGGTAATTGAAGCATATTTATTTTAACAGGCATTGTAATCTGGCAGCCAGTGAAGCAAATACAGGAGTATTGTAGCAAATGGGTATATTGAATGGCTTATCACCAAGACTGCAATAATCAAATGCATTAAAGACACACAGTGGAAACCAGGTATGATGGCTCTGAGGAACCTCTCAGGACACACACATCCCTTTGGCTCTGGAGGCAGCACAGCATAGTGATTAGGAACACAGACTGTGGACCCAGACTGCCTGGCTCTGCATTCACCACCCGAGTGTCCTTGAGCAAGGGCAAGGGCTTTTGTTGCTGTATTGGTTTCCTGTGGCTTCCATGATGAATTTTACAAACTGGGTGGCGTAAAACAACAGAAATTTATCTTCTCACAGTTCAAAGGGTCAGAAATCTGAAATCAAGGTGTCAGCAGGGTTGGTTTAGTTCCTTCTGGAGGCTCTGAGGGAAAACCCGCTGCCTGCCTCTCTCCCAGCTTCCAGTAGTGGCCTGTGTTCCTTGACCTGCCCTTGCATCTCCCCAGTCTCTGCCACCATTTTCACACTGCCCCAACCTAATCCTAATTCACAAAGCCCCAATGCTTTCATCTCCATCCTCCCTTTAGTTTACATCTCCCAAGACCCTATTTCCAAATCAGGTAACCTTCTGAGATTCCTTGTGGACACGAGTTCAGGGGAGTGAGTCACAATTCAACCCACTACAGTTGCCTCAACTGTAAAGCATGGCTGCCAAGAATGTCTGCTTCATACGTTGTTGTAATGGCGGTAGGGTGCTTAGAGCAATACTTTGTACCTGGTAAGCAGTGTGTGTGTTTAGTTCTTCACTGGGGTCATGAGTAAAAAGGTCACACTGAACTAAATAAACGTAAGTTCATTGTTATTTGTCATAGAATCCTTTTCAGGTACATTTATAAGAGGATCACCTTTCCCCACAACACCAAATATCTCCCTCCCACCCTTCTTTCTTTACAAACTGTCCATGTTAAAAAAAATAATAACCTGAAGGCAAACTTTGGCATGAAATGCTGCCACAACAATAGAAAGGGGAAAGAAAGCCAAACCAGTCCACAGGCTGATCCTGGGTGACAGAGGACAAAGAATCCATCGGAAAAGCACATGGTTGCTGGTTGCCAAGTTACAAATTGGCAAGCCAGTCTGGGCCTAGATAACCAACTCACTTTAATTAAATTGCCTCTGATTGAGCTTCTGGCTATGACTTTTCATACTGAGTCTGGCTCTGTGGCGAGCCGGCTCAGGCCTTTTGGCATAAAATTGTGGTCGTCTGATTGTATTTCAAACCCCAAAGCTTGTCTCACTGCAGGCCTATTTGGCCGGTGTAGCCATAATACCTGGCTCCCATGGATCATAAAGCACAGGTTCTACCAGTCTATACACCCAGGGTGGCCTTTGCAGGACAAGATCGGTTGCGGTGTATACAAGATGTGGAGGGGTATAAATGCCTGGGCAAGCTACAAGGAAAGATGGGAACATGGTGCTTTGTTGTCTTTCCCCTTCTTCCTTTCATATGGGAAATATTGTGAAAGTGGGGCCTTTCGAGACAGCATGCAGTCCCCCACTGGCCCCGATTTCCAGCGGTTTCTGGCCTCATGTCTCCCAGTCTACATGATGAGCACGTCATATTAACCATATGTGCACTTCCTATAACCCCTGCGATCATTTATTCAACCTGACTCCAGTGCCAACCAGATGAGGCTGCAGTTCCTTCTCAAAACAGATGTGAAGGGAATCCCCTGAGCCACTGATTCAGAAGAAAGACAACCAAGTGGGCAGCACATGGAGGAGGCCTTGGGTGAACTCCCTGTGAACACAGTTCTCATGACTAACAAATCTTGTTCTCACGCTGTGGATGACCACCACTGATTGTCTAAAATCAGTGCAGTGCCCTGGCTGGACCAGTGATTCCCACCTGCCCTCCATCCATCCCTCCATCCTTCCCCATCTCTGGCTCCAGCTCCTCCACACCCCAGCTGCTCACCATTCTCTGAACACTAGGTATTTTCTCCTTATTGATCTTTGCATCCGTCCTTTCCCTCTTCCCACCCTGACAATTTCTATTGATCTTTAATGTACAAGTAAGGCCAGGTTTTCATGGAGGAAAGTAAGTGTTATGGGGAAACCAGACCACCAGCTAGCCATCTCTTTGCCCATCTCTCTCTTTCCAATGTTGTTTTCAATCATGGTGCTGCCACTGCTCTGGTGATGGTCTTCAGAACCCCATGGCCACCTATCACCTGTGTATTGTTGAACAGTGTGGACTCAGGGTAGGGAATGCATCCTCTCCTTCTGTCCCCTCTGCTTACACTTCTTGCTTCAAGGTCTAGTTCAAATATCACTTTGATTTGAAGTGGTCAACTCTCCAAGGCAGAAGTGTTTTTAACTTCTCTAAGTCCACAGTGCTTTATAGAAAACTTTGTGCCCATTTCACTCTCTTTCACTGATCTGAGTTCCTTTGATGAAGGAACAGAGACTATATCTCAAACACTTTCATACCTTGCTCATGAGCATAAAGTAGATGATCAGTATAAGGCTCAGAGGGAATGAACACTGTACGATGCATACTATATTTCTTAATTCATTTTATCCAGGTGGACAATGTTGAAATCTTGTCAAAATTAAATGTGAAAGAAATAATCACTTTCTCTTCTATAACTCCACTTCATTTATGTCACTGACTCTGTCATGCTTCTGGGCTGGTAGAAAATTAACTTGTCATACTCTGTGTGGCCTTCTCCTCAATCCCCATGGTAATACCCAGTTCTAGCTCTGAGGTATCACCAGAGTGCTGGAGTTCAGGGTCTCTGCTCCCGGGTAACTGTTTGACATAGAATCTGTTTAATTTTTCCTTTCCATGGTTTGAAGTATCCTTCCAGGTCCAACAGACTCTACTGCTCATGGACATCCTCTGGACATCAAATCTTGCAGTGGTATGGGTTCTGTCTACCTCTCCTATGGGGTCCTATTTTCTCTCCAGAAGGCTATAAGAAACTAGCCCTAATGTCATGACCTTGGATGCTAGAAGTCCCCTTTTCTTCCCCCAACCCCAGAAGAAATATTTTTTAGTCTTGGCTGAGAGTGGGAAGAGGAGATTGACAACCTCATTTTCCTGCTGCTTTTGCAAGACACTTTTTTCCCAACCAAAGAATCCTTTTCTGTTGTTGTTGTTGTTGTTATTTTTGCTTCCCCCCCAAATCCTCCAAGTTCTAAGGAATTAAGCTTTTAGGGGAATAAAAAAAAGACCTGGTCACAAATTTCCTTTGAGGCAATGATACTATGAACTAGCATGATTTGGAGGAGCAAAGATGAAAATGAGAATTATCGGTAGGCAAAGCAACCCCCCAAATCCAGTAGCTTAAATAAATAGAAGTTTCTATCTCTCTTTCCTAAAACAATTCAAAAATAGGTATGTTACCCAGCCAGATGTACAGTTGTCCACTAACAGGCCAATGGTACCATCCAGAACATGTGGCTTCCAACTCTGTATCCAAGACCCAAATATGCTATCTTCCGGTCAGCAGGGAGCAGGAAACAGAATTCAGGGTAAGCATAGCTAAGGTGATGACCTGAAGTTACACACAGCACCTCTGCTCGTGCCCTTTGACTTGAACTGAATATGGCCACCCCTAGCTTCAAGACAGGCAAGATGTGGCCAGGAGCTGGCTGCCATGAGCCTAACTAAAACCCCTATGGAAGATGTGGTTCTATTATTAAAAGGAGAAGTAGAGAATTAATTTCAGAGCCCAATCAGCAGTCTGCCCCATATAAGAAAAAATAAAAACAACATAAATTAAAACCTCAAATATTGTCCAATTATGTTGGCAACAAAGCTATTCTGATTGCATTTTAAGGGTGAATAAATGAGATTCAGAAAACACGAATAATTTCTCTAGGGTCATACAAGTAGCAAATAAGTAAATGGTGGAGGTAAGACCCAATCCTAAATCGGTTTGACTTTAAAAACTATACCTTTCCTTATACTCTACTAGTTATTGATGCATTTGGTGAATAAATTTTAAGATTATCTTCCCAATGGCCATGGTTAACTAGCACCTTTTATTTTTTTCATTTTAATCTATATGAAAAATGTAATCATTTGACCTCTGTTTTAATGTTCTTTGTTCTTTACACTTATATAATTTATTGTTATGGCGATGTGTGAAATATCAGTTGATTCTCAGGGTACTAAAGCTTGAAAAACACTATTAGCTTCCCTGCTCCATGTTAGGTAGAGATGTCATGAATTCATGTCACTTGATACACGAAATGTCTTGTTGTTTGGTCATGGGTGATAGCTCAAATTGTGTTCAGATAGAAAAGGAAGGCAACAGATCAATATCCATAAACCCTATGCTCTACCATATGATGCTTTTTTATATGCAAAAGACATACTGCCTGCAGCCCAGAGCAATTTAGAAATGCCTCTCGCTCTTTGAAAAGCAAGCAACATCTTTATGCTGACTTCCAACTCCCAAGAATTGGAGTGTGTCTTCGTACTTTGCTCCCTGCACTGCCCTTGCTCTGCTCCTGTTCCTCCTTCTGGTTTCCCTGTGCTCTCTTGCCTCCCTCGCCTCTACATGTGGATGTTCTGCTAGCATTCTGCCCCGAAACTCTTCTCATGCTGAGTGTTCTCTTTCAGAAACCCATCCATTCCTATTTCTTCAATAACTTGAAAAATTGCCAAATTTATATATCCAGCCATGACTCCTCCTGGCATATTATAATAATGACACCATATGTCATTAGAGAAACGCAAATTAAAACAATAATGAGATACCACTATACACCTATTAGAATGGCCAAAATCCAGAACACAGATACCGCCAAATGCTGGGGTGGCGGGGATGAATAGGAGGATTTTTAGGGCAGTGACACTACTCTGCATGATATCATAATGGTGGATACATGTCATTATACATTTGTCCAAGCTCACAGTATGTCTAACGGCAAGAGTGAACCACGCAGTAAACTATGAACATTTGGTAATTATAAAGTGTCAGGGTAGTCATTAGTTGTAACAAATGTTGATAATAAGGGAGGCTGTACATGTGTGGGCCTAGGCAATATATGAGAAATCTCTGTACCTTCCCCTCAATGTTGCTGTGAACCTAAAACTGCTGTAGAAAAATAAATCTTGGGGTGCCTGGGTGGCTCAGTCAGTTAAGCGTCTGCCTTCAGCTCAGGTCGTGATCCCAAGATCCCTGGGATAGAGCCCCTTGTTGGGCTCCCGGCTCAGCAGGTAGTCTGCTTCTCCCTTTCCTTCTGCCCCTCCCCCTGCTTCTGCTCGCTCTCTCTGTCAAAATATTTTTTTAAAAATTTGAAGAGAAAGAAAATCTTAACAAAACGAGAAGTGGAAGGAACGATAATGGACACCAAATCTAACATTCGAATACTAAGTGATCCACATGGTCTCTGATACATAAAGAATGTATTTAAAGACTTGGAGCTGAAGGGCTTTGTAACTTATAATGATAAATCTTGGGATAGTACCTGGCATGGCCAATGGATAAGAAAGACCCAAGCTTGGGTGGCTGTTTGCTCTGGGGGATTAGAAGCTGGAAAGGGAAAGCCTGGGGTGGGAGAAAATGAAAAATAGGGGTTCATACCAAGAGAGAACATGATTAAATGGAATGGGAGATTAAATCTTTAGGTGTCTGGGAATTATTTGACCCTCCCCATAGTAAGAAGGGTGACAGGAAGAAAACAAACCCTTATTTTCCCCACGGGGAAACTGAACCCCAGACAAAGGGACTAGCTTTGAGACTCCGGAAGCCAATGGTATAAAAACAACAACAACAACAATAACAACAAGCCCACAAACTTTTTATAAATAAACCGTCATTTCACAAGACAACACACTAACTTTCATTTATGACCACGACATTTCCCAAGACTCACACAGCTTAAAAATGAGGCAATAGTCGAGTTACACGTGGTGAGGAAAGCAATTGCAATTTGAGAGAATTTTTTAATTTCCGTGTGTTATGCTCTGGTTATTTGATAGGTAAGCCACTGTACAAACCACCTGAAGGAAACTGCTTGGCCTTCTAATAACAGACAATGTTGCTTGCCAGTCAGACTGAGTCTTAGCCAGCAGGGACCAAGCATCCAGCCCATTTTAAGGATAAAGACTTCTAACCTGCTGTGCTTATATCTACTTAAAGAAAAAGAATTTATTCTAAAGTGGTGTGTTTGAGTTTGGCTTAGTCTCAGACAATGAGTGTCCAGTAGGTTTTGAGTGTTCAGTGGATTGGGGCTCTTAGCTCATCATGTTTTTGCCACTGGAACTCCCATTCATTCTTTCAACAAGAATGGATTGAGTACCTTGTCATTCCTATTTATATTTCCTTGTATATTCCCATGTCTGCCCTTCATATATTTCCTGTGCGTCTCTGCCTGTGTGGTGCTTACACACCAGTCCATCCTCCTTCCCTGGGTGTCTCTGACTTGAGCCCTAAGATTCCCACTCAGTGACTGTTTGTCCTGCCTTGGAGCTGCCTCAGTTGTCCTTGTGCTGCTGCTCTCCCTTCTCTCAAACTTGCATGAGCACTTTAACCATGAGTGGATGGAGTTCTTTCTCTTAAGCCCTCAAAACTAGTCTTTATCTTCACTGTGATCCCTTCAGCCCAGGAGCACAGTTCCTTCAGGGACTGACCTACAGACTCCCAGCGCAGGCAATATCCCTGGTATGTATTTTGTTTCCTGCCTAAGGGAATTTCTGACCCTCTCAGAGGTTCAGTTGACTTTATACTCTTTTCAAAATCTTAATGACAGAAATTTGGAGCTGTAATCATTCAGCCAAAGGCTCCATTATTTCTCATATTTCGCTGAAGTAATTTGATGAAAATCCCTCTCCACGCCACCTACCCTGATAGTTCAGGGTTCCAGAGCTAGATTTTAATCAAATGAGATAATGTTTATAAAGTACTTAATGTCTGACATGTAGTAGGTACTCAATAAATGATAGCTATTATAGCTAATATGTAATTAATGATAACTAGTATATAGATTAAACTGTAAAGGTGATCCTAACTCCCTAGCTGTGTTTAACAACAACAGCAATGCTGACAATAGTAAATTATAGCTATAATAAATGTGTTTCCAAATCTTTAAGTCTTAAACTTTAGTTATCTTTTCTTAAAATGTTACTAATTAAAAAAATAGACTCTCTTAAAAAACAAAAAACTCTCTTATATTCTAAACTCTTTAGTGCCAAGTGTAAGTGCCAAAAGATAAAAGCAACTTCCGTTTATTCATTTACTCACTTATTAAACACTTGCTTTGTCCTTACTTTTAACTTAATCCCATCTGAATCTCTTTTCAGTCCCCCATAGGGTTCAGTAACTTTTCTCCTGTCATGATTGGTATGCATGTCTTCAGAGACTCCACTTGGGAGTAGAAGGCAACATCAGCACCTCCCTGGTGTCCTTCTACTGTGTGTAATGTTATCAATACAAAGAGTCTGGAGGGGGGGAGCAGCCTGCAGGAATTTGTCCCAGTTCCCTCCCTACTGTGTCAGCATTGATTGTCTTCTGAGTCTTAGAGTGAGACAGGCTGACCTCAGGACTTGGTGGATCATCGGTGAGAGAGGAAATGAGATGAGACATTTAACAAGACAGTGTTAGGAGTGCAGTCTAGATTCCTCGTCACTTGGACAATGATTGCAAAACAGAATGGGATTTTTGAGTAAATAAAAATGTTTGAAATATTCATTAATAATCAAAGAAATGCAAATAGAATAATTGATGAGATGCCATCATCACCTTCAAAATGGTAATAATTTAAAAAATAACTCAAAACCTTGGTGAGAATGCAGGCGGAGGAACATGTACTTGCATTGCATCAAGACTCCAAAATGGTCCCAGGGTTCTAGAGGATGGCTGACAGTGAGCAGCACAGGAAGTATGCATGCAATTTTAGTTCTAAGAATTTATTCTATGGATATTATCAAAACTGTTATCAAAAGATTTCTGTATAAAGGTACCCATTACTTGAGGAAAATCATAATGAGGGTCATAGTCATCTTGGCTACCATAATAGGATGCCACAGCCTGGTTGGTCTAAACAACAGACATTTATTTCTCATAGTTCTAGAGCTGGAAAGTCCAAGATCAGGGTTCCAGCGAGATAGGTTTCATTCTGAAGCCTCTTCTCTTGGCATGCTGTTGGCAGCCATCTTGCTGTGTGATCACATGATCTCTTCTTTGTGCATTCACACAGAGAGAGCAGCTCTCTGGTGTCTATACTGATAAGGACACTAATCCCATCATGGGGACTCCACCCTTATGACCTCATCTACCCTTAAGGATTTCCCAAAGGCCCCATCTCTAAATACCATCACATATATTTTAAAAAATAATTATAAAAAATCAGTTTGAACACTTCAGAAGCTGAATGAAAGATATTGGACACTGCATTAGTCCACCAGGGCTGCCGTTACGGAATACCACACACTCTGTGACTTAAACAACAGGCATTTCTTTCTCACAGTTCTGGAGGATGAGAAGTCCAAGATCAAGGTGCTGGTGACTTGATTCCTGGTGAGGACTTTTCTCCTGGCTTGCAGATAGCCACCTTCTTGCACCTTCACATGGCCTTTCTGCTACACAATTGTGTGCGTGCCCGCGTGCGTGTGCCTGCGTGTGCACAGAGACACAGCTCTCCTTTAACTATGTGAATCCTATCAGATTCTATCAGAGGCCCCACTCCTATGACCTCATTTAACCTTAATTATCCCCTGAGACCCATCTCTCAATACAACCACATTGGGAGTTGGCACTTCAACATATAAATTTTGAGGAGATGCAAACATTCAGTCCAAAGCTTTCCACTCCTGACCCCCCAAAATTCTTCTCACATGCAAAATACATTCATTCCATCACAACATCCTCTGCCTCAAATCTTAACACATTTCAAAATAAAGTCTCAAGTCCAAAGTCTCATCTAAATATCTCTAAATCAGATATGACTGAGGCTTGAGGTATGATTCATCCTGAGTTCAAATTCCTCCCCAGCTGTGACCCTGTGCAACTGTGGTGCTTCCAAAATAGGATGGAGCAGGCAGAGAATAGACATTCCTCCAGAAGGGAGAAGTAGGTAAGAAGAAGGGGTTCGGGGGCACCTGGGTGGCTCAGTTGTTAAGCGTCTGCCTTTGGCCCAGGGCCTGATCCCAGGGTTCTGGGATCGAGCCCCACATCAGGCTCCTTGTTCCACTGGGAGCCTGCTTCTTCCTCTCCCACTCCCCTTGCTTGTGTTCCCTCTCTCACTGGCTGTCTCTCTCTCTGTAAAATAAATAAGTAAAACCTAAAGAAGAAGAAGAAGAAGAAGAAGAAGAAGAAGAAGAAGAAGAAGAAGAAGGAGGAGGAGGAGGAGGAGGAGGAGGAGGAGGAGGAGGAGGAGGAGGAGGAGGAGAAGAAGAAGAAGAAGAAGAAGAAGAAGAGGCTCAAAGCATAGTCCAAAACTGAACAAGGTAAATTCCATTAGATCCTGAGGCTGGAGAATAATCTTCATTGGTCCCATCCTCCGCCCTCCAGACCCCCCACTCCGACCCCAGCTCTGTGGGAAGGCTCTGCCCATGCAGCTCTCATTGTTTTAATCAGTGAACCTGCACACTGACACAATTACATTGACCCTTATATTAAGGGTCACATTTACTGTTATATATTCAATAGATTTTTTTTTTTAAGATTTTGCTTATTTATTTGAGAGAAAGGGTGAGAGTGGGGGAAAGGAGTAGAGGAAGAGGGAGAAGTAGACTCCCTGCTCACAGGGCTCCATCCCAGGACCCTGAGATCATGACCTGAGCTGAAGGCAGATGCTTAACTGACTGAACCACCCAGACACTCTTACATTCTACAGCTTTAACAAATTTATAACACGTATCACCATTGTGGTATCATACAGAGTAATTTCACTGCCCTAAATATTCCCTATGTTCCACCTGTTTATCCCTCCCTTTCCACAAACCACTGACAACCACTGCTCTCCATACAGTCTCTAGTTTTGCCTTTCAGAACATCATATTGTTGGAATCGTACGATATGTAGCCTTTTCAGATATACTTTTTTCATCTAGTAATATACATCTAAGTGTCTTCCTTGTCTTTTCATTGGTTGTTTCCAAGTTTTGGAAGTTATGAATAGAGCTGCTATAAATACCCATGTGCAGGTTCTTGCATGGACAAATGTTTTAAATTCATGTGGGTAAATACTGAGGAGCTTGATTGCTGGGTTTATGGTAAGGGTATGTTTAGCTTTGTAAGAAACCACCAAACTGTCTTCCAGAGTGGGTACACCAATTTGCATTCCCACCAGCAATGAACAGGAGCTCCTGTTGCTCAATAGGCACATGTTAATGGCAATTCTGTAAGGGTTGAGAATGTAGGCAGAAAACAGGCTCTGGAGTCAAAAAACTCGAGTTCCAGTCACATCTCTGCTGCAAGCATATCTCTGGGAGGAGGGTGATTGCAGGCTATCTCGACACAGTGGTGAGAAGGGAGACATGCATGTAAATGCATGCACCCTGCCTGATGATAAGCACTCAGTAAGCATTATAACACTAATTATTACATGTGTATCCATGAACATTTAGGAAAAATAGGCAATGGCTGTAAACTGAATATTAAATATTCTGATTCCTACCTTACCTTTTTGGGTATTTTATAATTTTAAAAAAAACCCTCATATTCTTTTTGGAGTAAGGGAAAAACTTTTATATTTTAAAAAAAATCCTACAGTGATATACAACAACTTAAAATAAATGGTCCACATGTCTCCCAGCTAATTAATCCCAGCTCTCACTTGTTCTTGAGCTCACTGATTGCACCTCTCAGCTTTTTTTGCTGGCCCCGTTTCTCCTGCTCTTGATGCTTGTATGGCATTTCTCCTTGGAGGTTGAGCAGGCACAACACATTTACCAGCTCCAAAACAGAGCTCTTGAATTTTCACAGAGAACTATTGCTGCAGGAGTGCCCCCCTTTCAGGGAGGCACTGAAGATCCCTGCCGGAGCCGGCCCAGAGTTACCATGTCCCCCTTCGCTTCTTTCTTGTTTTCACATGGCACACCCAGCCTGTCATCAACTGCAGTTGGTTTGATCTTAGCAATGCCCCACTCAGCCTCTTCTCACTGTCTTGGCCTCAAACACTCAAGTCCAAGTCACCGTCCTGTGTCACCTGGATCACTTGGACTATAACTGATCTTCCTGGCCAACTATCTCTTCTCCACCCTATAGCCACAGTATTCCTATTGAAGCCAGATCTTTTTACTCTGTGCTCAAAACCAACTACAGACGGGGGGAAAAAAACCCTAAAACCACTTCCCAAGGCTTCTTGTCTGAAATTTGAATTTCCCAATTGACATCCAAAGTCCTTAAAGTCTTACACAATCCTCTCAGCCCCTGACAGTTCCCATTACTCTGGCCCTCCCTCATGGTTCGCCAGCCTTATCTCTGTACCAGCATGCTTGGAATGCATGAGTTTTCCGAGAAAACTCTTACTCCAACTGTCTTACTCCTTTACTTTCTCTGGTGTCTACTCAATTCTCATCTTTGCTGACCACCCTATCTAAAAAACTGTACATGTGAGCTTGCATGTGTATGTGCATGTGCGTACACACACACACCCAGACCCTTTGACCCCTTTCCCCTTTTGATAGCCTCTACCTTTTATATTTTTGTTTGGGGATTGTACCAATTTTGTTCATTATTGTGTCCCAAGCACCTAACAGTATCTGGTATATACTGTTGAAGTGAAGACACAGAGGAGGGCCTGATTGGTGTGGATGAGAATCTTGTGATGTTCAGTAGCAATGGACACAATCTGAGGCAAGTCATCAGGGAAGCACAGAGGGCAAGGGAGAATGGTAGAAGAGAATACGGTGTGGTTTCCCCAGGATGTCACAGGCGGAACATAATTTGGGGAAAGGGATGAAAGAATATCCTGGTCCCATCTATTTGTGGTCAGTTGTACTTGCAGACAGACCAAATGGACTGATCAGCTCTTGACTTTGTGGTTTCTAGAACAGAAGGTTTCCTTGTCCTAATTCCTTGAAAGGGTTTCTTCTATCCACCAGATATATAGTTAATATTGGACATGTAAATTTTCCTCTGTTCCTCAAAC
Source organism: Ursus arctos (assembly GCF_023065955.2). Lineage (NCBI taxonomy): Eukaryota > Metazoa > Chordata > Mammalia > Carnivora > Ursidae > Ursus > Ursus arctos. The sequence goes on from NW_026623078.1 coordinate 14,903,570, forward strand.
TGGGATGTACAAAGCAAATTTCTCCAACAACCATTGTAACTAATGAGCATTCTGGGGAGTTTCTGGGCCTCAAGAAGAACTCATGAACTTTGAGTCCAGATTGAAGAAATTTGAATTCCATTTTCAACTTCAACAATGACTCAGAGCGTGGTTCTTTGAATCAGTCACTCAATCTTTTAGCTCTAAACTTCTTCATTTGCAACATAAGAACGAGAGCTGCCACATCCATCACCCAGGGCACCATGGAGATTCCTCTTTACTCACTGTGTTCTGGGTTTCTGGGAGGAGATTCCCTAGGATGAGCTGAGTGCAGACCTGCAGAAGGAGAGATAAGACATCTTCCTGTATGGAGAGAATTGCATGACATCCAAGCCAAGAGGGTAAGGTTAAGGCAAGGGCATTCTTTGGAGACTAGGGCCAAGAATAATTGTCTGAGTATTGCTGTTGTCTTTTTCCTCCTTCCCTGCCCCTCACCAATATTTTTAAGCCAAAGAGGAGAAATTGGATTAATATGAATAACGAGGGGAGAAATGAACCCTGAGGTTCATCGAGTGGTCATTGTAGATGGGAAGATGGAGGTGTTGTGAGCTAGAACTTTCCTGGAATTATTTGGGAGTGTGACACCTTTTCCTGCCACTTCCAAAACTGCTTGACCCCAAACTTGCCCTGGGACTCCTCAAAGGATTTTGATTCAATGATGGATTTTATAACACCCATTTTGAAGGTATTTTTCCAAGCATCATTAGCTCTTTTGACTTTCAGAATTCCTTACTTAGGCTGAAAGGCATTATTGTTATCATTTTTCTGATGAAGAAACCAAGTCTGAGAAATTAAATGTCTTTCTTGGGCCCATACAGCCCATAAGTGATAAAGTCTAGTGGAACCCTGGACCCTCCAACTCTAAGTCCCCTATTCTCTTAACATGACCTGACTAAATAACCACTCAAGGAGATGGTGCTGGAATTCCTCTGTCTCCTTCATGCCTCTATTTGCCTTGCCTTCTCTGCCAGACAAAAGATCTGGCCTCTCTGCAGTTCGCAGTAACAAGCGTAGTGCTTTACCTTTTCTCTTGTGAGCCATAGAGCTCTACTGGGCTACTGTGAGTAACCAGAATGGGACTACTTACATTGTTTTCTTTCTTCTTATTTACCCCTACCAAAGATCCAATGGAGAGAGCCTGGAAGCCTCTTCCTGGGACACATGTCATCCTTTGCATGAAGCTCAACTTCTAACAATGCTTTTAATCTTTCCTTTTCTTGGCATACAATGCTATATATGGTTTTTAAAGAACTTATTCATCCCCACCAAAGAGCATTCATTCTCTGTTCTGTAATTTAATTTCTGTCGTTTGACATTCATACATACGTGTGGTTGCTACTAACATCATGGCTCAGGATTAGCAGACATGTCAGCCAAGTTTGAAAGTCAAATTGCATTACACACAGTTTTTCCCTCCATGTCTCTCATTCAGTGATGAATATTTTATTGTACATCAAAATAATACATAACAATAAAAGTGCCTTGGGTTTATACAGAGCCTTTTTACTTCACAAAGTACTCGTATATTCACTCTGTTTCATTTATGTTCAGGGTGTTTGGCATGTTTCATAGGGCACCTGCATGTAAATAATTTAAATGTTCTCATACAAGTAGATACATGTATCAGCATATTTTTAAACTTAATATTCCTTCATCTAAGCTAAACTTTTCTTTTTTTCTCTGCTTTTTCCAGACTCACTTCTATCTCCATTAATTTGAAATTTATATGAAATGCTATAATGACCAAGGTAGGCAGGCTGTAATTTCAGAGTAGGTGGCCTTGAGCAATGTTATCCCACTCCAACTTGTGAACCATTCCTTCCACATGCCACTTTACGATCATGTCTCAGTGGAGACATAAAGATAGGACTTCTGGGACCTAGAATTAGCAAAGGAAGGTATAGTTAAGGCACTGAGACATAATAGCAAAGTGATCTACTCTGTTAATTATGTCTGAAATCACTTAGTACCATTCCTGCATCATAGGCACACATTAAATATTGGTTAAATACAAATCTGAAACACTTTGCTAGGGTCACCATTGGCCTAAAGCTTCTCTCTTGTTATGTAAGTCCTATCCAGTATTGAAGTCCTTTCTCCACTTCTATCTTCACCACCTTATCCTTCCCAGATTCCTTTGGTGCATTTTGTTTCTATGTAGTCATTTCATTCAACAATCTTTGTTGATTGCTAAGTGTGGTTCTTAAGTCATTATCAAAACAAGCAATGCCCCCACTTTTGTGAAACTCATGTCCTGGTCAGGAACTGTTTGATTACAATAAAATGAAACTGACTCAAGCTAACAAAAGGGGCAAGTCATACAATTCAAGGATGTGAATATGGCCAATACCCATGAAGAACTAAATCTGAAATTGGGAAGTCGTTAGAGATAAAGCAATGGTTCTTTCCCCCTTTTCCTTTTGCTAGAACATCATGGGCTTTTGTGTCTTTTGTTGTTGTTGTTGTTGTTCATGGAAACATCATGATTCTCTCTGTAGACTGGTTTTGTGCACTCAAGTTAAACATAGTCAAGATGGTTGCCTCAGGGCTCCTGGGTAGCGCAGTCGTTAAGCATCTGCCTTCGGCTCAGGGCGTGATCCCCGCGTTCAGGGATCGAGTCCCACATCGGGCTCCTCCGCTGGCAGCCTGCTTCTTCCTCTCCCACTCCCCTGCTGTGTTCCCTCTCTCGCTGGCTATCTCTCTGTCAAATAAATAAATAAAATCTTAAAAAAAAAAAAAAAGATGGTTGCCTCAGCTTGACTTCATGTGACCTCCCAGTTGAGTCTCTGAATTCCTGGTTCTCATGATTGGTCCCATCCACCCAGTGGACTGACTCCATTCCTAGACCAAGTGCATGATGCTGCTCATGTGGCTTGTGGATTGACTATTTCAAATTGCCATTTGAGTTTTAAGCTTTGGGACTTCCCTCATAATAGATCATGTTCTTTCCAACTGTCTGGCATCTCCATCATTCTAAGCACCAGTTGAAGATGCACCAGAAAATGTCCACAGAGACCTATATAAAGGTGAAATAGACTTAGTTTACAGCTAGCCAGTGATGTAGCCACATCAAATTCAGTGTCCTATTTAGACTTGGGATTCTGTAGAATTAATGTGTCAACTCTTGTGATACTTATTTTATATCCATATTGACTACTTTTGTTTGTACATGGAATTACACATCATTAAATAGCACCATTTGACTTGAGATAATCTAATGTATGAGAATGTGAGTGGGAAACTAAACACTTTAGTAACTAAGGAAAATTGCTTATTAATTCTTTATATCTTCTGGATCAGAGAAATTATCTGAAAAGTTAACTTTTTTTTCCAGCATTAGCAAGTTGCATGATGCTTTTCTTAGCCACTAAAATCTGAATAGCATTTAAATTAATATGCATTTTCAAGGTCATTGTAAAATTTCATAATTCTTTCAGAAAAAGTGTCTTAAGTTTCTGATGGTTTGACTAGAAAGTTACTATGGATATTTTAAAAGTGTGAACTTTAGAGACAGCTTAAGGATAACTACATGTGAATCAAGAACCCACTTTTTTTTTCCAGAAAGAATGCAGCACGTTGGTTTCCACACATAAAACCAAAATTATCTCTTCCAACAATTACACGACAGAATGACTCACATATATTGTAAAGAAATCCATAGATCCTGAGGAATGTCTACAAGAACACGTCATCCGACTTGCCTTTTTTTATTTGCTTTTTCACACTCTGGTTCTGGCTGCCCTGATTCTGTATCTTTGGATGTCTAATTTAGAACTTCATAAGGGACTTTTCTCTAAGAGCACTGGATGAGTGCCCTAACTCTTGTGAAGATACCTAGACTCACCTTATGTGGGCCTGACCCAGAATCATCATCTCTGTTCATTTAGTACACCTTACGTGATTCTATTGGCTATGGATTCTCCTAAATAAAAAGATTTTTAATAGGTATAATTTCACCATTTTTCTAAACTTTCTAATATCTAAATACATCCTTTGGCTTCTGATCATATTGTTTGAAACGGCAAAAATGTAGTATCAACTATGAATGTCAATTTCAGGATGTTCAATTAAAATAGAAATGAAGACAGGACTTAGTACATACTAGGTGATCCATGATAATAAATGATCCTTTCTCTTAAAACAATGCAAACATTGTTATTGGGCACTGTGACAGCATTTGATATTATGCCACTTTCTGTGGTCGTCATAATTCATTCTTAATTCTGAGAGAACAATATATTCATAGATTCCACAATATCTATTGAGCAGACTGTGGCAGTTTTAAAGGATCCAACAGAGAACCAGATATACCCTCAAGAAGCTATAGGAAGTGGATTAAGAATAGGTATAGGTACAGATATAAGCACAGGTATAGGTGTAGGTATAAGTATATATTGTTACTGGCTCGCACCAATGTTATCACTTTCTGGTGTTATCCAGACCTCTGGAAATAATCCACATTCATTTCAGGTCAAGATAAATGGAGCCAGAGACAGCTTTCAGCTGCTGAATATTAAAGAGGATGTTGAATTTCAAATTGTGTTCAAGTGTCAACTGGATCTTCTGCAAGGTTTTACACGGAGTGTTGTCTTCATTGCCTCTGTCAACCTATTAACTCTCTTTAGACATTAAATACCATTGAATGAGATCAGTAGTTATGGAGCTAAAAAAGAAAGGGTCCTATAGACCCATATAGCTTTGGGAAATAGTAAGTGGCTATTTCTTATTAATGATTTAGAAGCTTGATGATTTGGGGGAAAAATCCACAAAATTAGTTTAAAAAAATAAAGATCTAAATCTCTAAACCATGAAGGAAGTATATTACCTTTTATTCGATTTTGATACAGTAGCCTAGGAGGATTAGAATGAGCATGAACTCATTGTTCTAAAATGATGGATTTATACCATTTATTACGTAGAAGGTAAGGAAGCACACTTTTTTGGTAACTGTCATGTTATTTTTACTGCACTTATTTTTATAGCAACAATTAAGGTACCAGGAAAATAATATACAACACCCTATCTATTTTTTTTCAGACTGACCATTAAGGAAAAGAAAGGCCAGCACAGTTCCATAATGTTTGTTCTCAGGCACTGTCTAGACTGCATCTTATTCCAAGAGTCTTCTCAAAGATTTATGATGAACTTTAATGCAGGCAGCAAGCACTTTTTGTTCAGAGAAGATCAAGGCCAGGAGTGGAGGGGTTATTGTCTTTGTGATACAGCGTTGTGTTTGGTTAGGATCTCTCAAAGGTCATCTTATGTTCTCATATACACCTTGTCTTTCCTCTACCATTTTCACTTGGTCTTATCTTTCTCTTCAACAAGAGAAAGTGCTTCCTGTAGTGAAGTTGTTAAATTGATATGGATTACATTTTTCAGTTGAGTCTTTCTTCCTTCTGTATCATGTTAAAAGAGAGAGAAGGGGAGGGAGGGGGGAAGGAGATGAGGTGTGATCTCTCTGCTCTCACAGACTTTCTTCCTTTCCAAATGTGAAAAATTATTATTCTCTTGCATGGTGCCTGGAAGAATGGGTCTGAACAAATTTTAAATACACTGGAATGACTTGTTCCAACCAAATAATCAGTGTGTGTAATCCTGTCTCCTTTGGTACACTTCTCTCCATTACACACAGTTGTCGTGGATTGGGTGTATAGCAGTTCAAAGAGTACAGGACAAAGTACAAACTTTAAGGGCTTTTCTTTTTCCAAGCAAAATCTATAAATGTCCCGCTTTCAATGCCTTGCCAAATAATCTCATGGAACAAATGAGTTTTTCAAAAACAGAAAAGAATGCTCACACTTTGATAAAGACAACATTGGTAGCAGAAAAGACAGTCTTTCCCTGGTGCTGGGGCACAGATTGTACCAGAAGCTGGGGAAAATGTGTGCCAGATTTGTCCCCATGAGCCTGAGAATCCCAAGCTAACTGAAATCATCTACTCATTATGCCTCCCAGCCTCTTGCCCCCCATCGGGCCTCATGCTGTGGTCCCTGCCCCAGGAAGCGGAACCCAGTCTCCAAGTGATTTCCCACAACTTTCAATTGCCTTATTCAGTGGTTATAAACTTCCTGATTACAAAGGGCTCCTCTTACCACTTCTCCCCACGAGTCCCCAATATTGAAAGATTTCCTCTGCCAACAAATTGTATTTCTGAAGTCATGATACATATTCTCTACTAGCCAGGGTCATACACGACAGCCAAGTTGAGCTTCTGAGTGCCATGGAAGAACCAGCATTGCCACATCCAGTTTGCAAAATTTAAGCCAAAACCAAGCACAGCTAATAAGTTTTTCATTATTCTGCACAACTTGTTTGAGCATAAATGTGACTTTTTTATTAGGTACCCTCATGTCTCCACTATTGCATTCATGAGCTCTCCAGAGAAAACTTCATTCCGGGCATGTGTTTTCTTTTCTGGTTCTGGATGGTGAAGTATCTGTTTTGAAATATGGTCAGACCTGGTTTTAAATTTTGCTAACTTAGGCAAGTTATTTTACTTCTCAGAGTAAGAACTGAAGAGAAAATATATGAAGTACCTACAACAGTGTCTGTTACATAATGAGCATTTAATCAATGTAGCATTTTGCAAATGATCTACCTATCATTCAACTGCCATCATCATTTCTTCCACATTTCCTGGCATATATCCTAACAGTTTTTACTTTTACCAAATTAATAATTAAATACTTTATTGTAAACATTGTGAGGGCAGAAACTGAGTTAGTTTTTGGATTCTCGGCAGTGACAGTGTTATTTAAGCATAAAGAAAGCAATCAGTATGTTCTTAGTGATAGAAAAATGACTACATTTAAAGAATGATGAATAGTAGTAAGTAATCTATTACTTGATAATAATTATAATATACACAGCTGTATATGTATAAGATGCACAATTAAACATTAAAGTAAACCACTAAGCAAAGCCTCCATGAATAGGAGATTCTGACCCTTAGAGTTGAAGGAGTGGCTCTGATTTTAAGTGTGTGACATCATGAATTAGGTGACCTGTGATAGTAAAACTACCTGTAGTGGGAGCTGGAGAGATAAAAATGAGTTCCATTATATGCCAGATAAATTCTAGGTGCTAGAGACAGAAAGTGTAAGGTGGATGTTTCCTGCCTTTAGTGAGCTTACAGGCAAATCGTAAAAGAGACACATAGTTAAATAGCTACAATAGAGAAAGAGAAATGCAATGATGGAGCTGTTCCCAGGATGCCACAGGTGGGTGGAGCAGTGGGTGGGGAAGGGACCTGGTTTCTGGGAGGGGTTGTGCCTAGGCAGAGTGTGAAAGAGTCAGTAGGTTAGGGAAATTGGAGGGTGAGGTGAGGATTGGCAGGGGTAGGGAGATTGGGGGGTGTGGAAGGGGGAGTGTTGGGTAGGACAGGGCAAGGTAAAGACATTTCAGGATAAAGTTACTCCACAAAATTAGGTGGAGATGTCATAGAGCCTTATGTTGTAGAAGACTTGGCCCCTCTGGATCTTATTAATGAACTTAACTTTATTCCATAGATAGTCGGTGCCCTAAAAATTTTAAACCAAGGAGTGTCGTGGTCAGACTGCATTTTGAATGAATCCCCCTGGTGGATCCGTGGGGAATAGACTTGAGGAAGACTGGACTGAGTCTGAGCAATCATTGAGGGACTCTCTTGGCAATTACAGTTGACCCTTAAATAATGTGGTGGTTACAGGCACCGGCCCTCTACATAGTTGAAAATCTGCATAATTTTGACTCCCCAAAACCTTTTTTAAAAAGATTATTTATTCATTTTAGAGAAAGAGCTCAAGTATGTGTGTGAGTGGGGGAGGGGCAGAGGGAGAGAATCCTCAAGTAGACTCTCCGCTGAGCAACGAGCCTGACGTGGGGCTTGATCCCACATCCCATGAGATCATGACCAGAGCTGAAACCAAGGGTCGGATGCTCAACCAACTGAGCCACCCACATGCCCTGACTCCCCAAAAATGTAACTACTAATTGCTTACTGTTGGCCAGAAGGTTTACTAATAACATAAAGTCAATGAAACTTATTTTATATGTATTATATGCTGTATTCTTAAAGTAAGTTAGAGAAAAGAAATTATTAAGAAAATCAGAAGGAAGAGAAAATACATTTACAGTACTGTATTGTGTTTGTAAAAAAAAAAATCCACATGTAAGAGGACCAGCGCAGTTCAAATCCACGTTGTTCAAGGGTCAACTGTGGTCTGAGGAACTGGAAACCAGGGCCATGCAGGTTGGGATAGACAGGGGGTAGTAATTTGGGAAATACTTAGGAAATAGTATCGACAGAAATCGGTGACTGGTGGGATGTTGGAATTTAGTTGAAAGAGGAGTTTAAGACAATTTGAAATTTGCATGGCTACTAACAAGATGATTTTAGCCACTGGAAGAGAGAATGCCAAAGGAGAAATGGGTTTGTAGTGGTAGAAGTGATGAAGTGAGTCTGAGATGCCTACTGGATGCTAGCAGTATTTGAGCCTAAGTCTCAGAGAAAAGATTTGGACCAGAGGGATGGGGTCACCTGCACCAAGAAGGTCAGGGATTTCACTTCTGAGATACCCCTGTGGCGTAAAGAATGACTGGTTGACATGGTTACATAACATAAGTAGGACACTGACCCAACGAAGTTAAGATCAGGGCCTATATATAACTGCTTTGAATTTCCTGGGGCTTTCTTTGAGAATTAGAAGAAGACGTCGACCCACAAATTTTAAAATAAAGAATGGCATCAAAAGAGTTCATTCAGTAAATGTATATCCACAGTTTAATATCTGAAAATCAGATATTTCTAAAGAGAGAGAATAGGGATTTATAAAAGGAAAGAAAGAGGGGAGTAGAGGGAAAAGAGTAGAGACAGAAAGGTCAGAGATCTCATGGGAGAAAAAGAATTCCTCTTTATGAGAATCTGAAGATGATCCTGGCCACTCGTTTGCAGAATGGACTAAAAATCCTGCAACTATCCCTATCTGTTGTTCTTCAAGTGGGGAAACTTAAACTTGTATGCAAATATATACCGAATCAATATTATATGTACACATCAAATATGCATGGGTCTCCATCTGGAAATTTCAAGGGTGTGTTCAGGTAGATGGCACTTTATTAATAATGAATTGATACAGTGGTGAGTCAGTCTCAAATGAAGGGCTCAGAAGGTGGAAACTACTAACTTTTACACTGTTGTATTTCCTTTGAGCCTTTTTGAGTTTTAAAATGTTTCTCAGGTCATACTTTTCTTCCTCATACACAGCCTCTGTACTCTCCTCTGAGGTGCCCCTCCCATGGGCCACCAGGCTTCTTTCTGCCACCAGTGGGCACCCAGCAGAAGCCCTACAAGATAAGGAGGGGCCGTGTAATGGTGCAGACCACAGGCTCTGAACAGGAGTAGACAAGTTTGGTTCAAATCCCAACACTGGGTCCTGGGCTGATGACTGTGGGCAAGGCGCCTTAATAGCTGTGTCTCAGTCGTGTCAAATTCAAAGCCAGGATAATGTCATCACTTACCTCTCAGAGCTGTGGTAGGTGAAATGAGAAAGATGTGGGTAAAACACTTAGCCTAATGTCTGGCAAGGAGTAAACACTCCATATTGAGCAATTGTTGTTACTATTACATTAATGATCATTTATATTTTACTATTACTTGAACTCCTGTGGGAAATGGGCCTCCAGAGTATAAACCACTTCCTTGTTGTCTCTATGAAACCCAAACTCCAAGGCTCAGGGACTGAGCAGGCTGGTGAAGTAAAGGTGCAGCCCCAGGGAACAGGGTAAGCCATGGTAAAAACAGATTGGTTTAGAATTGCCCAAATTGAAAACCACTGCCTTCTCTTGGCCAGATAGGAACCGAATGTCTTCATCACAATGAGACTGAAATGTCACGATACAGAAGAAAGACACAGTCACTAGGTGTTTTCTGCCCCTCTTGCAGCTCTTGTCAGAAACCTTAAGCCCGTCAGGCTGTCCCGGTGCTGGTATGGTCCCCAGTGAGCTGACTGCAGAGTGTCTGAGGGCTGCTGGCTACACTGGAGCAGGAGAGCACTGCTCCACTCCCTATCACTATTCTTCTTTTTCTGGGGCAAGATTCAATGGCAATTTTTGCCTCTGAAGAAATCCCCTTGCAACATTCTCTGGCTTTATTTGGGACACAAAGAGAGAAGTTTCTCTCTATTCTACTTAAGGAGACATACATGCGTAAGCTTTTTAAAAGAACCTCCACCCAGGTGGTGTGCGGTGTATATCAGTCAGTCCCTTCCAGGTAGCTGTGCCCACATCTTATGGGAAAGGCATTGGGACCGGTTGACAGAACCTTGCCTAAAAGCACTGATAACCTTTACATGGATTCCTGGGCCCGGAAAGTGATTTGCCTGAGGAACCCACAGTTTTAGGCTCCCACTCAAGATCTCCCTTGGCCTGCCCTATAATTGGAATGTTAGGGCACTGGGTGGAAGGAGGGCAGGCTGCATTCTGTGGCTAAATACCCCAGGCTTTTCCTCCTGCACCCTCTCTCTCCGTCAGCCTCCCTGTCCCTCTCCTTTTTCCTCCCCTTTCTCCTTTTCCACCACTTCTCCATCTTATTGGATAGGAGTGCCTTATGTTCACATCTCCCTCATCAGGCTGTTCCCTTTTAGCTGAATCTTAGAGTGATTTCAGGAAACTCAACACCTCTCCTGACCCTTTGCACTCAAGATTTAGCAGGCAGTTTGGGGTCACTACAGACCTCTCTAGTCTTTACCTACTTTATTTTTCTAGATTGTAGAACAAAGTGTCAGAAACATTGAACAAACATAGCATTGAGTAGCTCACTAAACCCATGGGCACATATGCCGATGAAGAGGTCACTCCTCAGGTCAATGGCTTGGATACTCCTTTTCTTAATGGTAAGCAATCACCAGCTTCTGGAATGTAAGTTTGGCAAGTACATTGTGGTTTGCTCATAGGAACACTTGTCACATCTGGAAATGCCTGTGATTCCTTAAGCCACCATATCCTACGACACAGTGAATGGGGGGGGGGGGGAGATGAAGTTAACATTGACCAAGCACCTTCTGAGCTTCAGACCTTCGATGGCACCTGTATCACTAAAGAGAACACCTGGGCAGGGGATGGGCCTAGTGGTGACTCTTGGCTCCATGATTCTGGGTTCAGACCATTCTTGAGACTCATGTTTAACCCTTCTAGCCCTTGACTTCCATGTTTGTGAAATGGTGACAGTAATACCTGATATAATCATGAGTACTGACTTAGATAATGTATGTAAAGGTCTTAACACTGTGTCTGATATTTATTAAACACTATGTGAATGGCAGCTTCTAATATTTTATCAGTGGATTTAATCCCTGCCACCCTGCTATGGACGAGGGCACTGGGGTTCAGTGAATTAGTGAAGTCTGCCCAAGGTAATGGAGCTATTAGAGAAGAGGCAAGGTGGGGTTGTTCTCAGGTTTTCTGACTCTAACACCATCCCCCCTGCTGGCCCAGAGCTCCTCAGACACACCTGGGCTGTGAGGAGGTACAGCAGCCCTGAGTGGGTGAGGACCCCCCTTGATGCCCGTGAGGACGAAACATGAGCAGAGTGGAAGGCAGGAATTGATTTCTTCCAAGGCTTTCCACTGGTGTAAATCACTAACCCTATCTGCCTGGGTGGCTCAGTGGATTAAGCATCCACCTTCGGCTCAGGTCATGATCCCAGGGTCCTGGGATCAAGTCCCATATTGGTCTCGTGGGGAGTCTGCTTCTTCCTCTCCCTCTGCTCCTCCCCCTGCTCATGCTTTCTCTCTGTCTCAAATAAACAAATAAAATCTTTAAAAAAAATTGTTAGTCCTGTTGTCTGCCTCTCCCTCTGCTCCTCCCCCTGCTCATGCTTTCTCTCTGTCTCAAATAAATAAATAAAATCTTTAAAAAAAATCGTTAGTCCTGTTGATGCACCTATCTGGTCATTTGTATGGCACATTTTAGTGTAGAATTTGAAGGCTTATACAAGTTAATAGTTTTGAATTCTAACACACTCTATTATTTAGAAATGAGAAATCCTTATTAAACTTAATTCAACCTCATTCTTGTCAGACCTTTTTCAAATAACATCTCATTGAGGCCAATAAACAATCTCACATGACACCTACACATACATCCTCAACAGATGTATGAAACGTCCTGTTGCCCTTCCCTCTTTATGTGTCCTACTTAGCACTCACCAATATCCAGGATTCTCTAGATTCACTTCTTCATCTTGTTGGCTGGCTTTTTCTCCTACTACGGTGTAAGCCACAGATACTGGTACTCAGTGAATACTCACTGAAAAGTGGATAAAGCATTCCTATCATTTTCCTTATGTCTGTTTACTCTTTGGCCTGACTATTCCACAGAACCAAAATTCTCCAGCTGATCCACTACCTCCCCCTTTTACAGTTTTCTCCTAAAATTCTCAAGAAGTTTGATTTCTAATCCATCACCTATTATGACCTCAAATAAACTGGTCAGTAAATGATACAGGTCTGTTTTGCTTTGGAAGTGTTGAATTTACTTCTCTGAAAGTTTTGGAAAAGGATGTTTAGTATTTCTCTCATTATACCTAGGGAGTTGAGACTTTAGGAAAACCAGATTATTTTAAAGGGGAAAAAGGAGAGGGAAGGAAAGATGGAGAAGAAAGGGTTGTGGACCAGGCATCAGAGTACTTGGGTTTTCATGTTGACAATTACTGGACATGTGACTTGGGAAAGCATCATAGTACTTCTTTGGAATTAAGTTTCCTTCTGTTGGAAACAAGTGGGTCGGCACAGATGACCTCAAAGTTCTCCAAAGGTCTAACTTTCTAGGTTTTACCCCATACAGATCTAACCAGGTCTGACATTCTCAAGATAACTCAAAATGTGTTTTCTAATGTCAGGGACACTTTTCAGGTTTACTTCTTTCTGTGGTGGTAAAAGGATTGTCTTCTTGTACAAGTGTAAGTATTGATCCAACAAGGCTTAGCTTAAAGATCGTCTATTTTGAGTTCCTTTGCACCTAAGCCAACCCTTCGTTTTCTGAAGAATAATAGAAACAAAACTGTCAGGCTTTTCAAAATTGATGGAAGCTGGCCTTTGGCAACCGTTCAGATTTGTTCTCTAGGCTCATGCAAAACATGCAAAATAAAGACTCAAGCTTTCTTTGAAAATAAAATGGTTTTGAAACTAGGGGATTTGGAAACAGGCAGCTGAGCAGATTTCCTTCTGTAAATACCACATTGACTCTCCATGGGGGATGGGAAATACAAGCAATTTAAAAATAGGTTTTGGTTATTAATAGACTAAAGGGTCACTCTTGTGGAATCTGAGACATTGCTGGTAATATTAACTCCTCTCCACTGCAGAAGAGAAGACTTGATTTCGGGAAAAAAAAAAGATATATTCATACAAAGTATCTCCTTTTATTTATTTATTTTTTAAAGATTTATTTATTTCTTTGATACAGAGAGAGACAGAGGGAGAGCATGAGCACAAGCAGGAGGAACGGCAGAGGGAGAGGGAGAAGCAGACTCCCTGCTGAGCAGAGAGCCAGATCCAGGGCTGGATCCCAGGACCCCGGATCATGACTCAAACCAAAGTCCTGACTGATCCACCCAGGCACCCCTAAAGTGTGTCCTTTTAGATTGTAATCAGTCTTTATCCATCTCTTGGAAAAGAGAGCTATTAGTTTTATTAAAATGAGAGGTCATGAGAGCGCTAGTTGGGGAACTTTGATAAGCAAGGTCAAAACCAACATTTCCCAGGTATCTTCTGAAAACTGCCTTAGATAAATTTTAAAATGAGTTTGATTTCGCATAGTCTTAATGGAGAACATACATGTAAATATTTTATGAATATTAGTAAGCACACAGGATGTTGATGAGTAAATTATTTTTAATGAAACATGTTAAACAGAATGCCATTGACATTGATTAGGCATCTTCTCTGAACAAGTCCTTCATATAAGTTGCCAAAATTAATCCATACAACAAGCATGTAAAGGAGATATTATTTCTCCATTAAACTAATGGGAAAGATTGGGTAACTTGCCTGTGACCAAATAGGTAATGAGTGGTTGTTGTAGACTGAGTGTTTGTGGTTCCTCCCAACCCCCACCAAATTGTTATGTTGAAACCCTAACCCCCAGTGTGATGGTATTGGGGGTAGGACCCTTGGGAGGTGATTAAGTTCAGAGGGTACAGCCCCCACAATGGGACTAATGTCCTTATAAGAAGAGGAAGAGAGATCAGAGCTTTGTCTCTCCATAAGCACACCCAGCAAGAAGGTGGCTATCTGAAAACCAGGAAGAGAATCCTACCAAGAACCAAATCTGCCAACACCTTGGTCTTGGATTCTTCAATCTCCAGAACTGTGAGAAAGAAGTGCCTATTGTTTAAGCCCCCCAGTCTGTGGTATGTGGGCCGGCAGCCTGAGCTAACACATTGGTAGAGCTGGCATTGCAACCCAACTCCATTACATTTCAAAGTCCACACCAACAAAGACATGGAATTAGGAAGCTATCATGGGCAAGGGGGTACTGATAGGATAGATGGATGTCCCAAAGGACTGACTTCAGATTGTTACAGACCAAGCACCTAGCATCTGATGGTGATGAACTCCTTTTTCACCGAAGGAGAAACCCCGAAAGTGGGAGACACCTGCCTAGGTTTCCCTCTTTCCTACATGTGTCAGCACAAAATCAGGCTCTGTGCCCTGCAGCATCTCCCTTTCTATGTTACTTCAAAGCTGTCCCTTCTGACTAGCCTGACCTTCCTGCCTTAATCCCGTGGCTTCTCCCTCCACTGGTCTTCCTGCCTTCAGTCCATCTTAACCCTGGAGCCATCTCTTTAAAACTAAATATGATTTATGTTACTTTCCTGCTTTAAATCCTTCACTGGTACAAGGTCCACGGGGGAGGGGGTGGTGTCAGTGTCCCACTATAAGAACACATGGTAATGGAGGGGTTGACAGTGTCAGTGTGGGAAATACAGCCGCCGATCACAAGGCGACACTGTGGGCTCTGCCCTGTGCCCCATGCATTATGTCTCCTTTGCAGGACTGATGCCATTCTTCTCAATCCCTCCCCTTCTCAATTCCTCCCCCAATCCCTCCCTCAATCTCTCAATCCCTCCCCTTGATCCTAAACTCTCTTCTGTCCTTAGGATTGGCCAGATCTGGTAGGCAGGTATGCTTTTCTAGGTAAAAAAGCAGAAATAAATACAAAAATAGATCATTAAGATTTTGAAACTGAAATTGTATGCAAATGTAAATAATGCATATTTAAAGTAATCACTGGTAATGCTATTTATGTAACACTCTTTCACCCAAAGATGCCAAAGCAGTTTACAGATATTTTCTTTCTAATCTTCACCATCCTCCATTATATTCTGTGATAAATGCAGTTTCAAATCATGAATTTCTTTCTCCCTTTTACCTTCCACACCGTTACCGGGTAATTTGTTGAGTGACTTAACATAGGCAGCTAGGTACTTAACATAGATGCCACATGCAAGAATCCATGCCTTTCCTATGACAGACCAAAATGAAGCACTCAGCTGTAACGAACGCCTAAAACAGACTATCAAGCCACACTCAGGTGTGCAGAAATGTACCAAAGGCCCATTAGGGTCACTTGTCATTTTCTTGATTGAAATTGGGAAAGTAATAATTATCAGCCTGTTGAAGGCCAGAGCAGCCTCCACACGTGAGTTGTTTTGTAAAAGCTTGCTACTTCCTGCCATCCAGAACAGGCACTGTGGCTAAGGCACAGTACTTCTGGGCTTCACCTCATCTGCCTCCTGACGTTGCTTGCTATCTTTTATTTCTCGCCCTCTCCCTTGCTTATCTCAATCCTATTACTCTGGCTTTCTTCTGTTTCAAGAATATACTAGGCATGATCTTGCCTCAGGACCTTTGCACTTACTATTCTGTTGGCTGCTTTGCCTTTATTAGTACCTGGCAGATTTTATGCTTATTTGTTTATTATTCTTTTTTTTTCTGTTTCATAGTAAAAACTCCATGAGAGCAGGGATTTTGTCTATTTTTTTTTTTACTCTTGGGTCCCCTAGTGCCCAGAACTGTGCCCAAAATGTAGAGGCCCTCAATAAGTATTTGATGAATGAATGAATATGTGGATAAACAGATGGCCCCTGACTAACATCTGTGGTGTAATTAGAATCATCAGTACATTTATTTACATGTGTGCTTAGCCATTTGTAGTACCTTAGTATATGAAACTGTTAGAATTTCCATAAGATTTGTAAATCTAACTAGAACCCATGTAAAGGGAAGATATTCACATGGTCTACAAGTTGTCATCAAGGCAGAAACTTTTATATTACTAGTGTGCAAATTGAAATAATCACATGAAAGTGATCATTTTTCATTACTCCTCCTCTGTGTATGATTGTTTCTGTCTCTACAGAGTAGAGTCCATAGAATATCTGGACGCACATACACACGCATAACATTCATGGTTTGTAATTGCTTCTGAAGATACAATTTATTATTTTTTTTAAAGATTTTATTTATTTATTTGACAGAGAGAGAGACAGCCAGCGAGAGAGGGAACACAAGCAGGGGGAGTGGGAGAGGAAGAAGCAGGCTCATAGCGGAGGAGCCTGATGTGGGGCTCGATCGCAGAACACCGGGATCACACCCTGAGCCGAAGGCAGACGCTTAACCGCTGTGCCACCGAGGCGCCCCTGAAGATACAATTTATGTCTTTGAAGCATTCGTTTTGGCCACTATGTTGGTGCTCACCGCAGGACATTTGCTCTTCCATTGTACTACCAACCAGTTTCTATCCTTGGTCCATCAAGTAGCGTGTATTACAGCGAGCAGGGCTTCAGTACTGACAGATGAATTATGTTCCAGAATGGGAATCTGGTGGTCTTCTCAGTTCTGTGTGGGGAGGGGGGAGGGGATTATATATATAATTCTGAATGTAGAAATCCTCCATCATAGGGACCATTGGCAGATTGTCATCTCTGCTGAGTATTTTCCAACATGTCAGGAAATAAGGACTAGCAAGTATGTGTCACATGAGATCTACAATTCTTCAAAACATGCGTTAGATGTGTGCCTATTTGAAGGCCAAACCCAGTTTTGCGTCTATGCTATTTGGAAGCAGCTATGAATTATGCCCCCACACGGCCCCCAAGGCTGGTCTCAAAGTGTGCCCATCCCAGCAGGACCTCCCAAAGGCTAGAGCTGGATTTGAAGGGTGGAGGGAGTTATCCAGAGAAGGAAAGAGGGAAAATAATTTGAGACGGTAGAAAAATCATGTTCAAGCTAAGAGTAAGAAGTGGAAAATTATAGGCCTGATGGTCTGGTCTGATGAGGCAACCCCAGGAGCAGTTATGAGACCAAGTTGTCAGGAGGAAGGCAGAAGAGTGGAAAGAGAAAGCCCAGCATTTCAGTGGTCTGTGCTCGTGAGCTGCCTCTTTACACACTAGAGTGTCACATAGCACTGGACAGGCCTGCCTTAAAAGGCCACAGTGAGGATGGTCACAGATTTCATTCGCAAATGGGACAATGGAGCAGAAAGGATGCCTGTAACACTAATGAAAGGACCCCAAGAAAGGAGGAGTGTTCAGCTCTTTCAAAAGAAGATAGAAATTCAATATACCCTTGAAAAAATTGAAGACCAGGGTCAGTTTCAACCAGTATCAAATATAGGGAAAAGGGGAAAAGAAATTTTCTCAAATACAAGGTCAGAAATGAAAGGTTTTGTGACTTTCTGGATGGTGTGGACATGTATTGCAATTAAAGGATCAGGAAACTGAGATTCTCTATCAGAGCTATCACCAGAACAACCATCTACCTAGTCTTCTATCACCAGAACAACTTCCTACCCCAACCCTCGTCCCCACCCTGGGCCAGTTGATCCTCTTAAAGAGACATAGCTTTTTTTCTCTGAGTTTCTTTTATTCAAACCAGGTAGAAGGCACAGATTAAGAAGTTAATACCATGTCTAAATATCATGAACATCTCATGTCTGTGGGATAAATTGCATGTTCTGTATGTGGTAGTGTTCTAGCGAGAAGAATTAGGGGACTCGTGTACAAACAATGATTGTCAAAATGAATTTGCCACATCTTCTCCCAACATGCAGGGAATAGATCAAAGAGGAGGTGATATTTTAATAACTGCTGGAACAAAGAAGATGGACTTTGAAGGGGATGGGGAAGGAAGCATTGTGCATGTTTTAGTATAACCAGAGCACAAAGATGTGAGGATATGAAGTGGTTACAGGAGGACAAGGAAGAGAAGCTGAAGACCAGTGGGGCAAAATGTGAGGCTCTGACAAAAAACTAAAGTATAACTGGGATTATTCAAACTAGAGACTAAAAATATGTGGGTTACTATATAAAGGCATCCAATGTCTATCAGGTATTATAAATAAAATAAATGAAATTTGAGCACACAAGGAGACTAAATGCTGGTATAATATTTATGTGACACTGTACAGGTTACAAAGCATGTCTCTACATTATGTCTATTTTTTTTTTCCCAACAACGCAATAGAAATATCCTCACTTTACAGTTGAAGAAGAGGGACCCAGGAAAACTTAAGTGACTGTCTCTAGGACACAGAACCTGTCTGTATTAGTTAGGAACATGGGCACCTGGGTGGCTCAGTTGGTTGAGCGTTGGACTTTTAATTTTGACTCAGGTCATGATCTCAGGGTCCTGGGATTGAGCCCTGTGTAGGGCTTTCTCCCTCTTCCTCTGCCTCTCCCACTGCTCACACACACTCTCTAAAATAAATTTAAAAAAATAAAATAAAATTATAGTTAGGGTCATGCACACTAGCTGTTGAAACAACTCCCAAAGTGAAGTGGTTTAATAGACAGAAGCATATTCCTTGTGATAGATGATGATAGGTAGACAGATGATGATAGATAGATAGATAGATAGATAGATAGATAGATTGATAGATGATAGATAGATGATAGATAGATAGATGATAGATAGATAGATAGATAGATAGATAGATAGATGATAGATAGATGATAGATGATAGACAGATGATAGATGATAAATAGATAGATGATAGATAGATAAATGATAGATAGATAGATAGATAGATAGAGATGATAGGTAGATGATAGATGATAAATAGATAGATGATAGATAAATGATAGATAGATAGAGATGATAGATAGATGATAGATAGATGGATGGTAGATAGATAGATAGATAGATAGATAGATAGATGATAGATAGAATTAGCTACAGCATAACTAAGAGATTTCAGGCATTAAATTGTAACCAACCTGTTAACAAGGATTGTGATAATGTGGTGGGCTTATGGATTTTATTCTTTTTATTCATTTTTTTTCCATCTTTATAAAATAGTTTTATTTTTATAATGAATATAATTGACAAAATGTAATCCTTTTATCACTTTCTGGACTTGGGATGACAGACCCGTGTAAGAGCCTCTTCTGCCTTTTGCTTCTCTCCACGTTGTCTCTTCTACTGGAACATATATGTTCTACAGGAAGAAGGGTGCTATCATGAAACATCTGTTGACCCACTGAATAGTTTGTAGTTATGTATAAACTGAGACAGCCTTGTTTCTCTGTTAAGTGGTGTTAATTTAGAAAAAAAAAATCCTGACTGAGAAATAGAAGAGAAGGCAAGGCCATGAATGGAAATGAGATTGAGAGATTAACTGGAGAAAGAAAATAGTTCAGTTTGCTCTGCGCTATATTGGATGCTCATTACATCAACTAATGGATGATACATAATTATGAAAAGACATTGTCGAAACAGTACATGAGTCTATTGATTTTGCCATCACGAGTACATTATTCTCTTACCTTCATGAGATTAAAATGAATGGAGGGAGTAAGAAGATTCTCCATAAATTAGAGTCATTCATTTTCATTTTGAGAAAAAGAAAGTATGTCATATTTTCAGTATTTTAATTGAGATCTAGCATATAAGAACTTTATAAAGTAATACGAAGTAAAAAGGAATTTATTTCTATCATAATAGTAAATAAGTATAATGATAACCATAGTAGTATCAAGGTAAAATGTTGACGAGACTTGGCACCGTAAGGAAAAGACAGTTTGCAAGTGATGTTGATACTTCTAATTGTGTTGTCATAGATACTTTAATGTGTGGTATGTAAAATTACTGTACTATATAATCAGGGATTTTTTTTATTATTCAACAGATACGTACTACATACCTATACAAAATAAGGCCCTGACCCAAGCGGTACAGAAAATAAAAAGAATTTTAGTGTACAGTTCATGCCTTCAAAAAAGGTGATCTAATTAGGAAGTCAGTACTCACACTCATCATCATCCTCATCGTCACCATCGTCATCATCGTCATCCCAACAGTTGAGCTCTTACTATGTGCCTAGCACTACACTAATTGTTTTTACTGGCATTAAATCACGAATCATGAATCCCCACAACAACCCTGTAAGTGAGCCATATTTCTACTCCCATTATATAGATGAAGAAAGGGGGGTTGGGGAGTTCATCCATCTCTGTCAGAAAATACGTTGTTATACAAAAATACATTTCCAAATAAATGAAGAAACATTCAAAATCCCTACATTTGCTTAACCCAAATTGTTAGAATTATGTGTGAAATAAGAGTAAATTATCTCTGGAATGCCTGGTTGGCTCAGCTGCTTTGGCACCTGCCTTTGGCTCTGGTGGTGATCCTAGGGTCCTGGGGTAGAGTCCCATGTCGGGCTCCTGGCTCAGTGGGGAGCCTGCTTCTCTCTCTGCCTGCCACTCCCCTGGCTTCCGTGCACTCTATCTCTGACAAATAAATAAAATATTGAGGGGAAAAAAAGAGTAAATTATCTCTGAATGAAGACTAGGTGAATTTGCTCCAAAGTCATAGACTGTTGAAATAAATGTTGTATATTCTGGCAGCTCTGGGACTTCTAGTCATTGGTTTGTTTTTTGGTCTCTCCTCTGGTTCTAAGCCCTGAACTGAATGTTTAGTTTGTAGCATAAACGATATACTGTTACATGTGTTGTAAGAAGAAAACATTAGCAATACTTCACTTGCTGTGATTTATAATCACTAGATCCTTAGCCCAGGTTATACATTGTTTAATCTGGAATCATCAGTATGGCTTTGAAAGCCTTCAATTTTAGCCTCCATGTCAAAAATGTACTTCTGTATGCATGTGATGTTACCAGAGTTGGGGAAGGTGTGTATTCACTTTCCCAAGAACACTGCGTGCGTTAGTGGACAAAGAATGAGGACAGGAGGGATCGGAATGACAGCTGCCATCCAAAGAGTACATTATGTTTAACAGCAGGTCTCAGAGCCCAGTGCAGGGAAGCTGGCCTTCCTCATAAAGACAGCAGCAAGACAGAGCTACCATTAGCCTTCAAGAATCCATTCCTCTACAGCTGCCCAAAAAGCACAGATGAGTGGACAAAAGCCCAAAGGAATCCTGGAACATGGAAGCTGGCTACTTTGTCCATGGTGGGCTTTTGCATCTTTTCATGCCGATAATAGTGCTCAAGGACCCTATGCAAATTGGTAAATGAGTAAGCCTGGAGATCCCTGTTATAGAAATGTCAGTAAATAAGCTCTAGACAAATAAGCCATTAAGAGGTTCACGGTGCTTAGCTGATGGTACAACTGTGCTGCATTCTCAGAAGTGGCATTTCAGAGTCACAGTATGGCTGTCATTATCTTTACCTTTTATTTATAACAACTGGCCAAATATGAATTTCTCATTCTATGTTACCAACTCCTTGCTTGAACTCAGTATAAAAATAAATATGCTCCACTTAGGCATGTTCTGTAGAAGATGGACCCTTTTTTGTGGCAGTGAGTTCCCTGCACTCTGCTTATTCTCCTAGAAGGATAGGGCCACGTGCCTGGGAAGCTGTAGGGGGTTCATGCATCAGAAAATGTTAGATAAAACCACCTCTTAAGTCGACCTGGCTGTTAGGTGGCTCCCTGCTCTGTGCCTGGCCAGGCTGCTGCTCAGCACCCATTCCTGTCTTCATTATCCCCACCTCCCATTTTTGCTTTTGCTGAGATTTTGGCCACTTGGCGACCCTTTAGTCATCCTTCAAGTGGAGCTCATAAGCTCTGTTTAGAATACACAGTTCATAACCTGTGCTAAGGGTTTAGTGATTATAAATCATAGTAAGTGAAGTATTGCTAATGTTTTCTTTTTGTAGCATATGTAACAGTATCTCATTTATGCCACAAACTAACTATTCAATTCACAACTTAGAACCAGAAGAGAGACCAAAAAACAAACCAATGACTAGAAGTCCCAGAGCTGCCAGAATGTGCAATATTTATTTCAAAAGTGTATGACTTTGTTTGAAGCAAGTTCACCTGGTCTTCATTCAGAGATAATTTCCCCTTATTTCACACATATTCTAACAATTTTGGTTCCTGTCAGTCTGACACCAGTCAGAAGAGGGGCTGTTGCCCCGAAATCACCAATTAAAACGAGATGAAATATGGGTTCTATTCGTGTGCCCTAGAAGAATGGAGAGCATGCATTTTGGTGGACACTTCTTCCAGAATACCATTTTTCACTTTTTAATGCCATGAATATCTTGCCTGTCACTGAGCTTCAAAATTCCACAATACTTTTGACTGCTAACTCTTCTTTCTCACCCCCTGCCTCCCAGAAAATCATCAGGTCCCATATTCTTCTCTACTGCTTCCTTCGTGGTTCAAGAGAACAAAATCTCTCAAAGTTAATCATTGAATTATATAAAACTAAGAGAAGGAGAGAATTGGAAAGCAGAATAACAGTAACAACTATTACTAAATAAAGTAAGTTTTGACCCAGGGAAATAAAATCATAGAAGGCAAGGCTAAGTAGACATATCTTTGATGGTTGGTTTTTGTTTTAAGGGCTCAAAAAAAAAAGTAACAGTAAAGGTGGAGGAGAGGAGAAGATAATAGAAATAAATGAAGACCAACCGATGAGAGAAGCAAAGACTGTTCTGAGCTTGCTGCAGCAAGGGGGTCAGCCGTGGTATGGGCATTTTGGCAAACACCCAAAGTCAGACAAAGGAGTGGGAGCTGTATAGTGCCATAAAGGGACTCTTCAGGGATGTATGCCCTGAGTGAAGGCTGCTGGTGTGGGAAAGCTACAACTAGACTAGCTATTCAGTGATTGGCAGGAAAGCTTATGTGGCTTTCTCTGGTTGGTCCTAGACTGAAAGCAGGGACAAAAATTAGGGCAGCTGCCAGATATTAATCAAGTCCTGGCCATTTGGGGCTGATTGTTACAGAAGGTACTGTTTAGCTTCCTGGATTGTCACTAGAGATGGCAATCTGGCCTCCTGTGAGTCTGAGAACATGCTGGCATCCTGGGAGGGTTTGTCATCAATCAAGGGCTGGCTTCCAGGATAGGTTGCTGCAGGTTGTGAGTTGAAGTTCTGTATTTATATGTATTGCCTGGATGTTGTCCATGTGTATGTTTTGTTTCTCAAGACAGAGATGTGACCTGAGTTTGCTGTTTTGTCTGTAAACATGGATGTGGCAGGGAATGGGAGACAGAGTTGGTTAGAGAGGTATTTGGGGAGTGATAGACCCTAAGAGAAACAACTAACAGAGCGAGCAATAAGAAATGATGTAATGTGGGGTTCCTGGATGGCTCAGTTGGTTAAACGTCTGCCTTTGGCTCAGGTCATGATCCCAGGGTCCTAGGATAGAGCCCCTCATCAGGCTCCCTGCTCAGTGGAGAGCCTGCTTCTCTCTCTCCTTCTGCCTGCTGCTCCCCCTGCTTGTGCTCTCTCTCACTATCAAATAAATTAAAAAATCTTTAAAAAAAAGAAAGAAATGATGTGATTCTTTATGATGTAAGTAACCACAAAAGTGAGGGGGCCATCTCACACAAGAATACGTCAAGTACTTCCACTTCTATTAGGGCAAATAGAGAATGGACACCTTTTGCTCTTCAAATAAAGATTCAGAGTAAGTGGGTAACTCAAGAGTAACAAGCAAGCGGATAATGAATAAAGTATAGAACCATGTGAGCTCTTCCAGAGGCTGCCAGGTAAAGCTGTCATGTCGTGGGAGAGCCTGATAAAAGCAACAGGGGTAAAGGGGAAGACAGTCTGCAGAATTTGTGGGGTCCTTCATTTGCCACAGACCTCATAGCAATGCTCAGCTTTAGATTGAAGCCTACTTCCTAGATTACAGCTTTGGAACACTGTTGACAGGGTCTCAGCACTTCATTCCAGATTTCTGTTAATTGTCCATCTGTCAGCCTCAGCTCTGCCTCCAGGATCTCTCACCAAATCTGTCTTCCGCGCCTGCATGATCCGGTGTCATGCTGCCTCTCCCTTAGCTTCTGTCTCCCCTACCCCCGAGTCAGGCTAGCTCAGCAAACACAACAAGGGCTATGTTATGTTTAAACATTCTCATTCTCTTAAAATTTCCTACAGATGACATCTCTATGTTTAGCTGCAGTGATGGTGAATGGTTACTCTCTTCTGCCCTTTACAGAAGAATTCCAGGAATTATGTTTCAGAGTACATTTTAATTAGTTGTAGAATGACTTACTTTTCTCTATTAATTAATCATGTCTGGAGATAGCTAAACTATTGGACATAAACTCCTCTGATAAATAATACCACTGCCTACTTTTGGCCTGTTAACTGAATTTCAACAAAAATGCCTAGAATGCCTTCCTGTCTCTAAGGAATGTGCTGAGGTGATATAATCACGTTCAATGGAGAAAAGACCTACAGTATCTCTTAGCTGAATTTTTCCCACAAGCATAATAGGAATAGAATAAAATGAAAGCTATACGGCATCCGGAAAAGAGGTGTGTGTGTGTGTGTGTGTGTGTGTGTGTGTGTGTGTGTTGCTGTGCCTTCACTGGCTAATTATGTCTTTGTTAGCAAATTTGTTGTGAGTCAGTATCATCTAGTAAAGCTCAAAGGAGAGGGTACATGCCACACTCTCTAATTCTGAATTCTTGCCCCTGAGAATGAGGAATCCAGGAATAAAGCTTGTTTGCCCAGAGTCATTTCTTTCCCTATGTTCATGCATAAGAATTTCAGACTGAAATGAGGGCATTGAACAAGTTCAGTTCATATAAACAAGATGCAGATACAGATGATGATCTTGGGAATCATGAATCCAGGAATGTGGAAAACAAAATAACGTCAGTATGGCTATCACGAATAAGAGGTTTAGTGCTGTATTAGTTTGCTAAGGCTGCCATCACAAAAGACCACAGACTGGTGGCTTAGACAACAGAAATTTAGATTCTCATGGTTCTGGAGGCCAAGGTCTAAGATCAACGCATCTGTACGGTCGGTATCTTCTGAGGCTTCTCTTTGGCTTGCAGATGGTTGTCTGTGTCCGGTGTACTTACATGGTCTTCCCTCTGTGAGTGTCTGTGTCCTAATTTCCTTTTCTTATAAGGACACCAGGCGTATTGGAGTAGGGCCCATCCGAATGACCTCATTTTACCTTAATCACCTCTATACAACCCTATCTCCAAACATAGTCACATTCGGAGGTAGGTGGGGTTTAGAACTTCAACATAAGAATTTGGGGGAGACACATTTTTGCTTATAACAAGTTCCTCTTGCAGTAAAAGCAGTCTCCTTTATTGTGTGCTCCGGGTAAAAATAGGACTCCTGTATTGAAACTAATCTGGAATTACATCTTGTTTCCTAGGGAAATATGAGAATATTGGAATTCTAAAATCTTACTTTAAATTTATTAAGTTTATGTATTTTGCAGAAAATCTTTCTTATGAAATCTCTGTACAAAATATTTGAAAGACAGATATGTTTCAGTTTTAAAGAAAATCATTTTAATTTGGAAAGTAAAAGGATTCATCATTTCATATTTCTATTTTAAAGCATGTGATTTTAAAATATAACATCATATGGCTATCTTACATGCTGTTATTTTGGAAGACAGTGTGAATAGATTTTGTAGTGATAAACGTAAAGAGTAATTCAGTTTAAATATTTGAAAAAAGCAATATGATAATGAAATTTGATTTTTAATTACATAAGGAAAGAAAATTTAAATCACATGGGTATCTTTGACTCCTTGAAGATATTGTATAATAAGTATATTCATTTTGGGCTGAATAACACAAATAGCATTTTGGTTTGGGTGTAACCAAGCTAGAGAATGTCAGGGAAGGGTCTCTCTCTCTCTCTTTCAAATAAATAAAGTCTTTTAAAAAATGACTTTTGGTATTTCAGCAGAATATTGCTGTACTCCTCATGAATTTCTTGAGCATTTGCTCAGTTCAGAAAATTTCATGTGTCCATCAGTTTATTGAGTTCACTCCAAGTTTATCTAGTTTAAACTAATTAATCTAAATCACCTAGTGTAGAGGGTTGGTCTTAAGTAAAATTGTGAAGTGCTTTTCAAAGCCAAAATCCCCTAAAAATACCTCATCCTCACTGGAGGACCACTGGCTCTAACCATCCCACCTGGTACAGCATTTCTAAGATGTCCTCTTCCTCCAGATTCTACTTCATCTTGTTAGAAAGTTGAAGGTTGTTCACACTAACATTTAGAAGGCTAATTTACATATTAATTCTTCCAAACCTCCCTTAACAGTGTTGTTAATAGGATTTTTAAGGCTTCTGGCAAATCCATAAAAACAATTTCCTCCAATAGAAAGTCCAAAATCACTCCATACTGTGCCCCCCTAGTAACTGAATTACACTTCACACAGCATTTAAAATGCCTATATTTTCCTGAATCTTTTATATTGTATTTAACAGAATACTCTCAATGCTTAGTTTCATTGAAGACATTGGTTTGGCGATGAACACTGGAAAGCTAAAGGTGCTTTTTACCTGGAGAAATCAAGCTTCTCAGCAATAAATTTCACCCCCTCTCAAACAGCAGAGTTGGGACAAAATTATTCCTGTGGTCTGACAAATGCACAAGAAAGTTGCTTTTGCCTTTCTAATTCCCTTGCTTGAGTATTTGTACGATAGAGAGCAAATATAAAAATAGTAAGAACCAGTGAATAACTTCATATAGAAATCAATAACCACTCCTCATCGTTTACCTTTTCCACTACTTTTTTGAACACCCGGAAACCATAATGCGACTCTTCACATCAATTTGTAGATGGAGATGTAAAGATACGACCTAAAGTAATTTCTACTTCCTATTCATTCCTTAGAACCCCACAATTTCTGAGAGTCCTGCTGTGAAATAGTCAACCATTTTTCCTTACTGTTTTCTAAATAAGCAATTACAGATAAATTTGATTTATACTACTTCAGTAAATACTGGACACATTAATTGCTGTTTTTGAAAAGTCAAGACAGAAACAAATCATTGACTGTTATTCCA
Organism: Ursus arctos; assembly: GCF_023065955.2. Taxonomy (NCBI): domain Eukaryota; kingdom Metazoa; phylum Chordata; class Mammalia; order Carnivora; family Ursidae; genus Ursus; species Ursus arctos. The sequence goes on from NW_026623078.1 coordinate 14,930,914, forward strand.
TTTTGCAATATTTTTTTAAAAAGGAAATTTTATTTTTCTTGCAAATTCCAGAGATACATCCACATCTAGCATCTGAATTAGAAAAGGAAAGAACCAGTCAGACAATAGAAAAAATAAATTCTATTTTAGGCAAAGCTATGTAAACTGCAGTATTACCATGAAACATTTGTTTTTTGTAACTATTTATGGAGGATTTAAACTGAAGGCCTAGGCTTCATCTGCTGCCTCTGTGAATAGCTGAGCTTAACAATGCTTGGAGGAACCAATTAAAAGCCAGGTTGGATTATTGAGCAAGGCTTGATAGAATGACTGCCTCCCAGGATTTATGTCTAGATCCTGCCCTTGAGAACACTCACTCAGCTCCCATGGAGGTCAATATAAGCTGGAGACATGTCATATTCCAAATTACTATTGTTTATTATATGCATCTCTCAGATACCATCATTTGTCTCCTCACATCATTTATAAATCCAGGATCCTAAGGTTCTACTAATGGAATAGAACAGTATATCTAATGATATGCTATTTGATAACTATTTTGTAAGTATATATACATACTTAACCAACACATACCTCCTGAAACATTTGGGGCTATGGAGTAAGAATATAGATGGAGGCCCATGTATCATGTCTAAATATTTTAAAGTCATAAATTAATCTTACAAGCTATTAAACGAAATATGTTCTACTGTGTTCATCCTCGTACCTTGGTAAATATGCCTTCAAAATATCAAAATTAAAAATGTGAAAATATTGTTCCTGTTGCTTATATGTGACTGAAAGTCATCAAAATGTCACTGATGACTGAGCTTATTTATTAATGCACAAGTCTAAGTATTAGGCTCTGGACCAGCAACATTTGCTAAGTAATAAAATAAAGCATATGTAACTCACAGAATATTATATATTTATTCCAAAAATACTATTTTTGACCTTTTTTCCAAAAAATTCATGAAACATTGCTATAAGCAATATCATCACACAATTTTTGTTCTAAAGAGGACTACCAAATTAACAACTTTTCTTGGGTTACTGTAATTTTTATATACATTTTTCATTCATTTCAGTTTGTAGAAGTTTCATTCTAGTAAGCAAGTGCTTACTAACTGGGAATGTCAATAAAATTGTTAAAGCAATGCTTAGACTCAGAAATCATGCCCATAATCAAATATTATAATGGGTCATGTATGATACCATTATTTTTAGAATATTACAAAACTTTAATTTAATTACCTTCAGAAAGTACGATTTTCTTCACCTCTGAAAACAATTGCTGGATCCATATAGTTAGGAAAGAACTGGCCTGGCACATCTCTCTATAGCTATACCTACATATATACAAATTTAATATAATGATCTATTTAATATTTCCAAGTGTTCTTCAGCTTTTATGGGCAATTCTTGAGATACTAAGCTACTTCATGAGTATCTCAGGAACCATGGATTAGAACATGAAGAGAAGCAAAAGACAGAAGAAAAGAGAAAGAAAGAAAGAAAGAAAGAAAGAAAGAAAGAAAGAAAGAAAGAAAGAAAGAAAGAAAGAAAGAAAGAAAGAAAGAGAAAGAAAGAAGAAAAGGGACAGAGGGAAACAAAAAGGAAGGAAGGAAGGAAGGAAGGAAGGAAGGAAGGAAGGAAGGAAGGAAGAGGGAGGGAGAGAGCAAAGGAAGAAAGGAGGGAGGGAAACAAAAAGGGAGAAAGGAAGGAAGAAAAAGAGGGAGGGAGAGAGATTGGAGGGAAGGAAGGAAGGAAGGAAGGAAGGAAGGAAGGAAGGAAGGAAGGAAGAAAGAAAGAAAGAAAGAAAGAAAGAAAGAAAGAAAGAAAGAAAGAAAGAAAGAGAAAGAAAGATGGGAGGAAGGGGAAAGAAAGAGAAGGAAGGAAGGAAGGAAGGAAGGAAGGAAGGAAGGAAGGAAGGAAGGAAGGAAGGAAGGAAGGAAGAGGGAGGGAGAGAGGGAAGAAAAGAGAAAAAAAATGGACTTTAAGTAGTTAGTGGGAAATAATTCTCTATTATTCAAGAGCCTATTGTGTCCATGCCCTCTAAGATAAAGGACTCGAAGATTAATTCATTTTTCTTTTTTCTTACCCAAGGGATTCCCCTGCGCCAGTACTTTCCATACACCAAAGATCATCAATTCTGGCAGCAAAATAACACAAAACTTGAAGGCATTCAGCTGTGGTCTCCATTTGTCTAGAGAACACAGGCAAGCCCTGTAGAGAAATATTTCCCTGAAGTTTGAAAAATGTTAACCACAACATGTGTGTGCAATGCAGGGCTTGCACACACTCCTCTTTCCCACTTCTAAAATGCTGTAAAGTACTGATGCTCCGCCATTGACCTCTGCCATTGTATGTCTGTAAATTTACAAATGGTGCTGATGTGACAACGTTTTCAGTGACTCTGTTCTCAGTTTGGCAGAAATCAACAGAATTGTTTCAATTGTGATGTGCCCTTTTGCTCACTTTTTAGCTGGGCCAGCTGTGTTGAGGGAAACTTGTTATCCTCTCTCCTATATTTTGATATATTGTAAGTGATAAGGGCAACAAATTCTATAGTTTAGTAGACCAGATATCATTTCAACCCAATTGTCATATTTAACTGGTTTGAAATCTGCCACCGTCTGAGAAGAACCTTTATTGTCTGGTGGGGCCACCTCTTCAAATGCTAGAAGAGCAAGTCAGGGTGGTGTGCTGGGGACCACTCTCCCTCTCAACCTCATCACCCAGTGGGAGCAAGTCTTCATCATGAAGTCACACTTATTTCCTCCAGAATTGTGCCAGTTCCCTTAGCTATCATTCAGAAGCCTATAGAGAAATGACTAGATGTGGATGGACTAGATGCAAGTATTTATAATTTTTTTCAGAATAAAGCCATGCATTTGCTCTTCTCTCAAATATGAGCCAGTAGTAATGAAAGCATAAACTGACAAAGCTTTCTTAATTGGTTTTGGTGAGATGCATCATATTTCTAAAGGTAACAATATCATTAATTATGGTCAAATCATTTCCCCTTGGTTTTGTAATTAATTTTTGTGTTTCATTCAAACACAAGCTACCTGATTAGAGGATTACTGACTTTTGGAATAAAAATAAAGTCATTTTTATTAAGGTCTGTGTGAAGAGAGTGTAGAAAAGCATTTTAATGTCTCTGACCCAATGGTGTATTTCAAGCCTAAGAATTACTCAAAGTGTTTTTATGTTTGTTAAACTCATTGTTTCTCTTTCCATCTGGCACAAAACAGAGTTGGCTGTGTATGTACAGAGTCATCCCACATAGAACTGAGAGTATTGTTGTAATTTAGTAAATGTGTAAACAGGCAAATCCACTAGCTAAGCTTCTGTTGACTCAGGGTGTCCTGTTTCTTTTTCTTTTTAAGATTTTATTTATTTTAGAGACAGAGAGAGTGGGAGGAGGGGCAGAGGGAGAGAAAGAGAATCTCAAGCAGACTCCATGCTGAGCAGGGAGCCCAACTCGGGGCTTGATCTCACGAGCCTGAGATCATAACCTGAGTCAAAATCAAGAGTCGGATCCTTAACTGACTGAGTCACCCAGGTGCCCCAGGGTGTCCTGTTTCTTAAACGCAAACATTTGGTTGTGAACTCCTTGCCATTAATCAGCTTGTAAATAACTACATTATTACAAGAGAAGAAAATTTTCTTCTTGTAGCTCTCTGGTCATATGTGCTATCTATCCACTCATTTTTCCATGACATTGAAAAAAAGACAATGTGAGAAGCACAGCTTAAGCTTATACTTTGCTTGATTATTCTATTTTTTTAATGAGTGTATGTATAAGTATTAACTCTTTACTTTGGCATAAACATTCATAATCATTTTTAAAGGACTTACAGTCACTTTGAACTAGTAAGATATTTGGGATTTTTAGAAAATATTTGATTTTAGAAATGAAAGTAAAAATTACTCAGAGGCCATTGAATGATAATATGAGGTATCAATAGCTTTAATACAATTAATAGAAATTTGGAAAGCAGAACTAAATAATAACCATTGTAAATAAATATTAAAATATTATAATTACATATGGGTTTCAAGACAAAAAATTCATCCTCTTTCTGTTAAACATCAGAGTAAAATCTCCTAACTAACACTTCTAGATAGGTCTAAGAGGATTTTATTTGGAGTTTGAACTAATGGTTTTGTTGAAATGTACTATATAAAGAATTGCCTCTTCTATCACCTTCTGCTTTGTATTTGGGAGAAAAGACCAGTTTTTCCTGGTGGTTCAGGTTTCAAATGATAACAGATACCAGTGGAAAAAATAAAATCCTGATTTGTCTCTAGGATAATCATAGAACTTTTTTGGGTTTGAGTTCTTCTCTCTTTATGAGTTGGCCAATGACTTTCTTAAGATAAGATTTCAATATTAATTATTCTTTTGGTGAAAAAAAAGTATTAGGTTCATGATGATATTGGTCTACCCTAAACAATCATCCTCTGATCTCAGGTGAGTTGGGTGGTCAAAATTAAGTAGTATGTCAAATATGTGCACATACCATTTAGTGAAGTTGATTATTTTATTCTATAAAACTATTAGTTTCTCAGAGATATGGATATCATATATCTTCTCATAAAGGAACATAGTGAGTAGGCGAAGGGAGAGGAGGGACTCTAGAGGTCTAGGATGGGAAGTGAGAAATCTCTAATGTTAAAACTTGAATGAGAAAAATATTTATTTCAGATTAAAAATTTAGAAACTGTACATACCACTCATATTGAATTGTGAGCCTCACAGCCAATGTCAAGTTTTGCTAACCTGTAAGAAAAGAGGGAAATGTAGACATCAGGAGGAAAACTTATTATGATTCATTCTTGATTTGAGGTGGAGTGAGGGATTGATGAAAGGGAGTTTTTTAAAATCACTTCTCTATTTTTTATATTCTTTGGGCCTTGGCACGCTGCATCAAAAAAAATCCCCACGTGAACTTCTTAGTATGATTTTCTTCAAGAAAAGACTGTTTGAGAACTTTAAATCCAAACATCAACTGTAACTATCAGACTGCATAATGACAAGCAGGTTGGAATCTGCTCTTTCTTGGCTAAACCTGGATTATTCCTAAAGTAGGTTGGCAGAGTAACTGTGAAACTCACTAAAAACCTACTACGGCCGCATGGTTCTTCCCAGGTCTCGGGCAGTAGAAGCTACATCCCAGTGTCAAATCTGGGAAGTGATGGAGCACCCAAGAGGTTGTTCTGTTGGGATGGAGTCAGAGAGATCTGTATTCCAAACTAACTCCAGTGAAATAGTTCTAGTCATGGCTCTTTCTTATAGCAGTGTATCATTTTGGTTCCTTTAACAAATGTAATCATTTGTTGTGTTAGTATTACATCCCTGGCATGGTGTTAAATGCTTTATTTTTAATGACAACTGGGTGATTTGGAGAAGTAGTTATGGAGAAGTGGGCCTAAAGGTAGAAGATTCACTTCTGAATAACCACTCTGCTACCAACTGCTCCATGTCCCAAATAATTCCAAACTTCCCTGAGAATCAGGATCCCATCTGTCAACTTTACACATCCACACTTCCTTTAAAGGCTGTGATGTAGATGACAAATCTCTTCATACATATAAAAGTGCTGTATAAACTGTAAAGTGCTATCCAAATGTCAGCTGTGACTTTGATTCAAATTAATTCAGCAAATGAATGCTGGAATGGAAGCTACCATCCTGACTATCCGTGGCTATTTTTGTGGGGAATGCTGGTGAACTTTTCCTCAAGTTGAAAAAGCATTCCAGAACCTTCTTTTTGTAAATAAGTTCCAATAAAATGATAACTAACAAAATATTTATTTTTGCATATCCAAATGCACATTTTTTTCTCTATTAATAACAAAGGAAATTGTAGTTTCATCAGGGGCTTTCCCTGAAGCCTGTGTGTAACTCCCACTCACCTCAGGTCTGATGTGAGACCAGCTTGTTTCACAGCTGATGATATTGGGAAATTATCAGGAAAGAGAGAGGACATAACGGGGAATTTATCCTTCAGTAATTTTTTAAACTAGATGGCCAATGGCAGTTCTATAGAGCCATCACTTGACCCTACCAACCCTGCCACAGTTTCCCAATGAAAACTAGGTCACAGTAAAAGTTGAATATGATTGATCCATAGGTACAAAGTATATGCCTTCTCCTCTCCTTTTTCTTACTGATGCCTAGGGATCTATTTATCATAAAAAAAAAAAATAGAGATGCAGAGGATTGAATTATGATTAGGTGATGGCCAAGGTAGTGGGTTTCTTTATAGATGTCTTTTCTCATTTATTATGTGAGAAAATTCAGGAATTATATCAATAAACTTACTAAATTATGAAATTTGAAGCCTTATTAATATTTGTAAATGTGATTTTATTAAATTTTAACAATTCATCCCTTTGTTTTTTAAACAACATATACATATTTTTTCATAATTCCATGAGTCATAGATTCAGGAGCCTTGTAGTTCTGGCTCAGAATGTCTCGTGAGGTTGCTGAGATAATGTCACACAGGGCTGTATCACCTGAAGGCTTGACTGGAGCTGGAGGATTCACTTCCAAGACAGTAGAAATCATATGGCTGTTGCAAGAAGCTGCAGTGCTTACACATGGGTCTTTCCATAAGGCTGTTTGAGTGTCCTCATGACATAGCAGCTGGCTTCCCTAGGGTGAGTGCCTAAACAGAGCGTGAAGAAGGAAACCACAGGACCTTTCATGTCCTAGTCTTGTGAGTCACACATCAGCACTTCCACCATTTTCCATTCATCTGAAGCATGTCACTAAGTCCAGCCCACATTAAAGGCAGAGCTTATTAGTCTTCACCTATTCAGAAAGGATTGTTAAGGATGTGTGGTAATATTTTTAAACTACTGCATCAGCCTTAACTCTTTTTTTTTTTTTCACTTACAGTCCACACCCAATCCATCAGGGAGTCCTATTGACTCTATCTTTGTAAAAAATCCAGAATTCAACCCTCTGCTACTAACTCAAATGCTACGCCTGTCTAAGTCACTGTAATTTCTTGCTTTGCCCTCCCTGACCCTCAACCTTCAGGCTATTTTCAATGTAGCAGTCAGACGGATCCTGTTAAAACACAAGTCATATCACAACCCATCCCCCATGGAGTAGAAGCCTGGACCCTCACAATGATTGGTAATGCTGTGGTCCTCCTCCATCTTTAAACACAGCTCCTACTAAACCCACTGACCCCCTGAGCCCAGCTGAGTTGGCTGGCCAAAATTACATAGTACATCAAATAGACACACATGCCCATGAAGTAAAGTTGATTATTTGATTCTACAAAGTCATTGGCTATTCAGTGAAATGAACATCATTCATCCTTCCAGTGAGAAGGAGAAGGAAGAGGTGTGACTCTTGAGGTCTAAGATGGGAAGTGGAAAATCCCAAAAGTTAAAACTTATGGGGAAAAAATATTGATTTCTTAAAAAAAGTAGTAACACACAGTTTTGAGTGACTGAATGAAGAATTGAATTATTCTAGTTGAAGAGGGGTGTGTGCATGTGTACATGTGTGTGAAAGAAAGAGAGAGGAAGAATAGAAGGAATATATAGATGGTATATTTAGATAAAAACTTGGGGACTCCTTCTAATTGAAATGAAACAGGAAGGAAACTACTTAAAGAGTTTTTCTGTCTTTTTATTTTCTATTTCCTTATTACACACTGCTTCCACCTCTCCGTCAGAGGTGATTCAGATCTACATGCTGCCATAGTTCGCCTGGTCTTGGGCAGCATGCAGATGGCTTTGCCTTGCTCTGCCAAACTATAACCAAGGTTTATGAGCACATGGGGACAATTACTCTGAATTTTTCTCTCATGGTGCCCCCTCCAACAGCTGTCCTTGATGTCAGCCTACCACCTCTCTTACTTTATTCAAGGCAGTTGATATCACCTCCTCCACGACACTGAGAAGCAAGCATGTGTTTATTTTCTAATAGAAACTAGAGGGGACTCACAGAAATTCTATAGACACTATTGATTCTTCACCCACTGCAGGCATGGGTCTATCTTCAGGGGGGACTGCAGTACCTGGCCTGGGAATGATAGTTACATTCATGTCCCATAAGAAGAAAAATTGTCATAGGTATTGTCAAAGAGCCCCAAAGCAAATTAAAGGAGATTTTTCCCAGGACCTCCTATCTCAAGGTGACAGTTGCAAAATGAATGATTTTAGTTCTGAGAATGGAAGTGACAGAGAAAGAGAAAGGAGTCACACCACACCAAAGTGGGATTGTCTGGAAAAGTCAGAGGTTGGGGAGACTGGAGGTAGGCTTCAAAGGGAGACATGGGATTTGCAAAAATGGGAAGAAAAGGAAGACACCCAGAGGAAGCGTTCGGTCTTCACAGCCACTAGTGCACATTAGTCAGCATTTATTTTCATGTCCCTACTGTAAATGTACAGAATAGACATCTTTCAAAGGCGTTGTGCCAAGTGGCAGCCTCTTTGCTTTGGGAACACTGGGTAGGAAGTACTGTGGCTTCACGGGAATATGGGACTGTGAGGATTTTGCTCTGAGTGCTGAGCCCACATGGAGGCAGGAGTGAATGTCCTTGAAGAGGGGAGCTTTCCAACTGAAGGGCTGCATAGGTCCCTGGGCATGAGGCCAGCAGCCAGTGTCTTCTAGGAAACAGATCTACTCACCTCTCTGGCAATATGCCCTCAGCCGAAAGCTGATGACATCTGGGATGTTATGCTCTTTTCCTCTTTTTGTGGGATCACAGAACTTTTGAGTTTATTCCTTTGGTAAATGTGCATTATAGGGGACTTCCTCAGATGTGTTTAGTACCCACCTCCCATCAAGTAGGAGAGCACTTCTTCAAAACACCACGATTCAAAAATATTTAGATTCAAATGTTGAAGGGTCTATGTTGTAGGGAAAGATACATGAAATGACATGACACAGATTTTTGCTCAGGACCAAATTAATGCCTTCCAGAAGATTTGCCCTTTAAACTACAGTTTAGTCAACAAAGTTATTTAGTCTAGGGGGTTATTCACTTGCAAAAATATAGCATAGATTTGTGATACTTCTTGACTTACATTGTTTTTCATTTTTAGCATCCTCGTTTTTCTCCCCATGCTTTATAGATTCTTTGTAAACTAAATTAGTTCTAGTTCATCCTATGTCCATCCTGTGTGAAACGAGGCAGACAGATCTGGCTGGTTAGAGGCTCTCTGTTTTTGGTTCTCTGTAGACCATTGAAGTACAGAAGAGAAAGTTAGAAACTGAAGTGTCAAAACAAAGTATTTCAAATATTTATTGAAAAAAATCTCCAATAACCCAGGGAGCGCTTTAAATTAATATATATATATATATATATATATATATATACACACACACATATACAAGAACAAATCACCAAACATTTTCAGCCAATTTATATTTTCAAAAAATCAAAACGTAAGGGCACCTGGGTGGCTCTGTTGGTTAAGCGTCTGCCTTCAGCTCAGTTCATGATCCCAGGGTCCTGGGATCGAGCCCCACGTCGGGCTCCGGGCTGTTTCCCTCTCTCCCTCTGCCTGCTGTTCCCCCTGCTTGTGCTCTTTCTCTTTCTGTCAAATGAATAAATAAAATCTTTTTAAAAAATCAAAATGTAAATAGGCATATTAAAAGTGTAAAGGTTTGAATACATTCCATATACTAAGCAATCAGATACTGGTCACTGGAGATTTCAGAAGGGCAGTCTTATGTTGCTGTTAAGTTGAAGGCCATATTTAGAAAATCAGCATATTTGCATATTAGAGACTTTAGGTGCATCTACTAAGTCTGTAGTACTGGTGAGAATAGGCATTAGGAATCCCCAAATACTAGTTCTCAATATTTAAGATGCTTCTTCTTGAAACCTTAGGATTCTGGTCAAGGAACCCAGAGCAGAAGAAAGTCTTTTACCTAATGGGGTGGACAGAGGATCTTGGAAATGGATGCTGAAATGTGCTGTGGGCTCGTCAGGCCCTGCTCTACTAACAGAACCAGATACAGTGAGCTCATCAGAAGGCTTTCCTTGTAGACTAAAAGTTGTTCACTCTTTCAAGGAGAGACGGACAGCCAACCCACCTCTTTTCCCACCCCTATTCTCCCTAAGGGCCTTTACAAAGAATGCTGTTGGGGGGGGCTGACTTTGCTTGTGGGAATTAGAAGCTTTGTTGAAGCATATGGCTGCAAAAACCTGCTAAGCTAAAATGTTCAAAGAGACTTTCTCTGAGCACTGCTAACCCAAATTAGTAGGAAAAAGAGTAACTGACTTATTGTTAGAACCTGACCAAATTTCCTTTGCACAAGATATTCGCCCTTCCTTTTTCCACTCTAGTATCTAAGATTATGAGGAATTCTATCAGTATCAGGGACAGCGTGTCCCCACTGGGGGACATTCAGGATTCAATCACACACAAAGACCGCAACTGAGCTTTCAAGGACTCAGGGAAAGATCCCTGTTATTTGTGAAGGCTACAATGCCTGGTGACTTAATTTCAGACTTTGCCGTTTTGTGGTTGTTAAAAACTAATAGCTAAAGGTGTTGCCAAGAAAATTAAGGGATGTAACATTCATTAAATTCACTTAAGAATTCTAGGCTTAAAAACTTCAAAATCGTGGCTTCTACAATAGATCCTGAAGTTACTCTCTGGCATGAAACAGACATCACAATTCACTTGTAAAAGAAATTTCAGGGCGCCTGGGTAGCGCAGTTGGGCGCCTGGGTAGCGCAGTCGTTAAGCGTCTGCCTTCGGCTCAGGGTGTGATCCCGGCGTTCCAGGACGGAGCCCCACATCGGGCCTCTCCTCTGGGAGCCTGCTTCTTCCTCTCCTACTCCCCCTGCTGTGTTCCCTCTCTTGCTGGCTGTCTCTCTGTCACATAAATAAATAAAATCTTAAAAAAAAAAAGAAAGAAATTTCAGCTTCATCTTCCTAGTGCACCAAATAATTTTATATTCAATAGAATGTTGAAACTCAGGACAGAGCAAATTTTTTTTTTAAAAGCAGATGTTTGTTGTTTCCTCCAACTGCTATTTTTCCTATTGTACTTTAATTCATTTTTTTTTATTTTGAAAAGATGGTAGATCGACATGCAGTTGTAAGAAATGAAACAAAAAGGGAGATCTTATACTACTTACCCAGTTCTCCCCAGTGGAACACCTTGCAAAATTTGAGTACAATATTACAGGGTATTAACGCTGATACAATCAAGAATGTTTCCACTCACAAGGGCCCTCGTGTTGTCCATGTATAACCACACTCACTTCTTTCCATTCCCATCCCCTTATTTAAACCTGGCAACCACGAATCTGCTCTCTTTTTAAGAATGTGATATAAGTGGAATTTTGGTGATTAGTTTTGGTCATGAAGCATAGTTATGTGGAGATGCATTCAAGCTGCTCCGTGTATCGATAGTTTGTTCTTTTTCATTCCTGAGTAGTATTCCATGCCATGGATGTACTTCACAGTTTGTTTACCAAATCATTTCATGGTAAATTGTGTCTTATCTCTTTTTTTCTCTTTGTCAGTCTGGATAGCAGTTTGTCAACTTTATCAATCTTTTCCAAAAAAAAAAACAAAACACCAAACTTTGTTTCATTGATTTTCCCCATTGTTTCTGTTCTCAATTTCATTGATTTCTTCTCTAATCTTTATTTTTTCCTTCCTTCTGCCTGCTTTGGGTTCATTTTGCTCTTGTTTTTATAGGTTCTTGAGATGGGACATAAGTTATTGATATGAGACTCTTTTTCCTTCCTGATATGAGGATTTTTAGTGCTATAAATTTCTTTCTTGGTGCTACTTTAACTGTTTCCCACAGATTTTGAAATATTGTAGTTCATTTTCAATCAGTTATATGTCCATATATTATATATGTAATATATATATACTAAATAATATACATTTATCAAAAAGTATTTTATGTTATTTTATTTTAAAATTTTGTATTTAAGTATAGTTGACACACAATGTTACATTAGTAACAGGTGTACAACATAGTGATTTGACAAGGCTATATGTTATGCTATGCTCACTACAGATGTAGCTACCATCTGTCACTATACGTTGTGTCTAGTGTATACACTCTACACTATTATAATACCTCTGACTATATTCCCTGTGCTGAACCTTTCATCCCTGTGACTTATTCATTGCATAACTGAAAGCCAGTATCTCCCATTCCCCTTCACCCATTTTGCCCATCCCCCTACCCCCTCCCCTCTGGCAACCATCAGTTTGTTCTCTGTATTTACAGATCTGATTCTGCTTTTTGTCTGTTCTTTTTATTTATTCATTTTGTTTTTTAGATTCCACATATGAGTTACCATATAAGTTCTATACATTTTTTAATTTTCCTTGAAATTTCCCCTTTGACCTATGGATTATTTACAACTATGTTGCTTAGTTTCTATGTGTTTGTAGATTTTCTTATCTTTCTGTTGACATCTAGTCAATTCCATCGTGGTTAGAAAACATACTCATTAGTGTCACCAAATGCCATTTTTCCTGTTGTCTTTTAAAATCCAAATGGTTTAACATAAGCTCTTTTTTAAGAAGAAGGAACAAATGTGAAATTGTAAATGTTCATTTGTAATAATTTTTTCAATAGTTCTTGTAAGATAAAATTACTAGAAGTTCTCTTTTTTTGGTCATGACAAACTGGCTACATTCTGGGAAAGAAAATGTAAAACAAATCATAAATTTCATCCTCAGAGGTGCTCAAATTATGAGAAATGATTTATATGTTATTAAAACTATATGTTTTATTTATTAAAAATTATAGGATTTCAGTAAAGCAGATTTTTTACTTTTATCTTAAAAAGAAACTGGAAAAGTTTCATCCATTTTTTAAGAGAATATCATATTTCACACAGTTTTCCTAAAGATATCTTTATGTACTAAATGTGCACTATTTTTGTTTGTTTGTTTCTTTGTATAGATGGGCATTTACAGTGTCGCATGAGAAATCCGAGCTCAGGATATTGATTTGATTTATTCTGTCATAATCAACTTGATATGGTAAATCCGGACTAATAGTTGGAAAATAAAATACTCAGGAAAAAATATCAATTCATTCTTGATTTGTTTATACCTGAATTTAAGCTATCGATTATAGTTATCATCAGATTAACTTCTTGAAAGTCCCATCAACATCTAAGCTTGACTTCTGGAAACACTAACTCATTAAAACCTTCCAAACCGAGGACACTGGGTCACAGGAATGTGAACATTTGGACTGACACAGAATCTTCAAAGCCTTCTATCAACTTACCTCACTGCATCTTCAGTTTTATTTCTTTTTTTAAATAATTTTTTATTATGTTATGTTAGTCACCATACAGTACATCCTTAGTTTTTGATGTAGTGTCCCATGATTCATTATTTGCGTGTAACACCCAGTGCTCCATGCAATATGTGCCCTCCTTAATACCCATCACCGGGCTAGCCCATTTCCCCACCCCTCTCCCCTCTGAAGCCCTCAGTTTTATTTCTTACTATCCACCATTGTCACCAATCAATTTCACAACACTGATCAATGGTCTCTCACCTCATGATTTGCTCATTCCTGCTAGATTGCTTCCTATATTAGAATTCCCTTCCAGGCCTTCTTAGCAATCTTCATAAAGATTTAATTTAAAATTCATCTTCTCTAAGAATCTCTTGAACAGAAAAATTCATCCCCTGCTGTGCCATCTTAGCATTAAATTTCTAACTATTCTTGTGTTGGTCAATGCATGTTTTTCCTTCATGCCATCATCACTTCGAGACGACCATGTTCCCACCCCACCCTACAACACACTAATTTCTCCACCTTGGCTCAAGAGTGATCTTCCCCAGACTAGCTGGATGGTGTGTGGTGGGGGATACTGGGAAGAGCCTTGGACACAAATGAGCATCTCTCCAGCTAGAACATTGATAGGCAACATCTGGGTGATTAGTAATCCTCAATAGATGGCATCAAGAGGGGTAGTTCGCTGCTGACACTTCACCCCTACAACTTCCTGGCATGGTTTATGTTTGCTCCTTTGCTTTCTCTGTTTCCAGGTCTGTTCAGTCTGTTTACCTGTAACTCAGGGTTTGGAAAATTTATTCTTCTAATATTCCTTAACGTTCTTCTGTCACTTGGACTACCTGCTTTGGTGGCTTAATAGCTGTGTTTTTGCAGCCTTTGTTTCTGGTTCTTTCTTAATGCCATCAGGGAAAGATGAAGCCCTCAGGATACCAGTGAGGAAATTGACATAAAACCACATGAAAATGTTACCCAACCACATTTCCATAATTAACCTCATTTAATTCAGTATCCCTTTACTCCTTAAGAAGTCAAAAGAAGATTATTAAATTAATAGATCTCTCTCATTTTCATTCTTTTCAGTATTCTCTCCATGCCAAATGAACAAAGTTACTTGAGATAATTCATGATAAAACTATATCTACAAAATATGTGTATCTCATATTATGTGTTAATATGTGTATTACTACTACCAATGCTAAATGTAAGACACCATGGTAGCCATACAAAAAAATGGAGAAGTGATTCTCTGCTTTCAAGCTCTACTTACAAGAGTAGAGGAGATAAATTCTGTGACAGAAGGTAGTGATAAATGACATGAGAGAGACGCAGAAAAGGTACTTGAGAATTCAGAGGAAGAGGAGATCTTTTCCAGCTGAGGGCATTGGGGAAAATTTCTTGGAGGAGATGGGTTTTGAGGCTTATACATGAGGTTTGATAGAACTGAGAACTTTGGAGATGGGGTTAGGTATTCCACAGTGAAAAAAATATTTATCCATTCTTGCCATACATTGGATTGAGCACCTACTATGTGCTGGTAACATTGACAAACACCAAAGTGTGATGACAAAGTGATTCTTGCATCAAACTCTAAGTTATTCAGTCCAGCTGGAGCAGTGAGTCGTGTGAGGGAGTGGTGGGAAATAAGGGGTAAAAGCGGTGCTAGTGTAAAATGGGATCATTCAGGTAAGAATAGTCACTTACTGATTTGACGTGTATATTTGCTTGACACTCACTGGATTTCAGGCTTCTTCTTGTTAGAATTTTGTCTTCTAAGCTTATTGCACAAAAAAAAGATAATTAAAATGCTCAATAGAGTATAAATACTTATAATCTGCCTACTCCTGGTGGCTTATAAATAGGTAGATTTATTGATCATATGTATTCACTTTATGTTCAAGTGGTTTTCATTAATGTTTTATTCCATTTTTATTATTTCATATTCCACAAATCTATTAAGACTTTGAATAGTATTAAATGAAGATTATATTTCATAGGCTATCAGTTTGCCTGATGTAACAGAGAAGTTCAAAATAATGGTGACATAGATAAGATAGAAGTTGATTTCTCTCTCATACAAAAGGAAGACAAATGGTCCAAGGCTGGTATGGGACTGGACAATCATCAGGGATCCCGGCTCCTTACATCTTCTTGCTCTGACATCCTTGTCACACATCGTCCACCTCATGTTGAAGATGACTGCTCTGTCTACCACCGGTGTACCAGGATTCCCGCCAACACAAAGGGGAAGAGAGAAAGGTGGTGCAGAATCTTTCTCTTGAAGGAAATGAACCAGATACAGCACATAACAGTTCCATTTTCACTCTGCTGTTTAGAAGTTGGTCGTATAGCCACCCTCAGCTGCTGTTGCTAGGGAAACTGCAAAATGGAGTCTTTGGCTGAGTGTCCATATGACCAGCTAAACTGTGGCATCCTATTATTAAAAGTTGGGCAGGAGCTAATGATTTCTATCATAATTATCTGTTAAAATTATAAGCAAGCTGTTTCATTGATGGAGGCTTTTTGCTCCTTTATCTATCTGCCTAATTGGCCACTACTTTTTTTTTTCCTTATGGAGAAAACAGATGCAGATACCACACAGAAACTCATCATTAGAATCCAATTTCAGGAAAAATTTAGAGTTAATGAACAATAATGAACCACTCGTGCATACATAAAAGGTCATAGTTGAGCTCCTATTGAGATCAGAAGATGGAAGTAGCAGTTTTAGATATAAAGAAATTACCTAAGACCAGGCAGGATCAGAGGGAACCTTAAGATTGGGGCAATCAAGCAAAACTGCTGACCTAAAATCCACAATTTCACACTTTGTTTTGGAACAAAAACATTACATGTTTATGAACATATGCAGATGTTCAAAAGCAAGAACAGAATTATATTATAAAAGAAAAAGCAATGGCCACTAAGAAAGAAGTCCAGGTTCTTCTTATTGTCTGTAGATATTTAGCTGCACAGTGCTGAACAAGATGCTTAAACCCCAAGGTCTCTATCTCTTTATCTTAAAATAAAGATGTCAAATTAGATTTATCAACAACACAAAATTCTCTTTGAAAACCTATTTTGTACCACACAACATTCTAGACATGTGAGTAAAGTGCCTCAAGGAGCTTATGTTCTCTTGGGTTGGATGTGGGGCTTGGTGTAGACTAGTAAACATGCCATTGCAAGGCAGTCTGGTTAATGCAGTCACAGGGAGAGGTATCAGGTGCTTGGGGAACACACTTACAATGGGCTCTGGATTCAGACTGGAACCATCAGATGTGATGAAGGAGAAATACTGAATTATAATTTTATTAACTAAAACCAAGATCCAATACTAAATTGAAATTGACAATCAAATGAGGAGAAGCAGAAAATATTCAACTGAAACAAGATGGTGTTATTTCTGCATAAAATTTTTGTTAAAAATTAGTATGTGCGGGGTACTTAACAAAGTTTGAAACAAGTAGGATCCCTGTCCTCAAAAAGCCTACAATAGACAATATCTACACATAAAATCTAGAATTTCAGAGTTTTGAGATTTGGCATGGGGTATCTGTATATAATCTGGTCATGACCTATTGTGGTACAAGAATATGTCTTTATAGAACAAAGGGCAAGGTTACCATTTTATTGGAAAGGGGGTGGAAATAAGGAAAAAAACACTTGGAAAATTGTCACAAATTTTAAGCCTATAGAATTTTTGTGGATACTTTTTTTTTTCTCTAAGAAAGACATACCTAGACTCCTTAGGTATACAGATAATCAAGTAACCTAAGAAACCCTTAAAGGAGGCTCTGTCTAAATGTGCTTTGCTCCCAGATCCTATCAAACCAAGGCTATGAGGAAATGGAGCCTATTTGCTTTCTTTTCTTTTTTTTTTTCTGTTCATTGTTAAAGCACCTTAGATGTATTTTCAATTTTTTAACCAATTTACACATATTTAATGTATTTAAATTAAAAAAATAAATAAGAATAAAAAAAAGAAAATCACTTAAAATCCCAACAAAAATTCCATCATCCATTGATAATTTTCTTTTGTACATATGCAGAGTTTTTCTAAACATTGCATATGATTAATTATACTTACAGTCTATTCTTCTGGCTTGTACCCAGAATTTTTTTAAATAAAATATTTTATGCTGTAAAAATTTCTATAACATCTTTTAATTTTAGCTCTTATATACCAAAAATAATGATGAGAACAGAAGCTCTCACATTTGCTTGACAACAGTTACAAAACTGGAAATCAAAAATCCTAGAACTTCCTTTTAAACTTTTTTATTATTTTTTTTGTAAAATAATTTCAAACCTACAGAAAATTTACAAGAATAATACATGGACCTCCTATACCCTTTTCCTAAAGTCACCAAGTTTAACATATTGCTATGTTTGTTTTATCCCTTTCTCTTCCCTCTGTGTGTGCCTCCGTGCATGTACATACATACATGCATCTATCACCATACATATACCACCATATACATATATACACACATGAATATGTGGGCATAAAGTTTATTTTTTCTGAGTGGTTTGAAAATAAGTAGAGTATATCATGCTGTCTTGCCCTTTAATACTCCCAAAGCAGTAACAATGTAGCAATGTAATGTAACAATAAATGTTACAGCCAATGTCCAGTTATCAGATTCAGGAAATTAACACTGATATAAAATCTTTATCTAATCTATAGTCTGTTTCCAATTGCCCAGACTTCATTGTGTCTTTTCTCCTCCAACCCGGGATCCTCTCCAGGGCCACATGTTGCATCTCATTGTCACATCTCTTTAGTTTTCTTCAGTCTAGAATAGCTTTATTTTATCTCTCTTACATTGACATTTTGGAGAACAGCAGTCACTTATTTTATGGGATGGCTGTCAAAATGAGTTCATCTGGCCCTGCTAATTTTAATAACTAGGTGCTAATCAATACCCACTAGGATAAAATTTTGAGTAAAGATATTCCTGGCAGCATGAGGAGCCTAATGCAAAGAGAGCAAGAGAAAGAGCATGTAACACAGATGAGGAAATTAGAGGCCTGGTATACCTTGCTTATCATTTGCGGAGTTAAAGTGTGAATGGGAGAAGCAAGCAGACAAACTAGAGAGATAATCCAGAGTCAGGTGTTGAAGCAGGGCTTAGAAAGTGAACTTGATTCTGAAGGCAGTAGAGATGGTCACAGAATTTCAGTCAAGGACACAATAATTTTTGTTTCTTATAAAGATAATGTTTTAAAAATAATTTAGTGAATCAGTCTGATTGAGAGCATGGAACAGGGGGTGAGATTTTTGTTAAAATGACTGTGATCTGGACTGTAGTAAAAGTAGGAACATGTTGAGAGAATGTAGTAGAAAATCCAGAGAACTTGATGATGTAAAGAGTGAAGACTGGGAGGGTCAGCATGACAACTAAAATTCTGTTGTATGTGCCAAATGTCAGGTGGTGTGATCTGCTAAGATTGGAAATGCAGGGGGAAGCAGCTCTGTGGATAGAGGAAGAGGCTGGATCCCATTTTGAAGATTGATTTATTTGAGAGAAAGAGAGAGTGCATGTGAGTTGGGGGGAGAGGCAGAGGAAATCTCAAGCAGACTCCCTACTGAGCATGGAACCTGATACGGACTAGATCCCATGACCCATTAGATTACAACTTGAGCTGAAACCAAGAGTCAGAGGCTTAACTCGCTGAGCCACCCAGGTGAACTGTGGATCCCATTTTGGATACAGCACATTTGAGGTGTCTGGGGGACATTCAAACGGAGCTGTTCTCCAGGACCCTAGGAGAGAGATCTGTGCCAGAAACACAGATTGAGGTGCCATCAACTCACAGTCACTGACATCATGGGGAGATCTCCCTGGAGATTTGCCTGAAGAAGGGGATGGAGAGGGACTAGGGAGCACACAGGAGAGTCTGGCAATACTGATGGCCCCATTGAGGTGGGAGAACCATGAATTCATAGGCAACAATATGTTGACAGGGTGCCTTTTCCAGCAGCACATCATAGATCAGGTACAGGAAAAGGACAGCAGACACTTCAAACAAACCAGGTTGGTATGACAGAGAGCGGTAAAGGAAGGGAGTGGGAATTATTGGCAAATGAGCAATTGAAACAACAGATGACAGACTCTGAGCTGCATCATGAAAGAAGTAATGCTAGATGGAAGCTGAAACATGAGTGTTGGGCCTAGAAGACTATATAGGTCAAACAGTAAATGCAGTAGCTCTATCTGAGTGAAAAGAAGGGAGTTCTATATAGGAGGTAGAAATCAAGACTGGAATGTTCATGTTTCAGGATTTCTTAAGTATACTTTTGAATGATGACTGGGTTGAGGATAGTTGGCAGACAGTAGCTAAGGTAAAGTGACAGTGGAAGTCCTTGAGACTAAGGAGATCAAGTAAGGTAAGGCAATCAAGTCGTCCTTGTGGGTGATGAAAACATCTGAATGGTGATTGGATCTTGGGATAAAAAGTTAGTCTGTGGACAAAGACCTCAGTGAATAATGGAAATGAGAGAAGATTTAAAAAAAAGAAGAAAAAGAAGAGGCACCCAAATTGTGCTTCGCCAATGAAGATGGGAAGAGAGAGGGAAGGTTTAGAACATGCCACAGCCACTAGCCATATATAGCTATTGGAATTTAAATCCTAATTAATTAACATTAAAATTTAGTTCCTCCTAGCATTAATCACGTTTCATTATTCAATAGCCATATGTGGCTAGTGGCTACCATATTGGGCAACACAGATACAAGATTTTTCTGTCACTGCAGAAGGTGGTATTAAATATTGTTCTAGAAGGAGAATCCTGAGTTGAGGTAAGGATTCCTGGACACTTCATTGTTCTAAGGAATCCAGAGGAAAGAAGTGAGGCAGGAAGGCTATGCTATTTCTCATCTCTTACTTTTAAACTGCCTTTGTGCTTGTTAGAGTATAGTGAATATTGTATTTGAAATCATAAGACTTCAATTAGGTTTATATGTACTGCGAGTATGTCATTTATAGACTTTACTGATCTAAATTGGGTATAATAATACCTCACAATGGCCATGAGGATTAAGTTTTAAATAATGTGTAACATTACTTATTAACTTAACACAGCACCATTTACACATTAGGAATAATACTAGTAATGTTGGAAATAAGCCTGGGAAGATGCCAGCAATCTCCCTTCCCGACCCACCAAATTCAGTACCTCTCTCAAATCACTGAAGAAAAACAAAAAAAAATTCTGACTTGTCTATTGACTTATGAAATGTCTTTATAGCTCTCCCCCCAAGAAAAATAACACTACCTGAATTAGATAGCCAAAACTTTGAAGTATATAAGAATGGCATATATAACATTTAAGCAAAACTGAATTTCAATATATTCAACCAGGAAATGCAAATAAGTAGTTTAGTTCTTTTTTTTTTCTGACTATGAGAAACTGGAAGAAGGAGTTGCAGGATTGGTGAATAGAGTATAAGGAAGGCAAGATGTAGATGATGCTTGGAGAAGACAGACTTCTCGTGCCACACTTTTGTTTAGAGTAGGGTATATTTACCTACTCCTAAACAGAGACAAATAAAAGCTGTGTGCATTTTTGTCAGAAAGTTGTGCATGTGGGCAGATAAACTTCCCATGGTTTATAAACACTGAAAAAATGGTAGGCCAGCTTCATTTAAGGAAATGCTTATTGAGGTAATATTGTACTCTGTAACTCAGCATCTCCTGTAGGTAGCTATTCAACTTGCAAGCAGAAAGACACAGGGAAGAAGATCAAATATAACTAAGAAGAAGAAAATCAGTTCCTAAAACAGTGCAGAAAGGATATATAAGGAAACAAGACATGGTTTAAGAGATTGTAGATTCACACAAATGTGCTCAACTGATTTTCAACAAAGGGTACAGAGGCAAGTATGGAGGAACGATAACCTTGGAGCAGGAGAAATTGGTCCTGGGGCAATTGGACTTCCATAGGCAAAAACCAAAGTCCCTTGAAGTGCTATTTAAGTTGCTGGAGCGAGTGGACATTTGCAAAAAAAGGAAAAAAGAAGGAAAGGAAGGAAATGAAAAGAAAGGAAAGGAAAGGAAAGGAAAGGAAAGGAAAGGAAAGAGAAGAGAAGAGAAGAGAAGAGAAAAGAAAAGAAAGAAAAGAACTTCAACCTAAACCTCACACTTTATACACAAATTAAATTAACATGGATCATAGACTTAAATATAAAACCTAAAGCTATAATGTTCCTAGGGAAAAAAAAAAAAGACAAAATCTTTGGGACCTAAAACTAGAGTTTGACGAGTTTTTAGATTTGATACCAAAAACAGGATTCAAAAAACAGAAATTGATAAATTGGACTATATCAAAATTTAAAGCTTTTGCTCTGCAGAAGACCCTATTTAGGGGATAAAAAGAAAACCTACAGAATGGGAGAAAGTATTTGCAAACTGCATACCCAATTAAGACTAGTATCTAAAAGTTACAAAGAACTCTCAAACCTCAATCAGTTAAAAAAATCCAATTAAAAATTAGGCAAAAGATATCAATCTTGAGCAATTATACTAGAGAAATGAAAACTGACATTCACAGAAAATCCTATACATGAATGTTCATGAGAACTCTGTTTGAAATAACCTTAAACTGAAATCAGCCCAGATACTCTTTAACAGTTGAATGGATAAACAAACTGTCCACATCATAATCCCCTGAACCTGTGAATATATTATGTTACATGGCAAAGATGAATTAAGGTTGCTGATGGAATTAAGGTTGCTAATCAGCTGACCTTGAGATGGGGAGATTATCCTGGATCTTCCGGGCAGGTCCAATTTATTTATTTATTTTTTTAAGATTTTATTTATTTATTTGACAGAGACAGGCAGCCAGCAAGAGAGGGAACACAAGCAGGGGGAGTGGGAGAGGAAGAAGCAGGCTTCTAGTGGAGGAGCCTGATGTGGGGCTCGATCCCACAAAGCTGGGATCACGCCCTGAGCCGAAGGCAGACGATTAAGGACTGCGCCACCCAGGTGCCCTAAGGGCAGGTCCAATTTAATCTGAAGTGTCCTTAGAAATGGAAGAGAGAGGAACACCTGGGTGGCTCAGTCAGTAAAGCATCTGCCTTCAGCTCAGGTCATGATCCCTGGGTCCTGGGATGGAGTTCCATATCAGACTTCCTGCTCAGCAGGGAGCCTGCTTCTCCCTCTGCCTGCTGCTCTCCCTGCTTGCGCTTGCTCTCTCTCTCTCTGACAAATAAATAAATAAAATCTTGAAAAAAAAAAGAAAAGAAAGAAGTGGAAGAGGGAAACAAAGAGGAGGCTGGAGGGATACAATGTAAGAAAGCCCTAACCCCTTCTTGCTGGCTTTGAAGCTGGATGTGAGGAATCATGAGCCAATGAGTGTAGGCAGCCTCGAGAAGCTGGAAAAGGCAACAAAATGGCTTCTCCCTTAGAACCTTCAGAAACTAGCACAGTGCTGCCAACACCTTAACTTTCACCCAGTGAAATCCATATAGGATTTCTGACCTACACAACCATAAGATAATATATTTATTTTGGTTTAAGCCACGAAGTTTGTGATAACATGTTACATCATCGATAGAAAACTAATATGCCTACCATGAATGGTACTCAATAGAAGAATGAACTATTGATACACCAACAACTTGGATGAATCTCCAGAGAATGAGTGAAGAAAACCAACCACAAAATGTTACATACTGTTAGATTCCATTTAGATAACATTTTTTATAAGAAAACACTTTAGATGAAGAGGACAGATTTAGTGGTTGCCAAGAGTTCAGAATGGGAATGGGAGGAGCACGTGGGAGGAAAGTGGGTGTTGTTATAAAAAGGAGCATAATGAGTATTTGTAGATATGGGGTTGTTAGTTATCTTGACAGTAGTGGTGTATACAGGAAACTATACAGTGATAAAACTGTATAGAACTTAATACACACGCACAAATAAATACAAGTGAAATGGGATGTATGAACAAGATTGGTGGATTGGTAAATGTCAATATTCTGGTTGAGCTCTTATACTATGCTTTTGCAAATGTTACCATTGGGAAAAATTTGGTGAAGTATACAAAGAATTCCCCTTTAGTATTTCTTACAATTGCACGTGAATCTACAATTATCTCAATAAAACTTTCAGTAAAAAAAAAAAAAGTCAGAAATTGTTATCTGTGCTGCTTAGTATAGCCATGACTATGAACTGTTCTGTTAAAATCTAGAGATGTGGGCCAGACTATCTTGTACACTAGCTCCTTCAGTATCATATGCTATCAATCATTGAGCTGCTTTTTATTAATGAGAATATGTCTGAATGAATGTAGCTTACAGCAGGGAATGTTAACTTATT
Organism: Ursus arctos; assembly: GCF_023065955.2. Classification (NCBI taxonomy): domain Eukaryota; kingdom Metazoa; phylum Chordata; class Mammalia; order Carnivora; family Ursidae; genus Ursus; species Ursus arctos. The sequence continues at coordinate 14,954,506 of NW_026623078.1, forward strand.
TCTGGGAATTCAGGGGGGTACTTACTTTACCTGGAAACTATATTCAACATTATATGTGTATGTATAACATCTTTCAAAAGAGTCTATAATTTTCAAAGGGTTCCATTACCCCTAAACCAAAAGATCAAGTACCATTGCCTTCGAATTTTGCATTCCTATAATTTAGAAATAAGGTGACTAACATAATATAATAAAAAAAATATTATTAAAAAAATAAATAAATAAAAAATAAATTAAAAAAAAAAAAAAAGAAAAGACATAAGGGCCTTAGGAATGCACCAAGTATAAACTTTAAAAATATATTTCTTTGGAGCTATTTAAAGTAATGCTATGCACAATTGCATCTTTTTTTAAATTTAATGTGAAAAAGCATGCGCAATTTTTAGTAGAATGGGCTCTGGGGTCAGACTTCCAAGTTTCAAGTCCCAAATGTCCTTTACCAGGTGTGTGACCTTAGGCAAAGTTGTTGTTCTTTTATAAGCCTTAGTTTTCTCAACTGTAAGATGGGGAAAATAAGACTCCTTATTTCATAGGTTATTATGAGTTTCAAAAGAAATAATGTGTATGAATCACTTAGTGTACTTTCTAATGCAGGGTAAGAGCTCAATAAATATTAGCTCTTACTAGTGTTGTTACTATTATGGTTAAAATTTAAAGAACTAAAAGTTGTGATTATTCCTTTCAAAGGAACTTTTCAAAATAACAAAATAAAAGGTAAATAGTTTAGTTGGAAAAAACATTGGTGTTAGTAGACTTGCTCTGCCATTGGCTTACAGAGTAAGTTTGGGCAAGTCACACTCTCTCTGAGCCTCAATCCATAAAATATGAAGGTCAAAATTCTGATTTGGAAGGATTCTATGTTTGCACTGGTTATCAAGATGCATTAATTCACTCAACAAGCATTTACAGGGTGTTCCTTAGGCTCTTGAGTTGAGTTCCCCAGAAGAACATTTTGAACAGGGGAATCATGGAAAAGGGTTTATTCTGGAGTACCCAGGAAAAAATGGAGGCTGGGGGCAATGGGGAAGTGGGACAGAGAAGAGAAAAAGTCAAGCAAAGACCTGCAAAGGGTAGCTTAGGGCCAGTTCTGCAGAAAGTGCTAGAGACAATGTAAATCAGCCCCAGCAGCTCTCCAGCAGGGGCCAAGGAACTGGGGTATTCATGCCCCTTACCAGTTGCTCATTATTTTAGGCAGTTCACACTTGCACAACTTCCCAGGTACTACTTGCTCTGTGCAAGAGCCAGCAAAGCAAATTCTGACTACATCAGGGCAACCCTTTGGCAAAAAGATACAAATATCAGCTTTTCGGGGAGTGAAAGTCCACAGGGGGCTAATGTGTCTGAAACTGTGAAAGAGATCCAAGGGGACATGGGCAACGTATTGACAGCTTCTGTGAGGTAAAGCTTTTTTTCCCTCTGTACGGCGCTTACAACATAGTGGAGGAAAGTGGGCCCCCAATTTATGACAAGTGGCCACACAATTAGAAGGGTTCAGACACACACAGGGTGTTGAAGAACACAGAGTAGATGGCCTTAATTCAGCCTGAGGTCGCGGGAGGACCTTAGGGAGGACTTTTAAGAGCAAGTGAAAGAAGAAAAAGAATTAGCCAAGCAAAATAGGGAGACAGGGAGAGATGATCGTGGTCCAACCAGCTCCACAGAATGTGACATTCCCGGAATTAAAATCAGCCCAGTATAAACAGATTGAAGGAGACAGGCATGGCTGCAGGTGAGGCTGGAAGGGGAGAAGCTGGATCATTAAGAGAATCACGTGAGTTAATTTGTAGAGTCTTATGGTTATACACAGTTTGAGTAGAGACAAGTGGCAGCTGAATAGAGGATCTAAATTTCTCAATTTACAATGAGATTATAACCTGTAAACTGGATCCTGTTTTACCATTAATATCCATGGGCCATAGAGAAAGGAGTCACTGGTGACATATCATCATTTTTAACAAATTAAAGCTAGGTAGGTTTAAGGTTCTTCTTATATCCTTTGCATACTGGAAGGTAAAATATAAATATATATGTAGAGGCTAAAACAACTAAAAATGTCTCCGTAATTTAGCTTAAAAAAGAAAAAACTAAAACTAAACACAGGAAAAGTTTCCATGGTTGATTATGTTAATAATGTCATGGATTTTCCTCATTTTATGATGGTCCAGAGTGGTCTACCATCTACTGAATTAAATCTGTAGATTCTCATTTAGATTTGCTCTGAAACAGCCTGTTCTAGCACAATTTAATTTCATGGTCAAATGAGGATAATTATTCCAAAAAGCTTTTAGCCGTGAGCCTCTTGTGATTTTTAGTTGCAAATGTAGCCACTTCTAAACCTGTTCTGTGGTTTTTAGATGTGGATATAATAACGTTTTTGCCTGTGCCCACTTTCCCACTCTATGGTTTTTTTTTGTTGTTGTTGATAGGAAAAACTAGAGATTTTTGACTGAAAATAGGAGACCACTTTTGGTATTTCTGTTCATAGAGATTACTGAACTGTTGCCACAAGTTAATTAAAGGTAATAGCAATAACTCATACCTTGCCAGCTATAATAAAGCCTTTATCTTTTTCAAGCTTCATTACATGAGACTTTTAAGTAAAAAATTTACATTTCTTTCATTTATTTATATGATCAATTACAACAGCATTACAATTGCTTTGCATATTTAACAACTTGATACAAAGCCCCAAACTGCGATTAAATCTGCTACCTCAACGATCTCTATCCTAGGATCATAGTTTAGCACTTAAAGTGGGATTTGAACAGTAATTCTTTAAATTGTCTAAGGTGCAGCACTTTACAGGATGATGATTGGAACTTAAAGTGGATACCAATATTCCTGCTATTACATCACCAGCGTAATTAATGCCTATCAGGATCTTGTTTAGAAGTATTCTCTTTTCATGAATTGCATGAATATCTTTTTTTATAATGAAGGTAACATTTTTTTCAGTCTTTCGGAATTAACTTAAATTTTTCTGATAAAGTTCAGATCACTAGAATTGAAACCCAGCTGCAGCCTGAGATCCCTCCTATCATCTTCAGCTTATAGGTAGGATCAAGACAACAAGAAAGACACTAGACCCAGACTGTTGTGGTTGTTAGATGGGAATCTTTCAGTCTTGTCCCTTAGGATAGTTTTGCATTTAGATTCTTTAAACAAGACAGAGCATTTGATTAGTTTTTCTTAAAGAACTTCACATGACACAGTTGTTTGGTTACATTATTCTCCTTCCTGTCTCTGGGTTTATAGCATTTTAATTGCAGTTTTAATCTTGTGCTTTATATAAAGCATACATAATTCCCTTAGTGGATAGAACCCATGGAAGTAAAAAGTGTTATTATTATGCATTTCCTAGTCTGTTAGTGCTTTGATAGATTCCCTAATTCACTCTTCGAAATAAAATTGCTATATACATTGTGTTCTTTTTACAACATCACTATCGGGAGTAGGAGGAATATTTTAGGGTAGGATAAACAGTAATTGGCAAGGAGCTGTAACATTGATTTGTACAAGCTTAGTGTCCAACCCATCCTGAGGACGCTATTAGAGTAATGGGTGAAATGAAGGGAGTGCTAATTTGCTAAAATTTACTTCAGAAAAAGATCAAAGTGGCATTAGGGCTTTGGAGGCAGTAACCTTGGCAGTTTCCTGAATGCGCGCTCTGGCTCCAGCAGAAATAACCGCACAGGCTACACAGCAGCAGCATAATGCTTGGGCAGAAAAGCTGCCCGAGATGCTGTGAGAAATCGCGCTGCTGTGGAAGCCACTAGATGGGGGTGTCTACTTAGTCAGTCTGGTCAAATACCCCATAAGCCAGCTGGCATCAAAGAAAGAAAGGTTAACAGGAGGGTAAATTCCATATTCCTTCATGCTGTTCCTCTATGGAAAGGGAAATGTGCTGACCATCAAAACTAACTTCAAGGCTGTTGTGGCCACCTACTGCGTCCAGTGATTTGACTAGAGAAGGAATGCCAGTTAGATCTTCTGATCCTTGGGGCTCCTGACTGAAGAGGATACCATTCCTCTGGGAAACCCATCAATGCAGAATGACTAATTAGAATAGAAAGGCAGCATTCTGCTCAGTTTTTCTCCATGGCTCTGAGTAATTCTGGCCTGGTTGTTTAAACCCCACAGTTTTCTGGATCCCCACAGTTTTCTCTCTTCCCAGCGAAGAGAGGAATTCTTGTGAGTGATGGCCACCAATCATGACGTTAACTTGTGATTTATAGGTGAGCTCCAAATATGGTCAGTCCTTCAATAAATGAATTGGAAGTGATGGAGCAAGAGCGATAGCACAGTGATTTCAGGATTCAGCCAACACCAGATGGGAGTCCCATCCTTTGGTTAAAATTCTTCCAAGACTTTGGCCAACTGGTGAACTTGGCAGACCCAATTATTACAGCAATTGAGATTTAAAATGTGAGTCAAATTAGGAGCCAACCTGATGCCAAAAGCTTGCAGATAAATACCCTACATTTAGGTCAAGGATGTTATTCCCTGAACCAGAGGTAATTCAATTACATCCCAACCCCCAGACCTAAGGTTCTGACCCCAGGAAACCTGAGAGTCATAATAGGTCTTCTTTGGGTGGAAAATTTCCCGGATGCCCTTTTTGCCCCAAGCCCACATCTCTGGGGTGTTTGAAGTACAGCAGGTGGGCACCATTTGTTCTGACTTCAGCCCCTTGGAAAACTGCCATGCTGATGCAAGCACTTCAATAGCCAAGTTTGCCTTTGCTGTGTTTATTATAAAAAGATTAGTGGAAGATGGGTGAGTATTTCTGATAAGATCTTGAAGTGAAAATGTTTTTCTCTAAGGAGGTACATTTTTGACCATATTATTTTCTTGTTATCATTGAGTATTCTGCCTTTAAAATTTACTACTACTACTAATTATTATTACTATTATTATTATTACTATTATTATTATTATTATTTTAGATCCCGGGAGCATGGTAAAAAGTCACATAGGACCAAATCTCTCCACATCAATACATTAAAGAAAGGTATTTTTGTATGTTAGTAAGTATGCAGCCAGGATGGTATTTATGAAATAATTTCAAGCCTCTAATTTCTTCTATTAAGAATTTTAAAGTCAATTTCACCCATGGTTATAGGGGAAAATATATACTTTTGCAAAGTTAGACTTTTCTATTAATATGTATGTTCCTACTCTTTCTCTAAAAAGTGGTAACAACAAAAAAGGATTTGAGAGAGAAAACACAATGGGTAACAACCTGCCAAAATTTGGTAGCTACTCCTCTATCCTTCTCACTAACTGTTGGGAGAGACCTTTCATATTCTGGACATCAGTTTTCGCATCCATAAAATTGTGAGGATAAACTAGATGAAAAAGAGAAGGCTGGTTCTTCTACAGTGCCACCTCAGTATGGAGAAGGCTTGGAGGTCAAGAAGTCCACATGGAAGGACCTGATGGACCAGCAAGGACAGGAGAGGAGAGAAAGGGAACAAAATGCCTGCATTTGCCATCCGGAATGAAGTGATTTTATGGCATAGTCTTCCTTACATAATGCTTAAAACTAAAAATGCAATTCCCAAGTGTTCTCATGACAGGGATTCTAGGTTGGAGCAATGTGCCAACATTAGGCCAGAGTGGAAGGGACAGGGAGACCTATTTTAAGTGACAGGTACTAATTTCATTAGCAATTATCTTTAGCACTCATTCATGGAGCAACTGTTAGGTATCCAGCACTATGCTAGGCTCCAAGGACACAGAGATGAATAAGCCAGGTGCTAAATGTCAGGAGTTTACAGTCCAGTGGCCTCAGTGGAGTTTTGGAGAATGCAATAAATGGCTGAGTTTTGTCTCCAGTCTTGGCCAGTGTCAGCAGGGAGCATCTTCTGGGCAAAGTTGCAGAATAGATAAACAGAGCTTTGCAAGGACAACTAACCTGCTTTCTGAGGGAGGCCCGCTGCTGGTGACCCAAGCCTACTCCTGGGTTATGCCGTTCTAAGGAAGAACCTAGAGCACATTCAAATTAGAAGAATGGTTTATTCTACAAAACCACATCAGTATGCCCTTTCAGTCCAGAAAATCCCCAGATGACCCATTTTACGTGGACCCCCTTCAAAATAACGCTGAGATCTCATGCTAATATTTCACAATTTCTAAAGCGTGTTTACATGCATTTCCTCTTATTTTTGCAAATCTATTGAGGGAACTTCCCCAGCCAAACACCGAATCTTTCCTGCCCTTGCTCCTGAGAACAGCAGCCCCGAATCTCAGGCTGTGAAGGAGCCAACAGTCACAAACCAGCTCCAGCCTCACCCCATCCCTGCCACGTTCCTTGGCCCACAAGCCCTGATATATGGTAGTACCTAGGACACAATCATTGAGTCAGGATTCAAGTTGTGACTTATTGAGCTAAACCCCCTTTGCAAAGTTAGTTACAGCAGAAATTTATTTAAAACTCAAACTGTCCTCAGGAGATTGATCATGTAGAGATGACATTAAAAGAAAATCACATTGGTTTTGGTTTAGAAGGATGGTTTACAAAACTCAGCTGCCCTGTGTTGCAGCTAACCCCCACTCACTCTTGTCTTTTGCCCCTGTCTCTGGTCCTGCTCTACCTTTTGTCTGTACTGCAGATAACCTGTCTGAAATCCCAGCTCCTCTTTCTTCACTTTGTTCTCCCCTCTGGCCCTGCTTCAGTCCACCCATTCCCTATCTCACCCCCCAAGCTCATCTGACATAACTCAGAGGCACAGTAGCTTGGACTGAATTAAAAGAATGGATGCATAAAAGGAATTCTCATAGTCTTTGTATCTAATGAATTTCTCTGGTGTAAATTCAATATTAAGTGCAGATTGCAGCTAAAATGGTTCTTAAGGGAATAGCAGAAGGATGTCGGATCTTAAGGGGACTACTAATTGAAAGGAGTCGCTGACTGGGAAGCTTTTAATAAACATTTACTTTCTATGACTTAAAAAATAAGGCTGCTGGAAGGAGGGAGGGGAGTGGAGATGATTTTAGGCTTTGTTAAAAATAGCCTGAGATTGATTAGATTTGCTTGTAATAGTTAAGGTCTTATCTTGCTTTCCCAACACATGAGAGGCACTTGGTCAATTGAATCTGGAACCAGTGTCTCCCATAAAATGATTATTTCAGGGTGCACATGGGTGGCTCCATCAGTTAAGTGTCAGCCTCTTGATTTCAGCTCAGGTCATGATCTCAGGGTTGTGAGATGGAGCCCTGTGTTGGGCTCCACTCTCAGGGGAGACTGAGTCTCTGTCTCCCTGTCTTTCTGCCCTTCCCACCCTCCAAATAGATAAGTCTTTAAAAAAAAAGAAATTATTGTTTCAGGAAGACATGAATTAGTGGTGGCTGGTGCTCTACACGTACCTCATCACTGCAGTTCTCTGGAATTTCGTTTGTTCAAAGCACCTGCTTCTTACCTTTAGAGTTTTCAGTATTAGGCATCATTTACATTCTGTCCTGGGTCGTATCACTTTACATTTTTCTTCTATCTTGATGTCCTTTCTTTTGGGGGTCATTTTCCATAAAACAAATTGTCCTTGAAATTTCATTCACTGAGCGGGTCTTGCATAGAATTTGGGACTAGAAACATTTGATTTACCAGAAGTACAGTGTTTTGTCAACAGACCTTGACAAAATTCCCCCAAAACAAGGATCCAAATATATGTATGTGTAACTGTTTAGTAAAATGGCAGGGATGCCTTGCTCTCACTTATCTTACGGGTCTCCAGTTTCCTGTGTACAAAGTGAGGAGGTTGCCTGTAAAACTTCCTAAGGTTGCCTTTGGAAAAATGTCTGTGGCCTTGTTCTGTCAGATTCTTCTACCCTAAAATAGTTATTGTTCCTATAATATGCAGGGCAGAATGGTGCAGTATCTGAAGAGAATTAACATGGTTCATTGTGCTCAAACATTATGTTAGAGTTTATTTTCTCTCTCACTCCTCACATCTACATGGCCCACTACTCCTAGCACTTCCATGACCCTCTAAAATAACAAAAGTCTCTTGTGCCAGAGCATATGAAGATACCTGTTTTGGAAAGTTACAAACTACAAAAAAAAAAAAAAAAGAAAGAAAGAAAGAAAAAAAAAGAAAGAAATGAAAGAAAGAAATAATCTTTAACTTGCTCATTTCTGCAAGATTCTATAGTCCCTTATTTCAAATCTGAATTACTTGGCATACTATCATAGATAATGAGTGGCCAAAATATTACTTACATCTAAGGTAGCATGAAACTCGTCTGTTTTGCATCTAGATGTCTCACAAAGATGGATCACAGATAAACAAATAAGAAACTGAACCCCCTCCCCACAATTAGCCATATTTTTCTAACCTCAAATTTAATGTGTCTTTTTGAGTCTGGGAATTTAGTCTAAGTTCTTTGAACAAGACTGATAAGTTAAAACACCCCCCACCCATCATTTCATTTTTGTTGAAAAAAACATTTCATACCACATCTGGGAAAGCAGGATTCGTGTCTCATGCATTTCCATGTTGCTTAGCTGTGATATATTTATGGATAAGGAATGGTATTAGGGAGTACTCAGCTCAGAGTTGGTTGGGAGTCAGCCCTAGGCTTCCAGCCAGTGATCATGACAGACCTTGATCACACCCATTCAGGGCCCTTGCAATGATGAAAGGCTCAGGATCTGGAGATCATTCCATGACTATGAGTGACAGAAACTGCTGGGGACCACCTGAGCAGCAGATGCTCGGGACAAAAACATTATGGAAATCACTTGGCAGTACAGACCTGACTGGTGGCAAAGAGGTTCACAGGAAGTAACAAGGTCCTGGCCCCAGAGACTGGGCTTCAGAACAAGGCCCTGAGCCCACGATGATGACTACAATCTAGATGCAATTGAAGAATCAGAAAAATGCAAAAACAAAACAAAACAAAAAAAATAGATGGCCATTTCCTAAAAATGTAGTAACAGGATATAATTTGTTCATAAGGACCAAGTAATAATCCCATGTACTATAGGTAAGTTTAGGGTCAGACAGAAGCCTGTATAAAGTTGGCTTGATATTAAGTTGTTTCAATTGTTGGCTGGGGTTTATGTCTCTGCTGACATTGAAGGTTTGACATTTAGGTTTGGAGCTAGAAGACAGGCAGGGTGATCTTCTGTTTTGTAAACATCTTAAAAAATTACCCTGACGAGCTTGATTCATTGGCCCATATCTTCCATCTTATTTGAATCATGACAAATAGATAATCCTGAATCTGGTGAACCAGAAGTAGCATTGTAAATACCTTGATCATCAATACATGGTTGTTCTTGAATAAATTAAAATCCAGTGAAATTTTTTATTCATATCAACAAGTATTTATTGAACACCTACTATCAACTGGGAAAAGTGCAGGAAGCTATAATGGCATAAACAAAACAATGTTGACTTCAGTGCCTCTCTTCTGTTCTCTTTAGGAGTCTGTTCCAACCTCAAACAGAAACAAAAAACTATTTCTCCATTGCCTGGCCCCAAACCAGAGAGCAGGCAAAGTGAAATTTTGACTTTTTGTGAAATGAGAAATTTCAGAATTGGGAACTGTGATTTATGCTTACCATCTGGAAAATGTATTGAGAACCCACTATGTGCCAAGCTTTGTGCTGGCCTCTTGGGATGCAAAGATGATTATAGAATGGTTCCTGGCTTAAAATAGCTCACAGTCCAAAGGGAGGCCACACACAGTGCACATTTCCCTAGGAATGAACATGTCTGCTCCCATCAGACACTTGACCTCAACACCAGCATTTCATATAAGATAGTGCTTCTTACTCTGCAGGAAAAGAATTGCTATAAGTTTCTCTATTATCAGATGTGACAAATTAACAAGTAGGGCAATATAGATCCACAACAATAAGAGCATTTGGGGATAATAGAATTTGATTTCAGTATTAAAATTGTAGGATAAGGATGTTCTAGTTCTGGTTGTCAAAACAGAAGAGCAGTGCCTCCCAAGGAATTGTAAATTGTCTGACTTTTGTTCATTATTTTTTTCTTTTTGTGGCAGCTTGCTCTCTCTGCATCTGATTTTTTTTCATGGAAAACTCTTAAGGTCATTGTGACATACCATGTTACAGAGTGACAGAGAAAAGACGGAAATACACTGGGGAAAAAAAATATCATAATCAAAATATCAGATCAAAGCAACTCATTTATTTTTTTCTGGAAATTTTTTTCTAAGAAACATTCAAAAGAAAATTAAAACCTAGACTCAAAGTTTTATTTGATACTCAGAAGTAAAGTACATTTGGCAATTTGTGATTCTTTGCTGACTTTTAGTTTTACCGCTGAAAAGCAAAAACATTGTTCCTTAACCAATAATGTAATATATCGTGAAATATAAGTATCTAAATTCATTTTGCATATCAAATGCATCACTCTTTTGGTGTATGCACTGTTGGATACCAAAAGGTTAATACACTGAAGTCATTTGCCATGCTCCTAAAGCCCATTCTGTTGTAAGAATACAAATGTGAAAATAATCATTCTCCAATTTACATTAATTCGTGGGCAAGAAACTGTAGTATGTACAACAGGTCTACAAAGATGAATAAGTCATGATCCCTTCTCTTAAGGAGACTACGGTCTACTGGAAGTGATAACATAAGCACAGTTAACTGTAAAATTCAAGGTATATCATGATAACTGCTATAAAATACACATGATATAATATAGCAAAGTATTAAGGACCTCCATTAGCTAAAGCTATTTCATCTCTTAATCTTTACAGTACTAGGAAGCATGTTATTTTTATTTTAGAGATAAACGAAGTTACTTGAAAAGGCAGAATAATTTCCTTTTGTTTTCCCTGTTAGGCAGTAGCAGAAATGAAATTCCTATCTATATGATTGTGGGACCCATAGCGGTACCTCTCAGCAAGGCAGTGTGATCAAGATGAGGTAGCATTAATTGCAGAAGCAAAACGAAGTGAGCCTTAATAGCAGTTATTATGATTTTTCCTCCTATTCTTTGCTGGAAAGGTGAAACTGACTTCTCTGTCTGCCCTGTCTCATTTCTGCACTTAATTTCCTTGTGCCATTTCTTGCAGAACACATGGGCTTAAGAACTCAGGAGCCAGTGCATTGCAATGGGTTATATCGAGCTAGGCAGGCTGGAAAATGTTATTATATATTGATCCAAAAAACAGCCATCAAAAAGCAGTGCCTTAATGGTGAAAAACAACAGAACTAACAGTAGGTTCAAACAATGAATATTTTTAGTGAGAAAGAAAAGCCAGAGCACTTGCTTGATGTCAGCCTAACCTCAGTATCTCACCCTTTGGGCTCAGAAGTTGCCCTGAAAATGTTCAGGACTTAATGTTCTTACCTAGGCCTTAACTAACTATCCAGAATGGTGCAAGAGATATGAGTTCAGTGTAGATTAGGTCACTCACCATAATATCAAAAAATAGCCAACTGGTACTGAACTCATGTGCAAATTCAGAGACAGCAGCTCTGCACAGTAGGAGTTGGTTTGGGGAAAGGGTAGGGGGAGGAGGAGCATTCTGCTTTTTGCACAAATGCTATGAAAACTTACAGGGGTTGGGCTTCATTTCACAAAAGTAGAAATGGTTTATTTGGATTTAATTTAATTTTTTAATTTTTTATATTATATGTATTATATACATATTTAAAAATTTTTGAGCATAGTAGAGACACGTTACATTAGTTTTAGTTGTACAACATAGTGATTTGACAAATTTATATGCTATGCTATGCTCACCATACCGTCTGTCACCATATACCAAAACCATATACTCAGTAGTGGAATTACTGGATTATATGGTAATTCTATTTTTAGATTTTTGAGGAGACTCCAAACTGTCTTTTACAGTGGCTGTAGCAGTTTGCATTCCTACCAACAGTGCACAGGTGTTCTTTTTTTCTCCCCATCCTTACAACACTTGTTTCTTGTGTTTTTGATTTTAGCCATTCAGACAGGTGTGAGGTGATATATCATTGTGGTTTTGATTCGTGTTTCCCTGATGATGAGTGAGGCTGAGCATCTTTTCATGTGTCGTTGGCCATCTGTATGTCTTCTTTGGAAAAATGTCTGTTCATGTCTTCTGCCCATTTTTAATTGGATTATTTTTGGTGGACTTGTAGAAGTTCTTTATATACTTTGGATATTAAATCCTTTATATATTTTGGATATATCATTTGCAAGTATCTTCTACCATTCAGTGGGTTGATTTTTGGTTTTGTTGATGGTTTCCTTCACTGTTCAGAAGCTTTATATTTGAGTGTAGTCCCGATAGTTTAATTTTGCTTTTTTTTTTCCCTTGACAAAGGAGACATATCTAAAAAAAATGTTTCTATGGCCTATGTCAGAGATATTATTGCCTATGCTTTCTTCTAGGAGTTTTATGGTTTCATGTCTCACATTAAGGTCTTTAATCCATTTGAGTTTATTTTTGTGTATGGTGTAAAGTGGTCCCATTTCATTCTTTTGCATGTAGCTGTCAAGTTTTCCCAACACTAATCATTGAAGAAACTGTCTTTTTCCCATTGCAAATTCTTGCCTCTTTACTGTAGATTAATTGACCATATGATCACGGGTTTAGTTCTGGGCTCTGTATTCTGTTCCACTAGTCTATGTGTCTATTTTTGTGCCAGTATTATACTGTTTTGATCACTACATCTGTGTAGTATATCTTAAAATATGGGATTCTGATAACCTCCAAAGTAGGCTTAGAGGGAATATGCTTCAACATAATAAAAGTCATATATGAAAAACCCACAGCTAATATCATGTTCAATGGTGAAAACCAGACTTTCCTCTAAGATTGGGAACAAGACAAGGATGTCCACTCTCACCACTTTCATTCAACATAGTATTGGAATCCTAGCCATAGCAACCAGGCAAGAAAAAGAAATAAAAGGCATCCAAACTGGTAAGGAAGAAGTAAAACTCACTATTTTCAGATGACATGATATTATATATATAGAAAACCCTAAAGACTTTACCAAAAAACTGCTAGAACTGATAAATGAATTCATTAAAGTTGCAGGATACAAAATCAATATACAGAAATCTGTTGCATTTCTATACCCTAAAAATAAAGTAGGAGAAATAGAAATTTATAAAATAATCTCATTTATATTTGCACCCAAAATAATAAAACACCTAGGAATAAATTTAACCAAGGAGATGAAAGACCTGCACTCTGAAATTAACTGATGAAAGAAATTGAAGATGACACCAACCAATAGAAAGATACTCCACGCTCATAGATAGGGAGAATAAATATCATTAAAATGTACATACTACCCAAAGAAGTCTACAGATTTAATGCAATCCTTATCAAAATGCCAATAGCGTTTTTCACAGAACTAGAATAAATAATCCTAAAATTTGTATGGAACCACAAAAGACCATGAATAGCCAAAGCATTTTAAAAAAGAAGAGCAAAACTGAAAGAACTGTCTTTTATCGTCCTAGTTTGTTAAAGTATTATAAATTAAATCGACAGTGGACTCTGGGAAACAAACTGAGGGCTTCAGAGGGGAGGGTGGTGGGGGATTGGGATAGGCCAGTGATGGGTATTAAGGAGGGCACGTATTGCATGGTGCACTGGGTGTTGTACGCAACTAATGAATCATGGAACATTACATCAAAAACTAAGGATATACTGTATGGTAACTAACATAACATAATTTTAAAAAATAAAAATAAATTAATCATGAATGGATGTTGTATTATCACAAGTTATTTTTCTGCATGTATTGAGATAATCATATTATCTTGCTCCTTTAACTTATTAATGTGGTGAATACTTATTAATATTATTATTATTGCATATGGTAAAATTCACTTCTTTGGTGTATAGTTCTATGAGTTTTGACAAATACATATAGTCCTGTACTTAGCATTGCAATCTAGATATAGACCAGTTTCATCATCCCAATATTTTTTTTTAAGATTTTATTTATTTATTTATTTATTTATTTATTTATTTATTTATTTGACAGAGACAGCGAGAGAGGGAACACAAGCAAGGGGAATGTGAGAGGGAGAAGCAGGCTTCCCGCAGAGCAGGGAGCCAAATGAGGGGCTCAATCCCAGGACCCTGGAATCATGACCTGAGCCGAAGGCAGATGCTTAACGGCTGAGCCACCCAGGCGCACCATCCTCATCCCAGGATTGACTAATTCTGTTCCTCTGAAGTCAATGCCAATCCCAGCTCTTGCCCTTGTCAATCATTCATCTCTTTTCTGTCTTGATAATTTTACTTTTTCTAGACTGTCATATAAATGGAATCATGTGGTATGTAGCTTTTGAGGTAGGCCTCTTTCCCTTGAGATTTGAGATACTTTCATTTGAGATTCAGCCCTGTTGTAGAGTTTAACAGTATTTTGTTCCTTTTTATTGATGAATAGTTTTCCATTGTGGGGATGTACCATTTGCCTATCCATTCACCAGTTGAAGGACATTTGGGTTGTTTCCAGATTTTGGCAGTTTTGAGTAAAACCATTATAAATATTCATGTACATATATTTTTATAAGCCAAAATTTCTCTTTCTCCTAATGGGATCGCCAGGTCATAGTGTTAGACTACTAGACATAGTTTCATATATTCCCAATGCTTTGTTCATTTTTTTCCAATTTTCTTTTGACTTTGTTCTTCAAACTGAATAATCTCTATTGATCTGTCTTCAAGTTCACTGACTCTTTCTTCTGTCACTACTGTTCTACTATTACATCTAGGAAATGATTTTTTTTAATTTCAGAAATTATATTTTTCAGTTCTAATATTTCCATTTAATCCATTTTTATAGCTTTTAGTTCACTGCTAAAATCTTCTACCTGTCCGTTTATTTAAGATTATTTCCCATTATCTTATAGAGTATGGTTAAAATAGCTGCTTTTTGTTTTGTTTTGTTTTTTATAATTCCAGTATCTGGGTGTCTTAGAGTTAACATTTCTTGGTGTCTTTGTCCTTAAGAATTGCCACATTAAAAAAAAAAAAAAGCTTTATATATTTATTCTAGAGAGAAACAGAGCATGAGCAGGGGGAAGGGTAGAGGGAGAGAGAGAAGCAGACTCCCATTGACAGCAGAGTCCAATGTGGGGCTCAATCTCACAACCCTGCAATCATGACCTGAGCTGAAATCAAAAGTTGGATGCTTAACCAACTGTTCCACCCATGCACCCGTCACATTTTTTTTTCTTATATGTCATGTAATTTTTAATTGTGTCCTTGATCCTGTTATTGTGCTCTGTAATATGTTAATATTTGCTTCATTGTTCTTCTGAGAGGAAATAAATCCAGTTTGATTTGGACCACAGTTTATATCTTAGATTCTTTGGTTGGCAGTTCTAATCTCAGTTCAGCTTTTAAAGCCTCTGATTTTCATCTGTGAAAAGCTGCAGGGACCACTCAGGGATTAGTCTGAGATTTGGAAGGTTGTCTAAATATTAGTTCAGTCATCAAAACCTTTACTATATGCTTTGCATTTGTTCCTTGCATACACAGCTCAGGAGACAGCCTGACACTTTGAGTTCATACACAGAATCAGGGAATTTCCTTCTTCCATTTTCTTCCAAAGAACCAACAACCTCACCATTGTTGACATTGGAGGATAATTCTTTAGCTGGCAGTGGTGAGGGGTGGCTGCTGTCTTATGCATTGTCAGATGTTTAGCAGCATTCCTGGCCACTATTTTACTAGACACAAGTCACACTTCTTTCCCAATTGTGAAAAAAAGTCTCCAGACATTGACAAATGTCCCCTGTGGAGGGATGGCAGCAAAATTACACCCCGATTGAGAACCACTGCTCTAAGACCAAGTTCAAGTACTAAACTGCTTACCCGACTTCTGCATTCAGATGACCCAGAGGTTTCTCAGTCTCAGTGTCTAAAACTCAACACTTGGCCTGCAGTGCCACAATAGCTAACTTATTTCCTATCTAGAATTCTTTCTCCAGTGAAAGCCAATAACACCTGTCCAGTTGTGTAGAGACCTAGGAGTCATTCTGGATATATCCCCTCTCCCTTATCCTCCTTTATAACCAAACCATAATTTAATATGACAGTATTTAAATATCTCTCAAATCTGTTGTCTTCTCTAATTAGCTTATCAGTTTATTCCATCTCCTCTTTCTAATGCTACAAAACTATTTTCTTATCTTCTCTCATCCATATGCACCCTTGAATTTGCTCTGCCAAATCTGTTTTTCATTTCTACAGCAACTCCACTCTTCCTCCACACAAGATATAAAAGAATCTAGGAAGAACATAAACTAATCTCAAACTGAGACAAGAAACAGGAGTCAATCCTATGAGCTTTCAGTTATATCTTAATACAGAAAGGTTACAGATTCTACTGAATAACATAATACCTCCTCTGCTATCTACAAATCCAAATTCTCCAAGGTCCCCACACCACTGCTCCTATCTACCCATCATTATTGCCCATGGCCTTGCAGCTCAACTAGATAAGAACTCGTTATTATAAAAACATGCCATTTTCCTCTGACCTTGAAGTTTTACTCAGTAGTCTATTAAATTTTAATACTTTCTCTCTCATCTCTACATAGTCACATTTTACTATGGCTTAACTCAATATGTAAGAAAACTATCATTTATTGAGTTCCTGTTATGTGTTAGACCTTGTATTAGAAAGCAATGCCCCAATGAAGTGGATATTTTTAATGCTTGATTTACACAGGAAGAGGTTGAGACTAAGGGACAGGAGATAACTTTTCTATGATCATATAATTAGTGTCAGCGCAAGGATTCAAACTCAACAAGGTCTCCTACAAAAACCTGTTCCTTTACCTTTCACAACCTTATGAAGCCTTCTCTTACAATATCAACCTTTACAAACCTTGGATTTGGCCTCCTTTACAAATATTTTACCACCCTTCTTAGCACACGATCCTATAGGGTCGTTGACTAGTGTACATCTTATTTCTTCAATAAGAATGATTCTTGGAAGTCAAAATCGAGTCTTCTATTTCTTTTATGTATCTCTCAAAATATATATCACATATCTTATATACCACAAGATTTATGTACCACAAAATAAATGCTATAGAAATGCATATTCAAGATTAGAGATAGAGATTAGAGATAGAACAACTAAATATAACCCTAGTTATAGGGAAAATATGAGACATACTTTGGGCTATGTTTTGGCTAGTAGCCACAAAGAGTAATCCATTTGGAAGATGTTAGTACTGAGATGCTATAATCAGAAAATAAAAATAGAGAAAAACCTGTTTAATGAACATGTTTCCTATACACCTTCCTATATATTTATTTTGAGTTCGATGGATTAGGTTTGATTATATATACAGCACTAACCTTTGAATCTGCTTCTAGGGCTTCCTGACCTCAGGACTTCCTTCCATTAATCTCTCTGTTTTGAGAATCCAGACAGCAAGGTAGACAAATCTAATTCTGATCCCAAATCTCCCACTGATTTACTGTGCAGGCATGAGTAAAAGATTTACTCTGTGGGGCCTTCAGTTCATTTTAAGACGAAAAAAATTTCTCCTTTGAATTTGAATATAAATAAAATGTGTTCAAACATTGAGTTTTAAGACTTTGTAAGGAAAGCTTCATGTAAACTGTTCTTTATTTCAACTTTAAATATTATTTTTTCTTTCCTAATTAATTTCAGAAGAATTCAAGAAGAGGTGACAGAATACAAAAGCACTGGTTACTAAAATATTGTTCACTTTCCTCATCATTGTTATACATAATTGCCTGTCTTCCTGGCCTACAATCTTATCACTGTCAGGAACAATTTTTTTAGAAACTTTCTATGTAAGAGAGACTATACAAATAGATTCTATGGGGAAATTTTTACAAAAGAATAAGACATGGTAATTCCTCTCTAAGAAATTCATATATAGTTAGGGAGATAAGGCCTTGTTCACAAGGAAAAAAATACTATACAAGGTAGAATGTGATAAATTTCAAATCAGTAGCATAAACGTGCCAGGGTTTAGAGTAAAGATAAAGATGATAAAGTCAAAATGTGTAGCATGCGATTTTGAACACCAAACCAAATATTTGGACTTGATCCTGCAGTCAACAGGAACCAGAATATGTCCGAGTTACAGAATGACCTGCTGTGAGTGATATTTAGGAACACAAATACAGAGGATAGAAAACTGGAGGCAGGCATACCTGTTAGGGATAGACTACAATTGTCCAGGCAGGAAACTATATGCACCTGAATGAGGATATTGATGATAGTAATGACCACTCTTTGTTTAATACCTACTATTCCAGGTCCTGTCATGGAAGCTTAACATATATTACTTTTAATTCTCACAAAATCCAAGTGAGATCTGTATTGTTTTCTTCATCTTGCAGATGAAGAGAGTTTCCCAGTGATTATGTGATTTCTTTAATGAGAGTATAAGCCAAGTCCCTTGGATCCTAAGATATACTACACAATGTTATCCTCTGTTGGTTTGGAAACTGTGACAGGTAAATTTGGGTTATGAACGTAGGCTGAAAAATTATATTTGTGTTTCTAAGCCTAAATGGTTTGAATTTTCAAGAACAAGGAGGCCAAAAGAAGCCAGAAAATGAATATGGACAACAGTCAAGTACAGGACTCTTACACATGATTTCAGAAGAAGGAGGAAGCTCATCTCACTTGCTTTTGCACACTTGAAGTCACTGTAGAAAAGGCAAGACCTACAATGCTCCTACCCCCAGGAGAAAAAACTCACTTGTCTGAGTTCACTCTAAGGCATATATGAAACATGTCAGATCATTTCTGACAAAAACGTTTTAACTAGCTTGTCCAGAAGCCAAAGCCTGAAGTCAGTAAGTACCTAAATGAAGAAAGCAGGGCAATGATAGGAATGCTGACTTACTTCACAGTTTGACTAAAAGTGGCCTTTATGTCAGGACCCTTTTATTGATTTTGCTAGATTTTTTTTGCTCCATTTAGAAAAATAAGTTGTCTATACAATATATACCCAAAATCCACTCCTTGCTTTGAAAGCTCTTTATATTGCCCCCAGATCAAGAGGAAGGGATATCAGTATCTATAAAGCACACAAACTGCCCCAGTACTATAAGTAAGGCAGTTTCCCCTTTAATTTCTAACAAACAATATTATTAATGCACTGCTGGAGATGGCACAGAGGTCGAACTGGAGCTAAAATAAGCCTCCCCACTGCATGATAATTAAGGTCATTATAGGTTTAGAGTGCTTCAAGGCTGTACTCTGCTGAAGCCATTTTTGAATGAGACCTTGCAATCAAGTAGTATTTATGTCCTTTAATAAGTAGAAATGTAGCATAGTATCTTTTCAATGATTGCCACAAACTTCATTAACATTCTTTAGCCATAAAGAGCCATACTTTACATGGAACCTGGGAAAATAGTGGAGTAAAAACAAATGTTCCCTACAGTAACTTTGACTTTTGTGACATTTTAAATGGAGAAAAATAAGTCCACCTGACCTTTCAGCCAGAGCAAATAAGACACCAATTGCCGAATTTATATGGTTAATTTGAGCAACAGAAAATGAGATAGAGTTTTGCAATCAAAATGCTAGTACACTATGGTGATGGTGTCCACCAACTCTTAGAAAAGTTTGCATTCCCAATTCTATGGATTGAGTTTTTCATGCATAAGCTTCAAGTGAATGGCACATGATGTTACTGGAACAGTACATGGAAAATAAGGAAGGCACAGTCTTTGTCTTCGGGTAGCCTATTTTCTCCAGAACATAACATCAATGCCCCAGATAATGTCACCAATGATGAAGCAATATTAAATAGTGTCTCAGATTTTCTAAATTGCCTTACTCTTCACATATAGCCCTTTGGAAAGTGCCATCCACTTGGCTTCCAGGATATGTCTCAGCCCATCTACTGCCTTTTAAGTTCACCACCATCATCTCTTCTCTGATGAGCTAGGTTCACACTTCACAGTGAGCAAGAACCAGCCACCTGCTAAGGCTGTTTGGTCCTGCTTGGCCTGGCCCAGCTTCCTCTCTAGCACCATCACCTTTCACTCATGGCAATCTCACCACATGGCCTTGTTTCTACTCTTTGAACATGCCAAGCCTATGCTTACCTTGACGCTTTGCACTCACCATCCTCCTGCCTACAACCTCCTTCCCTGAATCTTCTTGGAGTCAGCACTGCCATCCCATTCAGATTTGGCTGCAATATCCCCTTCTAAGAGAATTCTTCCTTAACTACTCAATCAGTTTAACCCACCACACATATACTCTCTTTGTTTTCTTTTCTTCATGGAAATTATTATTCTTGGAATTACCTTGTTCATGCATTAGTTTGAGGCCTCTCCTCAACAACAACCTTGTAGACATCCTGAGAAAAGGGTCCCAGACCCTATTGTTCACAGCTCTGTCTCCAGTGCTCAGGTACCTGGAACAAAGTAGACCCTCAATGAACATGTGTGGAATCTTCATAATAACCCTGATATAATAGTATGGTATTTTCTCTTCAACCAGGAAAGTTAGGTTCCTAAACCTTCTCATACCTCTGCCCGGCCCCAAGATGGTAGAATTCATAGTTATGTATTTTAAAAATCATGGATTTTAATGATTTAACTTCTGTTGACTAGCTTGTGTTTCCTAGACTTTTTACAGGATCCCTTTCCCTTTTTCTTTCTCTAAGATGCATTAAGGTTTCCCAACAGTTTTGTACAAAAGGTGACTATAAAATGATAAGGCTTTTTTCAATCCACCCACAAAAATAAATCCTATTATTTTGTTATCAGGAATATTGCTTTGAATTTCCATGACTGGGCCCATTTTCAACTACCAAAAAATGCACTCACCCTAGTGTATAAGGCAGCATGATGCAATGGAAGATACTAGATGTAGAGTACAGAGGTTTGGTTTAAATATGAACTCTACCAGGGCACCAGGGTGGCTTGGTCCATTAGGTGTCTGACTCTTGATTTTAGCTCATGTCATGATCTTAGGGTCGTGAGATTGAATCTCACCTCAGTCTCCAAGCTGGGCATGTAGCCTGCTTGAAGTTCTCTCCCTCTCCCTCTGCCCCTCCTTGCCCAACCCCACTCATGTTCATGCACCCTCTAAATAAATAAATAAATAAATAAATAAATAAATAAATAAATAAATCTTTATCATTTTCTGATTTTCATTTAACCTCACCAAGCCTCAGTCTCCATTGGGAAAATGAGAAAAATAACAAAATCACAGAGCTAATTTCAGGATGGTAAACTGCTTTATGAATTGAATGTGATTATAAATGA
This sequence comes from Ursus arctos, assembly GCF_023065955.2. Classification (NCBI taxonomy): domain Eukaryota; kingdom Metazoa; phylum Chordata; class Mammalia; order Carnivora; family Ursidae; genus Ursus; species Ursus arctos. Next base: position 14,975,737 of record NW_026623078.1, read on the forward strand.
AGGTATATTATCATCATCATCATCTTTGAGCCAGATCAGACATTATTGGTGATTTTTTAATTGGCATATAATATTTTTCTTCAAGAAGAACCTGTCACAAAATAAATGAGGCAACATAGCTAAGCAGTTGAGAGTACAAAAACTGCAGTCAAACACACTTGACCGTAAAGCCCAACTGTGCTACCTACCAGTTGGGTGACTTCTCTCCAGTTACCTAATCTCACTAGTTCCAGTTTCCTCACCTGAAAAATGAGGGAAATAAATGTCTTTACCACAGAGGCAGGAAACAAGGATTAAGTGTGAAAATAAGGGCTTAATATGGTATCTGTTACATGATAAGTAGTCAAATATCATTTGTGTCAGTACTGAATTCTGTCAGAGTAAATGATTAGGAAAGACATGCTGTTCTGTAAATATATATACTATGGTCCACAGTAAATTAGGTGCCATTTAAATCTTCTTAATGTAATGCATTTGAAAGTTTGCTTCTTCTACCCTACCCAAAGTGACTGAGTTCAGCAGTAATAAAGTTGTGCTTCTTTTAAGCTTTCTACTGAGATCCTAAACTTCCTGAAACTTCACTTCCATATTCCTCAGTCATCCATATCCAGGTGTATTCCATTAGTCTCCATGGTAGGGCTCATCATCTCCCTCACTGGGGGTCATGAGAGTCCTCATCATGAAGTGCTTCTTCCTTCAACCACTCACCACTCTTGCTGACCAGAACAAGATGGCAGTATGGGGAAAAGACTGTAAGTGCTAGCTCATACATGATTGTCCAGAGAAATCTGCATTTTGCAAAGGTTTTGAGTCCATGGGCACAATTTGCATGTTATGTAATCTTTTTTATTTTGGTTAAATATACATATATAAAATTAACTATGTTAGGCATTTTTAAGTGTGCTGTTCTGTGCCATTAAGTATATTCATATTGTCATGCAACTATCACCACCATCTATCTCGAGAACATTTTCATCACCCCAAACTGAAACCCCATATCCGTTAAATACTAACTTCCCATTCTCTCCCTCCTCCCAGTCCCTGAATGAAAGGGGGGAGAAGTAGGCACCATTCTACTTCTGTCTCTATGAATTTGACTACTCTACTTCTATAGGAGAATCATACAGTATTTGTCTTTTTGTAATTGGTCCATTTCACTTAGCATAATGTGTTCAAAATTTATCCATGTTGTAGCACATGTCAATACTTCTTTACTTTTTAAGGTTGAATGTATATACTACATTTTGTTTATCTGTTTATCCGTTGGTGGACACTTGGGTTACTCTTAAGTTTTGCTATTGTAAATAATGTTGCTATGAACATGGGTGAAAAAAATATGTTTGAGTTCCTGCTTCCAATTATTTTAGAGTTATATCCAGAAATGGAATTACTGGATCATATAGTAATTATATTTTTAATTTATTTTATTTTATTTTTTAATTTATTATGATATGTTAATCACCATACAGTACATCATTAGTTTTTGATGTAGTGTTCCATGATTCATTGTTTGCGTATAATATCCAGTGTTCCGTGCAATGTATGCCCTCCTTAATACCCATCACTTGGCTAGCCCATCCTCCCACCCCTCTTTCCTCTAAAACCCTCAGTTTGTTTCCCAGAGTCCATAGTCTCATGGTTCCTTTCCCCTTCTGTTTACCCCCCCCTTCATTTTTCCCTTCCTTCTACAAATCTCCCTGCTATTCCTTATGATCCACAAATGAGTGAAACCATATGATAATTGTCTTTCTCTGCTTGACTTATTCCACTTAGCATAATCTCCTCCAGTCCCATCCATGTTGATGCAGATGCTGAGTAATCATTCTTTCTGATGGCTGAGTAATATTCCATTGTATATATGGACCACATCGTCTTTATCGGTTTGTTTGTTGAAGGACACCTCGGCTTCTTCCACAGTTTGGCTATTGCGGGAAAATGCTGCTATGAACGTTGGGGTGCATATGGCCCTTCTCTTCACTATGTCTGTATCTTTGGGGTAAATAGCCAGTAGTGCAATGCTGGATCATAGGGTAGCTCTATTTTTAACTTTTTGAGGGACCTCCACACTGTTTTCCAAAGTGACTATACCAACTTGCATTCCCACCAACAGTGTAAGAGGGTTCCCCTTTCTCCACATCCCCTCCAACATTTGTTGTTTCTTGCCTTGTCAATTTTTGCCATTCTAACTGGTGTAAGGTGGTATCTCAATGTAGTTTTGGTTTGAATTGCCCTGATGGCTAAAGATGTTGAACATTTTTTCATGTGTCTGTTAGCCATTCGTATGTCATCATTGGAAAAGTGTCTGTTCATATCTTCTGCCCACTTTTTGATTTGATTATTTGTTTCTCATGTATCGAGTTTGAGAAGTTCTTTATAGACCTTGGATACCAGCCCTTTATCTGTAGTGCCATTTGCAAATAAAATATCTTCTCCCATTCCGTGGGTTACCTCCTTGTTTTGCTGACTGGTTCCTTTGCTGTGTAGAAGCTTTTTATCTGATAAAAAGCTTCTGCACAGCAAGATATATTTTTAATATCTTAAGAAACTGCCATACTGTTTTCCACGGCAGCTGCACCATTTCACATTCCCTACAGAAATGCACAAAGATTCCAATTTCTCATCCTCATCAACACTTTTTGTTTTCTTTTTTTTTTTTTTCAATACTGGCCATACCAATGAGTGTAGAGTGGTATCCAGTTGTGATTTTGTGATTCTGACTGCATTTCCCTAATGATTATGATGTTGAGCACCTTTTTGTGTGTTTATTGAGATTTGTATACATTCTTTGGAGAAATACCTATTCAAGTCACTTGCACATTTTTGAATCTTTTGTTTGTTTGTTTTTATTGCTGAGTTTTAGAAGTTCTTTATAGATTCTGGATTTTAATCCTTATCAGATATATGATTTGCAAATATTTGCTTCATTCTGTGGGTGGCCTTTTCACTCTCTTAATAGTATCCTTTAATGCACAAAAATTTTTAAATTGGATGAAATCCAATTTGTCTTTTTGTTGTTGCTTGTGTTTTTTATATCATATCTAAGAAATCATTTCTTTCTTTTTTTTTAAAGATTTTATTTATTTATTTGACAGAGACAGAGACAGCCAGCAAGAGAGGGAACACAAGCAGGGGGAGTGGGAGAGGAAGAAGCAGGCTCATAGCGGAGGAGCCTGATGTGGGGCTCGATCCCATAACGGCGGGATCACGCCCTGAGCCGAAGGCAGACGCTCAACCGCTGTGCCACCCAGGCGCCCCTAAGAAATCATTTCTAAACTCAATGTCATGCAGCCTTTCCTCTTTGTTTTCTTCTAAAAGTATTTTAGTTTTAGCTCCTTACGAATGTTTTTATTTTTTATTCCATTTTGACTTAACTTTGCGTATGGTCTAAATTAATTTTTTGTATGTGTATATTCAATTTTCCCAACACTGTTTGTTGAAAATACTGTCCTTTCACCATCAAATACCCTTGTCATTCTTGTGGAAAATTATTTGACATTATATGCAAGGGTTTTTTTCTGGGCTCTCTATTCTATTCCATTGGTCTATATATCTGTCATATACTAATACTACACTGGTTTTTTTTTTACTGTAGCTTTGTAGTGAGTTTTTAAAATTAAGAAGTGTAAAACCTCTAAATTTGTTTTTCCTTTTCAAGATTGTTTTGCCTATTTAGGATCCCTTGAGAATCTATATAAATTTTAGGATGGATTTTTCTATTTCTGCAGAAAAACAAAAAAATCATTGGGATTTTGATAGAGATAAAATTGAATCTTTAAATCGCTTTGAATATTTTTGACATTGTAACAATACTAAGTCTAATAATTCATAAACACAGGATGTCTTTATTTTTGTTTGTGTTTTCTTATTTTGGAGTATTTTGTAGTTTACAGTGCACAAGTCCTTTATCTTTTTGGATAGATTTATTGTTAATTATTTTGTGGTTATTGATGCTATTAAAAATGGAATTATTTCTTTTTTAAGATTTTATTTATTCATTTGACAGAGAGAGAGAGCACAAGTAGACAGAATGCAGGCAGAGGGAGAGGGAGAGGCAGGCTCCCACTGAGCAGAGAGCCTGATGTGGGGTTCCATCCCACGACCCTGAGATCATGACCTGAGTCGAAGGCAGACACTTAACTGACTGAGCCTCTCAGTTGCCCTGAAATGAAATTATTCCTTAATTTCTGTATCAGGTTGTTCATTTTCAGTGTATAAAAAGTCAATCAACTGTTGCATGCTGATTTTGTATGCTGTACCTATGCTGACGTTGTTTATTAGTTCTAATGTGTTTTTTGTAGCATCTTTAGGGGTTCTACCCTAAAGATTTCATGCCATCTGGAAAAAGACATAATTTTATTTCTTTCTTCCTGATTTAAATACTTTTATTTCTTTTTCTTGCTTAATGGTCTGACCAGGACTTTCAGTATTATTTTGAATAGAGATGGCAAGAGTGAGCCTCTTTCTTTTGTTCCTGGTCTTAGAAAAAAAAAAAGACTTTCCGTCTTTTGCCATTAAGTATGATGTTAACTGTGACCTTTTCTTTATGTGGTCTTTATTATGTTGAAGTAATGTTCTTCTATTGCTAGTTGGTTGAATGTTTTTTTATCATAAAATGGTGTTGAATTTTTTCAAATGATTTTTCTGCATCAGTGGAGATGATCATGTAGTTTTTTTATCCTTCATTTTATTAATGTGGTGTATTACATTGATTAATTTTCACCATTGAACCATTCACACATGACAGGACTAAATTCCACTTGATCATGGAATATAACCTTTTTAATATACTGTTGAATTCAGTTTGCTATTATTTGGGTTAGGATTTTTTACATAAATATTCATCAGGGAAATTGATGTGGTTTTCTTTTCTTATAGTGTCTTTGTCTGATTTTGATATGAGAGTAAGGTTGTCCTCATATGACTGTGGAAGTATTCCCTTCTCTTCACATTTTTGGAAGAGTTTGGAAAGGATTGATTTAAGTTCTTGAAATGTTTGGTAGAATTCACTAGGGACACCATCTGGTCTTGGATTTTGCATCATTGGGAGATTTTTCATTACTGACTCAATCTCCTTACTATTAATTGCTCTGTCCAGATTTTCTATTTCCTCGTGATTTGGACTTGGTAGGTTCTGTGATTCTAAGAATTTATCCATTTCATTTTTATCTCCCAAATGTTGGTGTGTAGTTGTTCATAGAAAGGTCTTACAATCCTTTTTATTTCTGTGAAATCAGATGTTCCTTCTTTTATTTATGATCTTAATAATTTGAGTCTTCTCTTTTTTTTCCTTAATCTGTCTCTGGGTTCATCAATTTTGTCAAACTTTCAAAAGCCAGCTCTTTTGTTTCATTGGTTTTGTCTATTGTTGTTTAATTCTTTATTTAGCTCTGCTCTAATCTTTATTATTTCTCCTCTTCTAACCTTGTCTTTAATTTGTTCTTCTTTTCCTAGTTCCTTATGATGTAAATTTGGATTGTTGATTTGAGGTCTTTTTTAGTGTAAGCATTTATAACTAAAAAATTACCTTCTTAGAACTGCTTTTGCTGGATCAAATACGCTTTGGTATGTTGTGTTTTCATTTTATTTGTTTGAACAGATTTTCTTATTTCCCTCATATTTGTGAATTTCCAAATTTTCCTTCTCCTCTTGATTTCTAGTTTTATTCAATTATGACCAGAAAACATGCTTTGCATGATTTTAATCTTTTTATTTTTATTGAGACTTGTTCTGTGGCCTAACATATGGTCTATTCTGGAGAATATGCACTTAGGAAGAATGTGTAGTCTGTCTGTTTGGTGGAGTTCTGTATATACCTGTTAATGTAATTGAGTTATAATGTTGTTCAAGTTCTCTATTTCCTTATTAGTCTTTTGTTTTATACTCTATTCATTATTGAAAGCAGGATATTGAAGTCTCCAACTATTATTGTGGGAAAGTCTATTTTTCCCTTCTCTTCTGTCAGTGTTTGCTACATATATTTAGGAACTCTCATGTTTGGTGCATATATATTTACAATTATTATATGTTCTTGGTGAGTTGACCCTTTTGTCATTATATAATATTCTTTGACTCTTATAATAGCTTTTTACTTAAAGTTTGTTTGTTATTAGTCTAGTCACTCCTGCTTTCTTTGGGTTACTATTTTCAAGGAATATCTTTTTCTGTCTTTTCACTTTCAATCTGTGTATATGTTGAGCTGTAAAGTGAATCTCTTGTAGACAGCATGTGGTTGGATCTTTTTTTTATCTGCTCTGCCAATCTATGTCTTTTGCTCATAGAATTTTAATCCATTTACATTGAAAATAATCACTGATAAGGAAGAATTCCTATTGCTTTTGTTGTTGCTGTTGTTTTCTGTATGTCTTATAGCTTTTTGTCCTTCATTAGCCCCATTAACCCCTGTCTTTCTTTGTATTTAGTTAATTTTTGTAGTGACATGGTTTGATTACTTTCTTATTTCCTTTTGTGTATATTCTATAGATATTTTATTTGTGCTTACCATAGGAATTACACATAATACCATAAAATTATAACAATTTATTTTAAATTGATACCAACTTAACTTTGCATACAAAAACTACTTTTACAACTCCACCTCCCACTTTATGTCATTGATATAATAAATTATATCTTTATATATTGTGTACCCATTAACAAAGGTTTATATTTATTTTTATGCTTTTGGTTTTTAAATCCTGTAGAAGAATAAAAATTAGAGTTAAAAATTAAATTACAATAATGCTGGTGCTTACATTTGTTCACATATTTATCTTAACCAGAGAATTTTTCATTTTCATATGGCTTCAAGTTACTGCCTAATGTTCTTTCATTCAGGTCTAGAGGAAATGAACTCCCTTAGCTTTTGTTTACCTGGGGATATCATAATATCGCCTTCATTTTTGAAGGACGGTATTGCTGGGTTTAGATTTCTCAGTTGACAGGTTATGTTTTTTCAGTACTTTAAACACACAGTTCTACTGCTTCCTGGTCTGCAAGGGATCTCCTGAAAAATCTGCTGAAAATCTTACAAGTCATGCTCTTTTTTTCTACTTCAATATTCTTTCTTTGTCTTTGACTTTTGACAGCGTGATTATGTTTCAGCATAGGTTTCTTTGTGCTTATTTATTTGGAGTTTGTTGAACTTGTATTTGTGTGTTTATCTTTTCTAAAATTTGGGTAGTCCCTGGCCATTATTTCTTCAAGTATTCTCTCTGTTCCTTTTCCTTCTTTTTTTCTTTGATGCTTATAAGACATATGTAGGTCCACTGGACAATGATCTTGTAAGTCCCTCAGACTCTGTTACTTTCCTTCAGTCTTTTTTTGTTTTTCCTCCTCAGACTTAATAGTTTCAAATGACCCTACTTCAAGTTTGCTGATTCTTTCTTCTATCTGTTCAAGTCTGTTGTTGAGTATCTCCAGTAAATTTTTCAATTTGGTTGTTATATTTTCAGCTTCAGAATTTGTTTCATTTTTTATAATTTCTATCTCTTTGTTGACATTTTCATTTTGTTATCATTTATATTATTTTCTTTAGTCTTTTGCCCATGTTTTCTTTTTTCTCTCTGAGCATATAGAAGACAGTAGTTTTAAAGTCTTTATCTAGCAAGCCCAATGGCAATGTGTCATCACAGATGGTTTCTGGAAATGTATTTTGTTGTTTTGAATGGGCCATGTTTTTCTGTTTCTTTGTATGCCTGTGTTTTTGTTAAAAACTTGGCATTTGAAAAAAATAACCACCTCTCCCCATCTTTGATGACTGGCTCCATGTAAGAGCCAGTAATCAGAGATCTTCACTAATTAGCCAAGTGTGAAGACTTAAGGTATCAAACCTTCTCTGAGTATGTATTTTCTCTGCACCAGGGTGTGGTATGTGTGTGCTTTTTTCTGATTCAGTTTACATGATTACTTTTAAATGTCTTGATTTCCCTAGGACTGTTACCCCTGCTTCTTCTCAGGGTCTTAATTGTTCTATCACATTTCTCAATCAGTAATCTCTTGCTGCAGCATCTGTAGATGTGGAGTCTCCTTGCAGTTTTCTAGATCCATAACCCCTGCCTCCCATGGCTTCCATTAGCCTGAAATCTGAGCTGCACTGCTTTTAGCCATCTGTGCTCCAGGTTAGGCAACACAGATACCAAGCCTTCAGGCTTCCTCTAGACAGGTTAAAAAAATTGCAGATTTTGTCTGCTTCTGCTCTCCCTGATTCCTGGGGAAAGGGCCTGATGATCAGGCCACTGCTTCCCTCAAAACTTGCTGTGCAGTGCTGGGGATAGTGTGAAGAAAGGGTGAGTAAAAATGCCATGAAATTTCCTACCATTTTTAGTATGACTTTTTCTTGATTAAGAGTTCATTTGGTTGCTGTAGATCTCTGACTGATTCCCATAGTTATTAAAGTTATTTTAGCCAGTCTTTATTGTTTATTTCATGTGTCTTTTGGGGATCCAGGTCCTGGAGCTTCCTAGTTGGCCATCTTGATGACACCACTCACTATATTTTAATGAAGAGAAAAGAAAGAAACAGAAAAGAACAATATATCCTCCTTAACCAAAGATGTGAACACAGTGAGCACAACTTGAAGGGAGATGACTGGTTGAGAGAGGGGAAGGGCCTGGAACATTGAATTTCAACTGTTTTGTTGAAGTGACCATGTAGGGGAGCAGAGGTGGCTGTGCCAGAATCTAACTATGGGATAAATTACCTCACAAATACATTTATGGAGGTTGTTTGTGAGTCAGAGGATACAAATTAAATGATGATATGGGCACAAGTGTACATATAATCAAACATAACTGGAGCTCAAGGCTGGATCCTTGTCCCATTCCATCTATAGCAGAGATTCTCAACATGTGGTCCCCAGACCAGCAGCATCAGCAGATTCTAGTTCCCAATCTCTGATCTACTATGTATCAGAAACTCTGGGGTAAGTTCTCAGAACTTTGTATTTTAATCAGCCCTCTAGCTGATTCTGATGAATACTGAAGTTTGAGCTGATCAAACCTGCAGCAAACCCCCAGGCCCATTTCTCTAATCCCATCTTCCCATTAGGCACCAAAAATACCATCCCCCTGTACCTGTGCCTTCCAGAATTTTTAAGTGTTTTTAATAAAGGAACTAATGGCCTGATTACTTGAGAATGCATATGTATATAGGTATAAATATATATATAACCTATGGGCCCTTCCTAGAATTACTGCCTTCTATATGAGAAAACTATACCAAAAAATGAACATTTGTATGTGTCTGAAGGACTAAGGATATGTAATCTCTTAAGACCTGTGTGAAAATCATGTATTTACGGCCTGTAGTTAATTGTTCAGGGCCCTTTGCTAATGATGATACTGTTCCTGGATTACTTCATGTCACTTCCAGTTCCTTCAGCCATAGGCTTGGTATCAATAAATTCTAAGACTAGTCATTTTGAGCTTGATAGTGACCTACAGAAAGAACATGAGTCTATGGAGCTGCTCCATGCACAGGCAGTTAGCTCTGCTGCTGTGTCCTCTGGAAATTTCTTAGACAACATAGGATCTCTACTGTATGCATGACCTGGATCCAAACTTAGACAACTGCTATTAGTTCCTGATAATGTTTTCATTAATATGCAAAACCATGAAGCAAACCCAGAGGCAATAAAGAGACATAGTATTTTAAGAAAACCCAATAAGTAGAAACCTAAATTCACTGAACAAATTATTTATGGGGCATATTCATTTCCAAAGAACCATTTACTTTACAAAATGACTAAATGATTCTTTGAAGTAGAGAGCTTCCTTGCAATAGGAGGCAGTAATTAAAAGAAATAATCTTTATGTGAATTAGATAATCACATAGCAATACCCATGGATCTTAAAAACATGGTACTGGGTGAAATAGTAAAGTAAAATATTTTTGACACAATGCCATTTAATAAACAAATGCATGCCAACAGAACATATGCAAAAATAAAAGCCAGTGTCTTAGAATGTTACATATACATTTACAATGTGACCCAGCAATCCCACTTATAGTTATTTATTCTAGAGAAAGGAAACTCACATTCACACTAAATCCTGGATTTGAATATTTACAGCAGCTATATTAATAATTGCCAAAACCTAGAGATAATCCAAAAGTCCTTCAAAGGGTACATGGACAAACTGTGGTACAGCTATACAATGGAGTACTACTCAGCAATAAAAAGAGATGAATCATTGATACATGTAACAACTTAGATGGACTGGAAGGGCATAACACTGTGTGAAACAGACCTAATCTAAAAAATGGTTCTATTTATACAAAGTATAGCTATGGAGAACAGATCAGCGCTTGCCAGAGTTAGGGTTAGTGTTGAGCATAACTGTCAATAGCTAACACAAGGGAGTTTATTTAGGATGATATGTATCCTGATTGTGGTGATAGATGAATCTACACATTTGATAAAATTTGACAGAACTATACACCAAAAAAGGAAAAACAGAATGCTTGTAAAAACTGGTAAAAGCCAAAACAAGGTCTGTAGCTTAGTTAGTAGCATTGCCTCAATGTCAATAGCAACATCTTAGTTTCCTAACTGTACTATGGTTGTCATATAAGATGTTACCTTCGGTGGAAGCTAGGGTAAGGTCACATGGGAATTCTTCATACTATCTTTTTAATTTCTATATGAGTCCAAAATTATTTCTAAATGAAAATTTTTTAAGACCAAATGCCAATTAAAAGAATTCATATTAACTCATTTTAATGGCTGCTTATAGGAGGAAGGAAATGGGAACCAGAGTGGGAGAGAAAGAGAGATTGCGGAGTATATTTAAATACCTGATTTATAATTTTCAGGGGAACAGTTCAGTTCTCTATTACTAAATTATAAACACCATGAAGTCAAGAACTGTTTACTAGTCATTTTCAGATTTCTGCATGACTAATATATATATACACATAGTGGTGTGTGTATATTGGATTCACATTGAATATTCATTCTGTTATTAAATGAATGAACTAGTGAACATATCCATTTCATAGCTGAGCTCCATAAAACAAACAATCCTAAATTTGCAAGTGATTATTGGTGGAAATGTTGAAATTTTGTGCCTATATACTTTAATTATTATGCTTTATATTTGAGTCTGAAACATTTCTGTGTGATACAGTTACATCATGCCCAGCTCTTACCCAAAAGTGAATGGGACTGCCATCAATAAACTTGGGAATTCAGTGGGAAATAGCAGATGGGGAGTCAATGTGGTCTCATCACTGATAAGGGTCTGAGTGTCTCCTACTGCCAAGGTTTGCCTTTCAACAGAAAAGAAATTATAGTTCCTAGAGATGTCAACATGGAGGTTTCTGGAACGCAAGATGGACTCTTGAATTGGAATGCCCCATTCATTGATCAAATCACCTTTTTTGTTTCACCACTTTTCTCATTTTCTTCATGCTCCTCTTTTACCTTAACAGGTGCCTGATATACTTTAATATTCCTTTATAATATTTTATGACTCAAGGCCATGTTTCTCACTTAGTAATTTCAGTCCTTAAATGTATAATGAAGGCTGCTCAGGAATGCACCACACCGTGTTTTTTTACTCTCCATTTTCAGTTTATTCTGGAGAAGAGTGAAAGCATCTAGGAAGGGCATACCCTATTTAGTATTGACATGAAGAAAAGACAGAAACTAGTAAAAGAAAAAGAGGGAAGAAGTGAGAGGATGGGAGAGAGAATTTGCATGTGATAGAAATTGTAATACTAAAACATAAAAATAGTAATGATTATTTCCATAAATCAGTAGATACAAAGGGAGGCGCTCTGAAAGGGTCACGTGATCTGCAACATCAATGAAATACTTTGGATGAAGGTTTTTTAAAGGAAGACTCTTTGTTATCTTGTTTCAACTCTGAATCCAATGGTCCTTCTGAGAATAGGATAAGTGTTTTCTTATTCTTGATAGGACAGGCAGGGCATTCTTCTTGCTGTGTTATAAGAAAATCAAACATGCAACATTTGATTACTGTCATATGCTGCCATATTCGATATGAAGTGTCTTCCTTTCATGATGAAGAGCATGTCTCCAGTATTATCTCTTGCTTGAGCTGCCTGGAAACAAAAACCGACTACAGAAATAGGCTGGTTTGGCATGGCCTTTATGACAAACTTAATTGAGCAATAAGTGAAAACACAAGAATTTTGTCAGGTGTTGTAAAAATGGAAAGTGACACAGATTTAAAAAAGATCTGCTCTTAAAAATGAAAAATAATCTGTTTTTAAAAATGTTAATTCCTTCCCCAAATTTTGTTACAAAATTTGCATCTTTAGTCTGGGCAACTGTCACTTACCTAGGTCCCACTCACGCACAGTCTTTGATGAGAAAAAGAAAACTCTAGATTTACTTACGGTAAATGTCTTAGTCTGGACCCCCAGAGAGCAAAGCCTGAGACAAGAGCTAGAGTGTATGGGGTTTATTTGGGGATGTGGTCCCAGGGGGTCTGAGTGGGAAAGAAAAAAAGCAGGGACTGCCAGCCCGGGGTACTTTGTCAAGCTGGCCACCATTGTGGGCAAGTGCCCCTGGGCACACCCAGGTGAGGGAAGAGAGGAGCTTTTATCCAATGACTCCTCTGATCCTCCCTGACCAAGGGTGGACCAAAGGGTGAGAAAAGACTGCAGCTCTGACAAGGTGCTATTTGGTTATCCTGTGCAACACCAGTAACTCAGCTGTGGCTACGGTGTGGTTGTCCTGGAGGTCAGGAGGCACAGAGAGTGCAGTGAGTCCAGCAGAATCACTTCTCAATACTTGAAGTCTGGAGCACCCTAACCAGGTCAAGCCATGCGGTTGGATTTTATACAGACAGTTTAAAAAACAGGCTCAAGAAAAATCATGCTTGTTCAATCAATCAGTCAATCAATCAATCAATTGAACTTCCTCACATAGCTGTTGACAAGCAGATTGCTTTGCGTCAGGACTAATGATCGGAATTCCAGCCTTGCCTTCTAGAAACTCAATGGCTGTTTTATTTTTTTTTTTTGTTTTTTTGTTTTTTGTTTATTTTAATGTTTTTTTATTATATTATGTTAGTCACCATACAGTACATCCCTGGTTTCTGATGTAAAGTTCGATGATTCATTAGTTGCGTATAACACCCAGTGCACCATGCAATACGTGCCCTCCTTACTACCCATCACCAGCCTATCCCATTCCTCCACCCCCCTCCCCTCTGAGGCCCTCAATTTGTTTCTCATAGTCCATAGTCTTTCATGCTTCATTCCCCCTTCTGATTAACCCCCCTTTCTTTATCCCTTTCTTCCCCTACCAATCTTCCTAGTTCTTATATTCCACAGATGAGAGAAATCATATGATAATTGTCTTTCTCTGCTTGACTTATTTCACTTAGCATTATCTCCTCCAGTGCCGTCCATGTTGCAGCAAATGTTGAGAACTCGTTCTTTCCGATAGATAAGTAATAGTCCATTGTATATATGGACCACAACTTCTTAATCCAGTCATCTGTTGAAGGGCATCTCAGTTCCTTCCACGATTTGGCTATTGTGGACAATGCTGCTATGAACATTGGGGTGCATATGTCCCTTCTCTTCACTACGTCTGTATCTTTGGGGTAAATACCCAGTAGTGCAATGGCTGGGTCATAGGGTAGCTCAATTTTTAACTTTTTAAGGGACCTCCACACTGTTTTGCAGAGTGGCTGTACCAACTTGCATTCCCACCAACAATGTAGGAGGGATCCCCTTTCTCCACATCCTCTCCAGCAATTTCAATGGCTCTTTTAAACCACACAGTACATCAGGTTCAACTCTATATTCAAGGAACTAGTTTGTTCTGACCCAAATGCATTTTAATATAAGAAAACCAAGTAGCTATTTAGGCATGGGTGACTGACACATTTTCCTGGGCTGGAAACCTGAGGTTGTTTGATAATGTAGGATTCCATGGAAGTTGATCTGTTTATGTCTCAATAACATGGGTCTTGGAAAAATAGTGTCTATTGTCAGCTCAACTGCTCACTAACTGTATGATGTTCCTAAATGACCTAAGCTTCTTCTGGGAAGGATCCTTCATGGATCAAAGAAAGTAAATAACACCACTTCATAAAGCATCTGAGAAGACTAAGAAAACATATATAAAACATTTTACCCAGTGCCTGTGTATTTTAGGCAGAAAGTTAATTCCCTTTGCTTGATCATGTGCATTCATTCCAGAAGGCTGACTAGCAGAAACTTTGAAACTGTTCACATACACTGTCATACCTCTACCGGACAAGTTCCATGCACTGGCCCTCAGCTGCTGTTCAAAACCAAGTTGCAAATTCAAGCCTGGGTGGGCATGGTACCTTCCTTTTTCTTTAATGTCAGCAAGTTTAATTTTAATTCTGAGCTATGGTAAAACAACAGAAGGATGTAGGCAGCCTTTGTTATTTATGCAGCATGCTAAAAATTATGCGATAGACAGTAAATTAAGAAAAGCTGCCCTATAAATTTCAGTTAAATCTTACTGTGTTTTAATATTTAATACATCATCATGAATCACATTTCCCTAAACCACAATGGAGGTTCAGGCAAAACCTATAAGAATGTGTTAGATTTTTACTAGCATTATTTTTCCTCAACTAAAACCATCCTCTAAATAAAGCATGAAATCAGTTGGATTTTTCTCTATGATATAAAACACAAAATTAAGTCTCGCTGACCACTGATGTTGCTGAATTGAGTCCAAAGCACAATGTATAACTTCAGTTCATAAATTACCAGAACAGCTCAAATTATACCCGAAAGAATGAGTGTACATGCCCATTCTCTCTTGATTTATTTTGTGATTCTAAAGAAAATTGGCTAAGAAGCACTAGCTGAAAATAAAATGTGATATGGGGGAGGCTGAGTGGCTCAGTTGGTTAAGTGTCTGACTTTGGCTCAGGTCATGAATTCAGGGTCCTGGGATCGAGCCCCATATAGGGCTCCCTGCTCAGCAGGGAGTCTGCTTCTCCCTCTGCCCCTCCCCCTGCTCATGCTCTCTGTCTCTCAAATAAATAAATAGAACCTTTAAAAAACAAAATAAAATGTGATATGATACAGGAGGTAGGTCTGTGTAGCAGAATGCTCAAAGATGAGAAAAACTGTTTTTAAATCCTTTACGTTTATGAGTACATAACTCTCAACTGCCAACCACCAGAGATGCATTTTCAGCTGAGCCTGTGTGGTGTATGGTTGTGTGTGGTGATGACATTGGTTCTTGACACACCCAATGTGTGTGTGTGTGTGTGTGTGTGTGTGTGTGTGTATGAGTCTGAACTTTATAATTCAGCTTTAAGTTTAGATTTATGAATCTACATATAGACTGGTAAGTTGGATAGGCTCAAAGGAGGGAGAATATAAGTACCACAGAATAACCGTCTTGAGGGATTTATAATTCAATGAGTCAAGACTAAATAGCTCATGAAGGAATTTGAGCAAATATCTGTTGCTTTAGCTATTGCTTATCAAATGGCAGCTGCCACTAATTAATACCAAGAAGCTCAAAGACCAGGTCAGAATCCTTCTCAACACAATTACCTCCAGTGAAGCGGAGTTAGCATGCAAAACAAAACCTATTTTTTAGGCATGGATTAAGGATCATTGTGTATCAAGACTTTTGGTGCTGAGAGAGTTCAATAGCATCTCAGGATAAGAATCACTGTGATAGGACTGGCAGTTGGGGAAAGCTTGAGCTAAGCATGGAGGAATGGCACTCAGATTTGGTTAGACACTTTGTGTAGAGAGAACTAATGTGAGTAATCACCAAGGGAGGAAGGAAAGGGGCATGCAGGACTGGGAAAAGAAGACTACATGAGCCACATCTGTACTGCCATGCAATGAGATATCCTGTGAAGCTGGACCTGATAAGAGACAATGTGGAGGGTTTAGTAGAGGAATCAACACTCAGTAGGAAAATCAGGAGCCATCTTGGGGTTGATGAGCATGTCACTGACGTGATGCCAGTAGTATATTTAGAGGACTGATGTCCAGAGGAAGAACATGCATCATTGAGGGTGCTGCTCTGAACATATGATGTAATTAAGGGGGGGGGGTATAAATCATTGATTTGAAGACAATTTCAGGAAGCACTGATAGGAGTGGGGAAGCAGGACAGGAAAGAGAAGGCAGTATGAGTGTATGTGAATGAGTCAGTAACCACTGTGGGCAGCTGGGACACAAGTCCACCAGGGAATCTTTGAGGCAGTAGAGAATTCACTTCAGAATTATATTGCCTGAAGCAGCTGGGTTATTTATCCAACCATTCAGCTTTGTCATTGGCAGAGTGATAACCTAGGACATTAACTTCGCATCCCCTCCAATCTACCTTGCATATGGGTTGAGAGAAAACCTCAGCATGTACAAGAGTATGGTTGACGAGGGACCATGGGCAAGACATCAACATGCCAGCCCACACTTGCCTTGGTGGTACTTTGAAGTCTCTATGTTTTCTCTCCTCCCTTTCCAATTAAGGGGAAGCCCAGCTATTTCTGCTACTCCATAAGGAAGAACTTTCTGAATACAACTGTGTCATTGTCACCAGCATATCCATTGAAAAAAAGGTGACCAAAATTGCATCTAGGTTTAGACATCATGGATACCTTATTATCACATTAATTGCAAACCCACACTATTCAACTTTCTTCTAGGAGTTTGAAATAACCCTATGGCCTCTTAGGTAGACAACCCTTGTACCCCCTTAAGTAGCCTTCTTTCCCTGTTCCAGGCTTTGGGAAGGGAGTGACTTCCTGAGCATTCCCACTTCCCAGAGAGAACCTGGATTCTCTACCTCTGGGGTCACCTGATGTATTTAGGTATAGTGTCTTTTGAAGTAAAACCCTCTCTCATGATGGGCAATGAAACCTATGCCTAGTGAGGAGGCACACCAAATTATTAAGCTGGCACAACTTCATTGTAAGGATGATCTTATCTTATAGCTTTAAGTATTGTAATGCCTCCCAAACCATCCTTAGACTGGGCTTGAATTCCTGATGCACCCACTGGCCTATTTAAGATCTCCCCTTGAATATGTAAGAAGCATTTCAGAATTAGCATGTCTGAAGCTCATCTTCATCTGGCAATCTGCTCATCTCCATTTCCTCATCTCAGTAAATGGCAACTCCATTTTGCAGGAGCTCGGGGCAAACATCTTGGAATCAACATTGCTTCCTCTTTCTTTCACACCCACATCTGATCTGGCAGCAAATTCCATTGGCCCTAACTTCTAAATTAACACCCAGGGTCCACCGAGTTCTCCACTACTGTTGTGCAGGTCCAAACTGCCATCATCACCTGCCAAAGTAATTGCAATAACTTCCCTGATTCTACGCTTGCTTCCCTTCATCCTGATCTCAGCACAGCTGTCAGGAGATCCTTGTGAAATGCTGGCCAGATCACATCTCTCACCTGTTCAAACCCTCAAGTTGCTTTTTGTCTCACTTTGTCCGTGCAGAGCCCAGCAGGCCCTTCATGATCAGACTGTCCCATTTCCTCTCTGATCTTATCTCCTACTACTCCCCAGCTTGCTCATTTTTATCTACCTGATGCTCCTGGAATGGACTAGGTATAAGCCCACCTTAGCACCTTGTACTTTCTTTCCTTGCTGCCTGGAATGTTCTTCCTCAGATTTTAAGTGAAGAGGGCTTACCTCCCCTCTATCTTTTGAATTCAAACCAAGATTTCATCTCTCCAGTAAATTTTCCTGGCTGTATAACTACTTTGACAAGCGTCCCAACATTTCTTATCCTCCCTCCTGGCTTATTTTTTCCTTGGCACTTAGCATGAATTTTATATTTTATCTTCCACTTGTTTATTTTGCTTATCGCCTGTCTTCTCCCACTAGAATGTAAGTACATATTTCATTCCCGGCTGTATTCCCAGAGTTAAAATGAGTGCCTATCTCTGAATTAGTGCTCAATAAATACTTGCTGAATGAATGAATGAGTTCCTGAATTCATTATTTTAGGCAAAGGGGACTCTCCTTTTGGCAACACCGAACTTTTTGTTTGCAGGCACATTTCCTAGAGAACAGTTTCTCTAGTTAGTAGCCTGTAGGTGGTCATGGAAGCTATGACTGCAGCACTCCTGAACAGGACTCTACATGCTGTCAGATTATTTGGATAAAGGATCACCCCCTGCCACGGTTAGCATATTGTTTTCTCACATCCCATTTGCCAAATTCTTACAACCAATTGTGCTATAAAAATTTTCCCTGGAGCATTAAAAACAGTTGAGAACACAGATTGCTGAACAAATGGGAGAAGGAAACAATCATGTCTGTCATTTTAGAGAAAGGTGTTCCCCCTTTCCTGACTCATCGCCATGAGCCACCCTGTACTGCATGTCAGCGACCCCCAGAAGGCAACCTTCCAAATCTCAGGAAGCCCCCGTGCTTTTTTCCTGCTGAACTGATATCACAACCTCCCAAACTCCGGCCTGCGGAGCCTTTCAGAGATCCACTCTAAGGAATTAGGTGCTTAGGGTGAAGCCGTGATAAACTCTACACTAAACTGACCAATGTAAGCTTGGAGGCGGCAAGCATCTTATGTTCTCCTCTCAGAAACTTTCTACACAGGGCACAACTCATGGCCTCAGTGGAAAGTGAAGCCTGTTGGCTCATGGCATGAAGGTCTCCCGTGCAAAAGCACTCAAATTCTTTAGATTCACTCCGTCCAGACCTACAGTTCTTTTGTTGCCCTGTCTTTCCCCAGCACTGTATTTTATGCTATTGAATTCTGCCAAGATTCTGCACGAATGGGTAAATAAATAAAGTTATAAAAACAATAATATCTTTTTTAGAAGATTTTATTTATTTGCATGAGAGAGAGAGAGAACACGAGCAGGGGGGAGCAGCAGAGGGAGTGGGAGAAGCAGACTCCCTGATGAGCAGCAATCCAGATGCGGGGCTCAATCCCAGGACCCTGAGATCAAGACCTGAGCCAAAGGAAGATGATTAACCAACTGAACCACCCAGGTGCCCCAGTAATAATGTGTCTTAATGCGCTTAGATCCAAATAGCTTTAAGAATTCAATGGCAATGTTGAAATTAATCCCTATCATGTACATCTGCTTGTGGACACTTCTGATGGGACCCCAGAGCCACACAGGATCACTGCATTCCCTGAATTGTAATAAGATGTTCATGGTGTGCCCCCTCATTCTCCTTCCTCCTCACTTGGCCATCTAGTTGATGTGATGGATCAGATGCTCCGGGCCTATGAATTTCTCAGTTAATGTTTAAAACTATGAATGTCCATAAGTCTGCTAAAGTCAAGGACTTAAAAGCTGCAAAGCATTATCTAAAGAATAAAAAATTACACACACACACACACACACACACACACACACAACTTTCCTTATTTGTCTAAAATCAATCTAACAGGGCTTACGATGAAGATTCTATCACAGCCACTATTTCCTGAGGAATAAAACAAATATTCTGTTAATCTGCTTTTTTAATATGGTTAATAATTTCTGGGGCACTTGAGTGGTCAGTTGGTTATGTATCTGACTCTTGATTTTGGCTCAGGTCATGATCTCAAGGTTCTGGGATGGAGCCTCACATTGGGCTTCATGCTCAGCAGGGAGCCTGCTCGAGATTCATTCTCTATCTCCCTCTGCCCTTCCCCACTCATGCTCTCTCTCTCTCAAATAAGTAAAAAAATCTTTAAAAAATATGGTTAATAATTTCTGCCAGTAGTCTATTAATCATTGGAAGGCTTGAATTTAACTTACACTATGCCAATAGTATATTTTCTCCAAGCCACTCTTCTCCATTTTAACACATTATTTACTATTAATACATTAGTATATTAGAACTCTAAAGAAAAAAATTATTTGGGGAGAAATGCATCTTTTGTTCTATCTGAGGGCTAGATACGACTTTGTAGGAGGTGTTAAGAGCAAGTAAAGAATCTTCTTTTCAAGTTTAACAGCTTTTTTGCCTGTTTCAACTGAACATATCGTGGCTCCCAAGAGGCCCTGGCTATGCTGCCCTTTACAGGGAAAATTATTTGGTAGAGAAAAAAAAAACTCTATTATTTCCTACTCTAAATTTGAGGAAATAGATGAAGAGTACCTATTTATGCATTAAATGTATGAGAAGAATGCATGAGAATTAAACAAAACAAAAATAACCATATCCCATACATAAATTTTATTTTCACAGAACAATAAAAATAATTAAAAAGGCCTTTTATCAAGATGCCAACTAATGTGATTTTACTTTGCATAAGATCATACTATGTAAGAATGTTACATACCATGATATGCAGCTGCTAGAGTACTATTCTTCTCAGAGGACCTACATTCATTCTAATTATCTGAACAGGAGATAGAGGTGACAGAAATACAGCTAGGGGTCAAATATATGCAGAGAAATCCAAAACCTCGTTAGTTTGAGAGGCAGTGCCGCCCTTGGAGGGAAAAACTAAGTGTGGTAAATGAGGAGAAGGTATTCATGCTCATGTCCCATTCAAGGATTTCCTGGGAGATCCTGAGTATATTCTCCTGTTTTTCATATTGCTAATATTCTTATCATGTAGCTGAAGGCACACTGCACAAGTGCTCACAGATTTGGGAGTACTCTTGCACTTCTGGTAGAGAAGACACATCCAGAGCTCTGTGACAACGAAGAGTAAGGTGGTGTGAGGAGGTGGCCTTGCAGTGTGGGGTGACAGCTCACTCAGGGTTTCTCAGGGTGAGGGGCAGACCAGACTGTCTTCTGATAGCTGTGACCCCTAGTTTTTGTCAAGTGCAGAGTCATCCAATTTATTCTTTCCCCCTCTTGGATGATTGATGGGAAACAGAATCTAATTTTAACTGCCACTAGGAAAATTTTCCACCATGGAAATATAGGCCACAGTTTTTAGTCATTTTGACTATTGTTCAGCATAAACTGAGACCTGATGTTCTGGTTTTTAAAAAAGTGACAGTCGTGTCCTTATTCCTTAACATATCCAATAAAGGGCTTCTTAAGATGACAAAAACTTATACTTACTCATACTATTTTGTTACTTATCAGTACCTACTGTTGAGGAGATAATATGTATACACGTGTGGGTGTATATATCGTAAATGTGTATACATACATAGTGTAAAGCTTCTTTTGTAGACGGGCAACAAGAAAATACCACTTCTTTGAATTACCATTTATTAATGTGGTTTCTTTAAAACTCTTCTGCACAGATTTTTCTCTGCATTTTTCAGATAGTAACAATAACAACAGTCAACAGCTAATCTGTTTAATGTGCTAGAAGACAGGGAAACAATTTAGTGTTAGAATATGTGTGCATTAGATCCTTATAGCTCATAATGATTTCTGATTCAGCTCTTGACATGTCAGCAGTGAGCGTTTGATCAAATATTATATAAGGGCTGAACTATCTGAAACAACAGTAATACACACCTCATTTCCACACAAGTAATTGAAAGATTATCTCAGTCACATTAAATTTCAGATTAAACTCATACATAATGCTCCACATGATGAGTCCATGTTTGGACTTTTCTTCCCAAGTTTATTACTTTTGCCATGTTATGTTTGGGTCTCAAGTTAGTAATGTGGGAGACTGCGACATTAGTCCAGGTTGCTCTTGGCACTTGGAAAATTCTGATGAGAAGGAGCCGAGAATTTCAATTCAATTGAAATCCTCAGAAAATCCTTGGACTTGAATTAGTGTCCAGGTGTGTGGAAGGGGTGGGTTATGTATGGGTGTCTGTGTGTGCAGCATGGTAGGAGTTGTGTAGGTGTGTTTGTGTGCACAGCTTCAAGAATGCTGAGGAAATGACAGAATCAAGATATTGTTAGATTGATATTATGTTGATAAAGTTGGCGCAGAATTCCTGGTGACCTTTTGTGATGTAAGGAAAATTAAATCTTCCACTAGCATACTTCTTAAGGCAATAAATAAGAAGAACGACCCTATTAGAAAATGAATCGGTCACACAATAACAGCAGCAAATGTCATCTGGATGTATTTACCTCAGAGGAGGAGGTGGAGCGTATTGATATTGCCAAGTGGGCTTTTATTGGAAACATCTCCCATTAACACGAATAAGAGCTGTGTAGTTAAGCCCCTGCTCTCTCATGCTCAGGGCGTATTTCATCCTCAATGCTAAAGCTTTGAAACTTTTTTTCCTTCTTACATGAAACTCCGGTAATTATGCTAAATGTTTAACTGTAAATATGGCTGTCCTCCCTGCTGTGTGTATGAATATCTAAAAAGTACTGAGACTTTTCATTACTATGCACTTTCCTGATCACCAGTGCTCCTTTCAGAGATAATCTTTCTTTCATCAACACAGCAAAGCCAAATCCTAAGAAGAAAATCAGAGTGAGTCCCTCCACTCCCATCTGGACCCCAACCTGGATTCCTTTGATACTCAAAAGGTCTAGAAATTGTCTCCTTTCTCAGTAGAGTGGTAATCTTTTCCATCTGCCCCTCTGGAAGACCAGACAAAGGCTAAATCCAGTGTGATGGAAACACTCCCTAGAATAAAATGCCTAAGGAAAATGGGAAGAATTGAAGATAAAAAAACTACCTTCAGTTATTAGGGTAAAGAAGACAAACATTCTAGAAGAACCCAGAGCATCAATAACCTTGGAGAGTAGCAACGTTCCTCTTGTGAGCCAAGCACGCGTGTAAGACACATCTCATTCACCCCTCCCAGCAGCCTTTCAGAAGGGATGGTTGCCTCCATCTTCAGATGCAAAACTTGGCTCAAAAGCTAAGCGGCTGTAAGAATCAGTGGGGAGAAAATGCTTTCCAGTGAGATAATAATAACACAGATGCCAAGGAGACAAGACTGCTTGGCTTTTGCCTTGAGATATAGAAAGAGTCGTTTTTCAGAGACAGGCCATTAACCATGTTCCTCCGCCCCATTGTCAGAATAGACATGGGGTTACAATGCAATGCGAAGGATCTGGATTAGACTAGGAGGGTAGCTCATGACCACGAACTTTTTCGCTGTGTCTACCCGGTAGCTTGCTTCCAAGAACAATTCAAAAGCTAATCTGTGGTGTCATATGGACCAAGCTGTCCCCTTCTCAGTGACTGTACACCCAACACTGTACCTCTGAGAGCATTCTGAGCTAGACAAAAAACAGTGGAAGTATTTTTTCAGATCAATTGGGTGAAATGTGCAAAGGCCATCCATCACAGTGAGGGTCCTTAATGGGCTGGCAACAACAGAGGCTAAAGTTTCCCCCACATCTATCCAGGACAAAGAGGTGGAATTCAGCACCTCTCAAGTTTCTTCTGTCCCTATTGTGATTCCAAGTGACCTTGTACTACCATTCCCAGTCAGGGGCCTCTTTGTCTCCTGGGGTTCAGTTCAGAACTGAGGCCTGACATCTAGCACATCCCCAGGCCTCACCAAAGGGATTGTAATTCTTTACAGAAGACATTTAATTTTGAAAACCTCTTCCTTTTTAGAAACTCAACTACAGCCTAAGGGTGCTTAACATAGGAAGTAACTTCAAGGCTCTTTTGGCGGGTAGCTAAAAAACAAACAAAAAATACCACCATCCAAAAGTAAACTTGACAGTTTTGCTTCTGTTTCAGGAATATAACGACTTTTCATTGGAACACAAGCCCTTCATCATGTCATTCTAAACTTTTGCAGAAAAGGAACTCCTGGGTCTATTTCTCTGTATTTACTTCTCTGTATTTACTATGCAATTATTAGATAAAAAACATTATGCAGTCTGGTTTCTTTGAAAGATTCAACATCTTTACCCATTTGTTAGAATTGAATGGCAAATATTACCAGTTTTCCTTTGCTTTCTGTGTTGATGGTTTGTCTACAGAATAGGTGATATGACTAGTTAATAGAGTGCTTTTTGGGGCTTTTGTCAACAAAGACAGAATTTCCTGCCCTGAGAAGTAAATCCTTATAGAAGCAGCTCTCCCTGAAGTCAAACGTCTTGCCATATGCTCTGTGGAAGCACAAGGTGGAATTGCCTGCTGGTGGTCAAATGTTGAATAAAAGCTGAAGAGCTGAAGACTTCTCTTGGAGGCTTGCTTTACAGCTGGAAGGCAGAAGTCAACATGGCCCACACAGGAGGTAGCAGTGGCAGAGGGGAAAGAATATGAGATTGAAATATAATTTTATGTTTTCATCCCCCCGACTCACCTGTGGCAAATTTTTCTTACCACACTGTGAGGAATAAATGGGAACATGTGTGACACATAGTAACACATAGTACATGTTTTTGCTCACATTCATCAATTTGTTCTATTTCAACCTCTTCTTCTGGAAAGCAGATGAAAAATAAGTTAAAAAAATAATATGACCAAAATGTATTATACTATTAACATATTCACGAGATGGAAGAAATCCAATTGTGATTGCAAAGCCTCCTTATTCTCACCATTTTTCAGAGCATGAATTTGAGAAAAAACCCAAGCTGACATTTCCTCATGACTAAGTTATGGGCGTAAGAGTCCTGATGTCTAACACTGTTGATTTAAAGAAAGTAGAAAACTATCCTGATATTGCATAATATTCATGACAGCTCTAATATTAGTTAAATATCATAAACCATTGTGTTCTTCCAACCAGAAACAAAAATCGATATGACATAGGCTATTTATCAATCTCGTAGAAGTAACTAACTATAAAGAAATACAATTGGAGATTTTCTTTTTCCCATTTAAATTCAACACATATTTGTGAATGCCTACATGAACAAAACTAGTGCTAAATGGGATAGCTTCAGTGATGAAAGGGCATGCTCCAGCCTGGGAGGGCTTGGGATAGAAGCCAACATATAAGCAAATAATCGCAACACAGTGAGATACCCGCAGGATTAAAGGTAGGCATGAAGTTAGGTGCAGGGAAGGGTTCTGGGTTGCAGGTCCCCAAGGAAGGTATTCTGAGGTGAGATATATCACTAGAGTTTTAAACCAGAAATACTAAATTTCCTTAGTGGAGAAAAGAGGGAAAGCCATTATAAGAAAAGCTAACATGAACGTGCAAAATACTTTCAGGCCTAGAGAAATACAAATACAAATGCAAAGGCACTTATCAGAACACAGGGATCCCCCACTCCCCATCTTTCTGCCTTTGTATATGGAGCTCACTTGGCCTGAAAATAGTTTTGTTTTGTTTTGTTTTTTACCATTCTTGGTTTATAGGTGTTTGAACTCTGTATGTGCATTATTGGAAGACTTGGGTTTGTGTCTTAGTATATGAAACTCCATAAAGCTGGATGCTTTTTTGTTGTATTCCTTAGGAACAAACCTACCACCATCATCAGGTTCACTGTGAGCTCCCAGTGCTCCAGAAACAAGTATTGCACTATAAGACTTCAAGTCCCTATGGGCCACAGACCTGGGAGATCCATTTGTAGCTTTTTAGCGTATGGCTGGAGAGCTTAGAGTATGCATAATCTCCTCCTCGGGTGAAAACTGGTAGTAAAATAATTCAGGAAGTCATTTGTGGAAGCTTTATTGCCTTTGTTAATGCCATGAGGGTCCTGCATTTTAAACTTCTGTGATAGTCACAAGAAAGTTGAGCATTAAAATCATTAATTTGTTCACTCAACAGGCAAAGGCTGTCAGTGTTCTCTTCACAATTATTCAGTTCTGATTTTTTTTTTACCACCAATACCACTGGCAGTCTACTTAAAGTCAGCGTCTTCTCTCACCCGGATTATGGCAATAGTCTTCCAGCTAATGTCCCAATCTACCCCTTTGCCCTCCTGCCCCCTACTTTTCATATAATAACCAATTTTGCTAAAATGCAAATTGGATTTCTCACTCTTTTGCTCAAAACTCTACAGTGGCTTCCAACCCCCTTACAGAAAAATACAAAATTGCAAACATTGCATGTGTTTAATACATACTCATTGAATGAATAAAATGACATGAATTAATTGAGTGCTTATGAATCATGAGAAACTGAGCTTGATGTAGGGGTAAAAAGACAGTGACATTCTTTTCTCTCCAGGGTTTTATATTTGGAGATGTGAGGTGAATTCACAAATGAATGAATACAAAAATAATGTTATTTTCTCTGGCCAAAGTCTGAGTAAAAATAGTTTGGGTGCAAACAATGAAATGACCAGTTCTCCCTGGGTGGTAGCAGAGGGTGAGGGAGTGGTGGTACTTGAGTCATAAAATAGTAGAAATCCCAGGATGCTAAAGGGTATGGAGAGGCTTTCCAGGCAAGAGAACCACAGGAACAAATGTACTGAGGTGTGAATTCATAACCAAGGAAGAGCAAGTGCTTTAATGTGGCAAGACACAGAACATAGGATGAAAAGGGAGAGGGAAGGTTCAGAGGCTAAAAGTTAGGTTAGAAAGGATAAACTAAAAGCCTTAAATGTCTGTATCTCATTGCTTGAGTTTATTGTATATCTCCCAAGCAATGTGGAGTCACTAAGGTTTTTAAGATTCATATTATACATCTGGAGACACTGGGAAGGGTCCATAAGAGAATTCAAAGTTGATTAATAGTAAGAACTAACATTTATTGAATGCCTGCTATTTACCAGGCTCTGTGCTAAGTCCTTCACTTTTATTTCATTTATTTCTCTCATCCCCCTTTAGAGATGGAAGGCTAAGGCAGAGAGATGCGAAGCCTAAGGTCATATTGTAGTAGGTTACAGAACCAAAACAGAAACCCAGAGAATCAGACTTTAGAAAACAGAGGGGGAAATGTATTAAGGAGATAAAGTTCCAGAACATAGTCTATTATCAAATAAAAGGGGTAAGGGAGGGGTAGGAGCTTCACATGCCTCCTAGGCTTCTAGCTTGGGTTACTCAGTGCATGGCAGAGTAGATTACTATGTACAGGATGGGACAAATTTAGAAGAAAAGCTAATAAGGCATTTTAAATATATTTGCTTTTATATGCCTGTGGGAAATCTGGAAAGCATATGGGTATACAAGTAAGAAGGCGGACATACAGGTTTGGATCTTAGTAAAGTAGGAGATGCAGATTTGGAACAGGGGGAGTGTAAACAAGATCAAATATCAATAGAAGAGTGGTACTGGTTGAATTGTGTCCCCCTAAAAGATGTTGAATTCCTAACATCCTGTACCTGTGAATATGGTCTTATTTGAAAACAAAAGCTCTTTACAGATGATTGAGTTAAGATGAGGTCATTAAGGTGAGTCCTAATCCATTATGACTGTGTGTTTATAAAAAGGAGAAATTTGGACTCAGATGCACACACACGGAGAGCACCATGCACAGATGAAAGCAGAGAGCAGGGTGATGCATCCACAATCAAAGGAATAACACAGAGTGCCAGCAAACTAAGGAAGAGGCATGGAACAGAGTCTCCTTCACAGCCTTAGAAGGAACCAAACTTTCCAACACTTTGATCATGGATTTCTAGCCTCCAGAATGGGGAGACAATAAATTTCTGTTACTTAGGCTACCAGTTTGTGATACTTTGTTAAAGCAGCCTTAGCAAAGTAATACAAACAGGGAGAGCATGGAAGAGTGAGTGATTACTGGTAATGACTGAACATATATTGTCATTTCAAAAATGAGTTTTCCAGTAGAAGAAGCATATAAGATACTCCAAGAAAAAAAATGAGCTTGTGAAAATGCATGGAAGTCTAAGAAAGGAGGTGCCAGCAGTTTGCACAGGGCTGATGACAAGCTGCAGCTGTGGAGTGGTGAGAACAAAGTGATCTGTTCATGAAAGTTCCTGTAAACAGCACTCTACAAATCTCATTTTATAATTGATAGAGGGCGATCCAAGGCCCAAGAGAATGATTAAATATGTTTTTTTGTTTGTTTGTTTTAAAATGCTCCTGTTCTGTAAATATAGTGGCAGTGGCTGCATAGTTTTTGAACCTACCAAAATGATCCCATTAAAATGGGCAGAGCAAAACTGAAGGATCATGACTAATACCTGCAAATAAAGCTCAGCGCTGAGGAACACCTGGGTGGCACAGCGGTTAAGTGTCTATCTTTGGCTCAGGGCGTGATCCCGGCGTTATGGGATCGAGCCCCACATCAGGTTCCTCCGCTATGAGCCCGCTTCTTCCTCTCCCACTCCCCCTGCTTGTGTTCCCTCTCTCGCTGGCTGTCTCTATCTCTGTCGAATAAATAAATAAAATCTTAAAAAAAAAAAAAACTCAGCACTGAGATACCTCCATAATTACCAAGGGACAAATTAGGGACAGCTCCCAAGAGCTGTGTGATAATTGACAAATATGCAGGAAGAGACAGAAGGAAGGCTTTGAGAACAGAACCTCCAAATCCCCAACAGCCACTCACTAGAAAGTGCAGTGGGCCAATCTTACAGGAGCAGAAGGACCTAGAAATGTGTTCTCAATGATCCAGTGCAAGAAAGAGTCCACAGGGACTGTAATGAAATAATATCTGATGCTATTGGAGCAGTCTTATTACACACAGACTGAAGACCCTTCTAAGATAAGGCTCCACATTGAAGAGAATCTGCTGGGAATAGATTCTAAGTTGAGCAGGACAGGGACAACCATGAGAAATGAAGGAGAAGGTCCAGATTCAAAGGAAGAGTCAGGGAAACAGAGACAGCTGATGTCAGAAAGTTGACAAGTGATATTCTTTTTTTATCACTCATGAGAACAAAAGAAGAATGAGCTCTGGAGCTATGACACCAGCCAAGCCATTCTGGCCCCCTTACTCCTCCTAACTACATAAAAAGTAAACTAACTCATTTTTAAACTTAGGAATGAGAAAAAAAAATCAAACCTATTGTAAGAAAAAGAGACTAGAAATAATGGTGGTGTTCTTACAGATAATGAAAGCATACCAAGAAAACATATGTAGAAAACAGATAAAAACCATAAGCAAATATTTCAAAATGAGTTGAAAGAAATTAAGAGAATTATAAAAGTTATGAAAGAATAATATAAATCAGAATTAGAAAAAATTAGAAAAGAGATGTATAGAAAAAAGATTTGACAAGAAAGATGATATAACCTAATATAGAATTCTAATTTTTTAAAAAAAAGCTCAGAAATGAAAACTCAACTAGTAGGGGTGTGACGCCAATCAAATACCATAGTTAGAAGATAAATAGAAAGTAGAAAGGAGGAAAAAAATTAAATCAGTAAGCTATTTGAGATCAAAAATGTTCAGGAAAATTGACTGATACAGAAGATAAAGAAGACACAACATAAATAAATAGGAGTCCTCAAAGAAGAATACCAAAGTAATGCAACAACAACAGCAACAAAATACTCAATACTATAAATAAAGAAGACTTGAAACTACATATTGAAACTTGAAACTACATAATGAATGGAAACCTGATGCAGAACAGCCAGTATCAAGATACATTCTAATAAAACCATAGCTCTTGGGGCCCCTGGGTGGCTCAGTTGATTAAGCAACTGGCTTTAGCTTGGGTCATGATCCCAAGGTCCTGGGATAGAGCCCTGCATCAGGCTCCCTGCTCAGTGGGAAGCCTGTTTCTCCCTCTTCCACTCCCCCTGCTTGTGTTCTCTCTCTCTCTGTCAAAACAAACAAGCAAACAAAAACCACAGGTCTTCAAAAGAACCAAATATTCCTCAGATATCCAAACAAAAAGTTCAAGTAGTTTATAAGAGAAAGAATATCAGATTTTTATTGAACTTCCATGACAAAAATTCATGCTAGTGAGCAATGAAGTAACAGATTTAATAGACTTAAATAAATAAATTGCAGACCTTGGATTTTGTATGGAATATGCATGGACTGTACAGCCTTCAAACCCAATCCTCCAATGAAAAGTTTTCCCCAGCTATTCTGCTTTTGTACTTCATTGCTGTATCCCTACCATCCTCCCCTCTTGATATCAGAAAGTCTTTGCACCAGGTAGGTGAAGTTCTTTCACAAACTCTAGAAATGGGCACCAATTTTCATGTAAAATTGTGAAACTTCAGGGTCCTCATAATAGATGGAAACTTATTCCCATGCAAGCCAAGATTGATAACTGCATGCTGTTATAAATATGCAAGAACTCAGGGAATATTGTCCCTATGCACCTTTCTTAGGGGATCTACTAGAGAATAAGCTTCAGACAACCCAACATACTGCAGAGTCATTTACGTAACAGCTGGAGAAGTATTCTAGCCAACAACAACAAAAAAGAGGGTGGTATGAATAGCCAAAGCAACCCTGAGAAAGAAACACTAAGCTGAAGGCATCACAATTCCAGACTTCAAGTTATATTACAAAGCTGGAGTAATCAAAACAGTATGGTACCGGCACAAAAATAGGCACATATATCAATGGAACACAATAATAGAAAACCCACAAATAAATCCACAACTATATGGTCAATTAATCTTTGACAAAGAAGAAA
Source organism: Ursus arctos (assembly GCF_023065955.2). Taxonomy (NCBI): domain Eukaryota; kingdom Metazoa; phylum Chordata; class Mammalia; order Carnivora; family Ursidae; genus Ursus; species Ursus arctos. The sequence goes on from NW_026623078.1 coordinate 15,006,020, forward strand.
AGACTATCCAATAGGAAAAAGACAGTCTCTTCAACAAATGGTGGGAAAACTGGACAGCAATATGCAAATGAATGAAACTGGACCATTTTCTTACACTGTACACAAAAATAAATTCAGAAGGAATTAAAGACCTACATGTGAAGCATGAAACAATAAAAATCCTAAAGGAGAACACAGGCAGTAACTTCTTTGACATCAGCCATATCAACTTCTTTCTAGATATGTCTTCTGAGGCAAGGGAAACAAAAGCAATAAACTATGAGGACTTCATTAAGATAAAAAAAGCTTTTGCACAGCGAAGGAACCCATCAACAAAACTAAAAGGCAACCTATGGAATGGGAGAAGATATTTGCAAATGACATATCTGATTAAGGGTTAGTATCCAAAATATATAAAGAACTTATAAAAGTCAACACCCAAAAACTAAATAATCCAATTAAAAAATGGGCAGAAGGCATGGATAGACATTTTTCCAAAGTAGACAAAGAAATGGCCAACAGACACATGAAACAAGGCTCAATATCATTCATCATCAGGGAAATGCAAATCAAAACTCTAAACTCACGGAGAATGGCTAAAATCAGCAACACAAGAAACAACAGGTATTGGAAAGGATGCAGAGAAAGGGGAACATCTTGTACTGTTGGTGGGAATGCAAACTGGTGCAGCCACTTGGAAAACAGGATGGAGTTTCCTCAAAAAGTTCAAAATTGAACTACCCTACAATCCAGCAACTGCACTACTAGGTATTTACCCAAGAATACAAAAATACTAATTCGAAGGCATACATGTACCCCAATATTTATAGCAGCATTATCTTCACTATCCAAATTATGGAAACAACCCAAGTGTCCATTGACTGATGAATGGATAAAGAAGATGTGCTATATATATCATTTGCTTGTGTGTGTGTGTGTGTGTGTGTGTGTGTATATATATATAGAAAGAGAGAGAGAGAGAGAGAGAAATATTACTCAGCCATAAAAAAGAATGAAATCTTGTCATTTGCAACAATGTAGATGAAGCTAGAGAGTATTATGCTAAGCAAAATAAGTCAATCAGAGAAAGACAGAAACCACATGAGTTCACTCATATGCAGAAGTAAAGAAATGAAACAAACAAGCAAAGGGGAAAAAAAGAGAGCAAGACAAACCAAGAAACAGACTCTTAACTGTAGAGAACAAACTGATGTTAACATGGGGGAGGTGGGCGGGGGATGGGCTGAATAGGTGATGGAGATTAAGGACTGCACTTGTCGTGATGAGCATCAGATGTTGTGTGGAAGTGTTGAATCACTGTATTATACACCTGAAACTACCATACTGTATGTTAACTAACTGGAATTTAAATAAAAACTTCTAATAAATTTCTAAAGGATGATAGACTCAGAATATCACAATTTCACAAGCCCTAATGAATGAATGGATCTAGGAAATGGTCATTAGTGGATGAGGGCATCATAAAGGAGAACATTAGGGTCTCCTCACAAAAGTCACCTGCTAAAAAATGATCAAACTTGAATCTGATCAACACTACCTGACTGAAGAAAATACAAAGGACAAATACGTTAACCATACCACATGTGTGCAGTCATCAAGACCAAGACAGTGAAAAATAGGCAGGAAATGAAAAAAAAAAAAAAGGAGAGGAATCCCTGGTGTAAAAGAGACAAGATACATATCAAATAATCATCACATATAGGTCTTGTTTGGATTGTATTTCAAACAAACTGTAAAGAAAATATGATAATCAAGAAAATATGAAAACTGAGTATTTGATACTATTAAATTATCCTTATTTATAATGTAATAATTGTATTGCATTTATGTTTGTCAATTATTTTTAGTAAAATACTTATGGATGAAGTAACATGATGCTTGGGATTTGCTTCAAGATTATCTGGTAGCAGGGAATACGTGAAGGTATAAATAAAAAATAATGTATGTATTGTACATACATGTATCAATAATTAATCTGGGTGAAGTGTATAGTGGACTCAATACACTATTTTTTCTCCTTTTGTATATGTTTGAAATTCTCAGTAATAAAACATTTTTTTAGAAGACTTCAGGAGGGTTTCAGAGCAAATGCAGTCTAATACTTCAGACTTGCATGGTGCCCTACGAGAAATCCATCTCCCGAGTACCACTGAGCACGTAAAGAAACTGACCACAAAGGATGTGTGTAGATTGCCAAAGTGGCAAATCCCTTGTACACCCGAGTTTCCAACACATTTCAACTCACTCCTCATATTTCAAGTCAGTGGATTGCCTTTAATGAGGCCAAAGATTGCAGGGACTTCTCAAAGCAAACATTTAAGAATAAGGGTACTTGTTAAGCAGTTATCTTTGGACCTTAAATTAACAAGCCACTAAAGTAACTGTTTCTTGTGTGCTTGTGTATACTGGCTTGCAGAAAAGAAAAGCAGCCTTGGTGTTTGAATTATAAATGATCACTCATTTCTTTCTTATTCTCCATGTTTTCTTTCTAGATATTTCCACACAATCTACTTAGGTATTCGAAGTCGACAGAGTGGGGAGAATGACAGATGGAGGTTTTACTGGAAAATGGTGTATGAGTATGCCGATGTGAGTATGCTGCATTTGCTAGCCACCTTTCTGGAAAGTGCTCCACAGCTGGTCCTGCAGCTCTGCATTATCGTACAGACTCATACCTTACAGGCCCTCCAAGGTAAGGGCTTGTCATTTGGTTTCTGACTTTGGGGAAAGATTGGCTAAAGTAAAGTTTTTTGTCACAATCCAAAAAACTGTTTTAATATCCTTTATTGACAGAGGCCATGGTTCTCCCTGTTATATGTCTGCTATTTGACACGAGAATTTGTGAATGATGTGTATTTTCTTCTTCATGATTACTTGTGATGGCTAATTTACAGAAAGACAATTCTTTTTTGCCTTCAAGCTGCTCTCTGAGTTAAAAACATTTCTATGATTTTACATTTGGTCAGAATGAAAATAGAGGCAACTGGGTTTTTCTGGCTTGTGTGATAGAGTAATTTTCAAAACCTTGAAAAAAAAAAGGCCTAGCTCTCTATCTTTCTAATAATATTTATACACATATTTGAATATGAGGGTAATCTCTGTCATTTCATTTTGACATGAAGAAACAGAGAGAGATTAAAAGGAAATGGTAGGTTACCATAATATTTTTTCAAAATTATAGGAGAAAAAATGTCATTATTTAACAATACATTGTTTATATACTACTGTTTTATAACACAAATATTATCAGATAAATATTTTTGTGTTTTGCTGTCTTGTTTGATAACCTCATCACTAAGACTGTCACTTATCTGCTCTGATGTTTCCTTAAGCTCTGCTATTTAAATCTTTTCTAGCAGCAAAAAGATCAGACAGACCAGTAGGTGCATAGGTGAATAAATGGGTGGATGGATAGACATTTTCTAAATAAGGAGTTTCCTGGCAATTTGTCTATCCTATAACTAAATAGATTTTGTGAATCAGTTAACATGTTATAACATGCTCATTTTGTTTCTATCTCCTTAGAGCCTTTGCTGTGATTTCCTCTATGTACACCCATGTTGGTGTCCTGTTCTGGGCCATGCTTTAACTCGAGATTTGATCTGATTGGTCTGGGGATTCTCTACAGTGTCATTAGAACATTTTATAGCAAGGAGCATATTAGCTTAGACTGAGCACTTTAAATGGCGAAGGATGGGAGCTACATGAGAGGAAAAGAAAGATGGAGACTGTACTGGTAGCTGGGGACCCATTTATTTGTAAATGTCTGGTCAACCCCTGCTCCACACTAGAATATCTTTGGTCCAAGAAGTTTAAGAAAAGGGTCAAAGAGTTCCGTGGGGTGTGATTCTCAAATGCTAGAAAGCAAATTGGAAGAAAGACAGTGTTGTGTTAGCACAGAAACAGACAGGAAAAGCCTGGAGAAAACAAGACGTATAAATTAGCTGTGGATGACTGTCTTTAGCTGTAAAAGACAACAGGCTGCAGAGAGAAGATCTGGCTTTGGCCATTCACTTCCTTGCTGTGAGACCTTGTGCAGGTCACTTAATGTCTCTGGGCCCCCACTTCTCAAATGTAAAGGTCACCAATGAAACTAGATGATCTCTAAACTCCTTGGAGCTCTGTTCCATCTTTGCATGATGCCCAATAACCCTACAGGGCCAGGGGCATGCATTAGGAAATGGTCTGTAAATGAGGACACAAATTTAGAGGCAACATCAAACTAAATCTCCATCACAGAATCTGGTACTTATCTCCAGAACAACTTGGCAACCTCTTAGTATAACTACACAAGAGGAGGGGCACCTGGGTGGCTCAGTTGGTTGTGTCTGCCTTCAGCTCAGGTCATGATCTCACGGTTTTGGGATCGAGCCTCACATTGGGCTCTATGTTCAGTGGGGAGTATGCCTCTCCTTTCCCTTTGATCCTCCTTCTCACTAGTGCTCTCTCTCTCTCTCTCTCTCTGTCTATCTCAAATAAATAAGTAAAATGTAAATAATAATAATAATAATAATAATAATAATAATAATAATTACACAAAAGAAAACCCAGGCACAAATGTGGAGCATTGCAACCTGCCTTCCTGTGGCCCAAGATTACTGGGTGTCCCTACCGGTTTTCTAAAGATTTAGAAAATCATAGAGAAGTTTTTATACTAAAGATGGTGGAGATAGAGTAAGAAAGGTGAGAGAGGGCCTAAGAAAATGAGATCACTTCGGTTGGAGGGTTTTATGTAGTTTTATAGAAAAAACATAGAAAGCAATCCTTACTTTTTCTCAGATTATTCATTCTAAGCATAGGAATCAAAATTTCTGTTTCACAGAGTTGTGGCTCTTCACTGACCCTGGTGTCCCCGGCTTATCTGTCAAGCCCACATTTGCACGAGGCTTACTTTGGGAGCCAGACCTCTTCCTTGGCCAAGGCAAGCCATGCTGTCAAAATTGGAAAGCTGTAGGGGAAATGTGTTCTGTATTGCTCCCTAGGTAATCAAAAGACTGGCTGGTTCAAAGATCACTAGGATCAATGCAAGTCATTGAGCACAAGACGAGGAATTAGCCTTCTAGGTGGGTCTTGGCATTGCCATTTTTTAACAAGGGAGGTGGGCAGAAAGTTATGTCAAAAGACCAAACAGTAGAAAATACATGACAGCAAACAACAACCACAAAACCTCCAGCAAATGAAGATGAGCCCAGGCAACACTATCTAAATCAGGTTGCATTTTGAATAGAAACCTGTCTTCAGAGAGAGCTTCCAAATTCAACCCTCCACTGATAGATGATCCCACTTAAAATGAACCAGCTTATAAATTAAACTGTGTGAATAAATTACAGGAACAGAGCTTTTCCCCTCTAGGGGAAGAAAAGTAAATGTGATAGAAACTAGTCTGACATCTACTTTCATATATATTTATGGTACAAGATTCTTGGGATTTATATATAAAAATACAACTTTCTGCAATGGATGCAAATAATCAATGGAATGAACCCTCTGAAGTATTTGCAAATAGCTCTGAATTAAAATCTGTAAAATATTCTTATTTAGCCGGTAGAGAGTGGTCCTATGTCTGCAAGTCATTCTTGTATATGCCTATCTAGCATTATTAGTTTTTAGGATAGAAATGATGCCTTTTTAGCCCAATTTCAACCATTTATTACTTTCTGAAGGACACTCTTTTAAAAACCAATACGAAAATCAAAGAAAAGATGTGACATTTTAAAACAGATGCTTAAAAATTGCATTCTCCTTTATGGAAGTTGGCATTGCCTTAAAACACTGTTAGCTGTGAAAATCCTTTTCGGTATTCCTTACTTATTGAATAATTAAGTCAGAGGCACTTCATTGGATTGGAGGCTACATGCTCAGTGGTGAACCATGCAAGTAAAGTGTCATGGTTTCTCAGTTGGCAGTATCCCAGGAAGGACAATTTGGCTCCTGCCCTGAGACCAGTAATCAGAATAAGACCGAAACTTGGACATGAACATCCAGTCTTTTCACTCCATGTTGTTACCTTAGACACAACTGCTGCTCTTCGTTGGATCTGGAGCTTTCCTAGGGATATCTATCTCTGAAGTTAAGAAACACTCAAGAGGCTCCAATTGTACATGCATAGCTAAGATGGCACATATTGCATAAGTTTCCAGTATACACCTCGTTAAGATTTTCCAATCCAATTCCATACCCCTGCCAGAAGAGGAAGAGACAGAGAGAGAGAGAAAGAGAGGTTCAGGAAGGAAAGAAAGAAAGAGGGGTGGAGAGAGAGAGAACGAGGGAGAAAGTCAGCCAGGTAAACCAAGATGGGTAACGGTGCACCTGATTGTCTTAATTTGAGGACATGGCTCTCGGTGTTAAAGATGTTAAGATGTAGTCCGAGGCCTGGCTATCCTTTTTTCAAGCAACATCTTAAACCCATCCAGGGCCTTTGATTATATCTAAATGGTACAAGAAAAGGTAAACGGATGATTGTCTACCTTCTATAGAAAGAAATTACCCTACATGGCCTTTTGGATCTAAAATGAGCAAACTGCATCTAGAGGGTCTCTAAGTCACTTTGAGTTTTGTGAGTGTGATTTTCTGAAAACTTAGTTTTGGTTGTATAGACCCAGCCTCCCAAGGTTGGTGGAGAAGATACTGATTCATGTGTAAACAAGTGTCCACAGGCCTTCCCTAGCCATGTAGCATTGCTCAGTGCCGGGCTCCATGCACCATGCTCCATGCTCCATGGAACAGCCTGGGGAATGCTGTACAGGATCATGGCACACCATGTATTTACCCTTCCAGTGTGTGTGTCTGTAAGCCACGGCCCAGGCTGGTACAGCTCAGTCACCTGGCTCTGGCGGCCAGGTGTGCCTGCCCACCAGTGAAGCCATCATGAAGGAACAGTGATTCCTCTTAAGGAACCATCTAGGTAAACCAGAAGGAATCAGGCCTTCATAAGTTGCAAGTTGGGTGCCAATCTGCGAACCCAAATGTTTCCACTTTTTTCAGCTGGGTTCAGTTCTTCATTTCCAATTTCCACATTTACTTGTCATTACTAGAAAATCTCATTTTACACTTGACATGTACTTAGCTTTGATATGCAGAGTGAGTGACAAACAAATGCCTTCCCACAGGCCATGTGTCCAGGACAGCATTGTTGAGCAAAAAAAAAAACACCAACACCTACTTCAATTCTGATTTCTTTAGATCCCAAACCCCACGTGTTGCCCTTTTTGCCAACAGTTTATCCTGAATACTTCATGAAAAGAAGAGAGGAAGAGGGGATGGGAGTTTTTTAATTATTCTTTTCCTCTCTTGCCTCCTGTGAGACCACTGAGAAAGTCACAAGTGAAGGGTCTGTCCTCAAACATCCAGTACTATGCCCAGCAAACTCGGGGAACTAAGACATCCTAAAGTGTGAAAAACACTTCATTTGCTATGACCTGATGAGACTTTCAAGATTTAAATCTGGGATGTCCAGTCACTCAACCTCACGGTCGAACAGGTAGAGCCACACCCAGCTACCTTTACATGGCTCAGGTCAGAGAAGGAACCCAGCTACCTCCAGGGTCAAGGCCTTCCTTCTCTGCCAGATGCTTCTTTCTGCTTGTGCCTGGCTCCACCTCTGGGTTTCTTCAAGGCAAGAGTGCCAGCCCGTGAGTGGGATTATGTCCCACATCTCTTTAGATCTGTCTACTTTGCAGTTGCTATTTTCATTCGTTAATTAACACATTTATCGAATGTCTATTATGTGTATGATGGTGTGTGAAGCTCTGCAAAATTTGTCCTAAAAAAAGTTCATGTTTTTATTAGAAGTTTATAATGTGACATTATAAACAACGTGACAAAACATATTTAGAAACACCTAATTTATCTGGGCATATTCTAGAATGTTCCATTTTCTAGATGGGATACTTTAAATGAGAGGAACCCTTAAAGCATATCTAGCTCACCCTCCCCCACTGAGGGGCCACCGAGCCTCTGCTTGAGCCCATTGTTCAATATATGGCACTTGTGACTGAATCTCAGACTGTTGGAAAAGGCCTTACCCAGCATCTAGCCCATCACTCTACCTGACACATGAATCTCTGATCAGTTCTGTCTTTGCTCACTGCATTCAATCTCAGGGTCCACCATCTCGCCAGGAAGGCGACTTATCATCATAAATCTGATAAGCAAAAGCTCTCCTCTCCAACTTTGGGCAAACAGTACCCCATCCTCTCTGTAGAATGTTCTTCCTGCTGCCCTTAGAGCATTGAACGTTCATACCAAGCAGATTACTTTAGTCCATGGGCAGAGTTGTCTCCTCTAGTTGAGCCAAAGGCTTCACAAGAGTCATTTTGGGTTTCCGAAGCTGTTCATTTTAACTGCTTGTTTTTTTTTTTGACCATTGTTCTTGTGACCACTTAGTTTAATTAGCTAGCATATAAACTGATGAAATCTGAATGTGGAAAAAAGAGGTGTTTCTATGAACTCTGAGCTCACAGTCTCAGGAAGAGTGGATCAGACTTTCCTAACCAGGGTAGTGCTTTTGTAACTAGGCAGCATCAAAGTGTCAGGACCCTTCTTCAGTCACCCATTGTCTGGCCACCAGAGATGGTTTGTGCTGCCCTAGGGGCTGCAGGTGAGGGCTGCACCCTGGTCCTCTGTAGCCACCAGCCCTCCTTTGCACAAGGCTATCCAAGAGCTGTATGCACCTGCCTCCAATGTCCCCAGACCACTCCGTGAGATTTAGTATTGTATCTCTGAATATTGCCTTTTTTTTTTCTTTGTGTGATGATATGTCAGTTAGAGTGCCACCCCTCATCAGGAATGCAGAACATGTTAGATATTCCTAAAGAAGAGATTTAAATCAGGAGATCTACTCCAATGGGTGCTGGGATGCTGAGAGGACAAAAAGCAGATGTCATCAAAGTAAGAGATTCCTAATTAAAGGGAGAAGCTCCCCCCCACCCACCCAACGCCAGAGGAATGAAGGAAGAAGTGCTCAGATCTCTGAGGAAGGCACAGCTTGGTGGGTAAGGGTGGCAAAGGGGCGGGGTATAGTGGCTGCTGAGGCTGCCCCGGCGAAGCCAGCCAGGCAGGGATGGAACAAGTCTCCCTGGATGTGGTGAGGGTGTGAGGCTGTGGGCCAAGAGAAGCTGGGGACAGAAGCAGGAGCTTTAGAGGCCAGTGAGGAGAGGATGCTGATCTCAGCTGGAATCCAGAAAAAATTCTCTCTTCTCCTCCAACATGCTGCCAGTGCTACCTCTCTGCAGGACTTAATGGGAAGCCAGCTGGTCAGGGGATCAGGGAAATCTCCACGGGCCCAGTTGCACCTCTCAGGCAAGAGGTAACCCACTCCCCATTCTGCTTTGTTACTTGTGCCTACTTCTAGCTGAGAAATGATAACTGAGCTTGTTAAAGCCAGAAAGACCACTGTACAGGACAAATGCACAGGCTTTAGATCATGGAGATTGTGTCATGTGAAAGATATCCAAGCGGCCGAATTTGGCAATTGATATGTCTTCCTCCAGTGTAAGACCACAGAGCTCGAGTGACCACGCAGCAGTGTCCAGCAATCCTACCTGACTTCTCCTTGAAATTCATTGTCCTGCCCCCAAACTCGCTACGTTCTCATCCTCGCAACGCTCTGCATCTGGCACTCTGAACTGCTGGCCTCACTTCTTATTTGAGTGAGAAATAGAAGCAGTCAACCAAGCTGCTTTATTTTCCATTCAAACTGTACCGCTCTACCAGCTTCTGTGCCTGTGTACCTGGGCTCCCTCCATTTACAAGGATAAAGTACGTGCAAGCCTATCTGTCCACCCCTCCTCTGTGCTGGATTCCGTCCCTGCTCACCTACTCAAGCATCTTGTTGGTGAAATTAGCCTCTCTCCATCTCCTGCATTATCAACTTTTCTTTTTACTGGATTGCTGCCAGCACCCATAAGCAAGCTTCTTGTAATCACTCCCATTTTTATTAAAGACAAAAATTGGCCCTTATCGCCTATTACCATCATAACTTCTTGCTCTTCACAAACCCCTTGAAAGATTCATATACCTTCTCTCCTCTTCCTCACTTCCTATCATCTATATCTGTTTTCATTTTATAATTTTTAAAATACTATTTTTGAAGTATACTACATATATAGCAAAGTACACAACCATCATTAAGAAACCGCTACCAAGAGAAGAACATGAGCAGCATCCCGGAAGCTCCGTGCTTCATACATCCACACCAACATCTTGACTCCATTCTCCCTAAGTGTGCTGACTATTCTGATAAATGGGTTTTCTGGATTTTTGAGCTTTCTGTAAAGAGAATCATTCATTATTGTGCATGGGTGTGCATGTGCATGTCTGTGTGTTTCTGGGTTTTTTCATTCAGCATTATGCACATAGGTATAATTCATTTTCATCACTTTAAAATAATCCATTGTAAGAATAAACCTCAGTTTACGTATCCATTCTACTGTTGCTGATGGACACCTGGTTTGTTCTGTTTGGGACTATTATGAATTATGATACCATGATGGTTTTTATATGCCTTTACACATGTACACATACTTCTCTTGGGTTAATAAGAGTGAAATCACTGAGTCATGGAGTACAGGCACGTTGAACTTTAGTAGATGATGCCAAAGTATTTTCCAAAGTGGTCGTACCAATTCACAGTCATTCCTACAGCAATGAGTTTGTGTTGATTGCTCCAAATCTTCAAAATTTGGCATCATTGCTCTTCTTAATTCTAGCCATGAGTAGGATCTCAATGTGTTTTCGATTTGCATTTCCTAATAATGAGCCAGCAAAAAAAGTATCTTTGATTCTTCTCGTCTTCCTCACCCCTTTCACCTAATCCATCAGCAAGTTCTATCTGCTCCACCCTCAAAATACATCTCAAAGCTAATCACCATACACCACCTCCACCACATCCTCATCCAAGCTACAACCTAGCTAGACTTCTCCAGTGAGCTGCTATCCCTGCTTCATCCTTGCCTCCACACAGTCTATTTGCCATACAGCAGTCATCATGATCTTTGTATCTTTTTATCACTTTACTTCCCTCTTTAAAATTCTGATGAGTCTTCATTGCAATTAAAACAAGTTCAACATTTTTGTAATGAGTGTGAGACAAGGTGCCCTGGTTTGGGACCTCCACCTTTTTCTACTCTTCCCCTACTCTCCCAAGTTCGGTAGCACTGATCTGCTATTTCTTAGACATGCCATGTTGCCATTTGCTGTTCCCTTGCCTTGTCATTCCCTCAGGTCTTCACATGACTCATCCTCTTCACTCAGGACCACGCTCAAGCATCACTTCTAAAATTCACATCACCTTCCCCACCAATAGACTTTCCCTCTCCCTCCCTCTTCACTCTGTGTTATTTTTTGCAATAGCCAACTGAAAACTTTATTCGTTCACATGAATTGTTGCTATTATTGCTCTCTGTCATCCCTAATGGAAGGCAAGCTGCATGAGAACAAGGACAATAGAGATGAGACTGAAAAAGAGAAAGCACTCAAAAAGTATTTGACTGAAGAATTTAGTATGTAATTACCATGCTCAGAATCTATCTTAGTTTTTACTGGTTTCTCAGTTGGACTAGGCAGTATATTCTGCTGGTTAAGTTTCCATGGGAAAGCATCGTGTTATTTTACATGGATGAAAGACATAATATAAGCTCCCCTCAAATATTGTATTTTTAAGACTTCTACATATTTGGGAATTTTTAAATATTACCTTTTTATTCTCTATTACATCCGCTATTCAAGATAGAATGGAGGGGCGCCTGGGTGGACAGCGGTTAAGCGTCTGCCTTCAGCTCAGGGCATGATCCTGGCGTTATGGGATCGAGCCCCACATCAGGCTCCTCCGCTATGAGCCTGCTTCTTCCTCTCCCACTCCCCCTGCTTGTGTTCCCTCTCTCGCTGGCTGTCTCTATCTCTATCAAATAAATAAATAAAATCTTAAAAAAAAGATAGAATGGAAAGCACAAATACACACAAAGAAAATCAAAGCCATCTTCCTGACAGAAGTAATAAAAATCCTGCCACTGAGAAATTAGTGATTATATTTTATTGCTTATTCTTATAGACTTCTTTCATAATTTAGTATATATCACATTAAAAGGGAATTAAAATGTAGATGCTGTTTTATAACCTTTTTCTGACAACATACCATGAACATATGTCCATAACTATGTATATATAATTTCTACATCGTTTCTAACAACTGCGTAGTTTACCAACATGGATTATCTTTTTCTTTTCCATTAATTCCCTTTTTTTAAAATTATAAGTTATCAAATCATATTAAGAACTCAATCTTTGCAGATAGCCCCAATTATTTCTCAAAGATAAATATATAAAAGTGAAATCGCTGGATTTATGGGCAGGGTTTGAAGGCTTTGATACATAATGTCAAAGTGGCAATTTTAAAGTATACTTCTTAAGAAGAATTCTGCAATGTCTCAAGTTTCTGATCCATATGCATAGGAAGTCAGTGAGCGCAATAATCATGACAAGGACTGAGAAATGGGCAAATCTCTTGATATGTAGGAAAGAGCTCTTAATAGTTCCCATTCGAATATGAAGGGCTTAATTCCAAGAAGTGTCCTAATTTCTTCCCTTGTTACTTCATTGTATCCACCTTTATAAACTTTATTAAATCTGTTCTACTAAGCAGTATCATTTCATTGTTGATGAAACAAAAATTTAAGAACAGCTTCATCAGAGACTTTTGATTTGGACCAAAATTGTAAGGAAAGCAGATCTTGCATCTGCTTCCTCAAAACATATGACAAAAATCTGACCAAAGAAAACTTGTAAAGAGTTAAACCATACAAAAATTATAAAACAGCAGCCTCTATACTGGACAGTTGTGATCTCTTTTGGCTTTATGAACATACTAGATTTATGCAATAGCATTTAGTGCAAAGCCCTACTATGTATTAAAAAAATTTTAAAAAGCAGCATGTCCTCCCTTCCAGGTGCAAATTTGTACCGTCCAGGTACAAATACAGTAGAGACTGCCAAAAACAAGGGTAAGGTTAGCGATGATGCCGGCACTCAAAGGCCATTACACATTCCTTCCTGGCAGCATGGACCACCACATTTGTCACATACTAGGCAATCAATGGGTAAAATGAAGAATGAATGCCTGCTCTGTGGCAGAGCCCTATGCTAGGTTGATTGATATAAAAACAAATGGCACAGCCCTGGCATTCGAAGAATCCAACCGACTAGAAAAGAAAGACCAAAAAGCCGTTTTAACTCTCTTATGCTCTACATTCTATTTGTGGCCATGTTAAGACCCTTTGGTGACACAGAATGATCTCTTATGGAGAATGATACAAGGGAAGCAGAATTGCCATCCTTGCTGTCTGTGTTCAAAAAAAGATGTCAAGGAATGTTGGAAGAATCGGGGAAGTTTTCATGAAAAGAATGGCCTCTGAGGTGGGTCACAAATGATACCCAACATTTTTTTCATGTTCGATTTAAGAAAAGAGAAGAGAAGAGAAGAGAAGAGAAGAGAAGAGAAGAAAGAAAAGAGAAAAGAAAAGAAAGAAAAGAAAAAAGGAAAGAAAAGAAAAAAAGAAAAGAAAAGAAAGAAAAGAAAAGAAAAGAAAAGAAAAGAAAAGAAAAGAAAAGAAAAGAAAAGAAAAGAAAAGAAAAGAAAAGAAAAGAAAAGAAACATGAACAAAACCAGAAGAGGGAGGCTGGTGGTTTTGTCTATGCCTGTCTGTTCAGTAATGCTGGTGATACAAGTCTCCTCAAAGCAGTGGGATTGTTGGTGTTATTTATAGTACAGGATTAAGATTTATTTCTTACCCTTGAAGGATCTTTCTAGTAGCAGGGTAAGTCCTTGCATATATGCTTTTAAAGAAATACAGCCTATTTTCCTCTATCTCTTACTTTCCAGCCTGTGTTTTTGCATTGTTTGGTACTCGAGATTCTCAATAGATAAATCAATAAAATAGTAAACTGCCAGTCTGCTTAATCGATACATATAAGGAGTTGAGTTTTAAAAACTATCAACAACTTTGCAGGGAGAGACTTACAAAACTGACATGATGTGTCAGCCATCCGCTCCACCCTATTGAAAAGTATTGGCAGAATAAACGATGAGTGTCTTGGGGGTAATGATACTATTGATCTCTTTATTTCACATTCAATAGCCTCTGAGTCATGGTACCTCCCCAAGTTATACTTAGAAGAAAAGAGAGATGCTTCATTTGCTTATCATTGATTCAAGTGCTTGAAATCAACTCTGTATGGTATATCAGCACCCAGCACAGCTGTGAGTAGTTTTGAATTTGAATCATTTTGAACATAATATGAAATAAGGGACTGACTATTTTTAGGTTCTACTTAATTATCTCCAATAATCAAGCACAAATCTTGGTATTTTTCCACCCAGTCTTCCCTCTCTCTCCCTCTCTCCTTCCCTGTGAGATGTGAGTGAATTTGTATGCATGTTCAGGCATGGGGTCCCAAACAGGCATATGTGTAGGATCAACAGGTGGTAATAATTGCGTGTGTATGAGAAGAGACCCGGAGAGAGGTGCAGAGTGGTTCTACAACGCTGTCGGAACAGAGAGGCATACATAAATAAAGGGCTGTCTGCAGCGAATAGTGTCCCCAAACACTGGCTGTTCCTTTGCCTTTCTTACGGCTTTGTTTTGCCAACCTCCAACCTCCCCAAATTTCAGTAACATTTCAACACTTCACACCTTCAAGGACACGGAAGCCCACATTTATTTTCCATTTACCTGACATTTAGCCCAAACTCAGAGCAGGTATTTACTTTGACTATTGACATACTGTAATTATTATTTCTAAACACTAAAAATTGCTACTGTGAATAGTCAAAATACTCACTGAGCAGGGACAAGACAAGGTCAACTTAATACAAATTCACAAGTGCCTTACTATGGTATTTCCCCAAATAGCTTTTTTTTTTCTTTCCATAGGAAGCCACAGACAGTTTGAGGATCAGGATTGTTTGACTCAATTCTGATTGGGTGGGTGGATGAGGGAAGCTCCCCCAACCATGTGAATAGTTTTCCTGATGAAACCTGCTCTTTGTGGACAAACTTTTGCCATCCCAAAGTGTGCATTGCAGTCTAGAAATGCATTTTGCATTTATTCGGCGGATTAGAATCAGACTGAATCTTAAAGCATTCCTTAGACATGTAAGTGAATATTTTCTTGATGACTCAGCAGGATAAAGAACTATGATCATTTCCGGTTGAATGATTCAAGGAAGCCTTTTTAAAAAAAAAAAATGTCCCACTTGTGCATAGGACTGTGTGAGAGATCCAGAGCCCTGCACGCTGTCAGAGCCAGATGCAAGCAGGAGGAAAAAGAAGCAACTGATTCAATTGGTATGTAAACAGTCCTCCATATAAAACCGTGGGGAGACTCACTCTTCACAGCACAATGAGCCACTGATTGCAGAAGGATAGGGCCTGCAGAGCGCTGTCTGCCTGAGGTTTGGTCAGCACTTTCATTGTGATCCTAAATTTCCAAGCTTTCCACTCAGCTGTAGGAAAAGTCTGAGAGTCTGGGAGACAAATGAGACTCCAAAACTCCAAAACTTTTTAACCATCCATAATAGTGTCAATTCAAACACTTGGACAATTCTATGGGGCTCCAGTTCTCAGTGTGGGGTTGGAACATAGGAGTTTCCAGTGTGTAGGCTTCAGCAAAAGCCAGAACTTCCAGATTTTTGTTAGTTAAAACACTAAGTTAAAATCGAAATGTAAGAAATGTAAAACATATCTCCTATGACGTAAATAGGGCACCAATATTTTTGCCATAGGCTTTAGGAATAAATGACTGAGTCAATAAATGCACAGACTGTAAATATCACAGATTCTTAAAAAATCAACATAGAAAAGTAAAGCAGCTATAAAAGTCACATGAAGTAAAATGATTTTCTTTTTATTGATTTGAGAGAGAGAGTATGATCGAGGGGAGAAGAGGGAGAGGGAGAGAATCTCAAGCAGATTCTACACTGAGCCCCCTGCGGGGCTTGATCTCATGAGCCCAAGATCATGACCCGAGCCAAAATCAAGAGTCGGCTCAACTGACTGAGCCACCCAGGCACCCCTGAAGTAAGTTGCATTTTTGAAATGTTTTGTGAACACAGAAGGAGATACTAATTTTAAATTCAAGGATACTAGGAAATTTCATGAAAGAGGGAGTATTGGATCTTAAAGAATAAGTGAAATGAGGGGCGCCTGGGTGGCTCAGTCTGTTAAACATCTGACTGTTGATTTTCAGTTCATGTCAGGATCTCAGGGTTGTGACATTGAGCCCCACACTGGGCATGGAGCATACTTGAGATTCTCTCCCTCCCTGTCCCTCTGCCCCTAACCCCCACTCTCTTTCTGTCTCTCTCTCTCTCAAAAAAAAAAAAAGTGAAATTATTTTGAATGCTTGGGCAGGTCTGCTGCGCGCTGAAGTGGAAGTCAGAGCATGAGACATGTGTGTCATCACACTACTAACTCCAGGAAACAGGAGGGGAATAGCATGAACTTGATCCTGAAACTTGAGGGTCCTGAAAACCACTCTTTATTCCTAAGGTCTCAACAACAGGTTGCAGTGTCTTAATTAGGACCTAAGGGAATCTTCATTAACTATTACATTCATTTACTCAATAAACATTTGTGGAGTGCCCATCCATAACAGGCACTAATTTGGGTACTAGGAAAATGAAGATGACTAAAACTATTTTCTCTTGAAGAGCTTCCAGGCTAGTAATGATGAGCAACACATGAACAACTAAGTGCAAAGGTTGTCATAGGTACCGTGATGGAAGCAGACCCAGAGGACAGTGGACACCCAAAGAAAGGAGTGACCCACTCTACCTGGAAAGGATGGGAAAGGTTTTATACACACCTCAGCTTGAGCAAAGTTGATAGTTAAGGCAGTAAAAATAGAAGAGATCACCTAGGGAGAGATCAGTGGGGGAAGAAAAGGCCAAGAACAGAATCCTAGAGTTATCACCTATTAAGAGTCTAGAATGGAAAAGAGCCAGTGAAACAGAAGGATATAAGAGATGTGGGAAGATCAGAAGAGCACAGTGATATGGTAGGCAAGGCAGTTGTTTCAAAAGAAATGTCCATGGAGGACCAGTCAAGATAAGAACTGAACAACATAGTATTAGATTTGACGACTGTGACATCACTGTGACACCTCCCAGAATGTAACAGTGCAAAGCTTAGAATTAGGGGCATCTGAATGGCTCAGTCATTTAAGCATCTGCTTTCAGCTCAGGTCATGATCCCAAGGTCCTGGGATCAAGTCCTGCATCAGGCTCCCTGCCCAGCAGGGAGTCTGCTTCTCCCTCACCCTCTACTCCTCCCCCCTGCTTATGTTTTCTCTCTCTCTCTCTCACTTTTACTCTCTCTCTCAAATAAATAATAAATAAAATCTTTAAAAAAAAAAAAGAAGAATGTGAATTAGAAGAGAAGAAACAGTAGTAGAAAAGGGAGAATTTCTAGACTAGGAAGGGAAGAATAAAATGAGTAAAAAGTGGCTAAGAGCATAAGTCAGGATAGAGACATAAAGATAAGACTGTGTTGAAGGAACCATTAAAAAATAGACTTGAAAAGCAGAACCAAAGCAAAATCTTCCTTGAATCCAGTTGTGGCTCCCTTACACTGGTCTTTAACAGAGTTTACTGTGAGTCGACAAAGGGGACACCACCAGTAACAGGAAGAGCTGAACCAGAGCCCAAGGTTCCAGGCTCTATCCCACCAATAAAGGACCATAACATGGAGAAATTCCATCATGAATGATCTTTTATGTTTCCACTCACCTTGTAGCCCTATGTGTGTTATTTAACCACACTGAGCATTAGCTTCTCTGACCGGAAAAGAATTTAATGATCTAAATTGCAATGTTGTGTTAGAATCAAATAAACAATGTAAAGAACCTCAGCCTCCTGTCCGGTGCAATGAGGGTGATCAGCTGTCCACCTGTGCCATCCTCTCGCTTCCTTCTTTCCTGTCTCAAATGGAGAAGGGGAAGAACACCTCAGCCTGTTTCTAAATTTGCAATGAAATGAGGTTTCATAACTCACATTTTATTTCTCTTTTAAATGGATGTAGACCAATTTGAACTCATTTTACCTAACCGTGAAGTTAAATATTGAATTGTTCTCCCCTTCCCCGCCGCCCAGAGTTCTCTGTCTGCCCTTAGGTTATGCACACCCTCCAGAGCCAACGCCGACTGCATTTGTTGTGCTCTTGTCTCTTGAACTCACAGTTGTCCCAGAGGGGTTGAAACCTCAGATTCTTCCAGCAAATGCCACTTAGGCTTTGATCTGTCCACTGACCTGTATTTTTAGCACGAATTACTTTTAGCCTTGATTTTTTGAAAGAATACATATTTGGGGGGGGGATGTTGTGCAGTATCTTTAAATTTTCTAAGTGGATCATCTTCACCCCATTAGACATTGAAAATAATCTTTTCCCCACAAGCTCATTAGCATTAACATGCTAAGTGTCGATCTGAACATTCTCAGATATTTTCTTCAGTTCTAGGAAAGTATAGGATTTCTAAAATTGCTGGTCCTATTTTCTTCATTTTTAAATAGATTTTATTTTTTAGAAGAGTCTTATGTTCACAGCAAAAAGAGAAGAAGGTATAGATTTTCCCCTGTATCTGCGGTCCCCACAGATGCGTAGGCTCCTCTGTTATCAACGTCCTCCACCAGAATGGTACATTTGTTACAAAGGATGAACTGACTTTGTCACATCTTTATCACCCAAAGTCCATGGTATATATTAGGATTCACTCTTGCTGTTGTACATGTAAGGTTTGGACAAATGTGTAATGATATGTATCTGTCACGACAAACTCAGAGTATTTTCACTGCCCTAAAAATCTTATGGTCTCCCCATGTTCTTCCTTCCCTCCTCCCAGCCCCTGGCAAATATTGATCTTTTTCCTGTCTTCATAGTTTTGTCTTTTCCATGTCAAACACTTGGAATCATACAATGTGTAACCTTTTCAGACTGGCTTCTTTCACTTAGTAATGTATATTAAAGGTTTTTCAATATCTTTTCATGGCTTGATAGATTATTTCTTTTTGCACTGGATAATAGGCTATTGCCTAAATGTACCATAGATTTTTGTTTGTTTGTTTGTTTTATACAGTCACCTACTGAAGGACATCTTGGTTGCTTTCAAATTTTGGCAATTACAAATAAAGCTGCTATAAACATCCCTGTGCAGGTTTATATGTGGACATATGTTTTCAATTCCTTTTGGTAAATACCAAGGAGTGCAGTTGCTAGATTATAGTTTAGTTTTATAAGAAACCACTAGACTGTCTTCCAAGGTGGTAGTAACATTTTGCATTGCCATCAGTAATAAATGAGAGTTCCCATTGCTCCACATCCTCACCAACGTTCAGCATTGTCAGTGTTCTTGATTTTGGCCATTGTAATGGTATGTAGTGGTATATTCTTGCTGTTTTAATTTGCATTTTCCTGATGATGCATGATGTGTATCACCTTTTCATATGCTTATTGCCATCTGTATTTCTTCTTTGGTGAGGTATTTGTTAAGGTCTTTGGCTCATTTTTCACTTGGGTTGTTGTATTTTCTTACTGTGTGTTTTTTTTATTATACTAATTTTTTTTATTATATTGTTAGTTCCCACACAGTACATCCCTAGTTTTTGATGTAAAGTTCCATGATTCATTACTTGCGTATAACACCCAGTGCACCACGCAATACGTGCCTCCTTACTACCCATCACCAGTCTATCCCATTCCCCCACCCCCCTCCCCCTGAAGCCCTCAGTTTGTTTCTCTGAGTCCATAGCCTCTCATGCTTCATTCCCCCTTCTGATTACCCCCCTTTCTTTATCCCTTTCTTCTCCTACCGATCTTCCTAGTTCCTATGTTCCATAGATGAGAGAAACCATATGATAATTATCTTTCTCTGTTTGACTTATTTCACTTAGCATTATCTCCTCCAGTGCCATCCATGTTGCAGCAAATGTTGAGAAATCGTTCTTTCTGATAGCTGAGTAATATTCCATTGTATATATGGACCACAACTTCTTAATCCAGTCATCTGTTGAAGGGCATCTCGGTTCCTTCCACGATTTAGCTATTGTGGTCAATGCTGCTATGAACATTGGGGTGCATATGGCCCTTCTCTTCACTACGTCTATATCTTTGGGGTAAATACCCAGTAGTGCAATGGCTGGGTCATAGGGTAGCTCCATTTTTAACTTTTTAAGGGACCTCCACACTGTTTTCCAGAGTGCCTGTACCAACTTGCATTCCCACCAACAATGTAGGAGGGATCCCCTTTCTCCACATCTCTCCAACAATTGTTGTTTCCTGCCTTGTCAATTTTTGCCATTCTAACTGGTGTAAGGTGGTATCTCGGTGTGGTTTTGATTTGAATTTCCCTGATGGCTAATGATTTTGAACACTTTTTCATGTGTCTGTTAGCCATTTGTATGTCATCATTGGAAAAGTGTCTGTTCATATCTTCTGCCCATTTTATGATTTGTTTATTTGTTTCTTCTGTATTGAGTTTGAGAGGTTCTTTGTAGATCTTGGATACCAGTCTTTTATCTGTAGCATCATTTGCAAATATATTCTCCCATTCCGTGGGCTGCCTCTTAGTTTTTTTGACTGTTTCCTTGGCTGTGCAGAAGCTTTTTATCTTGATAAAGTCCCACAAGTTCATTTTATCTTTTGTTTCTCTTGCCTTTGGAGATGTGTCATGAAAAAGTTGCTTTGGCCGATGTCATAGAGGTTGCTGCCTATGCTCTCCTCTAGGATTTTGATGGATTCCTGTCTCACATTGAGGTCTTTCATCCATTTGGAGTTTATCTTTGTGTATGGTGTGAAAGAGTGGTCAAGTTTCATTCTTTTGGATATAGCTGTCCAATTTTCCCAGCACCATTTATTGAAGAGACTGTCTTTTTTCCATTGGATGTTTTTTTCCTGTTTTGTCAAAGATTAGCTGCCCTTAGAGCCGAGGGTCCATTTCTGAGTTCTCTATTCTGTTCCATTGGTCTATGTGTCTTTTTGTGCCAGTACCATGCTGTCTTTGTGATCACAGCTTTGTAGTACAACTTGAAATCCAGCATTGTGATACCCTCAGCTTTATTTTTCCTTTTCAACAGTTCCTTGGCAATTCGTGGCCTTTTCTGGTTCCACACAAATTTAAGGGCTGTTTGTTCCAGTTCTTTGAAAAATGTCATTGTTATTTTGATCGGGATAGCATTGAAAGTGTATATTGCTCTGGGTAGCATGGACATTTTAACTATGTTAACTCTTCTGATACATGAGCATGGAATATTTTTCCATCTTTTTGTGTCTTCTTCAATGTCTTTCAATAGTGATTTGTAGTTTCTAGAACATAGATCCTTTAAGTCTCTGGGTAAGTTAATTCCAAGATAACGTATGATTTTTGGTGCTATTGTAAATGGGATGGATTCCCTAATTTCTCTTTCTTCAGTCTCATTGTTCATGTATAGAAATGCAACTGATTTCTGAGCATTGATTTTGTATCCCGCCACATTACTGAATGTTTCCATATAACTTCTAAAAGTTTGGGGGTGGATTCTTTTGGGTTTTCCATATAGAGTTTCCATATAACTTCTAGAAGTTTGGGGGTGGATTCTTTTGGGTTTTCCATATAGAGTATCATGTCATCTGCGAAGAGAGACATTTTGACTTCTTCTTTGCCGATTTGGATACCTTTTATCCCTTTTTGTTGTCTGATTGCTGTTGCAAGGACTTCTAGTACTATGTTGAATAATAGTGGCGAGAGTGGGCATCCTGGTCGTGTTCCTGATCTTAAGGGAAAGGCTTCCAGCTTTTCCCCATTGAGAATGATATTTGCTGTAGGCTTTTCATAGATGGCTTTTATGAGATTGAGGAATGTACCCTCTATCCCTACACTCTGAAGTGTTTTAATCAGGAAAGGATGCTGTATTTTGTCAAATGCTTTTTCTGCATCTATTGAGAGCATCATATGATTTTTGGCTTTTTTCAAAGTGTCATTGACACTTTGATAAATTTGCAAATGTTGAACCACCCTTGCATCCCAGGGATGAATCCCACTTGGTCATGATGGATAATCCTTTTAATGTACTGTTGGATCCTATTAGGTAGGATCTTGTTGAGAATTTTGGTGTCCATATTCATCAGGGAAATCAGTCTGTAATTCTCCTTTTTGATGGGGTCTTTGCCTGGTTTGGGGATCAAGGTAATATTGGCCTCATAGAATGAGTTTGGTAGTTTTCCTTCTGTTTCTATTTTCTGAAATAGCTTTAGGAGAATAGGTATTATTTCTTCTTTGAATGTTTGGTAGAATTCCCTGGGGAATCCATCAGGCCCTGGAGCTTTGTTATTTAGAAGGTTTTTAATCACTGTTTCAATCTCTTCATAATTAATTGGTCTGTTTAAAAAATCAATTTCTTCCTGTTTCAGTCTTGTCCTTTGTCTATTTTCCTTTATCAGATCTGTCTTTTGCAATTATTTTCTTTCAGTTTGTGGTTTGTTATTTTGTTCACTTGATAGTGTTTTTTGCAGAAGTTTTTCATTTTAATGAAGTCAAGCTTATCCATTCTTTCTTTCATGGATCATGCCTTTGATATTGCATCTAAAGAGTCATCACTTTACTCAAGGTCATCTAAATTTTCTTCTATGTTATCTTCAAGCAGTTTTATAGTTTCACATTTAATTTAGGTCTGCAATCCATTTTGAGTTATTTTTTGTGAAGGTTATAAAGTCTGTGTTTACATTCATTATTTTGTATGTGGATGCCTGGTTGTTCCAGGACATTCTTTTGGAAAGGCTATCTTTTCTTTATTGCCTTTGCTTCTTTGTCAAAGATCAGTTGACTATATTTATGTGGGTATATTCCTGGACTCTATTCTGTTCTCTTAATCTATTTGTCAATCTTTAACCAATACTGAACACTTTGATAACTGTAGCTTTATAGTAAGTGTTGAAGTTAGGTAGTCAATCCTCCAACTTTGTTCTTCTCCTCCAGCATCATATTGGCTACTCTGGGTCTTTTACCTGATATATAAACCTTAGAATTGTTTATGAATAGTCATAAAATTAATTACTGGGATTTTGATTCGGATTACATTGAATTTACAGATCAAGTTGGGAAGAACTGATTTCATGACAATATTAAGTCTTCCCATCCATGAATATGGAATATCTCTCCATTTTTTTTAAAGTTCTTTGATTTTTTTCATCAGAGTTTTGTAGTTTTTCTAAAGTAGATCTTGTACATATTTTGTTAGACTTATACCTAAGTATTTCATTTTGGAGAATGCTAATGTAAATGGTATGGTGTATTTAATTTCAAATTTCACTTATTCATTATTGACATATAGGAAAACAATTGACTTTTGTATGTTAACCTGGTATCTTGCAACCTTTCTGTAATCTCTTAGTTCCAAAAGTATTTTTTGTTGATTCTTTCAGATTTTCTCTAATCATTTCATATGTGCACAAAGATAGTTTTATTTCTTCTCTCCCAATTTGCACACTTTTTACTTCCTTTCTTGCCATATCTTCTTGATGTTAGAGGCAGTCCAGGTTCAGTGAAAAGCATTAGTCTAATAAGTAAATCATCACAAATGACTATATTTCTTTCCATTTCCTCATTTCTCCCCTTTCTCTTTCTCTCTCTCTCCCTCCCCCTCACCCCAACATACAGGCATGTGCACACACACACACACACACAAACACACAGACACACAGAAAGAGAAACACTAATGTACCTGTGATTACAGGCACAAAGTACTTGTCAAACTAGAATATAGTATTTGAAGGTCACAATGCCTAATGGCAATGACACTTGTCCCCCATCTCTACTACCACCCAAGGAATGAGAGAGAAATGCATGCTGTCTGCTAAGGAGCATAATGGTGAGAAAATTAAGATTAATAGACTGTTGTGAATCTTGACTCATGACCTAATAACTTTGAGCTGTGGCTCATTTCTTTACCTCTCTGCCTCCATTTCTTTATCAAAGGAGTGTGGAAAGTATGCCCTACCTCATAGGGCTGGCATCTGTGAGAATTTGCTGAGACAATGTGAAGGGCAAATGCCCTGTATCATACCTGGCATGTGTGGCAGGCACTCAAGAAGTGTCCTCTTCCACGGGGAATATTTAACTCAGATGGGCCAGTATAGACAACTAAGAGCAGACCATGTATAACCAAAGTATCAACCTTACCACTTAGGTTGCACTCCCAAATAACTCAGGGAATTAGTTAGGAATACATCACTGTTTTTCCCTCAAGGAAGGAAGGAAGGAAAGAAGGTGGGAAGGAAGGGAGGAAAACTCAACAATGTGAAAATCGAAAAGTCAAAAGAGAACCACCAGGACTTCATGAGTTTAATGTTCCTGCATGCCCTGGTGTTGCCTTAATTCTCCACTTACCTGATGCCTGCTAAGACATCTATGTGCTGCACCTGTACGTCTTGCATATGGGGGGGGGAGGTGAAAAATTTGAAACAGTAATCTGACATTATCAAACCCTAGAAAGGCACTTCTGGAAACACTAATTAGATTCTCCTCAGCCTTTTTTAATTTAGTGAGTTCTAGGAGAAGATCACACCTCTCCTAACACTTATAAAGAGAATTTGTGAGCGAGACTGTATGCGAGTAATACCTATTTGACGCTCAAGGCAACATGTTGCCATGGTACCAATCAGATTTTGTCTTCATCTGGGAATAGGAATTAAAACTGACAACGTTTGAGTATAACTGTTTCTGTTTGTCCCCATAAGCAGTGCTAGTGCTTGAATAGAGAAGAGGTCTAGTTTTGTTGTTGCTGTTGCTGTTTTCTGGTTTTGAAACAATAGTACATTAAAACAAGTAAGATATGAAATAGTGCAATGGGTTTAGAGAAACAAAGAATCCCCCAAAGGAGCTCATTATTCTCATACATTTACATTATCAAAGGATGTAGAAATGCCAAAAAGCGAGTTCTTAATGGTCAAAAGCAGCGATGTCATCTCAGAGCCAAAGAGAGTGAATCAGTGACTAATGGGGTGCAAGTGCAAGATTGATCTGGAAGCCTAATTGACTATTTTTATGGCTTTAAAATTCTGATCTTATATTAGAGCTATGAAATATCCATTGTGCTTTGGGGAACATCTGTGCATTTGGCTCTCATAATAAAAGAAATATTGCAAATCAAGAGAGGTAGCCTGCTATGGAGAAAAACAAGAGAATGATTAACTTGAAATTCGGGAAGTGGTTGCCCATGGGAATGAAGTGGAGGGGGAATAGGGCTTCATAGTCATTGATAATATTCAATTTCTTAAGTTGAAAGGCATTTTATTATTTTTCTTGGAACTCCACATAGATATTGCATATTGTCACAACAAAAATTTGCTTATAGAGGTAGAGAGAATAGAATACAGCAAGTCAATGAATGGTGGGCAGTGGATTCGAGTCTTGACTCAACTACTGAGTAGCTAAGTGATTTGCATATCACCATGGCTGAGGCTTAGTTTTCTCATTTGTGAAATAAGGTATGCTAAATGATCACTATACTTCCAGCTTGAAAACTGTCCAACTCAATGTTTATCACATGGAATACAATACTGTTAATTTTGTTGGGGAATACTATTTTCATCATACAAAACCAACAAAATCCGACAGTTACCGTTCGATTATTTACCTCAATTTAATTAGCAAAATACGTTATTCTCGTATCCCAGGTGAGCCCCTAAAAGTAATCCTGCTAATTGTTGAGCAGAATTTTGGATCTTCTTTACAAGGCACAATATTATGGAGTCAGCGATGGGGCTTACAATGTGGGAGTCAGAAGTCCTGTCTGACACCGACACTCCACACTTCTCTCTTTGTCAGCTCACCTTGTCATCTTCTCTGAACATAAGATAACAATATATTGAACTCAAGAGGTATCTATTTCATGGTCATCCAATGCTGTCAGGTACTTCAGATTTTCCCCCAAGTTACCAAAAAAACCCTATGATTTTCAGGATGGGGCTAATCACCATCCTAATAGGGTTTCATGGAACACTACATCAAAAACTAAGGATGTACTGTATGGTGACTAACAAAACATAATACAAAATTATTATTAAAACAAAAACAAAGAAATGCTCCCTTTGTGTTTGCAGAATTAAGAGTGCAAACATCTGCTTTCCTCATTCTATCTGCAAGTATTTATAGGGTGCCTACTGTGGGCCAAGTCCTGTGCTGACTGCTGATTCCTACTTAATTTCAAAGCACAGATAGGAGATGTAATTATTACAAATGTGCCCCAGGGCATTGTAGCAAATTTCTCAGGTACTGGTATTCACTCATACTCATTTGGATATGTGTATCAAATAAGAATAGATAGATCTGGGCTGCTGCCTTCCACTTCTGGTTTTGTTTCAGGTTCCCATGTCAACTGAGTCAGAATACACTCTTGTCAGTCCTGGCCAGTCCTTTAGGCTCCATCCTGAGAACAGTGCTGTCCAAACATCCTGTGGTGGATCCCCAGGCAGAACCCCATGAGAGGCTATAGAAGAACCCATCACCTGGGTTCTAAAGCCGAATACCAACTTCTGAAAACTGGGCAAATGTCTTAACCTCTCAGAGGCTCCATTTATTCACTCTGAAATGGGGACCTACAATGAGCATTGTGAACATGAAATATGGTGTCACACATGTAAAGCACTGAGCTCAAGACCAGGCACTTAATACTGACTCAAAAAAATTACATATGCTTCCTCTTACTGTTCTCACATAATTAAATACACAATCATGCTTCAAAGAGAAATTTTCTATCCTCAGAAGAATTGCCTGCTGCATTCCTGCTCTGTTGGTTACGATGAGAGCCTGGCTAAGGAAATCAGGTAGCATCCTGTTCTCTCAAATACGTCCAGGCATCCTTGAGGAATAATCAAATTTAAGCACACACTTAAATTAAGGGGACAGTGTTGGACACCAAGTGTATTGTGGCATCTTGGGAAGCAAAATAAAAAAATTGATGTCATCAAGAGGCGATTTGAAGGTGATTTGGCCATTTTCCTTACTTCGACCCCCTTCAATACAAGTTTAGCATAAGATTGATTAAGTTTGCACAATGTCTGTGATAACATGTAAAAAGTACAAACCATTCCTATAATAAAATTATCGAGAAAAGACAAGTTCATTCTAAATATTGAAAGGAAAGGAAAGCCTCGGGAAATTAAATCTGAGTGCGGGGGCCTTCTTCCACTGAGGCAAACATCCAGGCAGTAACAGAAACATACAATTTATGTGAACTTTCAGGGGCTGTATTTTTCTCATTTCATTAATTCCCAGTTATTTTTTGTGTTTGCAATTTATTCAAGGAACTACTCAGGGATTTCTTGTGGGTTATTAGGTGGGATTTAATCCTATATACACATCGAGAAACTGAGCTTGGTCCACCAGGGCAGCAAAAGAAGAGCCCAGGTCTCTAACCACCACCCATGTGCTACCAGGACTTCCCTCTCTCCATTTCACGATGCATCTTTGGTATCATTAGCAGTGGCTCTGCTTAGTGCCGACTAGTAATTCACATTGTAGGTCCTCCACAAACTACTACAGTTGGAGGTGATTAATGCATCTGACGAAAGACTCAAACTACACTACCTCTAAACCTAAGTTTCAACGTAAGTACAAATTATGGTTATTTCCATCAGAAAATGTTTTATGGCTACTCTGTTCATCTTTTTTGGTGGATCTTATATGAAGGTAGCAATTATCCTTTAAAATCATTTCATATCTAGAAATAAATGCTGATGTATTGAACATCGAATGCATATAGTACATGTAGTTAACAATGAAGCCAGATATGATAAAATTCAAATTTATTAGACAAGTTGATAAAAAGGTGATTATTTTCAGGAGAAAAAAATTAAAATTACTCTGAATATGATATATTTCAGATCTCAGCTTTCTTATTTTATTATTTACTGCTGATTCCAAATTATTTTCCTTTGCATCTTCTCCTTCACTGAGAAATATTTTATTTTTGTTGCCAATGCAAAAGAAAATAATTCAGAATCAATAATGTGTTCTTAATTTCTAAATATGATTTTCTCGTGGATGTTTAATAGATTTCCAAATTAAGTAGATGTTCCAGTGATAAACATTTAGATGACATCTTTTCATCAAAGCATTTCCACCTCTATCATGTTTCTTCCTCTTTCCACAGCTAGAATCTGTATTCTTATTCCCATTTTCCAGGTGGGAAGCTGAGATCCAGAAGGTAAAACAGCAGGAATAAGAGGAAAAGTCAAGTCAGGGTCAAAAAGACACCTGTATCTTGTCTTCGAGTTACATTTTGATTTTATGACAAAGCTCCTCAAAAACATTTAAATATTCTGCAAATTCTGAAGACTACTATTAAAAGAAAAGGCTATTCTTTAAATTTTTGTAACATTATACTTGGAGATGTCTTTGCCCACTTTTCTCATCTTAAATGGCCAAGAACAGCAATTATTATTTGCCTGCTGCTGAGGTTTGATAAATTTTAGCAGAAGAACTCAAAGTATGCCATGTATTTAACTCTATTCCAACAGGAATGTGCTGTAATGAGTGGAGTGGTCATTGACCTGGAACAAGATCACTTTGAACATGACACTATTACACAAAGTGGTGCATTTATTTTCAGATAACCACTTTTTAAAAGCAGTTGTGAATATATTCCAAAGAATAAAAATGCCAGCTACTAGGTTTTGAGAAGCAGAATAAAATATGATACTGAGTTATTGAGGGGTGATATATTTTGGCTGATATGGCTGAGGTGGTTTGTTTTAGAGTTTATAGCAATAAAGGTAATCAGGTGATTCTTAATGTTGCCAAGAGTACTGCAGAGGAGCCATTAAAGGAAGGAGCGAGGGAGGGCATTTGGAAGGTCAAAACTTCGATTCTGTAAGGTTTCAATTAGGTATTGATTCCATTGACAATTACAGCATCCTAAAGGTGGAAAATTCATTTGTAAAAAATTGTTTTGTTACAGAAGGTTGGCTGAGTGCCCAACTCATACCAAGCTTTATGAGCTTGTATTCTGGGGGGGAAGTTTCATTTATTACCACAAGCTATTTTTTAGCATCTCTTTCTTTATCACTCAGGATTCACGAAATTTTCCAGTGGGGAGTCTGAGGGCTGGGGAGAGAGATGTGTGGATGCACACACCGCAGACCAGGGCATGGGTGTGGTGAGTAAATGAATGTGCTGATGCTCCAAACCAGACTCTCACCCAGCCTTTGCCCTACCTCACCAAACTCTCACCTACAGAGAGTTCTGTTCACACACTTGAAGTCCCAGGCACCTTTTTGGATCCACAGTGCACACAGCAAAGAGCCACAGGAACTGTTTAAGTACCTGAAGAGGGAAAGAGAAAGAGAGTAAGGCACTTAATCAAAGTAAAGGGAGCCATTGAGATTCTTTTAGCTTAGGCTTTGAAAGAGCAGAAATTTGGGGTTTGGGTTTTTATTTTCTGGTCCAACCAATTAACATTTTAGGTGAATTGATAATTTACCATTTGCTAAGATAGTAGGTATTAAATAGTTAACATTCCTATCTTCTTAATAATTAGAACATTGTTCTGATTGTTAATGTATTAATTTCCTTTAATCCTCCCATTGGCCTTTAAAATTCTAACATTATCACAATTTTATACCTGAGTGTGAGAAGACTGAGTAGATACTTTATTATCCCAATGTCACTTGAAAGGAAAAGTAAGCCATCTAAGCTTAGGCTCAGGAAGGAAAAAGGGCAGAACCAGGATTCAAATTTAGGCCATCTGGTTATAGAGTCAGCCCATGGATCCACTCCACTATACCACCAGCATTAGTTACCCATAAATCATCTCACCTTGTCTTGCATTTTAATAAATAATTAGTGAGGAGGGGATTCAAGCAAGAATTCTGAGCCCTAATTCACAAGTCTTCCTTGCAAAGAGTCTTTGGTATATTCTTGGACCTGCAGAATGTGACTGCAGCAAGTGTAATCCTGGAGGGGAGCGCTTTTCAAGAGGAAGAAACAGCACATATCGAAAACAGGCTACGAGGACATGTTTCAGGAATAGCAAATTGTTTTTTCTTATACAGCTTTTTAATTTATTTTCTTTATTTTAATGTTTTTTTTAATTATATTATGTTAGTCACCATACAGTACATCCCTGGTTTCTGATGTAAAGTTCGATGATTCATTAGTTGCGTATAACACCCAGTGCACCATGCAATATGAGCCCTCCTTACTACCCATCACCAGTCTATCCCATTCCCCCACTCCCTCCCCTCTGAAGCCCTCAGTTTGTTTCTTAGAGTCCATAGCCTCTCATGCTTCATTCCCCCTTCTCACTACCCCTCCTTTCTTTATCCCTTTCTTCTCCTACCGATCTTCCTAGTTCTTACGTTCCACAGATGAGAGAAACTCTATGATAATTATCTTTTTCCTCTGCTTGACTTATTTCACTTAGCATTATCTCCTCCAGTGCCATCCATGTTGCAGCAAATGTTGAGAAATCGTTCTTTCTGATAGCTGAGTAATAGTCCATTGTATATATGGACCACAACTTCTTAATCCAGTCATCTGTTGAAGGGCATCTCGGTTCCTTCCTCGATTTGGCTATTGTGGACAATGCTGCTATGAACATTGGGGTGCATATGGACCTTCTCTTCACTATGTCTGTATCTTTGGGGTAAATACCCAGTAGTGCAATGGCTGGGTCATAGGGTAGCTCAATTTTTAACTTTTTAAGGGACCTCCACACTGTTTTCCAAAGTGCCTGTACCAACTTGCATTCCCACCAACAATGTAGGAGGGATCCCCTTTCTCCACATCCTCTCCAACAATTGTTGTTTCCTGCCTTGTCCATTTTTGCCATTCTAACTGGCGTAAGGTGGTATCTCAATGTGGTTTTGATTTGAATTTCCCTGATGACTAACGATTTTGAACATTTTTTCATGTATCTGTTAGCCATTTGTATGTCATCATTGGAAAAGTGTCTGTTCATATCTTCTGCCCATTTTATGATTTGTTTATTTGTTTCTTGTGTATTGAGTTTGAGAAGTTCTTTGTAGATCTTGGATACCAGTCTTTTATCTGTAGCATCATTTGCAAATATATTCTCCCATTCCGTGGGCTGCCCCTTGGTTTTTTTGACTGTTTCCTTGGCTGTGCAGAAGCTTTTTATCTTGATGAAGTCCCACAAGTTCATTTTATCTTTTGTTTCTCTTGCCTTTGGAGATGTGTCATGAAAAAGTTTGCTTTGGCTAATGTGGTAGAGGTTGCTGCTTATGTTCTCCTCTAGGATTTTGATGGATTCCTGTCTCACATCAAGGTCTTTCATCCATTTGGAGTTTATCTTTGTATATGGTGTGAAAGAGTGGTCAGGTTTCATTCTTTTGCATGTAGCTGTCCAATTTTCCCAGCACCATTTATTGAAGAGACTGTCTTTTTTCCACCGGATGTTTTTTCCTGCTTTATCAAAGATTAGTTGCCCAAAGAGTCGAGGGTCCATTTCTGGGTTCTCTATTCTGTTCCATTGGTCTGTGTCTGTTTTTGTGCCAATACCATGCTGTCTTTGTGATCACAGCTTTGTAGTACAGCTCAAAATCTGGCATTGTGATGCCCCCAGCTTTGTTTTTCCTTTTCAACAGTTCCTTGGCGATTAGGGGCCTTTTCTGGTTCAATACAAATTTAAGGACTATTTGTTCCAGTTCTTTGAAAAATGTCCTTGGTATTTTGATCGGGATAGCATTGAAAGTGTAGATTGCTCTGGGTAGCATGGACATTTTAACTATGTTAATTCTTCCGATCCATGAGCATGGAATATTTTTCCATCTTTTTGTGTCTTCCTCAATGTTTTTCAAGAGTGATTTATAGTTTCTAGAATATAGATCCTTTACATCTCTGGATACTGCAAAGGCAGTCCTAAGGGGGAAATACATAGCCATCCAAGCCTCACTCAAAAGAATAGAAAAATCTAAAATGCAGTTTTTATATTCTCACCTCAAGAAGCTGGAACAGCAACAGAGGGACAGGCCTAATCCACGCACGAGGAAGCAGTTGACCAAGAGTAGAGCAGAAATCAATGAATTAGAAACCAGGAGTACAGTAGAGCAGATCAACAGAACTAGAAGCTGGTTCTTTGAGAGAATCAATAAAATTGACAAACCGCTGGCAAGACTTATCCAAAAGAATAGAGAAAGGACCCAAATTAATAAAATTATGAATGAAAAAGGTGAGGTCACAACCAACACGAATGAAATTGGAAGGATTATTAGAAACTTTTATCGACAGCTATATGCCAATAAATTAAGCAATCTGGAAGAGATGGAGGCCTTCCTGGAAACCTATAAACTACCAGGACTGAAACAGGAAGAAATTGATTTTTTAAACAGGTCAATTAATTATGAAGAGATTGAGTCAGTGATAAACAACCTTCCAAATAACAAAACTCCAGGACCGGATGGTTTTCCTGGGGAATTCTAACAAACATTCAAAGAAGAAATAATACCTATTCTTCTAAAGCTATTTCAGAAAATAGAAACAGAAGGAAAACTACCAAACTCATTCTGTGAGGCCAATATTACCTTGATCCCCAAACCAGGCAAAGACCCCATCAAAAAGGAGAATTACAGACCGATTTCCCTGATGAATACGGATGCCAAAATTCTCAACAAGATCCTAGCTAATAGGATCCAACAGTACATGAAAATGATTATCCATCATGACCAAGTGGGATTCATCCCTGGGATGCAAGGGTGGTTCAACATTTGCAAATCGATCAGCGTGATACATCATATCAACAAGAAAAGACTCGGGAACCATGTGATTCTCTCAATAGATGCAGAAAAAGCATTTGACAAAATACAGCATCCTTTCCTGATTAAAACCCTTCAGAGTGTAGGAATAGAAGGTACATTCCTCAATCTCATAAAAGCCATCTATGAAAAGCCTACAGCAAATATCATTCTCAATGGGGAAAAGCTGGAAGCCTTTCCCTTAAGATCAGGAACACGACCAGGATGCCCACTCTCGCCACTATTATTCAACATAGTACTAGAAGTCCTTGCAACAGCAATCAGACAACAAAAAGGGATAAAAGGTATCCAAATCGGCAAAGAAGAAGTCAAAATGTCTCTCTTCGCAGATGACATGATACTCTATATGGAAAACCCAAAAGAATCCACGCCCAAACTATGAGAAGTTATACAGCAATTCAGTAATGTGGTGGGATACAAAATCAATGCTCAGAAATCAGTTGCATTTCTATACACGAATAATGAGACTGAAGAAAGAAATTGGGGAATCCATCCCATTTACAATAGCACCAAAAACCATATGTTACCTTGGAATTAACTTAACCAGCAAATTGTTTTATGTGCCCTGTGGTGACAAGTGTGTTGACATCAGGAGTTGTGGGCAAAGTTTGGAGGAGCAGGTTGGAGTCAAGTCTTCCTTGCAGGAAGAAAAAGCCACCAGCAAAACCATTCCAGGAAAACACCTCACTTGAGTGTACATTGGGAAAAATTTGTAAGATATCAAGTGTGTTAGGTATTTCATATTTTTTGTTGGTGCACTTGACTGTGTTCAACTTGTCAGACCATGGTTACAGTGCTGAGGGCAGGGGCAGAACAAAAAAGTTCTAGAAATAGTAGCTTTTTAACTTATCATTGGAGCTGCTGACATATTTTTACTGAGGGAGAAAATAATAGCCCAAAGACAGGATGAGAAGTGGCAATTCCAGGTGAAGATTCCGTATTTTTTGTTTTGTTTGGTTAACTGAACCATTGGTTAGAATGAACAAAGGAGTTAGGTTTATCCTGCCTGAAGGAGAAAGATCCCTGAAAACAGTGAGGTGGCACAACACCTTGGAGACATTTACCTACAAATTAGCAAACAAGGAGTTAGGTATAATGACAATACATACAGGTTGTCCAGAATATTCTTTGAAGACAATAGCAGAGAGTGAATAAGTTGCCTCTGGAAGCATCTATCAGCCCACACAGAACATGTTTATAAGGTAATAAGTCTGATTCTCTAGCATGTACACCAACATATAAATTTCAAATGATTGTTACCTCCAAAACAGATTCCATGGGTGAGCTTAGTGAGTGATTGACATAACTAAAAGGATACCAGGGACTCCTCTTTAAGAGTTGCCATCATGACTGGTGACAATTCTTTTGAGTATCTTTACTACAACTAATAATATAACTTTTTTTCTTTGAGAGTAACTGTTATTTGGGGAATATGTAAAACAAAATTAGAGAATTAAGTCTGATAAATAAAGGTGCTTCAAATTTGCAATATGCCCTAGGGTCAACGAAAATTGTGGTTGCAAAGAAAGAGATGGGCGTTATTGACTGAAGGCTATTCTGTCAGAAGCTCTGCTTACTGACTGGCCAAGTCCTTCTGCATTTCCAATTATACCCTACTTGAGAAACACAGCCTACCTGAAGGCCAGCTAACAGGCTTCAGTATTCCAGCATATGTGGATATTCGCTTACTGTTCATGAGGCCTCAACCTTGACCCCTTTCCATTTTACTCTGGCAAAATCCTTCCCTTTAAGAGTTTGTTCAATAGTACATCCTTATCATGAAGCCACCCCTGACCATAAGGAGAGCACATCCCCTGGCATATAACTTATTTTTCCCTCTCTCACTAAGATCTATGTTTCTTGGAGTCAAGACTCATTCTTCAGTTGTCTTTGTATCCCTGTAGCTTCTACAGAGTACCTAGTACATGATGAGTACTCAGTAAATATTTGCTGAAGAAGTGAATGAAATAAGCCAATTCCAGAGAATGTTAAGCAAAGTAGCATTACAGAAGAGAGGAGACAGAAGGGTGGTCTCAGAAAATTGCTTTGAAAAATAAATAATTCTAGCTTTTATATGTATATTTTGCCACATACGTGTTTAAAAAATGGGCCCATCTTTAGTCTCTACTTTTAAGAATACATAACATCATTTGTGTGCATATTGTACTTAACCCATTGGAAAGAGCCAAGAGGGGAGACATTCTATTGTACCAACAAAAAGAATCCCAAAAAGAACTGGTAGTGAATGTGATAGGAACACAAATGTATTTTATGTCCTCAAATTCTGTATGCTGCCTTTATTTTTTCTATTAATTGCTTGGATATTCCCCATATGTACCATATTCAAAAATTTAAGTCATTTTTTCAAAGCCTATTTTTAGAGATTCTGAAAACAGAGCGGCTACTGTCTGAAATAGAATATACCTATGCTTAATGAAATGTCAAGACATCAAAATGCTTATCCTTTTTATAGGACTAGGGAAGAGCAAATAATCACCAACGTGAGCTGAAACATTTCTAGTGACAAATTTAGTAACTTTCCAATCCTTAGGGACCCCCAACAAGGATCAGGGAAGGTATTGCATCACCCCTCCTTGAGAGTCTGTAGGGCCTCCCCTGAGCCTGCCCCAGAGAGCCCCACACCAGGCGTGACCTTCACACAGAATACAGAAAGCCTGACTGTCCCTGCAAAGGGAATTATGGCCCTGATCTTTCATCGTGGCTACTTGTCTCCAGAAGCCAATTAGCACACCTCACAAAGCACTGATTAAAGTATTTTTTTGAAAACTCCTATCTAATGGTCTGGATATAGCTGAACCAAAAAGGCACTCATTCAAATAATGGCCAAACAGACTGACATCTTTGCAATGTGTTCACTCTTTTCTAATTGCTGATTCAATAAGAAGTTTCTTGTGTTGTTGAAGTCCTACCCATGACTGACGGAAATGAAAGTGAAGGTGACTCTACTCCTGTTGCCTCTATAGCAATTTGGCTTTAACATACCAAGGGGGTATGTAATAGCAAAGAAGAGATAGGTATACAACTGAATAAATATGAAAAGCTCTGGATCCCCATATTTCACAATGGGAGGTGCAAATATAAGCCATTGGAATTAATGCTCCTCATTTTGAATCTATAGGGTTCTCTCTTCTAACACATTTGGTTTTCAATTCTTTCCTAGGAAGAAACTTCATTGTAACATGTATTATATATCCTAGTTCTTCCCTTCTAAAAATTTCAGATCTAACACATACCCCATAGCACTATATACTGCATAAAATACCATGTGAAGTCAGAGACTTCAAATCTTGGTCTCAATTTGGCAATTTCAGGGTGCCTTTAGCAGGGTTCTCTGGGTCTCTTTCTCTGATCTCCCCATTAAGCTTCTGGCTGGTCTGCCTCTATAGGTATCAAGACCAGCCATTAGTCTCCACTACTAGTGGAGTGCTCTATTGTTTTTGACCACATCCGGTGGCATAGATTGCCCCACATCTGATCCTATTCAGGTGTACCCCTTTTGTAGGGGCAGGGCACTGCCAGCCACAAGAAGGTTCTGTCTATTTCCTTAGCTCTCTGTTCAACTTCTAGCTGATCTACTGTTTCACTCTTGCTATAAGTACCATGGCTCCCCTTCTTAATTTCTCACCACCAAGATCTCCACTGTTTTTGACAACGCCCTTAAGCAGGAACTTCCCCTATGCTATGTTCCTGGTAAATGCAGTTCCCAGCTTTGGGTCTGGCATCAGCAACCCACTTCTCTCAGAAGGACATCTTGGTGGTATTATTGGGGCTCTGGGTAGGGGTGGTACCTTGTCGTCTCAGCTTGTCCCTCCCAGCATGGTTCTTCTGGCCTATGAGTGAGCCTGGGGAGAGGAGAGAGACCAAAGTCCAGAATGAGCCAGCTCTATTTGGATTAGAGTTTTGACTCTACAGGTGTGGAATCAGTGGGGAAAGGGAGGCCTGGCCTCTTGGCTGTATCCACGTGGACTAGAGCTTCTGCAGTATGAAGCTGGAAGCTGGGGTGATGAGGGATGCCAGTAGCATGCCCCTTCTGTGGCGAAACTGTACATCTAGACTGCAAGGCAGAAGGAAAAGGGAGCCCCCTCTTCTGAGCCATACCGCCCAGAATAGAGCTTCTGCCACACTGAGCTGAGGGAAGGCAGGAGCAAATGTGAGCAGCTCATGGTTCAAATAACACAGTGTCTTGCTGTTCTTACAGAGATTTAGTAGATTTTCTTAAATAGATGCTTTTCCATTTGATATAGTCTCTCCAAACAATTTTCAGAGACTTTAAAAGGTTTTCTTGGTTTTTTTTTTTTGTCTTGTTTAATAATTTTCAGCAGTTAAAAGGTGGTTTCACTGGAGAGAGGGTCTATCCATTTTTGAAGCCTGTCATCTAGGAGGTCAATATCTCCTTACTTTTAAATTATTATAATCATGGCAATCTAAACATTTATCCTTTTCACTGTCAGATCAGAAGAGTATCACTTAACCAATATGTTGCTTCATAAATTCTAATCATGTGTTCTGGCATCCCAATAAGATAATTTTCTTCAGGCCAAGGTACAGCTTTTATTCTTATTGGCACATTCTCAAAAGCCTTCTTCTGAAATAAGAAAAAAAAAACACAATTTTTAACTCTTAAATTTTCCATATTGACAGGCTTTCTCAGCCATGTCCACCTCACAAGATAATGAGAGAGGATAATGGGTTCTATAAATCCCATGTTAAGATCTATCAGCCTAAGATTGTACTCATGCATTTAATAGCAATTAATTAATTTCCATTGAGGATCTCACCAATAAGATCTAAGAGTTGACTTGTGACACCTAAAAATATGTAGGTTGAAGCTCTAACCACCCCCCTGTACCTCAGAGAGTGAACTTGGTTGAAAAATGGGATGGTTGCAGGTGTAATTGGTTCAGATAAGGTCAGTAGGGTGAGCCCCATACTGATGGGATTGGTCTACTTTTTAAAAAGAGGAAACTTGTTTGTGGAACATAAGGAATAGCAGGGAGGACATTAAGAGAAGGAAGGGAAAAATGAAGGGGGGGACTCAGAGGGGGAGATGAACCATGAGAGACTATGGACTCTGGGAAACAAACTCAGGGTTTTAGAGGGGAGGAGGTGGGGGATGGGCTAGCCTGGTGATGGGTATTAAGGAGGGCACATATTGCAATGAGTACTGGGTATTATACGCAAACAATGAATCATGGAACGCTACATCAAAAAACTAATGATGTACTGTATGGTGACTAACATATCTTAAAAAAAATAAAATAAAGAGGAAACATGGACCAGACACACACGCAGGGAGAACATCATGTGAAGGTTGAAATTATCCTGCCACAAGCCAAGGAACTACCAGAAGCTAGGAGAGAGGGCTGGAACAGACCCTTCCCTGGTAGCTCAGAGGGAACATGGCCTTGAAAATGCCTTATTTCCAATTTGTAACTTCCAAAACTGGGAAGCAATAATTTCTATTGTTT
This sequence comes from Ursus arctos, assembly GCF_023065955.2. Lineage (NCBI taxonomy): Eukaryota > Metazoa > Chordata > Mammalia > Carnivora > Ursidae > Ursus > Ursus arctos. The sequence continues at coordinate 15,044,304 of NW_026623078.1, forward strand.
AAGCTACTCAGTTTATGGTACTTTGTTACGGCAGCCCCAGCAAACTAATACCATCTTCATACAGATGGAAAATGATTTCTTGTGTTAGTGTGTCATTCCAAGTCACCTGTAAGCAGCCAGAATTTATATGTTTAGAAGACCCTAGATTATTGTAAAATTGATTCTTTAAAATAAAGAGCAATATAAGATGAAGACTACATAGTGGCTAATGGATATTGTCTGTCTCGTGAAATCCATCGGAAAACTCATTGGAAGAAGTGCATTTTAATGTGAAATTTTAAGGGAAGATGAAATAAGTTAACTAGCAAGTAGTAAAGAGGCACATGAGTATGCCACGCATATAAGAAAAATAAAGTCAGAGCTAGATTTCATCTCCTGTAAAGTCTACTCCAGGGTTTCACAACCGTTTACTCATTTAACAAATATTTACTGAGGGCCTCTACTTTGCCAGGTTCTTCTAGTCCCAGTGCTTATTAAATTGCTGTGGAAATAAAGTGAGGTTGTAAGCCTATTTTTAAGTCCCTGGCAACCCACTCTCATCTCTGCTTGGTTATTGCTATTTTCAGTCACTTGGAAATGTGTCCTCAGGTTCCTAATGCCTGCTAGAGCCCATACATATAATATTTCTTTTTGCCTCTGTCTGACACAAGGCTCACAGTCAAAGTCCCTGCCAAGGGCTGGTTTCTATATTCTAATTGTTATCTGCAAGTTGTACAAGGCCTCTGAAGTGACCCTCGATCCCAGGGAAAAACACTAAGGGAAAGAACCAAATTTTGACAAATGGAAACTGGCCTGTGGTTATCTCAGTTTCCAGTAAGGTTGCCTGTAGGTCAAGAGATAAATTTAACAACTCATTGGTGAGTGTGTGGAGGGTTCTGGCAGAGGTATATTTAAGAACAAAAAGAAAATCTCTTTCTTCCTCTGGTTAACTTCTTGGCCTTAGGTTTCTAGTGATGTTTTTGTGAATCACATCAAAAAACTGAAGGAGTTAGGTTAATGATATCATTTGTCAATTTTTTTTAAAGATTTTATTTATTTATTTGATAGAGACAGCCAGCGAGAGAGGGAATACAAGCATGGAGTGTGGGAGAGGAAGAGGTAGGCTCCCAGTGGAGGAGCCCGATGTGGGGCTCGATCCCAGAACACCGGGGTCACACCCTGAGCCGAAGGCAGACACTTAACGACTGTGCTACCCAGGCACCCCCATTTGTCAGTTTTAATCTAAAGTTTATAATTAGTCATCTAGAACCTTGATCATAAATATAATTTTAATATCAAAAAGAAATTAGTCTTTTCCCTCAATCATTTGCTCTCCCATTAGAGGTTTCTGACAAAGATTCTTCACGAAGGAAGGGCTGAATTTTTGTTCCCTCAACATACGTTACAGTTCACACCAAGTGATTGTTTTCTTCTAACACAGAGATCCTGATGTTGTAAAAACCTGTAAAATGGAGTCTTTGGAACTTTCTCCTTCCATTCGAATCCGTATTTGAATCATTTCAGTAAAGCTCAGAGCTATGCACCTGGGCTTAGTGTTTGAATCACTTTCTCACGTATTGATTTGCAAAATGTTGGGGTTTTGTCTCCCTGGTGCTGTTCTGCATACCCCAAATTTTGGCCCTAAGCCATTTGGAGCTGCTGGTTGCTTCCCCAGGGCATTGTGGTGGCCATGACAATGAGTTTCTTCCTTATGCATTGCCAGGTACACTGAGAGATTTAATTATCTGAGGGAGCACCCCCAAAATAATTACAGGAAAAAAAGAACTTGGAATTCATTCTCATCTTTTTTCTTTTCCTGCTACCAAGTTTTTAAACCCAAAAATAAATTGGAGTTTTCAAATTAGCAGGTTACATGATAAGTTTGATTAGGTACTTTATTGTAAAAAATCCAAAAATTGACCATATTCTTTGTTGGCATATGAACATGAAGAAATGGTTTGCTTCCCTTACAATGAGAGAAAGCACACTGAGATAGCATTTCTTTCCCATAACACTGAGAGAAATACAGATGCTTGATGACATTCTTTGTTGGGGAGACTGTGGAGAAACAGAAGCCCTCAGGCATTGATGGTGGGTGAACAGCTCTATAGGGTGGGACTTAACAACATCCAACAAATTTGTCCTTGCATTGTTCCTTGACCCAGAAATCCCATTTCCTAGAATCTACCCTGAAGAGACACCTCCAAAATATGAAGTAATATTTAGGAAATTTATTCATTATACATTTACTTATAGTAACAAATATTAGAATCAGCCCAATGTCCACTAGTAAAGGACAGGTTGAATATATTAGGATATAGCTACACAATGGAACATAATTCAGCTTTAAAAATAGAAGAGGAAAAAATAAACTATGAATAAAATAAAAATAAAATTAGAACTATGTTCTAATTGGAGCAATTTCCAGCATATATTATTTTTTAAATTTTAAAAGTATATGTGGTTTGTACATGTACCTTCTTATAGAGATCTGATTTGAAAATAATACACATAAAATAACATAAAAGTACCTAAAAAAATAAAAATAAGTATATGAATGAATCTATCCATAGGCCAAGTTAATAACAACTACAAAGAAAAGATTTATTTCAAATGTAGTTAAAACAGTATTTTGGCTACACTTATTGGAACATAGTCTACAGAAAAATAGAACTGCAAAGAAATCTAAAATATTAATAGTCAAATTTGTAGTTTGTCCTATTATTACCAGTCCTTTTGAAACTGTCCTATAGAGGGTGCAGAATGATGAAAACATAATTACATGAATGCTGTTAAGAAGCAAGACTATCAAGTGTAAAAGAAAAGAGTTATAAGTATAAAATGAAAGAAGATAAGTAAAAAACCTGTTACTTGACACATCAGTATAAGCTCATGATTTTTTTCATGTATATGCTTCATATATAAAAAAGAATGAGAAATGACAACCCAAGTGCAGTTAACATACCAAAAGCCCTGACTGTCAAGTCTAAATATCATTTCCGACCAAAGGAATTCCTTGGAGAGATGGCTGATTCCCAGTCCAGGGAGGAAATATACAAGATGAGCCTGGAGTATCCTGTTACCCCAGAAGACAAAGAAGTTATCAAGGAATCTCAGGTCATACTAAATGGAAACCAAAGCCAACATGAAGGGACTTCCACTGGCAAAAGATAAAAAAATTTTAATTAAAATAATAATGAATGTAATTGAAATGCATTAATATATATATTTAAATGTTTGAATTGATAGTCACGAGTAAAAGAGAAGAAGCCCAAAGGAGAGAAAAACCATATTAAACACCTGGGAAATTACTAGGATGCCAACTTCTTACTCCAAAAGTTGGCAATAAAAAATAAGGCAATATCTTGCCTTTCCTCTAAGAATTACATTTCAGGGTAATCAAGTAGCCCCAACTGATAAAGGAAAGTTTTTTGTTTGAAAAGAATCTCCATTAATAAATTTGGAAAGAATGATAGAATCAGAAAAATCATCATTTTGAGGGACTCCTGGGTGACTCCATCAGTTAAACATCTGCCTTCAGCTCAGGTCATGATCCCAGGGTCCTGGGGTGGTCTGGCATTGGGCTCCTTGATCAGTGGAGAGCCTGCTTCTCCTGCTGCCTGCCACTCCCCCCGCTTGTGCTCGCTCTCTCTCTCTCTTCGGCAAATAAATAAAAATTTTTAAAAATCATCATTTTGAAACTCCAAAGAAAATAAGTTCAGTAAAGATCATTAAGGATGAAGCCATTTAATGAAGATGGGAAATTTCATAATGTAGAGATCAGACTGTCTTAGCATCATGGAAAGCAGGACAACAAACATTGTGTGTCTCCTAAAATGATGCAATATGATGGATACATTGACACCTCCTCTCCAGAAACGATCAAAACTATAATCAAGCTAAATAACATTACAAGGAATCAAACAGAAAATTCTAAAACATGGGTTTTCTAAAGCATAACTGATCTTGATTTTTCGGAAGTGAGGATGGAATGATAAATGAATAGAATACATTTCTTAAGGAAGAAAGAAAAGAAAGGAAGGAAGGGTAACAGAGGAAGCAATAGTGGCAAAATATTAAGAATAGTTGAAGCCATGTGATGAATATGTGGACTAGTCTTTCCAGTTTGATTTTGTTTAAAATTTTCTCTAGTCAAATATTAAGAAAACATCTTATTTTATGGTGCATAGAAACCTTGGAGCAACTTGGCCTGCTTGGTTATGTGCAATAATCAGCCCAGTTATAGAGAACACTACATCTGGCAATGAAGTCATGGTTGGAAGTCTTAGAGCTGGCTACTAGTTTCAGGTGAAAATCCAAAGCATAGAAGTTGGGTTGGTAACAAGAAACAAACATTCCTTTCAAAGAGATTGAGCCATCCTAAAGCACCAACCATAAAATATAGATGCCTTCTTTTTCCAAGAAAATAAATAAGAACTAGAATTGTCCTTCCTCAGATCTTGAGATTGTGCCCATGAGCCTACCTGAGTAATTCCTTTTTGCCCAACCAAGTTAGTCACTGCCTGGAGCATCTTCTGTCCTGCATACAGAATAATGCATTGCTGGCACAGTGAAGATTAAAACAAAGTAGGCTGCCTAAGTCCCCTTGGGCTGCTGTGACAAAATACCACAGACTGGGTAGCTTATAGACAACAGAAATTATTTCTCACAGTTCTAGAGGCTGGAAGTTCAAGATCAAGGTACTGGCTATGGTCACATTCTCTGGTGAGTGTCCCCTTCCTGATTCATACAGAGCCAGCACCTTCTGGCTGTATCCTTACCTGATAGAAGGGCCTGTGGAGCTCTCTGGAGCCCTTCTTATAAAGCACTAATCTTATTCATGAGGGCTACACCCTCATGACCTAAGTACCTCCCAAAGGCCCTACCTTAACCTAATACCATCACAGAGAGCATTAGGATTTCAACATATGGATTTAGCAGGAACACAAATATTCAGAACACAGCACAGATCCTGACCATGAGGAATTTATTTTTTTAAGATTTATTTATTTTCAGAGAGAGAGAGAGAGAAAGAGCTTACAAGCTCGCACATGTGTGCATGTGGAAGGGCAAAGGGAAAGAGAGAGAGAGAAAGAATCTCCAGCAGACTCCCTGCTGAGTGCAGAGTCCAAAGTGGGCTAGATCTCATGACCCTGAGATCATGACCTGAGCCAAAACCAAGAGTTGGACACTCAAGCCACTGAGCCACCCAGGAGCCCTTGACTATGAGGAATTTTAACTGGTAACATACAACAAATGTAAGAAATGGACATTAAAAAAATGTCGTTTTCTTGATTTGGTAGCCAAGGTTATGAGACTAGGCTGCTTTTCTGAAGCCCAAGAGAATCCCATTCTCCACACGCTTCCAAGCAAAGAAAACCAACCTAACTTTTACATTCACTATTCATTTTAACTAGCTGCCCTTTCATTCAGTCTCGCCTGAATACGAATGGTATACTGTAAATATAAGAATGAAGACAGGGTTCATGCCGGCAAGATGTTTTCTGCCTAGTAAAGTATTTGGACATCTGCACAAGTAACTACAGGAGGCGCCTACTATTTGAAGAAAACTGATACCAAAAAAGGACAAATTCAAATAGCTCTCATAAATAAGGGCCAAAACTTCCTAGAATAGACGAAGATCTAAAATATTACATCTTCATCTTACAAAATAAAACCAAACATCATGAAAATAAATTTGTTTCATTGTATTTTAATGAGACATAGTTTACATTTACACCATGCACTGATTCATAGAACAAGGTTACACATGGTCCTGGAGGGTGTGGGCATAATCTTACCGAACAAATTACATAATAGCATGACATAATACCTTTCACTTCCTGTTTGACTTTCATAGCGGGATCATAAAGAGAGTTTTAAAACACAGAGTTTCCACCAGTCTTCCCTTAAGCATCTCTTAATCAGTTCTCTTCAAATCATTCTCTCTAGAAGCACCTATCATCTCATTATCATTTTTGATTTGCTGTTCCTCAATTATCTAGTCTTCATTTGCCGACATGCGTTTATCTTGCCTGTGATTCAGAATTCCCCAGCATCCACTTCATCACCCTTCATCATGAAACTGCCTAGCTTTTCACCTTCACTTCATAATCACTTTGCCATCCAAAAATCAGTAAGACTGACCGAGAGATTCCACCAAAAGAGATGCTAGGATTAACCAGGGAGACATGATTAATGGGAGCTAATTGTATAATTGGTCAATTTATTAGTAATATTTACTGCCTTAAGAAGTGGTATAGTTATGATGTGTTGGATAATGAGTACTCGGCTGATGAGCCCTCCTGGGTAAGTCAAAGCAGAAGCATGCAGCCTCTCCAGCTTGGGGATGTATCACATCACCTGAGGAGCTTTATGAAGTGATCTGAGTGTAGGGAAAGGAAAGTTAGGAATCATTCAGAAAGTTTCCGAGTTGTGATAAGCATCTCTTTCCATGGAGTACCACCAAGGAACAGTGTGATAGATGTTATGGGAGCCCCTATTGGGCACATAAAGGCTCATGCTCTATTTCCATGGAGAAAAGAGCAGGTGAGTTAAATCTGCAAATGTGAATGTGGAAGATTGCAAAGAGAATAAATGGGGAGAGGCTCAAGGCCAAGGAAGAGCGTGACCATGAAGTAGAAAAGTTCAGGTGTTTCAGAAATCCATAGTGGGATGCCATGAGCGCACAGGATTTGTGCCAGGGTGCAATCAATCAAGAGGCCAGAAAAGCAGGATGGGCTCCGTCTTCTAGAATGAGCACATCTAGAAGGACAGAACAGGAGTTTGGAATTCATTTGGTAGCCAGCGGGAATCCAGGACAAGTTTTGGAGAGAAGAGTGGCCTGGACCCCAGTTTTCCAAGGTAGTCACTTCTTGCTAAAGAAGCAGATGAGGACAAACATCAAGTCAGGAGAGGTTTCAAACAGTATATTCAGATCCATCCTTCCTACCTTAGGTCTTGATGGAAAGCATGCAGCGCAGTAAGAGTGTGACTAAAGGCGCCATGGAGAAAACTGGCCTTCACAAAATATTTTCCCCCTAACCCTGATAGAGTGCTGATGATTTTTATATTACTCAATTCTTACAGGATTCAAGGCCTCTTTTGAAATGCATGTGCTGTTTGGCTGGAGAAAATCCACAGCAGCAAATCTATACCTCATTTTCACTGGTTTATCACTTGGACAAGGCAGATACCCTGCAAAAATTTTGTTGGGATAAAGGGAAGGGGGAAGGTCTCTTGCAAGGTATGAAATCAATATTGTGGAAAATTCGGGGCAATTGGGGGTTAGTCTGAGAGCCTCAGCGACCGAAGGAAAGAGAGCAATGTCACCAGAGCCCCAGGGGGAAGAGAACAAGAACAGCACAGGAGATGGGCCTGGAGAAAGGTTTCACCTGCTTTACAGCCATCTGTAAGACCAGCATCTGCCCCTGGTACATCTTCACTTCTCACTCCTGGATACTGACTTTAGGATGGTGGCCAAAAGCGAAACTGAACCTGTTTTATTAATTTCTTTACCAAGAACTATATGCTGAAAGCACATGTGTATGTTCACATCCCCATTCCAGCCATGGCTTTCTGGGATAAATTAGTGAGGTTTAACTATACTTCAATAACTAAGGCTTTTAAAGAATTGATGTGTATTTACTTTGGATTTTCCAGCTGTTACAGAGGGCTGAGTTATACTTGTGTCATTTCTAAGTAGAGCATAAAACTACTAAGAAACTCTCTTTGAATATATTTTCCACCATCTGACAATTACTATCATTGCCTTTTCTTTTCAGTAGGGAGTAGTTTGCATATTGCCTGCCACAAAACAGTATGAGATAAAGGAAATGTTGGTTAATTTTCAAATTCCAGCTTTTTTGATGGAATTTCCCCAATATTTCTCTATGATTGGTTCACCTAATTCTGTGTCTGCACATACAAAGTGAGAAACAAGGTGATATTCTAGATAACTCAGAATAAAAGTAACTTTGTGCCTCAATTATTCTCTTTATTCCAATGGAAACATTTTTAAGAGGCGAATTGTGTGGCTGTTCACTTAAACTCTTTGCCAGACTCTGCGTGTCTGTAAATCATGTGGGGTGCACTTAAACTCTCTCTCGCCACAGTAATTCTTGACTCTACTGGGTCATCTCTGTGGAAAAGTTTTCAGGAAACAGTGCAAGGAATGCCAGAGCCCTTTGCATGGCTGCATTCCAAAGACTGTCAGCTCCCATCTCTGAGCAGTATGCTGACACTAAAATAAGCATCTCTGTCTGTGGGGGGTTAGCTTGGGTTTGGAAATCTGTGACCTGAAAGTAAGAGGTGGCTGATGGGATGGGCAGGGAGAGCGTGATCAATACTGTGGTTAGCGGGCTGTGACTTTGCCATTCTCAGAGCTGTGCCATTAACGAAACACTACTTTCTTCTCATCTCTGGAGACTCCTTCCTGCCATTCCACCCCACCCCCCACACGCACACACACGCTCACACACGCACACACATGCACACACATAGACATGCATACGTACACACACACACACACATACACACACCCTTCTCAAGCCCAGGAGTGACGCTGACCCCCCACATGCAGAGTGGGCCAGCCACCCCACACCAGAACGGCTGCAGGAAGGAAGGCGACAATGACTTCCACCAGCCACCACAGCCTTCTCCCTGCCTGTATATGGCCAGATTAGGGAGCAAATGAAAGCTGATCCGTGGCTAAAGCCCCCTTTTTAGAGATTGTTTGGATTTGGTCCAGCGTTGTCTTTCCGCAGATGTCGTTTTAAGCCTTTGCAAATTTCCATATCAGTCCAAAATGGCCTGCTGTGTAAAAATGCATCAGAAAGCATTTGTTCTTTGTTGTTTGGATTAAACAAATTAAAGCGAGTCAGCATGATGATGAAAGAACACGCAGTGCAAGTGGTGGAGGACGGGGTGCAATCTTTCTTGGATATGAGCAGTCTCTAGGGCTGTAGGCAAATCACTTCACCACTTTGGGCTTCATCTTTCAAATGGAGACACTGAAAAAAGAAAAATCCAGCATCAGATTCATAACTGTCAAGAGGAGACTAGAAATGAGTGAAAAGACAGGTTGGTAAGGAAATAGGGCTTGCTGGCAACCTGAAGACATTTATATTTAAAATTTTAAAGCCAAGTAAAACATGTTGACGAATTCATTGCAGGGTGACCCTTTCACAAGAGGGTCTTAAAGCTTCTTGTTGCCTTCAAATATTATGACTGAAAAAAAATATTTTGCTGTATTTGAGGCTTAATAGAAACAGTAACAGTTTTCCATAAAAGTTCATGCACCTGTTGAGTTTCACAATGAATTCAGAATTTTATTATGTATCATGGCAATACTTTAGTACACAAAAGCACTCTATTTCCCATTCCTTTTTCTATGACCAATAAAGGTTTTCTAGAATTGGTAAGTTACTGGTTTGTTGTCTTGGTTTACCTCAAGGAAAGAGATTTATTCAGAGTGGAATTGAAGAATGCCTTTTGCCCCTGACTTCATAACAGGGAACTTGGACTTTCCACAACATGTTTCCTGACAGGACTCCCTGGCATGGCCACTTCAGACTCTCCAGGATTTTCCCACTGTCCCACACATGCCAAGCCTATGCTAGTCTCTCATAAAAACTCACACTCAAGGTCAGTTAAGGCTTCATCTGTACCCTTGTCCTTGGCATACTTCAGATAGGCTGGAAGTCTCAAACACCTATAAACACTGAAAGAAAATGAAGAGGAAATAATTTTAGAGAACAGAGCGAACCCATAGGTCAGCTTTTCAAATTACAAGTTTCAGATCCTGAGGAAACCAACAGGTTTCCTAGACCTAAATTCTCTAGCCCACGACAGGCTGCCTCAAATTTCCTTCCCACTCCTTAGATTCACCTACTGTCATCTTGCTTCCCATTCCATAGAAGTGACCTCCCTGATACCATTTCTTTCTAAGAAGTGGTAGAAAGAAAGAAAGAGAAAGAGAAAAGGAAACAATAATCTAGTTCAGACCTAGATTTCCCATACTTCCCCAATTCCAGTTTCTGATATCCTACTCATAATTGAGTTCCAACTCAATGTACCTCCAAACCATTAATTTCTCCCTAGTCCAGTTATCAGCTATGCACTCCTCTGGAATCTCCTGTGAAAACACCCAAATAAGACCCATCCATAGGCTCAGGTAACTGTGATCTTAAAATTTCCTCTAAATCAGGGTCATAATATGAAAATATACAATATTATTATGCAATGATTCTTAAATTTGGGGGTAATCTAAGAACCATGTTAGGACCTTATAAATACAGCTCCCCCTGTACCTCCCCCCACCACGATCATTCTGATGCAGCCTGTCTGAGGTATATCCTAAGAAAGCAGGTGATCACTAAACCACACTTGGAGAAATGTCACCTTAATTATACAGGAACCACAAGGCACACACAGTCCCTGTGGGGTCATTTTCTCTTTGAGGTCATGGGGCAAGGCCAGAGGAAGCAACCCTAATGGATGGTCCTTGGGGTCAAAGCAGGGTTGAAGCAGAGGGACGGCAGTAACAGAGATGAAAATCCACAGCTAAGTCAGATTCTCCCCACCCTTCCAAATCCATGGTCTATCCAAATCCAGAGAAGTTTCCATTCTACCAGTGAAGCAAAAGATCCAGAATTTTGCGAGCTGGGTGAGCAATGGTTTCCTGAAAGACATAGAACTTGGATGTATTTGCATATTGCTTTCTAAACCTGGAGTAATTGCGCCTTGCATTTCCCATTCAATGCTGTGTTCCCAAGATTGCCTGCATATGTACTGAGCTATTTTGTGAGAGTCTTGCAAGACCCTTTCTCCAAGATGACTGGTGAAGACCTGAGCACCAAGTGAGATCACCCAGAGGAAGACTTTGAGAACACAGTCTTAAAGGCAGACAGTGGGACACGGTGGGTGGTGCAGCAATCTAGCCTCACACACCGAGTTCCCAACCTGCGGGCTCACAGCTGCTCTGCCTTTCCATGCGGGTAGGCACTTGATTAGGTCAGTGCCTGGTATCTGCCCCAGGAAAGCACGGGATCTGCATGAGCAGCTGAGGGCCAGCAGCTAACTGCAGAGACACGGGAAGCATCATGGATGCCCTGACTCCCCACCTATTGTAGGTGTCCATTAGATGCTTTGCGCTCCACTTGTTCCACCTGCAGCCGAGAGGATATACCAGCTGAGCTGGCGTTTATTGTGGCCATCCTGAGGGCGGCTCCCTTTGCGAGTGAAATGGTCCATCTCCTACCATCTGGTATCCCAAAGCACAGAGTGAGCAGGAGGCATTTTAATTATCATGAATCTTCAGGAGAGGACAAAATAAAGAGGAAAGGAGAAGGAGCCCTCATGAGTGAATCGCATCCTGAAAGTTCAGCAAAAGCAGCTTCCTCCTTGCTGCAGGCTGAGGACCAGTGGCAAACACTGTCAGTCAGCTCCCCAGCCAGAGGCTAAGGGACGTGGGGGTGGCTGTGGGCACAGCTCTGGCTGCAACCTCATGCATGGCTCCAGCCTCTGGAGTGCCTGCTGGCTACTGCTGCTACCACACTGCATCTCAATGAATTTGCAGGCTCTCCCTTGTTCCAAAGAGAAGTAAACGGAAGCACAAAGAAGGTAGGACACTTGCCAGAGTTCTCGATGCTTAGGGACAAATTCAGATTTAAGCCTGGGTCTGTTCGACTATAAAGGCCATGTATTTCCCAATAGAGCAGCAGTTTGTAAGCTTTTTGTTATCAGGACCCCTTTTCACTCTCTAAGATTATTAAGGACCCCAAAAAGCCTTGGTCTGTTGGTTATATATATCAATATTTACCATTTTACAAATTAAAATGGAGAAAAATTTCAAATGTACATTTATTAATTAATAATGAACAACAATAAAATTAACATTACATGTTAAACAGTCTATCTTACAAAACATGACATTAGGGTTCAAAACAAAAAAGCTAATGGAGACGACATTTCACATGTTTGCCAATATCTTAGATGTCTGGTTAATAGATTCTTACATCCTCTTCTGTGTTCAGTCTGTTTCAGTATCATCACGTAGCCTCTAGAAAACTCCACTGGATAACTCATGAGAAGAATGAAAAATGTCTTAGTGTTATTTTGAAAATAGTTTTTAACTTCAAAGACCTCCTGGAAGGGCATCAGGGCCCCCAAGGGTCTCTGGACCATACTTTAAGAATCGCTGTACTCTGGCACACCCTTCTGTGTGGACAGTAACGGTTGGGTTGGCCTTGTGAAGGTCCCCTGACTGTGTTGCTCTGGAAACCCCTTCACCAATGCAAGCCTGTCACTTAGACCATGAATGATTATGCATATAGGTCTTAGAAACCTTGCCTTAAGGATCTCAAGGTTAAGTCTTCCTTTAAGGATGAGATGATTTCTCATTTGCTGATGTGGACCCAAAAAAGTAACATGGTACTCTAAGAAGGCTGTGCTTCTTAGCTGGTGGGGTCCCATACCCTGAGAGGCCATGCAAGGGATTCACCCATACCAGATTGACCCAACCATCAGACCCAACCTCCCAATATCAATTTCTGCCCCTCACATTCAAAATGATGAGAGGCATTTACTACAAAGTGCTGCTTTTAATTTCCACTATGAAAATATGAGCCTTCATATGTCATGAGGTGAGACTGTGGGCACTGCCTGCTTTTTCCCTTCAGTGGGGTTAAGGAGAGTCAGGTAGCATTCTGGATAATGATCATCAAACTGAAGCTTCAAGCAAAGGCAGCAGACAGGGGCCAGAATCAGGTTAACAAGCTGCAGCCCGATGAATGGCGATAAAGACCCGGCAGGGAAATTCAGCAGACAAGAAGGGAGGTCAGCCCCAACAGTCTAATCATGGTCAGGAACACAGACCCCTGCCTGCTCAGCACCAGGTCAGGAGCATCACAAATCAGAATCAGAAAGGGTAAGGGCAGGCCCAGGCTTGGCTTCCACCCTAAAACACAATGTTGGCATTGAGAGGTTTCCCAGATATCAAGGTGCTGATTTGCTGGTTGTGGCACCTGAGGCCATACGGTGCCCCTACAGAATATATTGAACATCATTTTTATAATAGGATATTTTTTCTTTATATTCAACTTTTTCAGTGATATTTTATCCATGTTTTAAAATAAGATTTCATATCATCTTTGAGCATTTCAAAATTTCTATGTATATCTTTTTTGAAGTACAGTTTCCACTAACTTTGCAAATTTTGCGTTTAAGATCCAAAATGATCTCTTATCTATTACTTGGGCTTTTAATAGTTGTCTTAACTTTTTAATATTTTCTGACTTTATAGCTAGGCTGCTTATGTGAGAACAATTTATAATTTAAATAAGATTAGTAAATTAGAAGTGACTTGTTCAAACTATGAACAACCACCAGTGTTCTGTCCCCCAGTGAGGAACAGATAAAAAATAAATAGACTTACTTTCTAAAAGTGCCATCCTGTTGCAGACAAGCATTAGCCTTTTGGCAGTCAGCTCTCACTTTATGGCCAGCAGTTAAGTAATTAAAAGGTTGAGTTTCCATTTGCCTCACCACCATGTATGACTCTGGCAAGTCTGTACTGAGTGTCCCTTATGACAAAACCATGGAGGTCAAGTTGCTTTTTGAGGCAGTTAACATTACCCATCTTCTGAGGGTTCACAATAGACTCTACCAGGGTTTCCACCTGGCCATTCTCCTACCAACTTTCTCCTTTCTCTTTCTCTTTTCCTGCCTCTCTCCCTTGCTCATCCACAAAACATATGGTACGCACCATTATGCCATTAGTAACTCTTGTTCCCCCACCCTGGGAAAAGCCATATGGTGTTCACTGCAGACATCTGGCAAATATCCCATCTCAGAAGTTAGAGACCCACGCCCACCTGGTTGCACCGCTTCCCCCTGGATGTCAACACCACCATTTATTACTCACTCTTCTGGGGCCCCTTGATGCCCTTGACCCAGCCTCCTTCAGGCTTGAAGAAAGAGAAGAGCACAGAATTGTCCCTGGGATCGTTTCTGAAAGAGAGTGTATGGTAACATGTGTGTGTGTGGGGGGGCATGTGTGTGTGTATAATTGATTACCTTAAGCTCTGTTTCATAGTATCCTTATATTATTTCAAAATATTAACATTATTTCTATTGGTATTTATTAACTTTAGGATGGTTAAATGATGTATGTGTAGAAATAGATAAGGATAGATGATGGATAAATAGATAGATAGATAGATAGATAGATAGATAGATAGATAGATAATTTAGAGCACAATCCCTTTGTTTCATGACAGAGAAATTAACCTGAAGTCCTGTTTGGCAGCCATGATGAGCAGCAAACCCTGTTGTCTTGTGTAGAGGAGCTTCCTGTCTGAAGAAAGATGAAGTAAACACACATTCATTTCCATGCTAACTACAGAAATGTCTCTGTCCATTTATCTTCCTAATCATGTTGTTGTTATTTTAATTTTTATGATCAACAAGCTACACATTTCATTGGCCTGAACTGCCTCAGTCCAAACACAACTCATTTCCAACAGTAAGACTTTGACCAAATCTCTTAATATACAGCTCTTGATTCCTGTCTGTCTTGAGGGCTGCACTGTAGATGAGAGGGAAAAAAGTAGATATCGGGTGGGGTGGGGGCAAGAATGGCAATAATTCTTGCAAGGGATTCACCTGCTCATCATGGCAGAGGATAAACTGTGTTTGGATCCACTTCACTCAAGGGCTGTATTAATGCCTACTTTCCTTCCTGCTTCATGAAGCGACAAGCACAGATTACATCTTTGATGCTGTGTTGTGCTGCAGCTTTATGCAATTTGACATCTTCACAAAATCTCTGTCTCTCCACAACGAAAAAAATGTCTGTTACAATTTGTGCAAGAATTTGATGCCTTAATACACTGAGTGATTTAGACGTTTCTTTAGAGTGTTTCTCTGCTTTGCGAGAAGGAAGAGCTATTTGCCTGAAATATCAGTGGTATTCTGGTTTTCCTGACACTCTCTGGACCACGGGAGAAACCCCTGGATCCTCTTTTGAAGTCAAGCTGTCACTGTTGTAATGGTCAGATCCAACGTGTGTAGCTGTGAATTGGTCTTGATGGCCCGGCGGGGCAAGCCAAGACAGGGGCAAGAGGAAGGACAAGGGAATCTAATCGCAGGAGGCAGTAAAGCCGCTGTCCGTGCTGGGATTTGCCCCCTGAAAAAGTTGAAATTACCATTATGATGGCAACTGTCATCAGGAAAGCATAGTTAGCTGGCTCTGCTGCTTGCTTCCTGAACTTTCCAACATCCCATCACCTTTTTTTATGGTAAGGAGAGTTGAAAGATGCCAGCATGTCATCACCTCCTTGCTTCCAAGATTCTATCAGTTATGTAGCAACAATTTAAGAGGGAAAAGCTTTATGACTCATGACTTGTACAGCATTTGACTCTCAGAAGGACTCAGCAGGCCCTGATGAGCTAGTAAGGAATCCACAGAAGGTGCCAATGGCCCACACACTCTTCATGCTCTTCCGTTCCCAAATCCTTTCATTTTGGTTATGGTTATTCCAGGATATATGGCAAGGAGGTGGGTTCCGAGGCACAATCTTAGTCCAAGAACAGTATGACTTACTCAAAATGGAGTCATTTTACAATAATAATGACATTGCTGCCACTTATGTGGTATGTCCTGAGGGCCTCTGTGGAAAGAGAGCATGTACAGTGGAAATGGACCTTTGTTACTTCGTGGCAGGTGTCTTTCTTTCTAAGTGATCCCTTCCATTCGTATACAGGACTGACCAGCATCTGGACCCCACAGCAGTGAATACCATCACAGACATGTGGTTCTGAACTGTCATTAAAACACATGTGGATTTTATGGTTTTAACCAATTGACAGTTGATCAGCTGTGCCTCAATTCAGCAATGAGATGTTGCCTCTTTTCCTCCCCAACCTCTGGGTGTAGGACATCTGGTTGGAGTCATGGCCTTTGGATAGGATTTACTGGATAGTAATAAGACTAGTAAAATTGATTTAACTAGTACTGTAATGCAGACAATCAAATGATTCCCTGATTGTGTCTTATTCCAGCTTCTGAATCTGGTACTGAAAATAATGATAAAAAACAATAGTCACTACCACTTCTGAGCATTACCTGTACAGACATGGTACCCAGGGCTGAACATGTGTCCCTCAGTCCTCGCAGAGCCTCTCTGAGGCAGTGCTGATACCATCTCATTGCACAGATGAGACCAAGAACCATGATGGCACAGCTTATATATATATATATATATATATTCCTCTCCAATTCAGAGGGACCCCAGAACTAGATCTTACCTACTTTCTGCTCTCCTGATAAGGAACTTCTGTCAGTGTGTGTGTCAACAAGCATTTAATCCCAGTCCTGTCTTTCATGAGCATTGTGATTTGGGGCAAATAACTGTACTGTTCTGTAACTAATTTGACCCAGCTGTAAAATGAGGACTACAATACTTACCCAGTGTTGGAAGGGTGAAATGGGAAGTATAGAGTGTAATATGGTATCTGATTCATATAAATCACTCAATGTCTATTGAGGGAATAAATGAGAGAATGAATGAATGAGCCTCTGATTATTAATTCCTGTTCCTCTTTCAGAGAGTCAGTAAATATAGAGGGAAGGTTGAAGACATGGAATAATTATTGGCCAAAATATTCAATAAAGACTTTGTTGGAAATATACAAATAGCTTAGAGTACTTCTTAGTCAAAAAGGATTCACATCTTTTTGTACTTGTACTTGCCAGAAAACCAGAAAGATGACAAAATGCAATTATCCTTCTCTTGGCTTCTCTGGCCTGGAAACACCCTCATCACCACTGACCAAGGGTTCCCAGGAGGTCCAGGAGTGTCTGAAGCACCCCAAACAGAGAAACTTCGGGCTGTAGGGAGCCTGAGAGGCATGGGTCACTTTTGACACCCACCCTACATGGACCATAGTCAGTAAAGACCACAAGGGGTCAGTCTCACAAGAATAGGATTTGGACTTTTAAAAAGTGTTTAGGTCCTGGTGAGGGGCAGAAGGAGTCTCCAGGGAAAATGGAAAAGTGTCAGGATTCTACCTGAGTTTTTGGTATTCATCCCCTTAAACCATCACCCTGTAGAAGAAGGAAAAGGAACTCCAGACATCTGATTATGGGGTTATAATAGTCATTAAAATGGTTTTCAAAGTCCCACTTGAGAATTAGTGACTTAGAAGAGTTTCAGTGTCACCTATAGTCCCATCGTCATCAGCTGTCAGCCTTAGTGTCATGGACCCTGTCTCATATCCATGGGTCTGCTGATCAGAGTGACAGCATCGGAGCGTGGCACAGAGTGGGCCTTCAGGGCAAGTGCACCTGGGCTCAAATGCCAGCTCCATCTCTTACTTACTTCCTGCGTCACCGGGGAAGGTTCTGAGTCTTTATGAAATGTAGTTTCCCTTTTTGCAAAATGAGTTTTAAAGTCTCCTCTTCGAGGGCTCTTGTCAGGACTAAGCAGGATGACATACAGAGTGCCAGGCACCAGTAGGTGCTCGAGAAGCTCCTAAGAAGTTCCTAAGAAGATCAAGCACCACACGGGCTGCTTCTTCTTGTGAAATATTTTAGGCAAGAAGTCTCATTTGATTTTATTCCCTGTGGAATTTTTTGCTTTTATTGTTGAATTTACACTTTCATAAAAGAGTATCATTTTGCCCATTATTTCCTGAAAGACAAAAAATAGACCAAGAAAATGCTTTGGTGGGACCTTGGAAATAGGGCCAATGGATTCCATTTCCTGATATATTTATTCACTGTCCATGTGTAGCTAACCCAAAGACATGATACCAACATTCAAGAGCATCCTCACTACTTGCCCAGATTAATGGCTTAGTAAGTGAAGCCATGAATGAGCACTTACTTCGGTACAAAGCCAAGATAGAGCCCAATCGATATGGCTGCTCCAATACGTATCCACAAATGTAGTACTTAGCCCTGTTGTAAACTCCCTATTACATTACTGAGCATAGGGAGAAAGCAGGTAATTAGTAGAAAAAAGGTGAGTGGTAAAAAACAACAGTCTTCAGTTCAGAGAAAACACTTTTCGAAGGTCAGGTATTTACCACAAGCTTTTTTATCTCATTTAATCCCGGTAGCAACCCCAGGAAATTAATGTTATCATCCCGATTTTCCATCCAATGAAAATGAGGCCCAGAGAAGCGAAGGGGTTTGCCCAAATTTACACTGCTGGCAAAACCAAGTCACACAGGAAATGAAAGAGAAAAATGATTTAATGAAAAAAAAATGCTGGCTCAGAAGTTAGTGGCCCTGGCTTTGCTACTCACTACTTCTATGTAATGTCTCAGAACATGGCCCAGGGGACTGTGGCAGAATGGAGAAGATGAGGTATGGAGGAAGGACCCCAAGGACAGCCCCTCCCCATGGGAGAAGCAAACAGCCACAAGAAGGGCCAGAAGTCCAGGGCATCAGGCAGAAGTGCCTCCAGAGGATGTGGACACAAGGGTCCTGAGAGAGCCGTGAGGTTTCCTGACAGGTGGGCGAAGTTTGGCTGGTGGGAAACAAGCAGTCCAAACTTCCAGCCTGTGGGAAAAGCACGGGACCCTACGCACGGAATAGAACCCAAAGATAGAGCTGTGCAGCCAGAGATGGGGAAAAGCAGGTTCTGGTGTCCAGGAGGGACTAAAATACTAGTCATAGGACCCAGATGGAAACTGAGGCACTGAAACTGGCCCTACTTTCAGGAAGAGGCCCAAGCTATGTGTCCTTGCAGACCTGACTGCCAGTGTGAGTGACCTGCCTGCTAGAGTTTGTCAAAGCTCTTGGGCCCAAGTCAAGTTTTCCCATCGGGAGTGGGACTGAGCCTGCAAGAGAGGCGAGAAGAAACTTCGACTATGCAGCAGGGGCCTTTTACAGATGGTGCTCAGAAATTCTCTGACCACAGGACTTTGGGTAAATCATTTAGCCAGAGTGAGCTTCAGTCAGTAAAAAGAAGGGGTGGAGCATGGTTTTCATGGTTCCTTCCAGTTTTGTTTTACCTTTTTAAAGATTGTATTTATTTACTTGACAGAGAGAGAGAGAACACAAGTAGACAGAGCAGTAGGCAGAGGAAAAGGGGGAAACAGGCTTCCCGCTGAGCAGAGAGCCCGATGTGGGTCTCAGTCCCAGGACCCCGGGACCACAACCTGAGCCAAAGGCAGATGTTTAACTGACTGAGCCACCCAGGCACCTCAGTCCCTTCCAGTTTTAAGTCTCTGGGTCTATAATGTCACGAATCAACAAGAATAGATACTGAAACATGATTTGTCTGGAGAGGTCAACGGAACATAAAACAAAAGTTCAGGTTGTTTTGAGGCTGTGTAACCTACGGAATTTAATTTCAGGAAAACCTCTACCTTTGATGTGCTCAGCTACAAATTGGGGATCGAGGGATGAGTTCTTTAAGCATTCTAAAGTAATTTAAACTGAGTAAATCGGCCAAACGCTTAGAAGATATACAAAATATGAATAATGGAAATAATGGAAATCTACAATCCTAGGATCTCTTTAAAAAGAAAAAAATCCTGCCGGAGCCAAAGAAATAGCTTCCTTCAGTCCCAACAGCCAAAGAGAACAGAGGGAAAGGAAATTCTGCTTTCTGAGAAGTGGAGAAAGCACAGCTGCCGAAGAAACTAAAACTTAAATACTTTTGCTGCAGTAATTTTTCTGCCTTTAAACTCTTTAATTGACTGCTCCCAGCTACACTGAAACACATCTTCATCTGTTTGAAATAAATTGTGTTGAGCAATCTGACTGGAGCTGGGAGATGATGGAGCATTGCTTTATTTCTGGTTGCCATGCTAGTTGACTCCTCTCTATCGTTTGTCTTTTAAAAAATAAGAAGGACTTCTGAAATGGAAATAGTCAGAGATCTCTTTCTTGAAGGTCTCTCCTCCCATGTCTTGACTAAGCCTCCTACTAGGAGCATCTTTCAGACACTTGCTCCCCAGTCCCCTGGGGGAGGTCCTGCTCCACTGCCTTCCTTGCCTCTCCACCCATAGTAGGGATTTTGACAACATCTCTACACTAATGACTCCAGCTCTGATCTCTTTTGGGCTCCGAGCCCCCACTTTGGGTATTTCCACGTAGGTGAGCCGCAGGACTCTCATGTATGCATAAGAACCGAGGCTGTCACTAGGGTCATGATCCCCAGCCCCAAAGCACCTCCCACCACCTCTCCTTCCTGGGTCACCCTGTCTTAGCCAAGGTTCCTCCAGCTTCTGCAGGCTGGTAACTAGGGCTCTTCCCACATGTGTGTAAGCCATCACCAGGCCTTCCAGTTCCATGACTCTGCCTCTCCTTACGTCCATTTCCACCTGCTCTACTTTAGCCTCTACCACCTCTCACCTGGACCCTGATAGGCCTCCCTGTCTGATCTCCAGCTCAAATCCACCTACTAACACCTAAAACACAGCGTGGCTCATGGCACTCTTCTCTAAAATTTAAAGTTGGCATCTACTGTCTGCAGGATAAAATCCACATGATTGCTTTGGATTCAAACCCACTCATGACCTTGTTCCAAAGTGTATTCCATGTTGTTCTCCTACCCTAGGCCTCCACAGGGCACACACACTCCCGGCAGTGCTGAGCACTCCCATTCCTAAGACACAACACACCCCTCCAGGTCTTTGTGTCTTGATCCATCCTCTGTTCATGCCTCAGCCAGCAACGCCCTGAGTCAGAAGCAACTTTTTCTCCTTTGTGCTCCAGCATCACATTGCCTTTGCCACTATCTAGCAATTATTTAAATTATCTCATACTGAATGTTAGCTATTTGCATCCCCAATGACACTAGAAGTTTCTTCTCAAGGAGACTGCAAGTTTCTTGAATCCTGGGTGGTGGTTAAGAAGCTGAATCCTGGAGAAGAACCACTGAGACTTAAAACCTGAGTCCACCACTAATGGGATCTGGATTATTGGACAAGTGTACTAAGCACTTTCACATCACTTTCCTGATGTGTAAGATGAGGATCATAACTGATCCTATCTCGTCAGATTCTTGTGAGGACTGAATGTCACAATACATGTAAAGTGTGTAGCACAGAGCCTGGCATAATACATGTTCCATAAATATGTGCTTTGATTTTTTTTATTGTTATTATTCTTCCATTTTATACCCAGAACAGTAGAAAAGAACTCAGTAACTTTTCAGAATTGGAATTCTTCCAGGAAAGAAATTGTTAAATCTAGGGACTCAGACAATCTAAGAGTGTTGTGAGGTTAGAATGTCTCTACTAGCTCTTGGTCAGTGGACTGCTTGCCCATCTAACCCTGTGTGTGAGATAGAAGAACAAGCTGGAAACTGAAGACCCAAGCCCCTTGGTTCTGGGAATGAGGTCAACCTTGTGAAATAGGTCAGCATTCTCCTCCCTTTCCCTGACAGTCAGTGTCTGCCTTCAAGCCAAATGAAATGGAATTTGATAAAGTGTACTGCCACCCCATCACTAGTGTCATGAAATGGCCCATGTATGTAATGGTCAATCACAATGGGTGCCCAAGTCCCCCAGTCCCAGAACTGCCTGATGACTCTCAGGTTGCACTCATCCATGAAGGACAGCGACAAGACATGCTGTCAGCTTACAGACATGGAAGGAGCTTCCCTGAAAAGCCTGTTTCCTTAGAAGATGCTCATCTTAGGAGATTCACATTTAGTCTCCCAAAAACCAGGTAAAGAGGCTCCTTAGGAAATCTTTTTGAAGCAGTTGAACAATCTCACAGGACTCTAGACTATAGGAAGCTTTCAGATCTGTGGCTGGCAGTCAGAAACGTGCAGCAGGGCAGTTCACGGGAGTTATGCATAAATCCCTTGACCATTCAGAGAAGTAGAAAAGAAACAGAAGCAGGTGCCAGAAGTGATTCATGGACGGAGTTCTGAACCAGCACTCTAGCAAGCTCCGGCATTCATGGATCAACCATGAAAACAAGAAATCATCTCTCAAGGAATTTGGGATAGGAGGGGCAACACATGGTTTCCAAAGTACTTTTCATGGCCAAAGTTATCTTTCTATATACCCTGAAATCCCAGTCCCTAGTTCCCTGCTAAGTCAAAGGGGAAACAATGACCTCTTTTATTTAAAAAAAATGCAAAATCCATGAAGTTCTAATGGCAGAACTAAGGCTAATACCCAGGGCCCCAATTTCTGGTCCATTTGTTTGCAACATTTGTACAAGATGTCCTTTGGTCACCCAACTGCATTCTGTCCCTTTCCTTCGGTCACAAGGGACCATGTGACAGAGATGAAATTGAAACATTTTAAGCTTTCAAAAAATTCATTTGGAGAAAGATATTTGAAACAATTGAAACAAAGAGTCATTGAGTTCCTTGTCCCTAGTCAGCCTGATTTGAATGGGAGAATCTTGGCTTAGGAAGAACCAACTGTGTTGAGTTAAGGATGTGAGAAGACTCTGGAACACGTCTGTTGCCACCATGCACACACAGCTCCTGAAGAAACTGACAAAGCTGGGTAAACCAATGACTTCTTGCCATTTCTGATGCACAGCCAAAGGAGGAGAATCATGTGTCTTTTAAGGTGGCCTAGTAGACACAGAAGAAATTTCTGAAACTGTCCAATGTGACTTTGATGAGAAAATAAAGCTACCAGCTGAACTCTCCTTATGTTTGAGTTAGATAACAAAGTCATTGACAGTGATGGTCTAAGTGGAAGGGCAGGAATCAGAAGACAAATGAAATCAGATTCATCCTGGATCATTTTATTGGCATTTCCAGGTCCTTTAGGTAGTAATATTTAGTCCAAAATCATATATATATACACACATATATATAATATGATATTATACAGAATATGTATATATAACATATAATATATATAAATAATCATATATATGACATTGTTTTACTAATTGTTTCCTCTTTATGTGAGAAAAAATGAAGATAAAGAATGCTATATTGATCCTGTGACAATGACAGGTCTTCACTTTCCTATGACAATCTTCAGTTAATTAAAGTCTCTTTCCCTATTACTTCCTTTTATGAGGGCCGCAAAAGAGCACCTCTTAAATGTCCTTTAACATAAACAGTCTTAAAAAAAATCCTCTGCTTCTGTTCAAGTCCTTCAAAACTCAATCTGATTTCTATCAATTTGCATAATAACCAGAGTGACATATTCTGTGACACAAGTGACATCATGTGTCTCAGACCCACACTTTCCACTTGTCCAAGTCAGTCTCAGTGACCCTCCTCTCCTTCCTGTACCAGTTATGTTTCATATTAAAAGATAACAATACCAAACTAATGTAGAAGAATATAAGAGTAAGCATTTAAATGAAAATACTGGCTGCCGCTTAGAGTAACAGTTCTGCACGTTGCTGAAGAAGACAAGCTCGTTTTCTATGTACCCTCAAATGATTACTCATTTTTACATAAACTGCCTTTTTGATAATAGAAATAGAGATTATGCTTTGATTTACGGTTGCATGTTATAAATTCCTTACACCATAAAGAAATAATGAAGCCACATCATTTACTCAAACTTTGTGTCGTCTACAGTAGACAGAGAAATCTCAGCAGAGATGATGCTTGAAAGTCAGTTATTAATATGTTAAGATGCATGAAGAATCAAGGAAGTGATTAGAAGGTCAAATAGCCTTGCCTAACATCAAGTTACCCAGCTGCATCTTGGCCATTGAAGGCAAGATTTAATCACATATTTATTAATCAGCATTTGCTATGTGTGAGGTTCATTTCTGGGACCTAGAAGAATTCAAAAACCAATAGCAGTGAGTTCCTATTCCCTGGAAGTTTACAAACAAGCTGGAGAAATGGCACACACCTATGATGTAGGTTAGAAAGTGGTGAACGCCATGAGAGAATACATTCGTATTTTATCACAAAGGACAAGGGACAGAAAATGCACTGGAGTTTAGTAAAGGGAAATCTTTTGCATCTTCACATATAAGTTATCTACTGCTGTTCAATAAATTATCCCAAAATTTAGAGGCTTAACATGACAAATATTTATCATCTCCTCATTACCGTTAGACAGCTATCTGGGTATGGCTGAGTTGAGTTCCTCTGTCTCAGGATCTCTCATGAGCTGACAGTCAAGTGGTCAGCTGTTGCTTATGGTATCATCTGAAGTTTCAACTGGGTTGGGCTGGGGAGGGGTGTATGTGCTCCAGGCTCACTCATGTGATTGTTGGCCATCCTTGGCCCCTTGCCATGTGGGCCTCTCTGTAGAGCCATGCGATGGAACAGCTGGCTTTCACCGTGGCAAGTAGTCTAAGAGGGAGCACCCAAGAAGGAAGCCACAGTTTTTTGTAACCTAATCGTGGATGTGTTGTATTCTATTCATTATGTCCAGCCCACATCCAAGGATAGAGTGTGACATAAGAACATGAAGACCAGGAAGTAGGAATCACTGGAGACCATTTTAGAGGCTGCTGACCACAAGCACACTATCTTTCCTATTTATTTATTTATTTTTAAAGATTTTATTTATTTTTGCAAGAGAGAGAGCACAAGTGGAGGGGGGCAGAGGCAGAGGGAGAAGCAGTCTCCCTGTTGAGCTGGGAGCCTAATGCAGGACTAGATCCCAGGGTCCTCAGATCATGACCTGAGCCGAAAGCAGATGCTTAACTGACTGAACCACCCAGGTGCCCTATCTTTCCTATTTAAATGCTAGCACAGGATAAGACTTACTGTGTTGTGTCTGGAGTTGTCCATCCAATTTTCCAAACTCATCTTAAATCAGAGCTCCAATAAGAATCCTGGGAAGGGGACAAACACGCTGTGTGTCTCTCCCTCTGCTATGTTATTAAGGAATCATAATATTTATTTTTTTCCAGCCATCTCAAGCATCTTACATGCTAGAAAATGAGGTGGTGTTTAAGTGCCTCCAGGACAAGAGACCTAGGTGTGCAGGATAGCTTTACACATCTCTTCTCCTTGTGTCTTGGTCAGAATGTTTAGATCTGTCAAAACAGGCAGAGCACATCTTGCATACCTAACAATAGTCTGTGATCATGCAGAAGAAAGAACCAAAATCTTAAAGACAGCTTAACAAAGAAATGCCAGACAACAATATATACTGCCTTCTCAAAATCATGATTTTATCCCTGATTATTCAGATCAGGAATAAAGGAAAAGCTTTACCCTTCCAAATTTCCGATTGTCCTGTTACGTTTTTGTGAGGCAAAGAGGGCTGGGGAACCATACTGGGACAGGGGAGGGAGGGCCAGGCCTAGACATGGGGGCCGAGGGGAGGGGGACTGGAAAAAAATAATTTATTAATTGGTTAGAAAAACCACACTTGTAAAAAGCCATGAGTACATTAGAAGCTAAGTGCCTAAAAGCTGAGTTTCTGTCACGTAATATAGGAAAAGAAATTAACCCCTTAAGCTTTATCTTGCATTCAGCAAACATTTAAGTTCCCATTATAAATCCAAGGCTGAGGAAGGGAAAAAAATGAATATATGTCAACAATGTATTGCTACAAGAAACCAGTATCCTCTTTTGTAGTTGGGAACCATTAGACTCCTTCGAAAGAAGGCTGCTATTACCAAACAATTCCTGGTCCATGGCTTATTTCCTAATTTCCAAACAATGAAAACCTCATTAGAAAATTGTTTTAAGGACAGAATCATTATGCAGTGAAAACTCATAGATTATTGAGTCAGACCTAGCTTGATTGTGGCCCTGCAAGTTCAAAGCTGGGGCCTTGGACCTAAGGCTTACATTCATAGCTATGAGAATTAAATGATATAATTAAATGATATTCTCTACTCGGCACAGAGTAACTGTATAGTTATTCTTTTTTTTTTTAGTATTTTATTTATTCATTTGAGAGACAGAGTGAGAGAGAGAGAGCACAAGCAGGGAGAGGGGCAGAGGCAGAGGGAGAAGCAGACCCCCCCTCCTGTGGGGAGCCCGACACCAGGCTCCATCTCACAATCCTGAGATCCTAATCTGAGCCAAAGTCAGACACTTAACCAACAGAACCACCCAGGCACCCCTATATTTATTCTTATTAATAATCACACTGATAAAAATCATTATTACTGGGTGGCTTGGAGTAACAGGATCCACAGCTAAAGTGATAGAAACAGAGTGACATTGTCTTTAGGAGCAAGCAGGGCACCAAGCCGTATGAGGTCATTATGTTTCCGCTCCTGCCATAATTTTTAAATTTGTAATTAAAGACCCAGTCTGGAACCCTGCAAGTTAAATGAATCTGTAGAAGTGGGGGAGCTCTCTGGAGGAATGCACTGAAAGTGATTAAAGGGCTGGAAAACCGGGCCAATGAGAAAAACCAGTACCAAATGAAGCTACGGAGCGTGGGAAAGAGAAGCCCATGGAGGAGTCTGATTAGGATACATAAAGGCTGCCTTCTTATTCATTTCATTGGATTATATTATAGAAGAAACTTCTGGATTAACACAAGAGTTTCAAAATCCTCTGCAAAGATATTTTGGTTGTGGGTTTGAATTGCATGTCCACCTCTTACTTGGCTAATTTCTTAACGTGGATGAACCATAGCTTCCCAGCCTCATCTGTGGATGGTAGTGACAGCAGAAGGCTCGAGGTTCTGACTGGAAATTATTTGGCTGAGATCGATTCTGTTGATACAAAGTTGGTCGGCATTAATATGCTGAAAATGATCTGGGACAGATTGTACTGGCAGCAGGAAGGGCTTGGTTTATTGCAGAAAACCAGCATGGCTAGGGGATCATGCACAAGGGGGTGACAGGAAAGGGGTACTGTCAAGGGGCAGGGGCCAGATTGTATCAGGCAACTCACTTCCACAATTGCTTTTAGCCAGATGCTTTCCATGCCATTGTTTTTAGCCAAAAATATATTTTACCTGATAGAGCAGGGATTCTCAATCTGGTCTGCACACTAGAATCACCTCGGGATGTTTTCAATTAAAGATTTAAAATATCCTGATGCCCAGGCCACACTCCAGACCAACTAGTTGACAATCTCTGGGGGTGGCACCCAAGCATCAGGGGTTTGCAGCTCCCCAGGTGACTGAGTGAGTAGCCAAGGCTGAGAACCACTCCTGTCAAAGGTGGTAGGGGATGAGACAGGAGAAAGCCCCCCACAAAGTTACCACCCTGCGGTAGGCACTCTACATTCTTTTTTTCCCCTAAATACAGCTTTCAGGACTCAAAAAGGGCTTCCCTAGTGGGCATCTTGAGAATGAACTAGACGATGCCTTGCAGTCCATTGTGAATGGGTTTACAAGAAATGTTTCTCTTTTATTTTCTCTTATCTTCTTCATGGGCTGTCTAAATGGTCAAACATTTCATAAACTGGTTAACTCGTTTCACAGATTAGTCCATTCAAAAAGATACCTTCAAATCTGATGTTCTCTAGTACAATATAAATTTACAAAAACAATCGCTTATAGTTGCCTAGATTTTTTTTGCTTTCAAATTTTGGATAGCAAGCAGATCCAAGCATAGACTAGAGGCCCGAGGAGAAAATCAATTAATTGCAAACTGGTCATTACACTAGCAGACTTATAGCACTCAAAACTGCAAGAAAGCAACAGCCAAAGGGGATTGTGATTTTGCCAACATGCATGAATCAGAGAGGAAAACAGACGTATTTGGATTCAGTTTCAAAGTATGCTTTTCATCTTTAATTTCTTGTTTTTAATTTCTGTCCAGGGGCATCACAGTTATCTATTAACCACATAACGCATATTCAATACTCAACATCTTTTAGGAGCAGAGTATAGAAATAAGTCTAATTGCAGAGCTGGACCTACTACGATCTAGTTGAGAGTCATTCTAGATGACTCATTGTGGTTATTTGCAAAGCAGAGGCTGAGGGGAACTGGGTGGGATCAAGAAGAAAGACATAGTTTTGATTTGGGCGACCCACATAAGGTGTCTTAAGGTGGGCACCCTGTAATCAGACTGAGGTTTGGATGCAGAAAGCTTATTGGAACATGACCTCAGGAACAACGTGGAGGAGTAGGGGGCAAGAATTGGGCAGAGGCAGCTGAATGGTGATATAGTTGCCACAGAGGCCTGAGCCAATGCCAGGGACCCTTTCGGGGGACCCTCATTAAGGCAAGGGGATGAGGTCTCCTATGCCCACAGTGAGTAGCTATTGGACGGGATCCAGGCTGCCCTCATGGAGGAGGCATAACTTTGGCAAGGCAGTGCCCTTCAGAGGGCAGTGCCCAGAGAGGAATTCAGCTAAAGCCATCGGTAGCAGCAGCCACCTGACATGAGTTCCTGAGAGTTCTCCCACACCTGTTCACTTCCAGACTTCCACAACTCAGTGAATGGCAAATTCATTCTTTGAGTTGTTTAAGCTAAAAGACTTACTGCTATCCTCAACTCCGTCTTTGTCTCAACCACATCTGTTCCATCGGAGAATCCTGTTGGCATTAACTTTAAAACAGATCCAAAATTCAACTGTGTGTCTGTCCCTCTGCTGCCATCATTCTGACCTGACACATTTGTCTGGATTCTTACAATAGCCCAAGAAACTGGTCCACCTCATCACTGTTCTGCCCTCATCTCCTCAGTCTATTTTCAACAAAACAGCCAAACTGGTCCTGCTGAATGGAAACCCAAATCACTTCACTCCTCTGCTCAAAATCTTCTATTACCTGCTACGTCTTCTCAGACCCTCCCTGATGCACATGAACACACCACTCCAACGTTAGCGAGGGGTGTCCTCGGCACTAGCCACCCCCAGCCCTCACTGCCCACCCCCCCACAGGGCTGGCTGTTCCTTTTCCCTGGATGACCCTTCCTGGTAACCTGTAGCCAGCTCCCCCACTTTCTCAAGGCTTCATACCAAAGTCACCTTCTCAAAAAGGACTTTCTGGCCATACTTCCCTCTGATACTTCACCTCTCCGGCCCTTGTCTTCCTTTTTGCTCAGTACCATTTATTACCATCAAACTTTACATATTTTTCCCATTTAAATGTGTTTATCGACTGTCTTTCCCAATAACATATGAGCTCCATTAGGACAAGCAGGGGTTTTGTCTTGTGTTTACTGGGCATCTCCAAGCACCTGGAGCAGTGCCTGACATAGGGTTCAAGCTCAACTAACCAGTACAGAAACCAACAAGGAGACATTGAATTGCAAAACTCAGAGAACACCTCACTGGTGTTCTGATCTATTAAACTCATTTTCTAAAACTGACTATTTTAGACTCCATGATTCAATATGCACAACCAGTTCTAACAATCTTCATTATAGTGCTTTGTTATCATCACTGCTGGGTATTCAAATATTTTTGATGCATGATGTAACTGAGCAAACTCCCTGGGGCTTCTAAAGGGAATGGTAGATACTTAAGCAGATAATGAATCAATAAAATGATCTTCTGAGACCTAGTTAGGGTCCTACTACTTAACAAATTAATAATGGATCGATCTGTTCTTCGGTCTTGCCTAGCTTCTCATTCTCTTCAATGGTGCACCATTCTTTGCATCACACAAAACCCCAAGGAAGCTTTTTGTTTTCTTTTGGTTTGATTGTTGTTTTTTACTCAGGACATGTAAGAAAATTGGATGGTAGAATGGAGACAATTTTAGAAATAATCTTCTCTCATTTTTATCAGCTTCTTCCAATTGCTTTCTCCTAAATCCAGCTCCTATAATAACATAATAACACAAAGTCCTTTAGAAGTTCCATGAAATTCTTGCTATTCGATTTCTGAAATAAGAATCACTCCAATAATTTTAATAAAAAGCCTTAGTATTTTCAGTGATGAACTACCACAATTATGGAAAGCCCTTTTTTGGTTTTGTTTTGGTGTGGTTTGGCTTTGCTTTAGATTTGACGTTGCTGTTGCTTTTCAGATTAAATCTTTCTCTCTAGGAATGCAAAAAGAACAATAAATGGAACCAGCCTCTCTCCATTTTAAAAGATTGTACATAAAAGGAACCCATGCAATCTTTCTAATCTAGAGCGAGGAAAGTCCATAAGGGTGTTTATACGTATTTGTTTGTTATTGTTGTTCAGATTGTTTGTTAAGCTACATTTTTCTTTTATATTCAATTTTCTTTTTTAGATTGTGAAGGTTACTACTCATTCTTTGTAGTTTAGTTATTAAATCTGATTTAAAAAGATGAAAAATATAAAGTAATTCTAAGTAATATTTCAGAATAGTTTAGCAAGCTTTATGTTATCTTGGCTTTATAAAATGCTTCCCCCATCCCACCCCTCCCAAAAAAAACTAGCAGGTAAGTTAGTTAGGCTTTTAATTCAAACTCTTTAACACAAGTTAATTCAAAGTGTTGCTTTATTTCCCTCTTGTAGTAATAATAATAACACTTCACTTTAATGAAGTGCTTTGAAGTTTATAAGGTGATTTGCCATAAATTATTTTATCTGATTCTCACAATAACTTCATTTTGAGGTTAGGTAACCAAACCTCTAGTAGCTTAAGCAATTTGCTCAAGGTCACAAAGCAATTAATGGTGCAGCTACATGAAGGTGAAAATTTATTTTTAACATTTAAATCCAGGGATCTTCCTACTTTAACTTACAGTCTACTTATTGGAGACAGGTCAAGGAAGGAAAGAAGGAAGGATGGAGGGAGGAAGGGAGGGAGAAAGAGAGAGAGGGGAAGGGAGGAAGAAACTACATCCAAGCAGTGGCCATAATTGAGGGACTACAAATATTTAGTGATTCTGATCACCTCTCACTGAAGCCTTAATGCAGTAACAGCAAAGAACAGTGCCACCAAGAAGGAACATCCAGACCATTTGCACACACACTTTTCTTCGTCTCTCTCAGGATCTAGTCACCTGGCAACAAGTCTGTTTACAACAACACTCATTGAAAATTAAGAAATGGTATTTACTCAATGAATTTAGGCTGCAAGAATAGACACTGAATAATCCGAGCTAATTACCTGGGTTTTAGGCTGGCACTCGACTACCTACATAGGGTACATGCAATTCCTCCTCTCCAGTTGCTACAGGAACCATGTTCACTCTTAACTGACATCTGTGTATAGCGAGAAAATACCGATTTCCATTACAGTATTGACATTTAACTGGGTCTCCAGAAGGGAGAAAGACACCCTAGGGAAGCAGTTGTAGGTGGTCAATGGCAGGGCCCAGAACAAAAAGAACTTGGTTCCAGCCCCACCTCTGTTCTTTGCTAACTCAGTGAGCTCCAGAGAGCCTTTTCACCTTTCTGTGGTTGTGACAAGAAAGATGCTATACTGACACATGTATTAATGTTCCGTGAGCCGTAGGGCATAAAATAAAATAATAAACATGGAATCATTTATGAACTCTAAGTGCTGTACATATACAAGATAAAAAATTAATGCTTCCATGAATTGAGACCACACCAAATGCAAGTACATAAAATCAAGTCTTTTTCAACTCAAATAAAATTAGCATAGCTAGTTGAATTGCTAGACCTCAATAAATATTAATCATCTATGATGTGAAGAACCCCATGGTAAAAGATAGATGCACAGTTTAGGAATACAGAGCTTTCACCCCAAGTATATACACATATTACACTGATAGGGTGTAATCTTACAAATGTAATTCAAAAGACAGATGCGTGGCACTGTGTATATGGAGATGGTACTAGGGATTAAGGGAAGAAGAAATCACAATGATGAGTGAGGAGGTAGGGAGGGACTTCACAATCAATGGAACATTTGAGCTGGTCAATGAAGTGGTCATTTCAGCATGTCCAGGTAGGGTATGTACATGGGGACCTGAAGGATGTTGTGACCAAACACTAAAGAAGAGGAAAGCAGTCCAACAAGCTGTCTATGGTGACTCCCAAGGAGTGGGCTAACACAAGAGCGGCTGAGAAGGTAGGCTGAAATCATACGGATGGTTCTGAGTGCAGGCTGAATGGTTTGTTATTGACATCTAAGGCTGTAGGGAGCCCATGAAAAACTGCAAGCACGGAGTGATAGAATTGGAGTTGTGTCTCAGGAAATGTGATTTTGCAGCCAAGTGTAAAAGGGATTGAAGTGGGGGAAGAAAACTTGAGGTAAGAAATCAGTAAAGACGATATTGCTGTAGTTCAAGAAGTAACAAGATCTAAAAGAGAGAGGTGGCAATGGGATGCAGAGGATGAATGGGAGATGATTACCTATCTCTGTAATGTTGATGCCCCTACCAAAGTCTTTGAGATTTATGAAATTGACAGGTCGTATGCTCATTTTAAAATGGCACTAAGTCCAAGACAATACTCCAAATCAGTGTGTACTTTAGTAATGTAATCTCTTAAATCAACAATACATGCTTTGAAAATTATCCTAAAACCAAATCTTGACACCTAATTAAAAAATGGTGACCAGCTGAGTTGAAAGTCACTTTATTTGACTTTTTAATATAGTAAGTACTTGTTCCTGCTCATCTTGGAGCTTTCATCATCTTTCCTTTATCTGGCTTACTCTGTTACTCAATTTTAAATGTTGGTTTTCACATCACTTCCTTTGGGAAGCCATTCCTTATCCTCAGATTAAGTGAAGTGGTCTTTCTATGAGCTTTACTAGGAACCAGAATGTATGCTATGTCTTGCTTAATAACCTGACTTCTTCATTGGACTATCAACTCCACAAAGGCTGGGGATTTGTCCATTTTGTTCTCATAACCCTGCGCCTGGCTGAACACCTGGCACATAGGAAATGTTTAATTAATATTCCCTGAAGTAATAAATGCTTTATAGTGCATGACAGACTCTCTGATATGCATAATTCTTGTCAGACCCAATCGAACTCACAGGTTCTGTCTCATGAGGTCAGCTATACCCCCTGGCCACAGAAGGTCAGGACAGATTGGCTATGACTTGGTTCACCTGAAAGACAAGAAGTATCAGTTTACAGTAATGGGAGCAAATCTTTCCCCCAGCAACTCCATTGTCAAGAGTAACCTCCAATCCCTACTGAATCCAAATACACACCTGTGCCCTCCCAGGAGCTCAGCACAAGGGATCTTATTTGTACTAGCATATGAAACTGACTGGCAATTAATTTGATTTTGCACCTGCTTAGGATCATTTCAGGGCACTGTTCTGTACTCCAAGAATCAATTTCTTTAATAGTACAGCTTTCAATAAAGTAGGGCTACCTCTCAAATACCTACTCATACTTTCATGAACAAAAGTCATATTTCCATCCTTTATGGGATATAACGCTTGCTTATGTATTATAAAATCACTTACTTTAAACACACTGGCAGGGTGCCAAGTCAAACATCATAAGCATTATTATAACTAACCTCTTTCATAGTTAACATGAGCCAGAACATAGGCTTAACACTTAAGGCATTTTCTCTCTTTAATTTCACATTAATTCTATTAGTTGGTATTATCATTACACACCTTTCACAGGCAAGAAAACAGAAGCACAGAGAATTCAAAAACCTTTCCAGGGTCTGTTAATAATCGTTTCAAAAACAAATAAGTGGCAGAGCTAAATACGAACACATCGGACACCAGCAGCCAGGCACATGCCTTGTTCTTTCACCAAAACCACCCACATTTGTTTCGACCACATATCAATATCACAAAGAGAATAACCACAGGGGGCGGAAATCGTATATGTAGTTCATTTTTCAGGAATTTTGACTCTCCTATTCACCACTAACTCTCTTGAACTTGGCACATACTGGGCACAGCGTAAGTGCTGATTGATGGAGTGTGGTTCCTGTGAATGGGATGTCACAACCTCTTGACCCTCAACATTATTCTCAGTCATTCCAACCCAAATTACCCATAGCAGAGAGCACAAAGCTGTAGGCCACAGACATTTTTATTTTCCCCCTTGGTTGTTACATAGTTTTAGATTTTAATTAGCTGTCAAGATTGAAAAAGTGGACTATTTTATATAAAAATCTGGATTTCTTAATTCCCGTGAAAAACTGGAAGATCTGGCAACCTCCACCTGTATTCTATAATGAAGACAACTGAGATGAGTTGTGGTTGCCTCTCAATGGGCACACATTCCAGTTTGCCTCAAACCCCACCACCTATTATTATCTTTAAATCAGCATTCACGCCCTCAATAGCTGGCCATTCACTGCCTTACAACTAAGCAGATTTACTGATTGATGTTACTTGCCTGACCCTTGGAGCCATACAGTAAGCTTAGATCTAGAATAACTGAGATCTCAGCCTAGAGTTAGGTCACCCATAATTTCAAGTCACAGGAAAATCATCAGTGCTGATTCTGGAATTCACATACTCACCTGCAGGTTGATCCCTCACCCTTGGGGAAGTTAGTCTTTCTTGTCATCTGTGCCTGCCCAATTGCTCCCTTCATTCTGTTCACTCCCTCCTAGCTTCTCTTGCTGTCTTGATTATAACGACTATCCTGAGTCTGGTGATTATCAGATGGAGACCTCCAGTCCTGAGTCTTCTCCTAAGATTCAGGCAATTGTATGCTATTTCCTTTAACATCTCCACCTGCGTGTATTGGAGACCCTTCCAGCTCAGCATGTCCAAGCCTGAAAGAACATCCTCTGTAATCTCCTCCCCTCTGGTAGTTATGTGTTGGTGGCATCCTCTTAGCAACTCACAGCAGAAATCTGGGTGTCTCGTGATATTCCCCATCTCAACTCATCACATGCAAACACTGAGACCTGAGACCACATCACTTAAATATTTCTCAGGCCCATCGTCTCTCCCCCCTCCCTTTGCTCTGCTGCTTCCTTGTTTGAGCTTTACATCTCCCAGTTGATCCTCTGTAACAGCTGTTTTCACGTCCAAGGCTCCTTCAAAGCCAC
Source organism: Ursus arctos (assembly GCF_023065955.2). Classification (NCBI taxonomy): domain Eukaryota; kingdom Metazoa; phylum Chordata; class Mammalia; order Carnivora; family Ursidae; genus Ursus; species Ursus arctos. Next base: position 15,079,008 of record NW_026623078.1, read on the forward strand.
CCTGCACAGAAACATCAGAGTGATCGAGCTAAAAATTGAATGTAACTGGGTAACCCCAACTGCTTAAAACCCATCAATGAGTTTCTTTTTCCTTTACTCTAGCAAAGAGGCCCTCAGTGTTCAGCACCCTCAACTCCATCTCCAGACTGAATCCCCACTACATTTTTACTTCCCTTTTGGTTCATTAGCAACACCAAAGTGCATCAAGTTCCCTTTGTAAATACTAAATGAATGACTGGAGCAATCTCTGGGGTGATATAAACATAAATATGTAGAGACTTTTGTAAGATATTTGTTCACAAATAATGAATCATGGAACATTGCATCAAAGACTGGGGATGTACTGTATGGTGACTAATATAACAAAATAAAAATTATAAAAAAAAGATATTTGTTCACAAACATAGCAATAGAAGTCTATTTCAGTCAAAAAGAACTTGACCTTTAAAAGTTAGATATGGATAATCACAGAGTTTATTTTGTTTCAGTAATGCTAATTCAATTCCTTTTCTTCCCTCCATCTTTGCCTGGCTAATTCCTATTCTGTATTTAACACTCTGTGCAGGTAACTTCTGGAAGCCTTTCCTGAGACTTGTAGCATTTCCCACCCCTGTCACACACATGTGCCCGCACACGTGAACACGTGCGCACGTGTGCACACACACACACACACATACAGGCTGGGTTTGACCTCCTTAATGTATGTTCCCGTTAGGGTCTGTCCATATACTCACCATTGAACTTAATACATCATGTTTTAATTATCTTGCTACCTTTATGTCTCCCTTCCTAAACATGTAACTGCTTAAAGAGAAAGACCATGTATTATTTTTCTTTGATTCTCCAGACCAAGCACAGAATAGTTCAAAACTATTAAATGAATGAATGAGCAAACAAATGATGACAAGTTAAATGTGGATCAGACACTAAAAAAGAGTCTGATATTTAGATAAGTTGAGCTGGAAGTAACTCAAATCACCAGTTTAAAATCAGACGATGTTTTTACCACCCTAATTGTGAAACCAATGCAAACAGCACTAAAAAGTTAAGCAGCTGGGTACATTTTCTTTTTGTTCAAATGTATTAGTATTTGTAGACAAAGGAAGAGCATCCCTCTATCATAGAGATAAATTGATTTTTTAATATTGACTGACTTTCTGTAAATTCATGGATGATGTAATCACATTTGTGCAATAATGATTTCCTACCACTGCCTACAGTTGCCATTCACGGCAAATTATTTACCAGAATTTCCAGGTAGTAAAAGAAAATTAGTCAGTGCTACATATAACATATGGTAATTGTTAGTAACACTCTTTCAGATTATTACTGTAATACTACATTTTGCATCCATAATAAACATATATTTTGATAATAGCATTATTGAATTTGATGTTCAGCAATGATCTCAAAACAGTTATAAACAATGCTCCAGTGTATACAGAACAGACATCCAATAACTGGAAGAGATGTGTTCAAAGTAAAAATATTAGATGATTATTACCAAAATGGCTAAAAAATAAAAACATGTTTTAACACTCTAAATTATCTGTGGTTGGATACGAACAAGTATATCAAAGTTGATGTCTTTAATGGTATTAATTGGAATCAATTTTTAACTCTAAGTTAAAGTTGTAGTTACCTGCAGGTACGTAACACAAGGGGGAAAAATTGTCCCCCTCTCTGTATAAAATTAGCATGATAGAAAGGTCTTTTTGCCATAGACACTATTTAATGAGCTTTGTGGAATTGTCCATATTTAATTTTAGAACAGTTATCCCCAACTAAATAATAGGCTCTCTTAAACAATGTTGTTGAACAAATGTCTTACCTCCAAAAGTCTCTACCTATTCAATGGTTATACATCACAGAGATGTCATTTGTTTATTCTTTCAGCAAATAGTTACTATGTGTTCCAAGTCTGTAATGGTGAAAGAGAAGCATGGTGCCATTTCTTGCAGCTTAGAGTCATTATCCCGATTCTGTAGGTGGGCTAATTGAGACATAAATACTCAGATTTTCGTAGTGGGGCTGCTATAGGCATTCTCTAAGTGTCAATTATCATCTGTGTGAACTGAATTCTATTGAGACAAATAGAATGTTGTGTAGTTTTTTTAGTCTATGGAAATTGGATGTGGTTTATATAATTTACTGTGCCTTCAGAATATTTCCAGGATTTCCACTCCTGGGAAGATGGAATATATGTATATAACCCTATTCTTACTAAATACAACTAACACCGTGGACATTATATATAAAACAAAAACAAGAAAACTCTGAAAGGTAGAGAGAATAAGCCAGACTGGATAGACACTTCAGTAGCTAATGAACAACACAGCAGTGAATTCCCTGAGTTTTCTTTTTTGCTTCATACATCTCAGGTTTGAAATTTAATCCTAGCAATTTAGAATGCCAATGGGCACAGACAAAAAACAAAAACAAAAACAAAAACAAAAACCCACAACCAAGGAAAAAGACCATGTGAGTGGTATCCTAGCAAGATAGAAAACCTTTAGACAATAACAGCCATATACCACCAAAAAAAAAAAAAATACTGCCATCCCACTCCTACACATCCAGCATGGCTGAGTGGAGAGCATAGGTGTCCCCACTAGTCAGGCTGTAAGAAGTTGCCCCAAACCCAATTAAAGTGGTATTAGAGAAAGCAAGTAGGGAAGCTGGGCTTTCACCCCCACCAGAGGATAATCACTTCCCTCCTCTCAACCTCTCCCCATGTCAGTAGAGACCTGGACTTCCACCTCCACCTAGCAATAGTGAAGCACCCCTTCGTCTTCAGTGTAAATCTGACAAAACATGTACGGGACTTATATACTGAGAATTACAAATATTGAGCGAAGAAAGCAGAGAAGATGGAGAGATTTACTGTGTTCGTCAATGTTAACACTCAACATTGTAAAACTGTCAGTTCTTTCCAAACTGATATATAGGTTTAATGCAATTCCTATTAAAGTCTTAACAAGATTGTTTCTAGATATAAACAAAATTATTCTACAATTTATATGGAAAAGTAAAAAAACTAGAATAGCTCGAGCAACTTTTGAAAGTTAAGAACAAAGTGGAGAAATCAGTCGATAAAATGTTAAGATGTATAATATACAATAATTCAAACTGTGTAGTATTATTGGAAGGACAGGTACCTAGATCAATGAAATGTAGACTAGACACACAAATATGACCAACTGATTTTTGACAAAGAAATTCAATAGACTAAAGACAGCCTTTTCAACCAATGGTGCTGGTGCAACTGAACATCCATAGGGGAAAAAATTCAACCTTAGTTTCAAACTTTATACAAAAATTAACTCAAAATGGATCGCAAAATGTATAATGCAAAAATAAAAATCCTTTAGAAAATGGTACAGATGAAAGAAAATCTTGAGAGCTAGAGCTAAACACAGAATTCTTAGCCTGACACCAAAGGTGAATTCATAAAAAGAAAAACTGATAAATTGGACTTCATAAAAATTAAAAACTTCTACTCTGTGGAAGACCCTGTTAAGGGAATGAAAAGGCAAGCTACAGACTGGGAGAAGATATTTGGAAACCATATATCTGACAAGGTATAGTATTTAGAAAACATAAAGATCTCCAAACTCAATCAATCCAACGCAGACATGGACAAAAAAACATGAAGAGTGATTTACCAAAGACATATTCAGTGGGCAAATAAGCACATGAAAAGATGTCCAACATCATTACCCTTCAGGAAAACATAAATTAAAACCATGAGGAGATACTACTACTTGCCTATCACAATGGCTAAAATAAACAATAGTGATGACACCAAATGCTGGTAAAGATAATGAGAAACCGGATCCCACGTACATTGCTGGTGGGAATTAAAATGGTACAGTCACCCAGGAAAACAGTTTGGCAATTTCTTAAAATAATAATTATGTAAATCTCAAATGGCCCAGCAATTGCAGCCCTGGGCATTTATCTTAGAGAAAGCAGTTTACAAAAAGAGCTAGAGTTCACATAAAGAGCTGTATACAAATGTTTATAACAGCTTTATTTGTAACACTCAAAAACTGGAAACCACCCAGATTTTGTTCAATAGGTGAATGGCTAAACAGACATATGATTCAATTTACATAGCATTCTTGAAATGAGAAGGTCCTACAAATGAGGAATAGATTATTAGTCGCCCAGGGTTAAGGAGGAGGTAGAGACAGAGAGAAGAGGGTGTAGCTGGAAAAGGTCAATGTCAGGGAACCTCGTGTTCTGCATCTTGATTGCATCAATGTCAATATCTTGGCTGTGATTTTGTACTATAGTTTTATAAGACATTATCATTGGGGGAAACTGAGTGAAGGGTATACAGAATCTCCGCATTATTTCTTTAAAAATTTTAACTGAGGTGTATTTGACATGTGGTATATTAATTTCAGGTGTACAACATGGTGATTCAACAATTACATACATTACACAGTGCTCACCATGATTAATGTAGTCACCATCTGTCACCATACAAACTCATTACAATATTATTGACTATATTTCCTACACCATACTTTTTTTTTTTAAAGATTTTTTTTATTTATTTATGTGACAGAGAGAGAGACAGCCAGCGAGAGAGGGAACACAAGCAGGGGGAGTGGGAGAGGAAGAAGCAGGCTCATAGCGGAGGAGCCCGATGTGGGACTCGATCCCGGTACGCCGGGATCACGCCCTGAGCCAGAAGGCAGCCGCTTTAATGACTGCGCCACCCAGGCGCCCCACCTACACCATACTTTTAATCACCATGACTTATCTATTTTGTAAATGGAAATTTGTACCTCTTAATCTCCTTCACCTACTTCACCCTTCCCTGTACCCTCTCCCTTCTGGCAACCACCAGTTTGTTCTCTGTATTTATGAGTTTATTTCTGTTATTTGTTTTGTTTTTTAGATTCCACATATAAGTGAAATCATATATTTGTCTTTCTTTGTCTGACTTATTTCACTTTGCATTATACCCTCTTGGTCCACCCATGTTGTCATGAATGGCAAGATTTCATTCTTTTTTATGACTGAGCAATATTCCAGCGTGTGTGTGTGTGTGTGTGTGTGTGTGTGTGTGTGTGTATCACATCTTTATTCATCTATCAATGGTTGGGTTACTTCCATATCTTGGCTAATGTAAATAAAACTACAACAAGCATAGGCGTGAATACATCTTTTTGAATTAGTGTTTTTGTTTGCTAGCTGCATGTGAATCTACAATCACCTCAAAATGAAAAGTTTAATTTGAAAAATAAATAAATAATTAATAAATAAAATAAAAGGTATTCATAAAGGTGTTGGATTAGGTCATAAGTCATATGTAGTGGGAGTGACTGGACCTTGATTAAGTGCAGAAATAATTAGGGTTGTTCCCACTGAAGTTTAGTCTTCTCCCTGAGATAAAGCAAAATGTTATTAGAAGAAAGAACATCTAAGTGCCTCACTTTGCTTATTTAGAGAAAAAAACTTTTAAGTGATTTTAATTGACAGAATTTCTTTATTACCCAAAACATCATTACACTGTGTAACTCTTTGTATAGATTGAATGCAAATTCACTTCAAGTCAAAGGAATTCAGGATCAAAGTTCAAAATGCTCTTAAATGTTGGTATTTAATAATATCAGTAACTACAACTAAAGATCAATTACCTTGGCCTGCTTAGATTTGAGGAATATAGGTTCTTTTTTAGCCTTAGGACTCCTCCCATTGTTCCTATTATTTTGAGCATGAAGTGTGCATGCCTTTCTAGGCTGTCAAAGTGAATGTTTTGTTAGCATTTATCACTAACATCTGATATATAGATTGCATGTGCAACTCCTTAACCCTATGAACGTTTTTGAGTACTATCTCCACACAGAGTAATCTGAAATTGTACATCATAGTTCCTGGCATAACACTTTTTGTATTCAATTTCTTTTTCTTCATATACTTTCTTCTATATTTTTCTTTCAGTGAATTCTTGGAGAAGCTAACAAAATACTGGAGAAAATTCACTATTGCCTCACAGGATGCATTTCTTAGGGTTGCTTAAATTAACTATTCTGGCACCTGATTCTTTCTTTATGGATCATTATGACGGTTAATCCAATCATACCTCGATGATATTATGGATTATAGCATTTAGCTCTTCCTATAATTCAAAATGTTATCTGTCTATGGCTGTAAAGACTAAATTTTATCCAGGAGGAAGTTCATTGCAATCTAAACATTGATTTGTGTATGTGTAGTGGGTTGTGGGGCAAGAGGAGGATTATTTGTCTTTGCAAAATACAATGTTTGAGAGCATGAGCTCTGGAGCCCAACTGCATGGTTTGGAATCCTAGCTTCATCATTTATTTGCTGTGTGACTTAGGACAACTATTTTAACTCTTCTGTGCCTTACCTGTAATATGAGGCCACTTGTAGAACCTTCCTCCTAGGGATTTTGTGAGGATTAAATATTTGTAAAGCTCTTGAAACAACACCTGGCACAAAGTAAGCACTGTGTAAGTGCATATTTTTTCACCCCTGAGCTGTTGTAAACTCTTTATTATTGTATAATCCTAGTAACCAGTCTGGCTTTATCTCCAGTTAGAAAGAGACATATAGTGGTAGGGGGGCAGGGATGGACAGGGAAGGGCAGCATGCGGAAGGTTCATTGGTATTGGCAGTAACCTTTATGGTGATGGGTAGTGATGGGTAGTTCAACATATATACATGTTATATATTGTTTTGTGAATATGAAAACATTGGGAGGGATATGAAGTTCTCATAAAATTCCATTTAATAGAGAAATTATGTTATTTACATCTTTTTTATTCCCCTTTCTTCCAGAAAGCCTTCTTATTGAAGTGCCTTCCTTGACCTTATTTTTATCAACTTTTCCATAAAAAAGAAAGCTCCTTTTCTCCTTGACTTTACCTCCCCACTGAAATAAGAGAAGGGTAAAGGAAAGGAAGATCATGGAACTCATGTTTCAATATGGGTCTTTCTGTGGTTCATCTAAGGCCCCCTCTCAGCAAGGTAGCAAATAGATACCTGATCAACATTACATCACTGTTCACTGCCTGCCCACTGCATCCAACCTTCAGGGAGACAAACTGCCTCTTGAAGAAGCATTGCTGTTTTAGTTTATTTAAAATATTTTAAAATTTACATTTAAAAAACAAATTTATTTTTGTAAGCATATATGGCACTTTTCTCACAGCAGCAGGGTTTTGTTTTCAACCCAATAATTATTTTTTTCCATTCAAAATATTAAGACAAAACTGTAGCTCAGAGGAACAAAGCTAAATATTTATAAATGTAATTGCCTTATAATTTCTTAAACATTAGTTAAAAAACAAGCTTTGCCTTGGAATTCTAACACATCAGAGAGGGAGTTTTTGTTTTCATTGATAACATACAGAATTCACTAATGATGGCATTTCACGGTTATCTGCCTATGGAATCCAGAAGTTCCCTCTATTGTAAGTGTGAACAATGGTTAATATAGGAGTAGACAATAATAAATCATTGACTCAAGTTTTATTTACCTTTCTTATACTCTTATTGTTAAGACTACCAATTTAAGTGAGAAGTATGGTCTTATGGGTCTACCGATGATCATTTATAAAGGAGCAGAAGTTTGAGTTTCTATGCATCTGGATCTCATGCCCCGGGGAAAGAGGCATTGTCCTCTCTCCAATGGCAGAAACATTCCTTGAATGAATGAAATCCTTTGGTAAAACAGGCATAAGGACTGAGGAGGAGAAAAGGGAAATGATTTTCTACTGTAGAGTAGACAATAAATAATTGGTAAGTGAGGAGGGCACGCATTGCATGGTGCACTGGGTGTTATACACAACTAATGAATCATCGAACTTTGCATCAGAAACCAGGGATGTACTGTACGGTGACTAACATAATATAATAAAAAACATTAAAAAAATAATTGGTAAGTGAAGAGTGGAAGGAAGGGATAGAGAACAAGAGTCCAGTTGGTTAAATAAGTAGCTATCATCAGAAAAAAACAGAATGCAAGAAAGATCATGTGTTTCCCTCTTTATTTAAAATAGTTTACTTACTTTAAAGTGTGTGTGTGTGTGTACACATGTGAAATATGATCTCATGTGGAATATGATCAATTTACAGATATATTAGAAAAATTTAACAGTGAACTACATTATAAAACTACAGTATACTTTCTTTTCTCTAAAACTTGTAACATGACATAAATTTGCTAAGAAGGGAACATTGCTAGCTTAACTTTTTATAAATTTGAATCATCCTACCAATGGAAAATAATTAAATGCAGCTTTGAAAGTATCTCATGAAACAACTTAATGTGAATTTGAAAACCTTCATTTTAGCTGCTTCTGCTTGATACTAAACTTTTGTCTGTAATTTTATATATATATACATAAGCAAATGGCATTCAAACTGTTCAAATATTAGTTAATTGGATAAAATCCAATCACAGTACACAGGCCAGATTGAAAATGAGATTTCATCTTGGGATTGGTGATATGAAGACAAAAGCTACACTTCATTAACATGCACAGAATAAACAGCCCTAAGATTTTAGTTATATCATTATTATTCATCATACAATGTTTGCAAACAGTCTCCTGTGGATGTGTTGGACTTACGTGTACAAATCTGTTCATGGTAATGGGATTTCCACCCACTCAGTGTGGTGAAGATTAACCCCACTGTGTTTCTACTTAACTGCTTTTTTATTTGTTGAGTGGAAGGACAGTCTGATTCAAAAATTATTTGCGCAGTTGTACTGTGCCTCCTTATTTAAGCCCCAGAGCTGCCCTTGCCTGGCTTCTAAGACTATGGGGGGACACACATGGTCTGCTCTCCTTTTCCTGGCAATGAAAGTGGGGTTCACCCTGCAGCCCATCATACACTCCTCATCTTACAACAATTAATAAGAGTTCACTATGCATGCACTTTAAGCATGCTTACAAGCACTTCTAAATCTAAGGTATGTCCATGCTTTTGAAAACAAGGCCACACACACACACACACACACACACACACACACACACACACAGAGTGGTCCAGAAGTCTTAGCTGGTCAAAACACACCTCCATCAGTCTACCAGGGTATGTGCCAATCCCAGTGTGAGTGCCACTTGCTCGGGGCTTTCAGAAGATGCATGCATTTTATCTTGGTTAAAACACTCAGTCTGCTTACAGGGTTAATTTATTGGTTTGATGACACAGTAACCAGGATTAGTTTGAATTTTTGACTTATTAAAGCCCTTGTGCCCTAAACGGAGAAGGGGTCTCCTTCCTTAGAATGTAGTACAATAGAAGAAATCATCCCTGAGGAGAAAACAGGGGCTTTGAACATGTCTTGGATTCCGTGAGTCCCCTGAGAGTGAGGCACAGAGCAGGGGACGGCATATGACTGCAGTCGAAGGAAAAGAACTTCCAGGCAAATTTTGCTCATTTCATAGTTCTGCCTACAGTTATACCTAACAGACATCTTAACTTTTAAATCCACTTAAAATATACACTTAGAGATGTTACCTGTGCCTGAAACCTTCCGGTTGATCCTCAAAGGGCTTCTAGTATTCTGTAGAAATATGTAATGCTGCAAAATTTTCTGCACATTGAGCTGCCCTGTTACAAATCATGTTTCAATGCAGCAATATTTTTCTCAAATGCTACATATTTATTAAGGACACCATTTTCCTCACACACTCAAATCTATAATCTCTGTGTTGATCCTTAACATACAAGCCGTTATACAGATTGGGTTTTGAAATGAACCATATAATGTATTCAGTCACAAACATTTTTCTTATTAAGACAAATTAGCGGGTTCTTGATATCCCCGGAATACCTAGGTGCTTTACTTTATGGTGCTTTTATTTTTAATAACAATATTTAGCCAACCAAAATTTAACCCTTGAGAGTCCTTCATTGCTACAGTCAGTTAAGAAACGGAGTGTGTCACGGATGTGACAGCTCTGCTAAGAATACTCTGCAGATGTGCTTTTAAGTAAAGAGGGATTTAAAAATAAATGTATTTGACAAGTTGCTAATCAGAGCCTATATTTACCACAACCAAATTAGAATGGTGTTGCACAGACGTTGAAGTTTATCCTGGAACATTCCTGAGGTGTGTTCGGATTTGACCTCCGAAGTCTTCTCTCATTACTTTAGAAAGACATTTTGGCTTCTTTGGGCTACAGTTTTCTCTTAAATTCAAAGAGTACTTTTTTCACATGAACTTTTGACCTTTAACCTCCCACACTGACAATTTATTGCCCAATACATGTCATCAGAAATGGCTTGGTCCTTAATATTGTTTATATCAGTACCAATGTGCATGATATAAAGGAAACACGTTTTTTTCCTAAAAGCCAAATAGGTAACTTTACATAACCATAAAATAAATATTTTTTTTTCAAATAAGATTAAGCAATAAACTGTGGCACTTTTAAAGTTGCACACATTATAATGGACCAAATACTGTTGCTTTAGATCCCAGCAGTGATTCCAGATTTCTGTAACAGGGACCATTGTTCAAACTCCAGCATTATCTTATTTTATTTTTATCTTATTTTATTTTTCCTTCCCTTCCCCTATGTTCATCTGTTTTTTTCTTAAAACAGAGAGGGAGGTCTATAATATAATAAAAAATATTATTAAAAAAATTAAAAAATTAAAAAAGAAAGAAAGAAAAAGAAAGAAGAAAGAAAAAACCAGAGAGGGAGGAAAACCATAAGAGACTCTTAACTAGAGATAACAAACTGAGGGATGCTGGAGGGAAGGTAGGTGAGGGGAATGGACTAAATGGGTGATGGGCATTAAGGAGAGCGCTTGGGATGAACACTGGTTGTTGTATGTAAGTGTTGAATCACTAAGTTCTACTCCTGAAACAAATACTACACTATATATTAACTAACTTGAATTTAAATTAAAACAAACAGACAAACAAACAAACAAAAACTCCAGCATGTCCTCCTTAAGACAGCATCAGAGGAAGTCTGTGTTTCTGGCTGCCTCTTAGGCCCCTCCTAAGCCTTCAGAACTGCAGACAACAGAGCATATGCATCTTGCAAGTCATCCTTCACAATCATATGATCAGAAAACTGGCCAAACTGAATCTCCATTTTTCAGGCTAACTCCTGAATCTCTCGTAGGTCTTCATCCTGCAGGAGAAATAGAAAAATATGGCTAGCGTAGACTCCATGGAAAAATTGCAATAATACAGTTTGTTATACTCTCACGTTCAGTTGTGAGGCTATTTATAAAAGCAACTAGGTCAAACAAATGTTCCCTGTTCTAAAACACACACACACAAGAAAGAAATGGCTTGATCCCATGCTTCTGTGGCATACGGTTCAGAGGTGACGACCCTACAGATCACTTCTCTTCTCTGAGTCCCCATTTCTTCCTCTGCAAAGTAAAGGTGTTGGGCTTGATTAACATCATGGACTGTCCAAGTTTGAAGAGCTGATTGATCCCGATACCATGGGAGGTCAGCTGAGCCTAGGGTCTGTGCACCCTGAGAGGATTGTCAAACACATATGTCTGTGCTCAGCCTTTTCATTGATTTCATTATTATTATCATACCATACCTAATTTTCTAAACAAGGAAAATAAACCTATGGTACACAAGTTATAGAATTTGTTATTTCTGCTTAGAATTCAACACAGGGATTGAAGAATGTGTATTTTTCATAGTAAAAAAAAAGGTGTTTGTAAAGGAGGTTAGTCATGCATAAAGATATTGATATCAGGATTCTAATATCCAACCTGAATCAGATGATTTTAGCAAACAGCTTATCCAATTTGCTATATTAAGGAGGGAGGTTGCTAGCCCAAATCATATTTAGAAGATTATATGTGATTTTTTTTACATGTTCAGTGTACAGTAACAATACAGACAGTGGTCTAGAGATTCTGATCTAATCTCAAGGGTTTCTAACATGACTTCAAAGCTTCCTTTACTGTAATCAGGTTACCAGTTACCTACATGGTCAACATTAGAGCTTTTTTGTAAAGAAATCCCACTAGTCCCCCCAAATTATATGGATTTGAGACTATGAATGAGATTAGGAGAGGAACAAATACTTGTTGAGTGACTACTGTGTGACATGGACAATGCTAGTTACTATAGACACATTTTTAAAAATGTATTGGAAGGCAGTGTTTCATACTGGTAAAGATATGGGCTCTGAAATCAACTTTCTGGGTCAAATCCATCTATACTATTCAATAGCAATAAAATGTAGGCATGTTACTTAATCTGTATAAACTTCAACTTCCTCATCTATAAAATGGGAATTTTAAATTACATCTGCTTCTTGAGGTAGCTGGGAGGATTAAATAAGATAATGCTATATAGTGATTAAACCAAGACCTGGAATATAGAAAATACCCAAGTAAATTTTGCGAATAATGCATCTATGTGTATTAAAAATTCATGGCTAAAAATTGTTTTGCATGTGGTTTACAGATAAGCCTGATTGGCAATTTTGACGTGTGAACTGTAAGAATGAGAAACTTTTAAAGGAAATGTCAATAGGAATGAGAAGTGTTTTAAGGAAATGTTAAGTGAGTTACAAAGAGCAAAGACACAGAAATGTTAATAACCATGGGACCTCCTTTTAAGAATCTAGGAAGGGGCAGAAACAAGATGAATGGATTAAAACTGAAAAGGTCCTGGGTGTAATCATAAAAGAAGATGTGATAGCTGGAGCAGCTGAAGAGAAAGAGAAGTTGATCCAGAATGACTCAGTGCTGGGACACTCGGGGCACATTACCAGAAGAAAAAGTTAAGTTGGGTCTGAACTCAATTCAAGGGGGAACACCTAAAGCAATGCACCAAAATAGCTTTGCATGTTCAGTGAGCAGTGACTCAGAACAGCCTTCTTCCTGGCCTGAAGGTGAATAAAATATGGAAATAGGAAGCAAAATACAAAGAGAAGATAAAAAAAGAGAGAGAAGCTTTTAAAAGAAGATGCCAAGAAATGAGCCTGCCCAAATCAATTTAAAGAAGGGATCGGTGGTCTTCCATGCCAGACAACATGACCTATTATACAGATAAAACCCTCTGGTACAAAAACTCATAAAACATTGGATGAAATACATTTTAAATACTGAAGCATAGCTGAGTTGACAGGAATATAAGAACAACAGAGGCTACAAAAAAGAAGAGAGTATGAACCAAAGCAGTGACTATGAAATCAGTTTTTACTCTGAGAGCATCTGCTCATCCCTAGTGACAAAGAACCTGAATTTTAATGAATCCAACTAGTGAAGAGGCCGAATCAGAGATCTCCACATAAAGCCAGAAACACAAATGTGGGAAAAGCAGAGCAGAAAGGGGGTAGGAAGTAGGGGAAACAATCTTACATAGGGGAATTTGTGTGGCATAGTCTAGACTCTAAGCAGAGAAGCAAATATGACTAACATATCTCCTATAAGAACTTAAAACAAACTGCTCAATCTGACACGGACGTGTGTCTTAAATTTACATTACCTGAGGACCTGAAAATCCTCAAGCTACAAATTTAATTTCAGGTGCCACAGGTTGATTTTTTTCCCCCAAGCACTTGTCAGAAGGAAAACACAAATGCACTTTAAATCCACACCTCAAATAATGCCCACATATAAAGTTCCAAGGAACATAAGGTCCCTCCCAGCCAAAAGTCTCTAAGCACACAAGAAAATAAGCCACCATGAGAGAGAGTCAGAAGGTTTCAGGAACAGATCTGCTAAGTCATCAAATATTGGAATTATCAGAGTCAAAATATAAAATACAGATTTTTAATATTTTCAAAAAATGAAAGAATTGTGCAGAATTAAAAGACAATCAGGTAAAGCAGGACCAAATAGAATGCCTGCACATGAAAAAATGTTCAAAATCATTAGCCATCAGGGAAATTCAAATCAAAACTACATTGAGATACCACCTTATGCCAGTTAGAATGGCAAAAATTGACAAGGCAGGAAACAACAAATGTTGGAAAGGAGTGGAGAAAGGGGTTCCCTCTTACATTGTTGGTGGGAATGCAAGTTGGTACAACCACTTTGGAAAACAGTGTGGAGGTCCCTTAAAAAGTTAAAAATTGAGCTATCCTATGATCCAGCAATTGCACGGCTGGGTATTTACACCAAAGATACAGATATAGTGAAGAGAAGGGCCATATGCACCCCAATGTTCATAGCAGTATTTTCCACAATAGCTAAATCTTGGAAGGAGCCGGGATGCCCTTCAACAGATGACTGGATTAAGAAGATGTGGTCCATGTATACAATGGACTATTACTCAGCCATCAAAAAGAATGATTTCAAAACATTTGCAGCAACATGGATGGGACTGGAGGAGATAATGCTAAGTGAAATAAGTCAAACAGAGAAAGACAATTATCATATGGTTTCACTCAGTTATGGAACATAAGAAGTAGGAAGATGGGTAGGAGAAGAAAGGGAAGAAGGAAGGGGGGGTTAAACAGAAGGGGGAATGAGCCATAAGAGACTATGGACTCTGAGAAACAAACTGAGGGCTTCAGAGGGGAGAGGGTGGGAGATTGGGAAAGGCCAGTGATGGGTATTAAGGAGGGCACGTATTGCATGGTGCACTGGGTGTTATATACAAGTAATGAATCATGGAACTTTATATCAAAAACTAGGGATATACTGTATGGTGACTAACATAACATAATAAAAAATTATTATAAAAAAAAGAATGCCTGAAACACTGAAAAATTAAAAATTAAAATTTCAGTGGGTGGGTTAAACAGCAGATTATACCCAAAGAAGTAATTGGTAAAGTGGAAGAGAAATCTGAAGAAATGCAACACAAGGAGACAAAGACATAGAAAATATTTTTTAAATGTTAAAATGTATGGAAGATGGAGTAAAAAGGGGTTATCCTATATTTAATTGTAGTTTCAAAGAATAAACTAAAGAAAACTAAGGATAGACAATACTTGAAGAGATAATGCCTGAGAATTTTCCAGAATTGATCAAATATGTCTATCTTTATATTCAAGAAGTCTAATAATTAGTCTCAAGCAGAATAAACATAGAAACAATTAGAAACAACATACTGAAGCTCCAGGACACCAAAGAAACAAAGATAAATAGTGGAATATAAGGAGCTGTGAGGTGGGAGGAAGGAAACAAAGGTTATTTACAAAGAAATCAGTTTTAAGACAACTGGGCTGTCAAGAACAGTAATGGAAATCAGACAATGTTAGAATATCTTCAAAGTATGGAGAACAAAAAAGCTATCAACCTAGAAGTGTTTATCTGGTGAAAATATAGTTCACTACAAAGGCTAAATAAAGACATTTTTATAATAAAGAAAAGAGAAATTTTAATATCAACAGACCTGCACTAAAGGAATTTATAAAATAGGTAGAACTTCAGGTAGAACAAGAATGACTCCAGAAAGAAAATGTATGGTGCACAACGAAATGGTGAGAGGGGGTGGAAAAAGCAATCATTGTGAAGGTAAATATTAACAAACAGTGTTGGTATTAAATATTAAAAAATAATGTCTAATTTGGGGATTTCAGATTTTGAGACAGAATTAAAATCATGGAAAAATAATAGCATATAAATCTGGATAGGGTGATCAGACTTAAAAGAAATTATGGTCTGGGAATTATTTGAAAGGAAGACATAGATTCTGATTTAAACTTCAGGTTTAAATCAGATTTATGCATGTTAAGATTTCTAAGGCATTCTCTAAAAAGAATATAAATAGAGTATATAACATCCAAACTAGTAGTAAGAAAAATTAATCAATTTTATTAATCAATCAGAATGATGACAAGAAAGGCAGAAAGAGACAAAGGGTAGGGCAAGCATGAAGCATAAATTACATTGTAGAGATAAATATAAATATGTTGAAAACAACGATGATAAATGGACTATATAATCTCCAGTTAAAATGCAAAAATTTTCAATCTTTTTCTGCAAAAACAATGCTCCTAAAATTTAAGGACTCAAAAAGATTAAAGAGTAAAAATAATATATATATATATAACATATATATATGTTATAACTATTCAATTACCAGGGAAAGAAATAGAAGGTTTAAGGTAAAACACATAGCAATAGAAGGTAATTACACTTAAAAATAAATAAATCACCAGGAATACATAATAGTGGTAAACTTGTAGACATCTAATAATATACCAACAAAATATAAAAGGCAAAGATTTTCATAAATATAAAAAGAAATTGACAAATCCATCATCAAAGCAGACTTTAACACAGCTCTCAGTAAATAATGGATGAAGGAGACAAATATGAGGAAATACATAGAATATTTGGAAAAAAAATTTAAGCCTGAGTTAATAATGGACATATATGAAACATTGCACTCAACTCAAGAACACATAACCTTTTAGAGTATGCATGGATCACTTATGAAAACTGACCAAATTCTAGACCATAAATCAGGTCTCAATATATTTCAGAGTTTGTTTTACACGGATAACATTTCTCAGACTACAAAATGATATAAATCAGTAGACAACATAACTTGATAAGTATTTAACAGTTTAAAGGTACAAGTCTGAAAAAACAAAATCAAAACCAAAAACAACCATAAGTCAAAGTGTAAACCATAATGGAAATTGAAAAATAATTTGAGTGTATGTTATTGTATATTATTACTTGTGAGATATAGCTAAAGCAATATTTAGAAAGAAATACTAGGGGCCCCTGGGTGCTCAGTTGGTTAAACTTCTGCCTTCGACTCTGGTCATGATCTTGGGGGTTCTGGGATTGAGCTCCACATTGGGCTTTCTGCTCAACAGTGAGTCTGCTTCTCCCTCTCCTTCTGTGATCTCTCTCACTCTCTCAATTAAATAAATAAATAAAATCTGATTAAAAAACAGAAAGAAATACTAAATTTTAGAACAGTATATTAGAAAAAGAAGAAACGTACAAAATTAATGAGTTAAACCTCCAAATTAGGAAGTTAAAAAAAAAAAACAGAATAAGCCCAAGGTAGATAGAACAAGATGAGATTATAAATATAAGAATAGAAATAACAGAGAATATCAACAAAGAAAAAGTTCTTTCTTTGAAAATAATTGACAGATATCTAGCAATATTGATCAAAATGAAGGAAACACAAAATTTTAAAAGGAATAAAAAGGATAATTAATATATTTGCTGAAGAAAAGGATATTATGAATAACTACGCCTAAAAACTTGAAAACTTGGTTGAAATGGACAAATTTCTAAAAATTTAAATTACTGATTCAAAGATGAATACACACCACCTTGCCCACACTAGGATGGCTAAAACCAAAAGACAGACAATAACAAGTGTTGATAAGATGTAGATAAATTGAAAACCTCATACATTGATGATGGGAATGTAAAATGATACAGTCACTTTGGAAAGCAATTTTAGAGTTCTTCAAAAAGATCAACAGAGGTATCCCATGACACAGCAATTCCTAGGTATATACCCAAGACACCTGAAAATATATGCCTACACAAAAACATGTACATTAACATTCATAGCAACATTTTTCATAATAGACAAAAGAGGGGGGAAGTAAGTCTCCATGGTTTAATAAATGTAAAAATAAAATATAGTATATTTTTACAATGGAAGATTATTCAGCCTTAGAAAGGAATGAAGTATGGATACATTTGACAACATAGATGAACCTTAAAAACACTGTGCTAAGTAAAAGCAACCAGACACAAAAGGTTACAGATTATATGATTCCATTCATATTGAATGTCCATAAGAGACAGAAAGTTGTTGTCATGGGCTGAAGAGAGGAAAATAGGGAGTAACTGCTAACAGGAACAGTATTTCTTTCGGGGGTGATGAAAATCTCCTGGAATTAGATGGTAGGGATGGTTGCACAAGACTGAACTGCACACTTTAGAAAGGTGAATTTTGTGACATGTGAATTATATCTCAATAAATAAAGGGGCTTGAAAGTCTGAATGCTCCTATAACCACTAAAGATATTAATTGGTAGAGTCAAATTTTTTCATAAAGTCAACAGCAGGCTCATTTGGTTTTATAGTTGAATTCTGTATCTTTCACAAATTCTTTAAAGATGAGAAAGTGCTATGCAACTCATTTTTATCATACTATTTTATACATCAATCTATAAAACAGCAAAGAGATTGTGAGGAAGAAAAAATTATAGGACTTTATTTTAACATAAACACAGAAATCATAAGCAAATATTAGTAAACTGAATTCAACAATGTATAGTAAGATAATTCTCTAAGGTCAAGGACCAGTATCAAGTTAACACATTAGAAAATATGTTATTATAATATATCACATTAACAGACTAATGAAGGACAACAGATGGAGAAAAACTGCTGATAAAATTCAAGATTAGTAGTGATGAAAAAAATAAATTTCCACAACAAAGATCATGTTCAGTCATTGAATGTTATTTTTAATTCCAAAAGAACAAGAGACATAGGATTGAGAAAAAAAATACTGTGTATTTGCAGATTTATGATTATTTACATCTAATAAAAACACAAAAAATATATGAGCAAATTATTAGTTATTCATAGTCCAATAAAGTTGATGAATATGAAAGCAACATGCAAAATTCAATTATATTTCCCTCCAGCAACAATAGTTTAAAAATGAAGTTCTCAAAAAGAGATGATATATTCAAAGTAGCAAAAAAAAATCATAATGGAAACAGAGTTAAAATGTGTAAGAATTAAGACTCTGACTTCAGAAACACTGAAAGCCTTAATAGAGAGAAATCCATAAGGAAAGATTTGATTTTGTAGAGATGTTATCCCTATACAATATATAGATATAATGTAATTCCAATAAAACTTCCTACTTGGCTTTGCATATATATAAACTAACTCCTAAATTTATACAGGAAAACAAAGCTTTGATAATAGTCAAAATATGTCCAGACATGAAGCCTAAAAGAAAACTCTAAGAACTAAAACTGCAAAGCAATGCTGCAGGTATTGATAAAGAGATTAATGAAACAAAATAGCCCAGAAATGGACACATGCGTATATGCATACCTGATATATGTCAGACTGGTACTTCATAACAGTGATAAAGGAAGGGCCCTTTCTGATTTAGGGATTAAATATACAAATAAAAAGTAAAATGGACTCATGCCTCATAACATAAAATAAAAGCAATTCTAGATGAATGAAATAAAATATGAAAGGCAAAATTTAGAAGAAATATGGGAAGAAAACTTTATTCAATAAAGGTATGGATGAATTTCTCTTACAGATACAGAAAATGAAAGTCACAAAGAAAATAATGCATAAATTCAACTACATTAAAAGGAATGACTTTTGTGCCATGAAAAGGCCTTAGAAAAAGAATAAGACAAGTAGAGAAGTGGTAAATGTTTTCAAGATATATAATTGACAAAGGATTAGTAATCCAAATATATAAAGAACATCTATAAATCAATTAAAAAAAAAGATGAGCCATTTGGTCATTTCACAGAAGAGAAAATACAAATTACTAGTAAACTTTGCAAAAGATCTCCAAACATTTTAGAAATCGTGGAAATATGTACTGTATGGTGACTAACATATCATAATAAAAAAAAGGAAATCATGGAAATACACATCAAAACCATATTCAGCAAATTAACAAAAATTTAAAAGTTACACTACATCAAGAGTTGGTAAGTATGTGGAGTTATGGGAACTCTCATTCACTGCAAATGGGAATGTACATCATACTACCACTTTTGAAAACAAAAGTTTTGGCATTCCCTATTAAAGCTTAATATACATCCAGTCCAAAGACTCAGAAATTCTACTACTATACATTACACTAGAAAAATTCTTGCACACATATCAGGAGATAAGTATAAGATTATTCATCTATATTTATATATGATATACATATATTATTCATCTATATATTATAGCAGCATCTGTAATTATGACAAAGCAACATAAATGCCCATTTATTGTAAAGAGGAAAAATAAAAGTTGTAATATAATTATATCATGAAATCCTATATTGCCACAAAAATGAATGAACCATGGCTATATTACTATGGATGATTTTTAAAACATAATACTGAGCGGAAAGAGAGAAGCAAATCACAGAAGGGCACTATACTCTATTATTTTACATACATTTAATTTAATATAAAGTGACAATATGGATATCTCTGCCCCCATTAATATGAGACTTTTACTGAACTAAAAGAAGGCTTACTAAATATTTTTTCCCTCAAAGACAAAGACCTGGAAATCATGGATTCAACTTTTTGGCCTGAAATTACATCATCCAGGGTACATTTTTGGACCATGAATAGAAAGGTCACATGCTGGCTGAGGAGGAAGATTTGAATGGGATGCCTTCCCACTTAGCCTGATAATAAAGCAAATCAGAAGAAATGGACTGTCCCTCTCCCAACACACCAAAACTCTGACAAATGACAAAAGCAATTTAAAAAGTAATTGTTCAAACTCATTCTATGAGGCCAGCATTACCTTGATCCCAAAACCAGATAAAGACCCCACTGAAAATGAGAATTACAGACCAATAGACCTAATGAACATGAATGCAAAAATAAAAAAGCAGTAACTTAAAAAATAAAAGTAATTCACCATCAAACAAATACCTATTCAGTGACACCAAAGCCCATTGCCAACCAAGCCCTTTGGAAGATGATTCCTCTTCCTTCTGGATTTCTTTAACTATCTAAAGAAAAAGCCACCTGTTGGATCAATCAACACCTACAAAGTGGGGAACAGAGAACTTCTAAAAAGCAGGCTCTTATAGAAAAGTATGCTTTATTCTCCATTCATATTTTTTTTGTCAAAAACTTCAGTCCCTTTTTTGTGAAATATTGGATAGGAAAAAATCTAATTTCTATTAACTTCAAAGAAGATTCTTAGTCTTTCACCCAAGTTTTTGAAATGATGCTATCCTATCAGGTTGAAAAAGTAAAGCAATGATTGAAGTGGGGGAATAAACACCCTAATGATGAAACACACAGATGGCGACCTATGTGGACTATCTCTCTGGACGGGATCTGTATGATCAGTCAGTTATGAGAAAATCAAAGCCAAACCTGGGAATGTGCTAATCGTTGAAAAGCCAGAGAGCAAAGAAAAATATTAGAAACCACTTTATGTGGCAAAAGTGGATAGAGGGTATGACTTGAATCAGATACACGGTGAAAGCCAAATCCATGCATCATTCCAAGATTGAAATCATGGAAGACAGATCGTGCACTTTTACTCCCAGTGCTCTTTTATGGGTTTAGAGGGGAGGAAGTGAAAAGAGCAAATGGAGCCTAGCTTTCTAAGAAGGTGGCCAAGAAAGAAAGGAAAGAATGGCTCCACTTGACAAGTCTTTTGACAGTATTTTTTTACCACTATGTTAGTATCCCTATCCACCATTATTATTACTCTTTCATTGAGAGTTTGTTGAGTGCCATGAAATGGCACCTGTCCTCTACTATCTAAAAGACAATCTCATAGGTCTCCCTTCACCATAAAGAGACTGCTTGTCATCAGCAGTCATTTTGCAGCTTGCAATAAAATTCAGGCAAGATGTATTTTTTCTTGAGACTTAGTCTAACCTGTAGACTTTTAAGGGACAGCCAATAAGCTCCTTACAATTCCATGGGTGTTTTCTCTTTAGCAAAAGAATTGGGAATTCAAGACTGGGAAATTGAAGACTTCCTTAATTCCATTTTGATGTGTGGTTTATTAAACTATCCATTTTGAAGGAGAGTACATTAACCCCTCACAGTGAATGGCTGTCAAATACTCTTGGTAGGATATCGGTCAACAGGTGAATGACACCAAACTGCCACTCTCACTACTGATATTGAGTCAGCCCTGGGTACAAAGCTCCCTGGCAGGCAAGATGTCTCTCAAAAGAACAATAAAAGTAGGAATAGCCAAGCTTGTACAATTTTGCAGTTCCTTTCTTCTTTTGGTGTATTTTTAGGCTGACAGACATCAGTTTTCTTTTTTATGCTTTATACATTTCTATTCATAAGCCTAGCACTACCAGATGATGTATTAAACTTCATTTTATTCATATTACTGCTCTGGAAAAGAGTGACTCAATAAAGTGTTCAAGTACAAAGGTACTTTGTACCTTTCGACTACCTTCCTTCAAGTACAGAGTGCATATCTGTACTTCCATCCAGAGAACAAGATGCGTCTGTATAATGAACAGTCAATGAAATGAAAACCATGTTATGCAAAATAAAACTTAGTCTTGAAAATGTAAACATTTTTTATAAGTCACTGATTGAAGGGATCATAGCAATCAGAATGAATCCAGGCAAGCCCATGTTACTGAAATTTGATTAATTAAACCAAAATCTACTCATCTGTGTAACGTCTAGCTTATAAGTAAGATTCTTTTAATCAGTGGAGAGATGGTGGTTTGGAGAACAGGCTTCAGGTGGGGTTTGCTAACTAGCACATTTTATTTGTTTTTCTTTTATTAGGGTTTTGCTTTTTAATAAAATGAGTATAATTCCTGGTTTTCTGGTTTCTTGTCCATTTATTTTTACCACGATATAGATCTTCCATATGGCCCGCACAGCAACAATCAACTGAAATGCAATGTGGCCAACCTTAGCTTGCTGGAGTTTTGCTTCACATATTAGGGATGAGGCTTGAGACCAAACATGCACATTATATATTGCTCATAACATTATAAAGAACCATGGTGAGCCAGCCATGTATACAGATCAGGAAATCAGAGAGTAACAATGCAAGGATATGTAACTACCTGTGGCTCTGTGATCAAAGGCTTTTACAGACCGGAAAGAGTGCTTTATACTGGGCTCATCTAGTAACCCTAAAATCCAACTTTATGATTTGTTTAATATATCAGTAATAGATAACTTCAACTTCCAGCCATGGCAGTGTTAAGAACTCAGCAAATCCTCTCAGGGAAAAAAAAAAAAGTATAAAACTAGAAAAATTATGAAAACAACATTTTACAACTCTACAACTAAAGGCACACAACAAGTTGGTATTTATATATTCTTGAAAATTTTGTAGAGCTCCAGGTTAAGACAGTGGAAGTCTGTGACCTTCTTCACAGAGACTGTTTTCATCCTTCCTTCTTGTTCAGACATGAGAACAGCAATTTTACCAGCCTGAGGTTGGACCTGGAAACCATCAGCTCTGGTGCCAGATTTGGTTAGAAGTAGGTGTGTCAAAAATCTCATAGTTTCGTCCACTAAAAATGGCAAACTCAGTAGGAAACAAAAGAGGAAACTTGTAGCTTTTCCAGGCTGAGCTTGCAATCCTAGTTGGGGCAAGTGACAGACCAATGAGAAATTAAACAGGGAAATCTTGAATATGAGAAATCCATGGAAGGATTAGATCTACACATTCCTGGCCTACTGAGAACCAATGCATATGTGCAGCGGAGACTTGAAAGAGCCTGGTGGGAAGTTAAAGTTAGGGCAGAGCTGAGAATGGTAGAATTTTAAATGGGCTTCCTGACCCACAGAAAGTTTTATTAGCAGAGGTTAAAGTCTTATGGGCTCAAAGTGTTTGAAAAAAATCTCCACCCAAATCTTTTTTTTTTCCAGTTTTACTATGAAATGATTGACATATATTGCTATATAAGTTTAAGGGGCACAGCATGATGGTTTGATTTACATATATTCTGAAATGATTATCACAATAGGTTCAGCTAATATCCATCATCTCGAAAAGATACAATGTAAAGAAGGCGGGGAAAAAAGAAAAAAAAATTACTTGTGATGAGAACTTTTAGGATTTACTCTCCAGCAACTTTCTTATATATCACACACCAGTGTTAGCTGTAGTCATCATGTTGTACGTTACACCCGTAGTAATCATTTATCTTATAACAGAGAATTTGTACCTTTCGACTACCTTCCTTCAATTACTCCTGCCCCCAGCCCCAACCTCTGGCAATCACATGTCTGATCTCCTTTCCAATGAGTTGGAGAGGGGGATTGGTTATTTGTTTGTTAGGTCACATGTATGAGATCATATAGTATTTGTCTTTCTCTGTCTGACTTATTTCACTTAGCATAAGGCCCTCAATTTCCATTCATGATGTCTCAAAATGATAGAATTTGCTCATTTTTCATGGCCAAATAATATTCCTCGTGTGTGTGTGTGTGTGTGTGTGTGTGTGTGTGTGCAAAATATATATATATCTCAACTTCTTTATCCATTCATCCATTAGTGGGCCTTAGGTTATCTCCATGTCTTGGCTATGGTAAATAATGCTGCAGTGAACATGAGGATGCAGATAGCTTTTTGAGTTTGTGTTTTTGTTTTCTTTGGATATAGTCCCAGAAGTGGAATTGCTAGAGCATATAATTGTTCCATTTTTAATTTTTTGAGGACTCTTCATACTGTTTTCCATAGTTATTTACAATCCCATCAAGAATGAATGAAGGTTTTCTTTTTTCCACATCTACCCCAGCATTTGTTATCTCTTGTCTTTGTGGTGATGGCCATTCTAACAGATGTGAAGTGATATCTTATATGGTTTTAATTTGAATTTCCCTATTGACTAATGATGTTGAGCATCTTTTCATATATCTGTTGACCTTTTGCATATTTTTTGGAAAAATGTCTATTCAGGTCCTTTTCCCATTTTTTAATTGGGTTATTTGACTTTTTTTTTTTTTGCTATTGCGTTGTACAGATTCTTTATGTATTTTGAATGTTAACCTCTTATCAGATATACGGCTTGCAAATATCTTTTCCCACTCTGTAGGTTGCCGTTTCACTTTGCCAGTGGTTTCTTTTGCTGTGTAGAAGTTTTTTAGTTTGATGTAGTCCTGATTGCTTATTTTTATCTGGTTACTTGTGCTTTTAGGTGTCATATGCAAAAAAATCATTAACAAGACCCATGTCAAGGGGCCTTATTTGTGTTTTCTTCTCACAGTTTCATGGTTTCATGTCATACTTTTAAGTCTTTAATCCATTTCAAGTTAATTTTTGTGAGTGGTATAAGATAGGAGTCTGGTTTCATTCTTTTATATGTGCATATTCAATTATCCAACACCATTTTTTTTAAAGCCTATCATTTCTCCATTGAGGATTCTTGGCTCCTTTATCAATTATCAATTGACTTTATATGCTTGAGTTTATTTATCTCTGCCTAAATCTTGACTGACAACTATGTCATGCAGACACAGGGTCAACCTCAGTAGTTGCATGTCATGGGGAATAAATATTTTAAGTTTAAGTTCATGGACATAACAACAACAAAATCCTCAGAAAAATAAATCAGATTTCAGAGTTGCCACAATATATTATCTGAAATTCTAATTTTTAATCAATCAGAAAAGAATGACTAGTACTAGGTGGAAAAAGTCAATAGGAACTGACTCCAAGTAGCCCCAAATGATGTATTTAGCAAACTTAGATGTTAAGGCAGCTATTATAAGTATCTCTAAAGAATTAAAAAAAAAAAAAACTATGTTCAAAGAATCAAAGAAAAAAATGTATGACAATGACTCAACAAATAGGGAACCTCAATAGAGAAACAGAAACTATGAAAAAGAAACAAATGAAAATTCTAGAATTGAAAAGTATAATAATCAATATGAAAAATTTACTTGTTATGTTCAATAGCAGATTTGACAGGAGAGTGGAAAGAAACAGTGAATTGAAAGCTAGATCTATAGAAATTATCTCAGTCTAATAAAAACAAAATAAGATTTTAAGAAATAAGTAACACCTCAGAGATATGTAGGACAATTTGTTAAACATCCCAACATATATGAAATGAGAGCGCCAGGAAGAAAGGAGAAAAACACATATGTGGAGAAATAGTCGCTAAAATCTTCCCAAATTTGATGAAAAATAATCTATAAATCTTGGAAGCTCCATATATCCCAAATAAGATGAACAACAGAATTTACACCTAGACACACCATATTTAAGCCTCTGAAACACAAAGAAAAATATTTTTTTAAAGATTTTATTTATTTATTGAGAGAGATAGTGTGCAAATATGTCATGTGCACAAGCTGGGGGAAGGGCAGAGGAATAGGGAGAGAGAGATCCCTCTCTGCTGAGCACAGAGCCTAGTGCAGGGCTCCATCTCACTACCCTGAGATCATGACCTGAGCCAAAATCAAGAGTGAGAGGCTTAAATGACAGAGTCACCCAGGCTCCCCAGAGAGAAAATCTTAAAAGCAGTAAGAGAAAAATGACTTACTATGTAGAGTGAAACAATATGATTGATGACTGACTTATCACTAAAAACAATGGAGGCCGGAAGGCAGTAGAATGATATATTCAAGTGCTGATTTAAAGAAACAAAAACAAAACAAAAATAAAAACCCATCAACCAAAAATTCTGTATCCAGAAAAGCTATTTATCAAAAAATGAAGGCAAAATAAGCATGTTCCCAGGTAAACAGAAATGGAGTGACTACATTACTAGCAGACCTAACCTACAAGTAGTACTAAAGGAGCCCTCCAGGCCTAACAGAATGTTTAGACAGAAACTAAAATTCATAGGGAGAAATGAAGAGCACTAGAAATGGCAGATATGTAGGTAAATTAAAAGACTCTTTTTTTAATTTCCTTTCAAAATAAACTTTAATAATAACTGTAAAACTTTATTGTTGAGTATGTAATATATGAATGAAATATATCTGTGTGTATATATATAAATGAAATATATATATGGCACATATATATATGGCACAAAGGATATATATATATATATATATATATATATGGCACATATATATATATACGGCACAAAGGACAAGGAGAGAAATGCAGCTATATGTTGTTAGCAAAGTTACTATATCTTACTGGAATTAAGTCAGCATTAACTTGAAGTAAACCATAATTTGTTAAACATACATATTCATTCCTTAGAGTAACTCATAAGAAAATAACTCAAGGGGCGCCTGGATGGCACAGCGGTTAAGTGTCTGCCTTCGGCTCAGGGCGTGATCCCGGCGTTATGGGATCGAGCCCCACATCAGGCTCCTCCACTATGAGCCTGCTTCTTCCTCTCCCGCTCCCCCTGCTTGTGTTCCCTCTCTCGCTGGCTGTTTCTATCTCTGTCAAATAAATAAATAAAATCTTTAAAAAAAAAAAAAAAAAAGAAAATAACTCAAAAAATATTAAAGAAGTTAACAAAGGAATTAATATGATACACTAAGAAATATTTAACATCAAAAAGTCAGAATAAAAGGGACAGAAGAATAAAAAGTATACAAGACATAGAAAACATATACCAAAATGGTAGGTATAAAGCCAATCTCATCAATAAATACATTAAATATTAATGGACTAGATGCTTTATTCATAGGCAAGAAATTGTTAGACTGCATAAAAGAGCAAGATCCAACTATAACTTGTCTACAAAAGACACTCTTTAGGTACAAAAACACAAATAAGTTGGAAGTTAAAAGATGGAAAAATAGACCACACACACAATAACCATTAGAAAGCTAGAGTGTCTATATCAACAAGAGACAAAATAGTCTTTAAGGCAAAGAAATGTTACCAGACGCCAAGAAAGATATTTCATAATTATGAAAGAATCAAGAAGATGGAACAATTATAAATGCATTTGCACCTAACAACAGAACCAGAAAAGCGTAAGCAAAATCAACATAATTGAAAAGAGAAATAAAAGTCAATAATTATAGTTGAAGATTGCAATACTCCTGTTTCAGTAACTGACTGAAAAGCTAGATAGCAAATTTGTAGTGATATAAAGACTTGAACGGAATTAATCTAGCTTAACATGTTAAGTACTGCACCCAATGACACCAGAATACACATTCTTCTCAAGGACATGTGGAACATTCTCTAGAATAGACTATTTATTTGACCACAAAATAAGTCTCAATAAATTTAAAAGGTTAACATCAAACAGTGTTCAACCACACTTTAATTAAATTAGAAATTAACAGAAAGAAATGTGGGAAATCCCAAAATATTTGGAAATTCATTAATACACTACCACATAAACCCATAGGTCAAAGAAAAAAAATCACATGGGAACTTAGGAAATACCTTCAATGAAAATCAAAACACAACATATCAAAATTTATGTGGTACATCTAAAGCATTGTTTAGAGGGAAATCTGCAGCTTTATATGTTTTATCTCAGAAAAAATATCTAAATTCAGTAATTTAAGCTTCTATTTTAAGAAGGTAGAAAAATAAAATGGAATCAAAACTAAGCAGAAAGGAGATAATAAAGATCAGAGGAGAAATCAATGAAATACAAAGCAGTAATGCAACAGAAAAAAAAATTCAATTAATCTAAATGGTTCTTTGAAATACCAACAAAACTGATAAGCCAAGACTAACAAAGAAAAAAAAAAGACAGAAATTACCAAAATCAGGAATTAAGGTACAGATCATACCAGAGATTATAAGGAAAGATCATGAACAACTTTATGACAAAAAATTAGACAATTAGATGAAATGGCAAAATTCCTTAAAAGGCACAATTTAACCAATTTCTGTCATGAAGAATTAGAAAACCTGAATAGATCTATATCAAGTATATTAGTTTTCTATTGCTTTGTAACAGATTACTACAAAATTGGCATCTTAAAGTGATGTCTGTTTATTATCTGAGTTCTGTGGGTCAGGAGTTTGGGCACAGTTAGCTGGGTTCCCTGCTCAGAGTCTCACAAGGCTGTAGCCAACATGACAGTAGGGCTGGTTTTCATCTGGAGGCTTGACGAGGGAAAGATGGCATCCAAACTCATTAAAGTTGTTGGCAGAATTCATTTCCTTGCTACAGTATGATTGATGGCTCATCTCTTGCTGGAAGTCAGTTGGAAGTTGCCCTTAAGACCTAGAGGCAGCATGAAGTCCCCTGCCATGTGGTCCTCACTCACAGTCTCTCACAACTCACAACATGGTAACTTAATTCTTTAAGGCCAGCAACAGAATCTTTCCTCAGTAAGGACCCACTTCCTCTTGTGAGGGCTTTCACTTGATTAATTCATGTTTACCCTTTTAAAACCATAAACCAACTGATTTGAGACCTTAATTATGCCTCCAAAATCCTTTCACCCTTGCTTTTGTTATAATGAATGCAAGCCACAGGAATAACATCTCGTCAGATTCACAAACTCCCCCTCACCCAAGAGCAGGGCATGTATATCATGAAGCAGAAATCTTTGGAGCATTTTCTAGTTCTTCCTACTACCTCAAATAAAGAAATTGAGCTAGTACTTTAAAGTTTTCCCACAAATAAAAAGACAGGTCCTAATAGATTCTCTGGTGATGTTTGAGAAAGAAATAATGCCAATGCTACACAAAATCTTTCAAAAAATTACAGACAGAGGTAACACTCAGAATTCATTTTTATCAAGCCAGTATTGTTCTAACATTAAAAACAGACAAAAATATCACAAGAAAATTACAGAATATGTGACATGAACATAGACACAAACTCCTTAACAAAATATTAGCAAAATTATGGAGAATGATTGAGTGAGGATTGTTTTAGGAAAGAAAGACTGACACATTATCATATGTAGAAAAAGGCTTTGTTAATATCCACTAGTCAATCCAAATAAAGCTTTTGTACATAAATTAATGATATTGTACCCGTATTGGTTTTCTGGTTTTGACAATGCACTGTGCTTCTGTAAAATGCTATAATTGGAGGAAATTTGATGTAAGGTGAATAAGAACTCTACACTGTTTTTGGAACTTACTATGAGTCTTAACCTTTCCCCAAATAAGAAGTTAGTTTTTAAAAATCCAGCAACTATTCACAATAAAAACTGTTAAGGAACTAGAAATAGAAGGAATTTTCTCAATCTGATAAGTACATGTATTTAAAAAAACAAAACACAGAGCTGACATCATACTTAATGGTGAAAATTTGAATACTTTTCACCTAAGATCAGGAACGTGACAAAGGTGTCTACTCTAGTATGTCCACTTCTATTCAACATTGTACTAGCCAGTATAATCAAGCAAGAAAAATAAAGTTTTCACTCATATGTGGAACAGGAGGAATAGAGCAGAGGACCACAGGGGAAGGGGGGAAAACTGAGTGGGAAGAAAGCAAAGAGGAAGACAAACCATGAGAGACTCTGGACTCCAGGAAACAAACTGAGGGTTACAGAAGGGAGGAGGGTGGGGGGATGGGGTGATGGGTATTAGGGAGAGTACATGTTGCGATGAGCACTGGGTGTTACACGTAACTAATGAATCATTGAACACTATAACAAAAACTTACGATGTACTATATGTTAGCTAAATGAACATAATGAAAAATTTTTAAAAAAGGGAAAAGAAAGGTACACAGATTGGAAAGAAAAACTAAAATTATTCACTCATAGATGACACAATCTGTACATAGAAAGTCCTTAAAAATCTACCAAAAAATCTATTTAAACTGGTAAGTGAATTTAGCAAGGTCACAGGATGCAAGATCCATATACAAAAGTCAATTGCATGGGAAATCTCCATACCTTCCATTCAGATCTTCTTGTAAACCTAAAACTGCTCTAAAAAATTAAGTTGATTTTTTTAAAAAACCAATTGTATTTCTAGATACTAGTGGCCAACAATCTCAAAATATTAAGAAAACCATTCCATTTATAATTAGATTGAAAAATATAATATTTATGATTAAATTTAACAAAAGAAGGGCAAGATATATACACTGAAAACTACAAAACATTGCTGAGAGGAAGTTAAAGATCTAAATAAAAAAAGACATACCACATTATTGGATTAGAAGACATTATTGTTCATACAGCAGTTCACCCCTAGATTCTGTATGTATAGCTTCAACTCAATTCTTATCAAAATTCTGGCAAGCATTTTTCAGAGATATTGACAAGTGGAGCCTAAAATTTATATGGAGGGGAAGGTGGTGCTGTCGTTAAAGCATCTGCCTTAGGCTCAGGGCGTGATCCCGGTGTTCTGGGATTGAGCCCCACATCAGGCTTCTCCACTAGGAGCCTGCTTCTTCCTTTCCCACTCCCCCTGCTTGTGTTCCCTCTCTTGATGGCTGTCTCTGTCAAATAAATAAATAATTTTTAAAAAATAAAAAAATAAATAAAATTTATATGGAAATGCAAGATTTAAAAGAGCTAAAGCAATTTTTAATAAAGAAGTACAAATTTGCTGAATGTGCATTAACTTACTTCAAAACTAATCATAAAGGTATACTAATCTAGAGAGTATAATAATATTGGAGTAAGGACAGACATACAGATAAATGGAAGACAATAAGGAGTCCAGAAATAAACTCTCATCCTTATGGTCAGTAGAGTTTTGACAAAAAGGCCAAGACAATCCAATGGGAAAAGGAGAATTATTTCAACAAACAATACTAAAACAATTGTATATTCATGAGGGAAAAAATAAACCTAGATTCTTGGTTCACATTAGACACAAAAACTAATTCAAAATAGAACATAGACCTAAATATAAGAGCTAAAACTATAAAACCTCTAGAAGAAAACATAGGCAAAAATCTTTCTGCCCTTGGTTTAGGCAAAAATTTATTCAATGTGTGTGATATCAAAAACCTTATCCATAAAAGAAAAAAATTGAAAAGTGGATTTCATAAAAAATTTTTAAAATTTTTGCTCTTCAGAAACAACTTTAGGGAGATGAGAAGAGAAGCATAGGCTGAAATAAAGTATTTGAAAATTATGTGTCTGTTAAAGAACTTGTATCTGGAATATACGAATAACTTACAACTTAGTGGGATAATCCAATTTTTTAAATGTACAAATGTTTTGAATAGACATTTCATCACAAAGGGTGTATGAATTGCTAATGGGCATGTGAAAAGAACTTCAACATCCTTAATAATTAGGGAAATGCAAATTAAAACCACATACCAGTAGAATGGCTGCAAAATAAAAGACCAGAAATTGCAGGTGTTGGAATGAATGTCAAGAAACTTAGAAACCTTATATGGTACTAGTTGTGATGTAAAATGGTATAGTCACTTTGGAAAATAATTTGTTGGTTTCTTGAAAAGTTGAATATATACTTATGTGACCCAGCAATTCCATTCACAGGTATCTTCTCAAGAGAAATGGAAATACATGTCTACACAGACTTATCCAGTAATGCTCATAGCAGCTTCCTTTATAATAGCTAAACACCAGAAAAAAAGCAAATGTCTATCAACCAATGAATGCATAAACAAAATATAGCATATTGATACTTAAATACTATTTAGCAATACGAAAGGAATAACTACTGAGAGATACAGATGAAGCTCAAAAATACTGTAAGTAAAAGAAGCCATACACAAAGATGTATGTAGATCTATGTAGTTCCAGTTATATGAAAATGCTAGAGAAGACAAAACCATAGAAACAGAGCTGATCAGTGGCTGCCTAAGGCTAACAGTAGGAGTGAGGACTGCTATCAACAGGCACAAGAGAATATTTTGGTGTTCTTAAATTGGATTATGGTGATGATTGCACAACTGTAGAAATTCACTCAAGGTCATTGAACAGAGCACTTAAAATGAATGAATATTAATGATATTAAATTACACATTAACAAGGTTATTTTAAAAACCAATAGATATTTGTCAAAGAAAATGAAAATGGAAGATAAATTTCTTGACCCACTATCTTACTACTCATATAATCAGCTACCACTTTGGTTTATATTCTTCCAAATAATCATGATATACTAGAATGTGTTTAATTGGTCTACTATTATTGGATTATTAGCTTATTCTAGTCTTCCACCAATAAATAATGCTAAAATAAACATCCTTATACATATATTTCTGTTTGAGTGTCTTAGGATAAATTCCTAAGGTTAGGATGGTGGAGGAGTAGGGGTCCCCTTTTTCAGCTGGTCCTCTGAGCCGAGATGGATAGGTACCAGACCATCTGGAAAACTCACGGAATCAGCCTGAGATGCAGGAAGATACACCTGGATCTCCACAAATGAACATCTCCAGCACTGAGTATTGAGGAAAGAAGTAGGGAGCCATGAATCCGAGCACAGATAGTGGAAGAGAAATGGAAGGGGGAGGGAGCCTCCGCGCTTGAGCCCCAGGAAGCAGTAGCCACCTGCGCTGGGGAGCGGCCAGACTCCCAGACCGGCACCCGCGAGAGAACAGACTGAGACGGTGAGCCTGAGAGCGCGCACGCGACCAGACTGAAAACCTGTGCTCCGGAGTGCACGGGAACCTCACTGAAACAGGGAGCTCGGGAGCGCGCGCGGGGGCAGCTGGCGGCTAGCGGTGTTAAAAACACAAAGGACAGAGACATCCGGGCATGGAAGTGAGGGCTGGGACCCCGGCTGCAGGGTTTTTAGCAGCACCAACAGAAACAGAGTTAAAGAGGCCAGAAGAGCTCAGTGGAGAGTGGACTGCGATCTCTCTATTCTGAGAAAGTCTAGGATATGGCCACTGCTGCTCTGATTTTCAGAAGAGTCACAGAAAACCACCAGGGAAAGCCACCAGAGAACAAAAGCCTGGAAATACCGGCTCACATTGGGCCAATCCTCATCCCCCCTCACAGGGGACAGGGCGACTCTACACAAACAGGGTTGCCTGAGTATCAGTGCATCAGGCCCCCCCCTCAGAAGGCAAGCTGAAAAAATCAAAAAGCCTACATCCCTAAGGTCCCTATAAAACAAGAGCACACTGCCTGGGTCCTGGTCAATAATTTGGGCTCTGGGCAACCCCGAAACCTCTCCTCATCAGAATGACAAGAAGGAGAAATCCCCCCCAGCAAAGAAAAGATAATGAGTCTGTGGCCTCTGCCACAGAACTGATGGATATGGATATAACCAAATTATCAGAAATGAAGCTCAGAGTAACAATGGTCAAGAGGATGTGTAGACTTGAAAAAAATATTAACGAGAATATAGAATCTCTAAGGGCGGAAATGAGAGCGAATCTGGCAGAAATTAAAAATGCTATGAATCAAATGCTGTCAAAACTAGATGCTTTGACGGCCAGGGTAAATAAGGCAGAAGAAGGAATTAGTGAATTGGAGGATGGGATGGTAGAAGAGAAAACTAAAACAGAAAGTTGGCTAAAAAAATCCAATCTCAAGAATGTAGGTTACAGGAAATTATTGACTCAATGAAACACTCCAATGTCAGAATCATCGGCATCCCCAAGGGGGTGGAGAAAGAGAGACATTTAGAAGAGATATTTGAACAAATCGTAGCTGAAAACTTTCCCAATCTAGCAAAGGAAACAAGCATTTGTGTCCAAAAGCCAGAGAGGACCCCTCCCCAATTCAACCACAACAAACCTACGCCACATCACGTCATAGTGCATTTCGCAAATATTAGATCCAAGCATACAGTATTTAAAGCAGCCAGAGCAAGGAAATTTCTCATGTACAAAGGCAAAAATATTAGGATTACATCAGACCTGTCTACACAGACCTGGAATGAGAGAAAGGGTTGGGGGAGGGCATTTTTAAAGCTCTTTCAAAGAAAAACATGCAGCCAAGGATCCTTTATCCAGCAAGGCTGTCATTCAGAATTGATGGAGAGATAAGGGCCTTCCAGAATAGCCAGTCACTGACCAATTTCATAACCATGAATCCAGCCCTACAGGAGATATTAAGGGGGGTTCTATAAAAGTAAAAAGGCCCCAAGAGCAATACAGCACAGAAATTTACAATCTATAGAAACAAAGACTTCACAGGCAACATGACATCAATAAAATCATATTTCTCAATAATCACTCTCAATGTGAATGGCCTAAGTGCTCCCATAAAACACCACAGGGTTGCAGATTAGATAAAAAGACATGACCCATCCATTTGCTGTCTACAAGAGACTCATTTTGAACCTAAAGATGCATTCAGACTGAAAGTAAAGGGATGGAAAACCATTTTTCATGCCAATGGACTTCAAAAGAAAGCTGGGGTAGCAATTCTCATATCAAACAGATTGGATTTTAAACTAAAGACTATAGTTAGAGATACAGAAGGACACTATATTATTCTTAAAGGATGTATCCAACAAGCGGATATGACATTTATAAATATCTACACCCCCTTGGGGCGCCTGGGTGGCACAGCGGTTAAGCGTCTGCCTTCGGCTCAGGGCGTGATCCCGGCGATCCGGGATCGAGCCCCACATCAGGCTCTTCCGCTATGAGCCTGCTTCTTCCTCTCCCACTCCCCCTGCTTGTGTTCCCTCTCTCGCTGGCTGTCTCTATCTCTGTTGAATAAATAAATAAAATCTTTAAAAATAAATAAATAAATAAATAAATAAATATCTACACCCCCAACAGGGGAGCAGCAAGCTACACAAGCCAACTCTTAACCAGAATAAAGAGACATATAGATAAAAATACGTTAATAGTAGGGGACCTCAACACTCCACTATCAGCAATAGACAGAGCACCTAAGCAGAAAATCAACAAAGAAACAAGAGCTTTAAATGCCATACTAGACCAGATGGACCTCCTAGATACATATAGAGCACTACACCCCAGAACCAAAGAATACTCATTCTATTCAAATGCACATGGAACGTTCTCCAGAATAGACCATATGCTGGGTCACAAAACAGGTCTCAACCGATACCAAAAGATTGAAATTATTCCCTGCATATTCACAATGCTTTGAAATTGGAACTCAATCACAAGGAAAAATTTGGAAAACTCAAACACTTGGAGACTAAGAACCATCCTGCTCAAGAATGACTCAATAAACCAGGAAATCAAAAATCAATTTAAACAATTTATGGAGACCAACGAGAATGAAAACACAACGGTCCAAAACCTATGGGACACTGCAAAGGCAGTCCTAAGGGGAAAATACATAGCCATTCAAGCCTCACTCAAAAGAACAAAAAATCTAAAAATGCAGTTTTTATATTCTCACCTCAAGAAGCTGGAACAGCAACAGAAGAATAGGCTTAATCCACGCACTAGAAAGCAGTTGATCAAGATTAGAGCAGAGATCAATGAATTAGAAACCAGTAGCACAGTAGAGCAGATCAACAGAACTAGAAGCTGGTTCTTTGAAAGATTAAATAAGATCGATAAGCCACTGGCAAGACTTATTCAAAAGAATAGAGAAAGGACCCAAATTAGCAAAATTATGAATGAAAAGGGAGAGGTCAGAACCAACACCAATGAAATAGGAAGGATCATTAGAAACTTTTATCAACAGCTTTATCCAAATAAATTAAATAATCTGGAAGAAATGTATGCCTTCCTGAAAGCCTATAAACTACCAAGACTGAAACAGGAAGAAATTGATTTTTTAAACAGACCAATTAATTATGAAGAGATTGACACAGTTATCAAAAACCTCCCAAAAAAACAAGACTCCAGGGCTTGATGGATTCCCCGGGGAATTCTACCAAACATTCAAAGAAGAAATAATACCTATTCTCCTAAAGCTATTTCAGAAAATAGAAACAGAAGGAAAACTACCAAACTCATTCTATGAGGCCAATATTACCTTGATCCCCAAACCAGGCAAAGACCCCATCAAAAAGGAGAATTACAGACCGATTTCCCTGATGAATATGGATGCCAAAATTCTCAACAAGATCCTAGCTAATAGGATCCAACAGAGCATTAAAAGGATTATCCATCATGACCAAGTGGGATTCATCCCTGGGATGCAAGGGTGGTTCAACATTCGCAAATCGATTAGTGTCATAGATTTTATCAACAAGAAAAAAGCCAAAAATCATATGATCCTCTCAATAGGTGCAGAAAAAGCATTTGACAAAATATAGCATCCTTCCCTGATTAAAACACTTCAGAGTGTAGGGATAAAGGGCACATTCCTCAATTTCATAAAAACCATCTATGAAAAGCCTACAGTGAATATCATTCTCAATGGGGAAAAGATGGAAGCCTTTCCCTTAAGATCAGGAACACGACAAGGATGTCCACTCTCGCCACTATTATTCAACATAGTACTAGAAGTCCTTGCAACAGCAATCAGACAACAAAAAGGGATAAAATGTACCCAAATCGGCAAAAAACTCAAACTGTCTCTCTTCACAGATGATATACTCTATATGGAAAACCCAAAGAATCCACCCCCAAACTACTAGAAGTTATAGAGCAATTCAGTAATGCTGCGGGATACAAAATCAATGCTCAGAAATCACTTGCATTTCTATACATGAACAATGAGACTGAAGAAAGAGAAATTAGGGAATCCATTCCATTTACAATAGCACCAAAAATCATACGTTATCTCGCAATTAACTTAACCAGAGGGGTAAAGAATTTATATTCTAGAAACTACAAATCACTCTTGAAAGACATTGAAGAAGACACAAAAAGTTGGAAAAATATTCCATGCTCATGGATCAGAAGAATTAACATAGTTAAAATGTCTATGCTACCAGAGCAATCTACACTTTCAATGCCATCCCAATCAAAATACCAATGACATTTTTCAAAGAACTGGAACAAACAGCCCTTAAATTTGTGTGGAACCAGAAAAGGCCCCAAATCGCCAAGGAAGTGTTGAAAAGGAAAAACAAAGCTGGGAGCATCACGTTGCCAGATTTCAAGCTATACTACAAAGCTGTGATCACAAAGACAGCATGGTACTGGCACAAAAAGACACATAGACCAATGGAACAGAATAGAGAAGCCAGAAATGGACCCTCGGCTCTTTTGGGCAACTAATCTTTGACAAAACAGGAAAAAACATCCAGTGGAAAAAAGACAGTCTCTTCAATAAATGGTGCTGGGAAAATTGGACAGCTACACACAAAAGAATGAAACTTGACCACTCTCTCACACCATACACAAAGATAAACTCCAAATGGATGAAGGACCTCTCTATGTGAGACAGGAATCCATCAAAATCCTAGAGGAGAACATAGGCAGCAAACTCTATGACATCGGCCACAGCAACTTTTTTCATGACACATCTCCAAAGGCAAGAGAAACAAAAGAAAAAATGAACTATTGGGACTTCATCAAAATAAAAAGCTTCTGCACAGCCAAGGAAACATTAAAAAAAACTAAGAGGCAGCCCACGGAATGGGAGAAGATATTTGCGAATGACAATACAGATAAAAGACTGGTATCCAAGATCTACAAAGAACTTCTCAAACTCAATACACAAGAAACAAATAAACAAATCATAAAATGGGCAGAAGATATGAACAGACACTTTTCCAATGATGACATACAAATGGCTAACAGACACATGAAAAATGTTCAAAATCATTAGCCATCAGGGAAATTCAAATCAAACCCACACTGAAATACCACCTTACACCAGTTAGGATGGCAAAAATTGACAAGGCAGGAAACAACAATTGTTGGAGAGGATGTGGAGAAAGGGGATCCCTCTTACATTGTTGGTGGAATGCAAATTGGTACAGCCACTCTGGAAAACAGTGTGGAGGTCCCTTAAAAAGTTAAAAAATGAGCTACCCTATGATCCAGCAATTGCACTACTGGGTATTTACCCCAAAGATACAGATGTAGGGAAGAGAAGGGCCATATGCGCCCCAATGTTCATAGCAGCATTGTCCACAATAGCTAAATCGTGGAAGGAGCCGAGATGCCCTTCAACAGATGACTGGATTAAGAAGTTGTGGTCCACATATACAATGGAATATTACTCAGCAATCAAAAAGAATGATTTCTCAACATTTTCTGCAACATGAACAGGACTGGAAGAGATAATGCTAAGCAAAATAAGTCAAGCAGAGAAGGACAATTATCATATGGTTTCACTCATTTATGGAACATAAGATGTAAGAAGATCGGTAGGAGAAGAAAGGGAAGAAGGAAGGGGTGGTAAACAGAAGGGGGAATGAACCATGAGAGACTCTGGGAAACAAACTGTGGGCTTCAGAGGGGAGGGGAGTGGGGGAATGGGATAGGCTGGTGATGGGTATTAAGGAGGGCACGTATTGCATGGTGCACTGGGTGTTATACGCAAGTAATGAATCATGGAACTTTACATCAAAAACTAGGGATGTACTGTATGGTGACTAACATAACATAATAATAAAAAAAAATCCTAAGGTTAGACTTAGTTACTCCAAGTATGTGTTACTTTCTATTGCCGTGGAACAAATTACCATGAACTTCACAGCTTCAAACAATGCACATTTTTTACCTCACAGATTGGTAACCTTCATTATATCTGCAAAATTTCTTCACTTCGGTAATATACTATAACCTAATCACAGGAGTACTGTCCCATTATACACACAGTCCCATCCTCACTCAAGGGGAGGGAACTGTACAAATATATAGAACAGAAAGCAGGAAAACTAGAGGCTCTTAGAAGTCTGCCCTTCACAAAAAGTTTGCATTATTTGTTAAGATTATGGTTCAAATTGCCAAATTTTCTCAAGAACATTTATATCCCCACCAACTGAATGCTAGTTTCCCCAGGGCTGGATGTTATCATCATTTTTTATCTTTGCCAAAGATAGGCAAATATTACTGGATTGGGACCGCTGGACAGGGGTTTGGCAA
This sequence comes from Ursus arctos, assembly GCF_023065955.2. NCBI lineage: Eukaryota > Metazoa > Chordata > Mammalia > Carnivora > Ursidae > Ursus > Ursus arctos. Next base: position 15,118,390 of record NW_026623078.1, read on the forward strand.
TGAGAGAATAAGCCTTGCATTTTTTCTTTAATATGAAGATTACTATTGTCTGGGGTGCTTGGTTGGCTCAGTCGGTTAAGCATCCAACTCTTGATTTCAGCTTGGGTCATGATCTCAGGGTCATGAGATAGAGCCCCATATCAGGCTCTGCACTGGGCATGGAACTTGCTTAGAATTATCTCTCTCTCCCTCTGCCTCTGCCCCTCCCCACGCTGCCTGCACTCTCCCTTGCTCTCTAAAATATAAACAAAAACAAAACAAAACAAAACAAAAGAATATTATGGTCTTTGGCAATTTTTACTTTTCCTTTGCAAAACATCTATCCATTCATTTGTTTTCCTCTAGGGGTAACAGTCTTTCTTTCTTTCTTTCTTTCTTTCTTTCTTTCTTTCTTTCTTTCTTTCTTTCTTTCTTTTTTTGTTCCAAGTTTCTATTTAAATTCTAGTTAGTTAACATACAGTGTAATATTAGTTTCAGGAGTAGAATTTAGTGATTAATCACTTACATATAACACCCAGTGCTCATCACAGGTGCCCTCCTTAATACCCATCATTCATTTAACCCATCCACCACCCACCTCCCTCCATCAAACCTCAGTTTGTTCTCTATAGTTAAGAGTCTTTTATGATTTGCCTCTTTTTCCCCCATCTTCATCTGTTTTGTTTCTTAAATTCCACATACAAGTGAAATCATATGATATTTGTCTTTCTCTGACTGATTTATTTCACTTAGCATAATGCTCTCTAGCTCCATCCACATTATTGCAAATGGCAAGATTTCATTCTTTTGATGGCTAAGTAATATTCCATTGTGTCTGTGTGTGTGTATGTGTGTGTGTGTATGGATAACTTTCTGATACTTGTTGCTTTGAAATCTCATTTTGAATATTAAGAATATTAATTATTAATGGTCCATATAGCAAGTATTTTCTCTTGATATATTTTCCTTTTAACTTGGTTATAGTGCCTAGCACCATAGGAAAAAAAATAACCATCAAAATCAGACCTACTAACTTGTAGAGTTTTTTTTCTTTGTGTTTTATGCCCAGACATGTTTTTCTGAGCATTTTATTTCTAAAGGAGTCAGATGCGATTTCCAGTTTCTATCTCAGATGACAGTTATAGATTCTAGACTACGTGAATATATACAAAGATGGTGTTTCTAATAATGCAGCACCCATTGGTCTAATTGTTATGTAAAGTAATTCTCAACCTAAGATGTCCAGCCAGAAAGATTAATGCATCATTCCTTCTAAAGGTTTGGCCAGGGAAATCTACACATTGGTCTGTTATTGGTTCGGGACACCAGGGGTCAGCTCCATTTTTTTTTTTTCATTTCTTGTCTTTAAGCTATCAAATTACAGTTTGGAGTATTTGAAAACAAGGATATGAGCTCAGCTTTCTTCTAAAACATTTAATTTTGGTCTTGAGTTATATCCCTATCTCCAAGCATTAATTCTGTATTACACTTAATATCTCCATTTCAATTTGGGACCTAAAACTAATCTTATTTTTTAAAAATATAAAACATTTTGGATAACCAAGAGAGCATGCCTTTCAGGCAAGATCACTTCTCCCTGCTGCCTGAAAACAATAACGATGAAATATTTGCTTGGCAGAAACACAATCGCTGTATGATTTAGCTGTTAAAAACTCGCCTCAAGTCCCTCCTTAATTTATAGATGAGTAAATCATAATGGAAGGATATAAGTTCCATAAGCCTTCCTTGAAGTCTCGGGCATTAAATTTCCTCATCTATTAAATACAAAAGTTAAACTGGCAGATCTCTGAGGTCCTGCTCAAATCGAACATTTGGATTCTACTTGACGTTTGGCTCAAGATTTTCTATTTACATTCTTTCTTTGGCCCTTTCAAACTCCCAGTTGTAAGTGTGCCTTCAGGTTCTTCCTCTTTTAATTTTCAGATTCCTATTATACATTCTTGTAAAATACCCTCTTATCATTTCAAAGTCAATATATCCAAAACCAAACTCTTGCCATCCCTCTCAAACTCCTCAGTTTCCCTATTCCTGGGATTTGTTCCACTCTCCTTGCAGGCATGAAATAAGGGTCATGTTTCATCATCTTTCTATTTCTCCATATTCAGTCAGTACCCAAGGCCAGAGTATTTGTCCACAGCAATATTTGTCTCCCTAACCTTCTTACAATTCTTAACAACGTATTAGGTTAGGCTCCTAGAGTGTCATTCCAGAACTCAGTGTTGAAAATTTTTATCTTCTTTATCACTTTTGATATGATTACTACAAAACACTGTAGCCATGTTGACATTCCTATCATTTCCTTTTGTCTGATGAATTAAGAACAAACTACAGAACCTGTCAATAAAGCCCCCTCTGCAACCTACACAGCCTTGCTTTCCAAACTTTTCTTTGTCTTCCCCCGACACCCCAGCTTATGCCCAATGTTTTAGCCATCCAGAATACTTGCTATTTCCTAAACACATCTTATATTTTGCTATTTCCTTGCCTTTTTAGTTTGATTTTGAATTCTTATTTTCAGTGTTTAAGTTACAAATCAGTGAGATACAATAGGACTTTAAAATAAAAGCAGACTCTGAGGGTTGAGTGTCTTAGAGGTAGGTGAACTCTAGAGTATTCTCCACCTTCCTCCCCCCCCCCCTTTTCAAGATCAAAGGAGGGCGCAGGTTCTTGAAGTCAGTAGCTACTGGGGAACAAATCTTGGGCCAAAATTTAAATAGTTTTCTATAGTTCAAGGAACTATCAAAAACCTTTTCTCCATAGGACCTGTCACCTCAGTGTCTCAATAAAGATGGATTTAGTGCCAGCGGTGTGTCATGTGCTGGTCCTAGGAACACATAAATGAAAAACAGCCCTGCTTTCTAGAAACACAGTCTAGGAAGAGGAGATGTATGTGGACAGGTAAATGCAATAAAAGGTGATAGGTTCTGTGATAGAAATTGTGCATTGTTCCAACTAAAAGGATGAGGTGATCAGCTCTACTTGTTATGACAGGGGAAAGCAGCCCCTTGATCTCAAAATAAGAAGATGTGTTTACCAGGGTAGATCAGCAAAGAACCAAGACAACTGAAAGTACAAAAATATGAATTAGGTGAAAGCATTTGAGGAAAACACAAACAATTTAGAGAGTCTGGAAGTTAAGGTACAAGAGACGACGTATCAAAATTAAAACCGGAAAGGAAGGCAAGCTCCAAATTGTGAAGGGACATACGTGCCTTGCAACAGAGTTTGGAATGAAAATTACTGTTGTTACTACCATTATTATTACCGGTTATCAGTTTCTTATTATAATTAATGGGTTCTAGTCACTGATCACTTGCTGTGATCACTGTAATAAGTTACTTACATTGACAGACAAAGAAGCTGAGAATCAAAGATGAATTCACGTGCCTAAATCAACCTAGTTATTAAGCATTAGAGCCAATATTTGATCAGGTCCACCTGATTTCAAAGTTGAACATGATTTACACTATAATCCATCTCTAGTCTGTGAACCATATGAAACCATTAAAATATTTTAAATGAAGAAGAAATGTGAATGGATTCTTGTCTTGGAATAGAGTTACACCATTCATATAGTAGCCATTAGCCACATCGCAAATCAAATAGTAATAATTAAAAAGTCAGCTCCTGAGTTGCAGTAGCCACCTTTCAAGTGCTCAATAGCCTCATGTGACTAAAGGCTACTGTATAGGACAGCACAGAATGAATGTTTCTATCATCACAGAAAGTTTTCTTTAGCACTGGTATAGAGGATACACTGGAGCCCTTTGAGATGGGGAAAGGAGCATAGAGAGACCATTACCAAGTACTAGTGAGAGAGTATTAGAGAAAAAAATAAGGCTCTACTAGTAGAGGCTTAAACCAGTGATTTCCAGAGTATAAGTTGTCCCTTTCTACCTGCTCAACAAGCAGCATCGGATCACCTGTGATCGCTGAAGTGTGAAGACCACTGAATTAGAGAAAGGGACAGATTTGTAAAATATGGTGCAGAAATACAAGCAACTTTGGCCAAATGTGGGGTAGATGGGAAGAATGAATCTAGGCTAATTCCAGGTGGGCTGGTGAGTATAGAAGAAGAAACATATTCAAGGGCAAGATAATGAGTTTGAGTTTGAGTTCCTGAGAAAACCTCAAGTATTTTGATCCTGTTAGAAGTGTCAGTCTAGAAATCAGGAGAAAATTCTGGAATGGAGATACAGATTTAGGGTTGTCAGAATTCCAGAGGTAGATTAGCCAGGAATGGATTGCATGCATAGCTCCCAATTCTTTTCTCTACACAATTGATATTTCTATAGGTGTCTGTAAATGCTGAGGGGTTTATCTAGATTTAGAAGTAACCCTGGCTCCTTTTTTCTCCAAACAGGGAAGCATCTCAAATGCAAATTTGGTCAGATAGATGTGAATGTGTTCTGGTCTTAAAAGTAACTAATTAACCTATGTTGTTGTTCTGTTATTAGTTTGTACAACTTGTCGAACAGTATACATGCAATCTGAAGTGTGTATAGTGTGAAGAGGGTAGTTGGAAGGGCTGACATCCAACTCTCTGATCCTGGAGAGTGTGCTGCAGCAGAAGAACCAACCAGAGGGGAGGAGCAGTGGTCAGAGAGGTAATAGGATCCTGTCCTGCCCGTCAGAGAGAACTCCTGAGGTAAAGTGATGAGTACTCATATTCCAGCAAGACCAGTAAGATGAGACCTTGGACTTTGCTTCTAGGCAATCATCGTTGAAGGTTTCACAGTCATTTTGGTAGAGCAGCTGGCAATGATTTGATCAAATAACTAAGAAGATCAAAGGGGTCCAAGACAAAAATAGGAAGTGAAAAAGTGGAGGCAGCAAATGTAGATATCTGCTTTGCCCTGTTCCTTGGTTATAAAAGAGCCACTTTACATTCTCAATACCTTAGAGAGATTTTAGTGAAACAACTCTTCTAATTTTTATACTTTCTCTCCCAAGTCCCTGGCATAAATATGGTATGAAAGGGCCAGAATACTATAAATAAAATCTTCCACCTGTTGATATTGATCCACTGATCCTAAACAATGACTCAGTTCACCTTAATCCTCCCTTTGCCTAGGATGAGTTCTTTTCTAGGATTCTTCTTATCCTTCCTAGTCTTGCTTGGCCTGCCCTACATATTCTAAAAACATAGGATCCTGAATCCTCAAGAGTAAATATAGCTTAAACTTTGAAGCTGGGACCTTCTGTACAAAAATACCATTTGTCTGTTCCTCACAACTGACCTGGCCTAAATTAATCCTCACAGCCATCTTGGGAAGTAAGTAGGAAAGTATTATTTGCTTATTTTTGCAAATGAAAACTGAGGTTCTATGACTTGTCTAATATCCCCCCCAAATAAATCACAAAGCAACAATCCTATTTCATTTTATGAATGTATTTATTCCACATTTTTCCATGAAGGATTCCAGGGGCGGTGTCAGAAAAAAATAATAAGAGTAGAACATCAAGACAAGATGATAGAAGAACATAGACACTCAGTCGTTAAATCTCTACATAATTGGCATAGTTGAGCTTTAAATTTAGCTCTAAGATTTTTGGCAAACAAACAAAAAGGCAGACATTGTCAATTATCCAGTTCCTATTTTCATAAAGGAGTTAAGTGTGCCAGTTTCTCAGAGGAACCAAACTACCTCTTTGCCTGAGTTCCGAAAGAAACTTCGGATCCACATCCACACATAGAGGGCATTTCTAGAAACAAAGGTAGTGAAACATTCATACGGTGACTTCTAATGATTTCCTTCAGTAAAACTGGATTTAAACCATTATGTTAAAAACTGACTTTTCAACACAAGGACACGTACTAATTTACTGATCACTGATGGAGAGTTATCACAAAGATACAAAACCTTACATAGTGGGCTAGATTTCAGTTTTCACAGTTGTGGCTAAATGCTATGCACCAATTAGCACATATTAGTGGAACATGCTCTTTCCTCATTAGAGCTAAAAATCAGGTAGTCCTGCTAAGTGTCCACACACTTGTATACACACTATAGACACATACACTCACACTTTCCCATTTAATAAGAAAAGTTCTTTTTAGAAGAAAAAACTAAAGCATTCTTGGGTTTTTAGGAAATGCTTATTGGCTTAAGTGAACTGTCATCTATTATTTAAGATGTTCATGGAATAGCTATACATTGAAGTGACTAGAATACAGACAATTTTTTTTTTTAGCATTTAAGTTCTAATTAGAGCAGATGTTGAATAACCATCTCCCCTCTCAGGCACTAATGATCACTAACATTTTTAATTAATCACAAATCCCTCCTGGATGCTAATAAGGCTATACCAAAATGGCCTCTTCCCTCTCGAGAGGTGCCAAATGAGCCATGTATCTAATGCTGTATTCATATATCTCATTAGGTAATCTATACATGGCTATCCAGTCACTACATTACCATAGAGCTCCCAGGCCATACTTGTTCTTCTCAAACTGAAGATGCGTATGCAGAAAACCAGTCTGTTAAAATGCATTTAGTGAACACCTGCTGGCCTCAGAGCTCTGAGCAAGACCGTGGTCCAGATTATTCAAGAAAGAAAACATTCTCTCTGTCTTCCAGCAGTTTAAAATCTGGTTGGGGAGACTAAACATACACACAAGTTTCGCAACTAAAAACAATAACCTAAGAACCTATAAATACATGCAAAGTAATATAGTACACAATCAATGATACGAAACAGTATACAGTATAAAAGCACTAGATAAGGATGATGAGCACTGATAGAGGAAGACTAACGTAGTGGCCTTCGTCCCCACCAGCTTATACAATGGTAATGTAAAATGACACCCAGAAGCAGAGAGCAATAGTCAATAGCCAAATTATGGTATGTGCAGAGAAATTCCATGCCCGAAAATATAGTTTGTCTTGTTTCACATCAGTGATGCATACATTTTAATGAGCTCTGACTTGACTAAGAGTGATTTAAAAAAAAAAAAAAAAGCAGATTCCAGGATCAGTTTTGGAAATTCCGACTCTGTGGCTCTGGGGTAGAGCCTGGGAAGCTGCATTTTCACAGGTCTCCCAGGATAGAACTAGTTCAAGGGCTGCAGAGCAAAGGTGCTCAACTAAGAACAGCCCATGTGTGGACATGGGGGTGTCAGTAACAGGGCTCACCATGTTCTCGGCCACCATTAATGAGCTGTACACGGGAAGGGGTAGGAGGAATTCTAGAATGATCCCAAGAAATGTCAAAGTGCCACTAAAAGCAAGGAACTGATTGCATTTTAACTGATAAAATGTCATGTTAGAAATTGTAAACACATGTACAAAGCTACATAGAAAAGTAATGTTCTATGATTCATTTACTAACCAGTAGATTTGACTGGATGATTATATGTTGGGTTTTGTAAAAAATCATTTAATTAAATTCTTTGAACTTTGAAAGGAGTGCAATATAAATTCAAAGGGTTACAAAAAATGGAATTATTTGTGTTACATTTGCTACCTGGTAATTTCCATTGAATGCATTTTGGGTTTCTGAAAAAATAATTGTGTATTCTTCATTATTTAACAGGCCTCAATTAGATGTATTTGTTCCCTCAGATTAAATACTGTAATAATATTCTGTGAAACTTCATGGATGCCGTTATTAATTATATATTTTAAAAAACCTTTGAAGACATGAGATCTTCTTACCCCAAGCATTTTGCAAATGAATCATTACTAGCCCTGTTCAAAAGAAAGTCAAAGAACATGAGGAATTTACTCAAATTCTCAGAGCAAATGAATATGAGTGGTAATTGACTGGAGTCGTTCATTCAGATGGTGGTAGACATTCATCACATATTCTCAAGGTATGGTATTCTATATTGTTTGGGAGCAAATTGGGTATATGGTTAGGAACCCAGACTCTGGACATTAATACGAAGACTTTTTAGAGTATCTCTTTTCCCCCCAGAATAACCATTCTTTATTATATTTCCATAATTTCAACCTACAGTTATTTCCTAAACTAAGCAATAGAATAGCCTTAAAATGACTTTGCAACCGTTGTTTGGGAAGCTAAAAACAAAACAAAACAAAACAAAAAACAGAATGAAGTAACACCTGATCATCAAAGAATTCTAAATATAAAGAATAATGCAAATCCAGGAAGGCCCAATGTAATATTGAGTGAGAGAGTGGTACACCAAGTTAGGCTGGAGATTGGGTTTCTGTCACAAGCAGCAATGGGAAGTGGAACAGTAATACTGACTGAGCCCACTGAGGAGGATTTAAAAGCCAAGCTAACCCTCCCCAACTTGCATGGTCAGTGGAGGCCAAATGGAAATGCCTGAAAGCGAGACAATACACTTCAAAAATGGGTCAAAGATGAAGTTTCACGAGAAATGTTTAAAAATGTATTAACAGAATTTCTGAACAAGGGCAGGCTCTCAGAGCAAGTCTGAAATTCCCAATCAGAAGAGAGTCCCGACATCAAGCAGGGGTGTGGTGAGGCTCTTGGGAAGAGAAGCAGTCTGGGTGCATTTGAAGCACAGCACTTGAGCAACTGGAAAATGAAACAGCCTAGTTGGCATCTGTGAGGTAGAAAAACCTGGAAAATCTAAATCAATGTACTTAGGGGAATGGACAACGTGAGAAAAAACTCTAGGAAGGAGTATAAGTGTTGATCATTGCAGGGTGAGGGTGGGACATAAAATATTGAGAGAAATGAGACATACTGGAATTGAATATGCAATTCTAGAAATGTGGCTGAAAGAGAATGGAAATAGCATATGTATTGACAAGGCAGAAAAATTAAGTGGAGAAGTTTTTTTTTTTTTTAATTAAAGGTGTTTTTAAAAACACACAAACAGGAGAGACCTGGCAAGTGTGTCAGCAGAAGGAAGAACATCTGGAAGGAAAGAAATCGAAGGTAGTTGTGAGAGAGAGGATGCAATTAAAAACATGACAAAACAGCATTTGTGGGAAAGAGTACATGAACCTTACACTCAAGGACACATCTCTCAAAGGGGTAGAAAAAAAGACAAGATGGGGGAGGTGAGGTCACTTGCAGTAGCGAGGATGGAAAATCAAGGTCTCCTTGGACCCCTTTTTTCACTGCTTGGGGATTGGGGCTCGAGTAGAGGAAAGTTCAGGACATTGGTCTTCTAAGTGGGATCCCAGGAACCCGGGGAGCACAGGGCGTGGAATAGATTTCCGGGTCCTCTGTTCCTCTTGACTGTCTGCAGAAAGCCCTGGGGGTGGGCCCATCTTGCTGTTCTCTCTTCACCCCCCCCAACCCTCCCTTCCTTCAGTTTCTCAAAAACAGGCAAATCTCTCATCCATCCCAGACATCGCCTGAGTGTAAATATCTCAGGTTCACCACACAAAGAAAAAACCCAATAGCTCCTTTCATTAAGTACCCAGATACTCATTCATTTCCAATAAAATGTTTGCTTAATAAATATTTTTCAAACTGCCATATATTTATGATGTTTTGAGCAACTCTATACTTACAATAATTTTCACGCTGAATCCAAAAGAATGTTTTAACACATAAATCTTGTAGTCACAGTAAATAAAAATAAATTAATTAAATAAATTAATATATATGCATTTTGTGAAGAAATCTGACAGAGTGATGACATTGAGCATAAAATACAGAGGTAAAATGTGGGGGAAGCAGAACAGAATATAAGCTTAGGAAATAAAAGGAATAATGTAGTATTTCTGTCTGTTAAAAAAAAAAAACCTTTGTGCGTTTTTCAAATAGGTAATGCCAGGTGCCAGGTGTCAAATTACCATAGTGTTTCTATTACACCGGATTCATTTAAAGGAAAAAAGCAACACCTGTATTTTACACCATTGATATTAAAATAAACCAGAAAGTACATACTTGTTAACTATTTAAATCTTTGCTGAAAAAGTGTGTATGTCCATTTTTTAAAGTACACAGATGTACGGAGATTTCCAAAATTATTTTAGGATGTACTCCAGTTTAGAAGATCATTGTGGTCTTCTGGGGAAATGAAAAGACATGAACTGATGGGAGTCGATCAGCAGAAATGTGTGCCCAGTTGAAGTTAACATGAATATGTCGTCAATCGGGTTGGCCAAGTTCCAGCATTTTCTTTGGCAATGATCTGTGGTCCCGAAGCAGAAATGAAGAATGAGAACAGCAATGACAGAAAATTGAACTTGGCAGGATTCTTAATAAGGCCTGGAGTATTAACAAAGAGAGTTAAAATAGCTGACTGTGGTATCTGAATTGGACAAAAAAGTAAATGAGAGCAGAAGCAAGTTATTGAATGGTGTAAGTTGGTTGGGTCCCCATAGCTTTGTGTCCCAAAGGCTGCATCAGGGTTGTAGAAAGGGAAAGGCTGAGGGGCATGCCAATTCTCAGCTTTTGCAAGCAGAGCAGTATAGTGTAACAAGAAGCCATTGCTTTGTGGTTGTTTTAAGGATGTAGAGATTTTAATGCCAGGGAGGTGATGGAACCATAAGGCTAAATAAAGGCAGTAATAAAAGGCCACCATGGATATCGAAATAGATTAAAATGGCTAGAGATGCTGTCAGGAAACAAGGTAAAGAGGAAGAACATAAGCTGATGTGAAGAGGTGGGCCGGTATTGAACAGGATGTCATAGCAGCAAAATTAGGGAAAGGATGCTGTAATTGGACAGTACAGATGTTCAGAACCAAAGAAAGAGTTTAATGTTCCAGAAGTGACATGGGGGCTTGTATAGAAGATGGAAAATTCTCACACTCTACGTCAGTTGTGCAGAAATGGAACTTTATTTTCCACATCTTAAGTCGCTCGAGAGCATGGATTTACGTTGAGGGAAACAGAAAAGCGAAACAACAAATCTTTACCCCGCTTTGTCACGGCAACTCAGATCCTGCTGTTTTACAAGCTGCCCTATTTGGGATAAATATTAGGTCAGATTCAGGATTCTCCCAGGGGGTGATGTAAGTTTCTAGGGTTAATACGTAGCATTGTCCAGGTGTCACAAAAGAGGCATCTGGTTAGATGGATCGTTAGAGCATCTCCTTCTGCTTCGTCTCAAAAGTTAATTGATCTGAGCCAGGAGCCTGAGTGGCTCAGGGAGACCCCCATGGGCCAAAGAACTGATGATGCAAATAGGTCTCACCACCACTTAGCCATGTGTTCTCCACTGTGGCTAGCCTAGTTTTAAGCAGAAGGCAAAGCACTAAACCCTTTTGGGTTTCCTGAGGGTCTTTCTTCATCTCTGCTGCTCTATCACATGCTGCATTTTCCCTCTTTGTGGTTTAAAATCTATGATCAGTCCAGCAGGTTTTGGCTCAGGATCATCTGACACAAAGCTCCTTGGGAATCCAAATTAAACCATTTCTCTCACTTACCATCTCGGAATGAAAAATCAGATTTCCTAAACCCTATTTTGGAACCCAAAGCCAAGAATCTCTTAGTGCAAAGCCTAACTTCTCCCCCAGAGAACAGTGCATATAGAAAGCCTTTGCTTCCTGAATGGCAGAGAGCAGAAAATTTGTCCTGGAATGCCATGGAAACAGGAGCCTTTTCCTGTCTCTGAATGTTATGTTACTAGTTTTGAAGAGGAGGTCTCTAAGGGACAGTGACAGGGATTGCAATGTCTTTAGTGGGGACTCAGCTGCCATCCAGGCATGTAAGTGCTATGGAAGAAGGCAAGGAGATGATAAGATCTTAATGAATAGACCAAGCCTGTTCTTCTAGGCTGGACATTCAGAGGCTGGACAAGCCAGCAACAGACCAAGCCTGTTCTTCTAGGCTGGACATCGAGAGGAAGCCTGTTCTTCTAGGCTGGACATCGAGAGGAAGCCTGTCTAGGGGACCTCCAAAGGGGACTCAACTCCCACAAGTACAAAATTGAACTCAACTTTCTTTCAAAACTGTGTCTTTGGTACCAAAGGAATGACTTAGGAAAGAAATAATTGATGAGGTGAACTTCATTAACATTACAAACTTCTGCTCTGTGAGAAGCAGTGTCAAGAGAATGAGAAAAGAAGCCACAGACTGGGAGAAAATATTTACAAAAGATACACCTAATAATGGATTGTTATCTAAAACACACCAAGAACTTTTAAAACTCAATAATAGGAAAACAAACAGCCTGATTAAAAAATGGGCAAAAGACATTAACAGACACACACCCCCCCCAAGGAAGAAGCCCAACATCCAGAACACTGACAACACCAAATGCTGCAGCATTAGGAATTTTCTCATCCATTGCTGACGGGAATGCAAAATGGTACAGCCGCTTCTAAAGACAGTTTGGCAATTTCTCGCAAAACTCAACAGTCTTACCATACAAGCCAGCAATCACACTCTTTGATATTTATCCAAATGAACTGAAAACTTATGTTCACACAGAAACCTGCACACAAATGTTTACAGCAGCTTTATTCAAAATTGCCAAGGCATTGGAAGCAACCAAGATGTCTTTTAGTAGGTGAATGGATAAACAAACTGTGGTACATCAGACAATGGAATATTATTCCATGCTAAAAAGAAATTAGCTATTAAACTGGGAAAAGACATGGAGGAACATTAAAGGCATATTACTAAGTGAAAAAAAAACAGTCTGAATAGGCTACACACTGTATGATTCCAACTCTATGACATTCAGGAAAAGGCAAAACTATGGAGACAGTAAAAAGATCAGTGGTTGCCAGAGTTAGGGGGAGGGATATCTGAATAGGTGGGGCACAAAGCCAGTGTAACTGTTGTGTCTGATACTACAGTGATGGCTACACAACATTATACATTTGTCCAAACTCATAGAATATGCAACACCAAGAGTGAACCCTAATGTAAACTATGGGCTTTGGATGACGAATTGTCCATGTAGGCCCATGGATTATAACAAATGTACCACTGTGGTGTGGGACGTCGATGGGGGGGAGGAGGTAGCACATTTGTGGTAACAGCAGGTGTGATGGGAAATGTCTATACCTTTCTCTCAATTTTTCTGTGAACCTAAAACTGCGCTTAAAAATAAAGTTCATTAACTTTTTAAAAAAATCTGTCTACTTCAATTATTACCCATCTCAATCAATGCACCATTGTTTAATCAGCTTCCCAAGCCAAGCATAAAAGCAATATACTTGATTCCTCTCCCTCCTAACAGCAAACTAATCACCAAGGGCACTGGTTCATTCTCAGTATCTCTGGAATCTGTCACTGTCTTTCCATCCTTCTGCATTTATTCTAATTTGTACTCATTCACTTGGCTGGATTGCTGAACCATCTCCTTTAATGTTCTTGTTCCACTTTAATCCACTCTCCACAGTAAGTCTTTCCAAAACATGAACCTGTCACATCACAGGTCTACTCAAAGTCCTTTAACAGCTCCCCATTAATCTCAAGGTAAAGTCCAAACAGCATGGTGTACTATACTCTACTCACTGCCCCTGAACTTCCCGGGCCTCAGGACTCTCTCCACAATCTATAACTCTGGCCACACTGTACCTTTCATGTCCTTAACACTCCTGTCTCTGGGTTTCCCCACAAGCCATTCCCTATATCAACCTCATCATGTTTCTCTTCAGGAAGCCTTCGCCAGATCATTCAGTTCCAGTTTGGAAATGGGGGCATGATGCTTCATGCCCCAGAAGCACTACTTCTGCCCACAGAGGTAATTAACCCTTGCCTTCATCATCAGCTTGCCCCAAGGTCCTCCCCACTGGCTGGCAAGCCCTGTGAGGGTGAGAGTTGACATCAGTCTAGTGTGCTGTTAGCACCTAACACACTGTGTTGCACAAAGCAGAAGTCCAATACTTGTTAAATAAAAGAATCAATCAAACAATGGAGGGAAGTGCCTAAAGAAGGTAATGAACAGACACCCTTCCCATCCTGGTGGAGCGAGGAGAAGAAACAAAATAAAGAATTGGTAGTGAACTGGATGCGGAGGAAAGAACTGTGAAAAGGCTGTGTGAAGAAAGAAACCGAACAGGGACACTTGCAAAGGATGAGTACTTGTCTAGTTCATTAAACACAAATAATAATGCCCATACAAGGATAAGCAGAAGCAAACAAATAGTTTACTTAGCATTAAGAAAATGAGTTCAGAGGGATTGCCAGACAAAGCTGAAAAGGTGTTCAAAAGGAGAGGAAGGGCAAGTCTGGAGTCCTCCGAGCCAGTGGGGGACCTTGGGAAAACCCTCCCAAGGCTCTCCCCAACTCTGTGCAGCCCCCATTATATCCTTCCAGGTGGGCAGGGCACGCAGATGCTTATAGCCAACAAAACAATCTGAACAAAGCTGAGAAGCTTTCACAGAACAACAGAGAAAGTAGGTATGCACCCATTTAACCTATGGAAGACTGCCTTTGTAGGGTGAAACAAGATAGCCAGGATACTTACAATTTATTAGTTAAAGCTGTGAAAAACATTTATTTTCCCATTGGTTACAGACCTGACTGCTGTATTCCCTGTGCTTTCTCTCCAATTGAATGGTCAGAGAAGCGCTGGGGCACACAGCAGGGGCTGGCGCTGCTGTGGTCCCAGAAGCTGAGCAGAGGAGGCACCAGGATAGGAAAACAAACCACTGTCCCGATCTGGAACAGGGGCCATTTCACCTTGGAGTAGTCAAGCTGAGAAAACAGGTCAGAGCTTGTGAGAAGCTACATAGAGGAAAGAGGGAAATGGCCTATTTTCTAATTGTACACAAACCCATCTGGCTGGGGAGATCTGTGCCAAGCTGGCCGGAACAGAGAGAAGAAGCATTTCAGCAGACCACCCTGTCACACCCCATTTCTCCAAGACAAGTGACCTCAGCTCTCCCTAACCCCAACCCTTCCAGCTCAGAATCCTGGGCCCTTTCCTTTGATTGTCCACTCTTTTTCAATAATCCTGCCTCTGGAAGGTGGAACAGAGGTTACTAACCTGAGGTCACAATGCAGGAACATAATCCTATCACATGGTTTGTCACATGTAGGTCAAGAACATTTAAAAAGTCATGTGAAACAATGAGTTACCACTGCACACCTACTAGAATGGCCAACATCCGGAAGTCTGACAACACCAAATTCTGGCAAAGATGCAGAGCGGGGGTATACTCACATTCATTGCTGAAGGAATTCAAAATAGTCCAGCTGCTTTGAACAATGGTTTGGCAGTTAATGACAAAGCAAAAGATAGTTTTATCAAATGATCCAGCAATCACACTCCCAGGTATTTACCTAAATGGATTGAAAACATGTCTACAGAAAAACCTACACACAAATGTTTATAATGGCTTTATTCATAATTGCCAAAACTCAGAAGCAACCAAGAAGTCCTTCAATAGGTGAATGGATAAACTGTGGTACATCCAGACAAGGGAATAATATTTAGTGCTAAAAAGAAAGGAGCTATCAAGCAATGAAAAACATGGAGAAACCTTAAATGCTTATTACTAAGTGAAAGAAGACAGTCTGAAAACGCTGCATGCTGTACAATCCCAACCAGATGACATACGGAAAAGGCAAAATTGTGGACACAGTGAAAAGACCATTAGTTGTCAGGGGCAGGGGGCAGGGATGAACAGGTGGAGCACAGGCCTTTTAGAGCAATGCAAACATCCCGACACTGTAATTGTAGGTACTTGTCATTATACATTCGTCACAACTCATAGAATGTACACCACTGCCAGTGAACCATATTGTAAACTATGCTTTTTAGTTAATAATAATCTGTCAATACTGAATCATCAATTGTAACAAATTCCATACCACTCCAAGATGCTAATAACAAGGGAAACTTGGAGTGGCAGGTGTTATAAACTTAAAACTGCTCAAAAACATCAAACTATTAAGTTTTTTAAAAGATATGTTAACAGTAACAGTGCCACCTTCTAAAAAGTTCTTACTGACTTTTCCACAAAGAAGGTTTCAAGTACTTCTTATCAGTTAAGTACATTCATAATAAAAACATGGAGAGGGGCACCTGGGTGGCTTAGTCAGTTAAGCATTCAATTCTTGATTTCGGCTCAGGTCACAATCCCGGGGTCTTTAGATCCAGTCCTGCGTTGGGCTCAGCGCTTAGCACAGAGTCTACTTAAGATTCTCTCCCTCTCCTGCCCTTCCCCACCCCCTCAGACTCTCTCTCTAAAACCAAACTAAACAAAACCAAACCATGGAGATATCTTTGCAAAATAAAAAACCATGGAGAGTTATGTTTAAAAAGAAAACCAAGTGTTTAGCGGATCATAGAACTACCCAAAATGCATACTACATTTCTCAGGATCCCTTGCAGTTAGTAGGTATGGTTATCTTTAAGCTTTTTAGCTAGGAAGATAAAATTAGAGAAGGTGCATGTCCTTAAAGGGAAAGGGAATGCTCTTGCCTTTCCTTTTCCTATTCCTTTCTGTTGATAGTATACATTCTAGATAGCTGAGGTAGAACAGCCATCTTGAACTACAACACAGAAAGATGACAGGAAATCATAACAGAGAAGCTTTGGGGTTTGATGCTCTCAGAGCTGCCATGCTGGCCAGCACTGACAACATTCACTTGAGTAAGCAAGATTCTTGAGCCACTGTTTCTTTTGTTTTGCCATTTGCAGCAAACTTTATCTTAACTAAAACTTTATTAGGTTAAAGAATCCCTTTTACTCTTAGTTTGCTTAGAGTTTTGTTTTAAACAGGACTGAATAATGAGCTTACAGAATGCTTTTTCTGCATTGATTGAGATGACCATAATTCTGTCTTCTTTACAAGGTTCTTTCCACCTCATCTACAACATTTATTTATCTTGTGATTTGTTTCTAACCAGGAGAGGAAGATTGATTTTGCTCTTCTAAAAATAGATTAGAATGATATGTTTTCTGGCTAATTATAAATATTTTGAAATCTTCCAGTGGTGCTTCCATTTACCCCCTCCCAGTCTTTATGCTATTGTCATCAAACATTTATTTCTACCTGTGTTCTAAACCTCACACTGTACTGTAATCATCTTTGTCTAAACAAAGATATTTGGTTATTTTTAATTAAATTTAAAAAAGAGAAGTATTTCGTATTTATCCAAATATTTACTATTTCTGGCACTTGTCACTACTTTGTGCAGATCCAAGTTTTGCATCTGATATTATTTCCCTATAATCCAGACTTGATTTAACATTTCTTATAGTACCAGTCTACTGGTGACAAATTCAGCTTGTATTTATTCAAAATGCCTTTATTTTGCCTACATTTTGGAAGAATATTTTCTCTAGAGAGAGAATTTTAGTTTATCAGTGCCGTTTTTTTTTCTCCTCCAGCACTTTAGAGATGGTATTCCATTGTCCTCTGGCTTGTGTTGTTTCCAATGCCAGCAGTCATCTCTTCCTCTGTTCCTAACCATGTAATATGCCTTTTTGTCTCTGACAGTTTTTAAGACTTTTTTCTCTATCACAGCTTTTAGCAATTTGACTATGAAGTGCTTTGGGGAACGTTTATGGGGTGTGTGTGTGTATCTGTGTCTCTGCGTTCTTCCAATAGAGGGTTCCTATTGCTATGTATTCAAGGTCATTAATTTTTATCTTCTCAAGGCCTAATATTCTATTAATCTTATCACTATACTTTTTTATTTCTGATGTTACATTTTTCATCCCTAAAGTTTCATGTGGGTCTTCTATATGTCTTCCATTTTTTCTTCAGCATGCTCATGTTTTCTTTTACATTCTTAAACAAATTTATAATGGCATTTTTAAAGCTATTGTCTGTTAGTTACAACATCTTTGTCATTTTGGGTTCTGTTTCTATTGACTGGTTTTTATCCTGGTTATGGGTCACATTCTTCTGCATCTTTACATGGCTGATTTTTGATTGGATGCTGGATATTGTTATTCTGAACTTTGCTGTCTTCTTTTGAAGAATGTTGCATTTTGACCTGGCAGGCAATTAATGTACTTATGGATGAGAATGATACTTTTAGGGCTTGTTTTTAAGAATCTTTAGACCAAGTCTGGAGTAGGCATTATTCTGGGGCTAGTTGAGACTTATTTTTGTAAGAGTCCATTCTGGTGTCTTTTCTGTATGTTCAAGGCATTTATTCAGGTCTTTTATTTCTGGCTGGTCAGAATTTACAGTCTCCTAGCCCCATATAACCTCTGGGAATAATTCAGCTTACAACTCCCCTGTGGTCTATTTTTGCCTGGCTCGTGCACATGTGGCTTAGTATTCAGCAAAAAATTCAAGGGGATGCCTATGCAGATTTCTGGAGCTCTTTCTCTGCATCATTCCCTTTTCTCCAGTATTCTTCCCCACAAATTCCAGCCGTGTCAGCTTTCCTGAATGCTAATATGTCTTTCAGAACAGCACTGTACTTGAGTTCCCCTTCCCATGCCATGGTTTTAGAAAGTACCTCCAGGCAAAAAGCCAGGGCAATTGTTGGGCTCACCTTATTTCTTTCCTTTCTATCTAGGATATAGGCCTGTGTTACCTGTTGTTCAGTATCTGAAATAGCTATCTAATATATTTTGTCTAGGTTTTTAGTCATTTATGACAAGAAGGAAAATCCAATTCTGAGTAGTCTGTCAAAATTTTATGAACTTACTTAAGTTGTAAGACTGCCTTTCTACAATGCCATATTTCTTAAAAATTTTAAGTATATTAAACATTAAGTATGATAAACAAGATCAATGAAACTAAAATCTGGTTCTTTGAAAGGCTAAACAAAATTGACAAACTTTTAGCTAGACTCACCAAGAAAAAAAAACAAAACAGGGGGCTCCAATAAATAAAATTAGAAATGAAAGAAAAGAAGTTACAACTGATACCACAGAAGTACAAAGGATGATAGGAGACTACTATGAACAATTATACATCAACAAATTGGACAACCTAGAAGAAATGAATAAATTCCTAGAAACATACAATCTTCTGAGCTGAATCATGAAGAAATAGAAAATTTGGACAGACTGATTGCTAGTAAAGAGGTTGAATCAGTAATCAAAAACCTCCCAACAAACAAAAATTCAGGACCAGATGGCTTCACTGCTGAATTCTACCAAACATTCAAAGAAAATTTAATACTTATCTTTATCAAACTCTTCCAAAAAAGTGAAAAAGATAAAACTCTCCCAAACTCATTTTATGAGGCCAATGTTACCCTGGCCAGATAAGAACACCACACACACACACACACACACACACACACACACACACACACACACAACACACACTACAACCAGTATCCCTGATGAGCATGAATGCAAAAATTCTCAGTCAAATATTAGCAAACTGATTTCAATAATACATTAAAAAGAACATACACCACAATCAAGTGGGATTAATTCCAGGCATGCAAGTATCATTCAATATGCACAAATCATCAACATTATACACCACATTTATAAAATAAAAAATAAAAATCATGTGATCATCTCAACAGATGCAGAAGAAGCATTTGACAAAATTTAACATCAATTTAATATCAATTTATTTTATTAAAACTCTCAGCAAAGTGAGTATAGAAGGAACGTATCTCAACATGGTAAATGCCAAGCTACAGCTAACATCACAATCAACATTAAGAAGCTGAAATCTTTTCGTCTAAGATCAGGAACAATACAAGAATGCCCATTTTTGCCATTTTTATTCGACATAGTACTGGAAGTCCTAGCCAGAGCAGTTGGGGAAGAAGAAGAAATAAAAGGCATCCAAATTGCAAAGGAAGAAATAAAACTGTCACTATTTGCAGATGGCATGATTTTATATAAAGAAAACCCTAAAGATTTCACCAAAGAGATTGTTATAACTAATAAAAAAATTCAGTATAG
The DNA here is from genome assembly GCF_023065955.2 of Ursus arctos. NCBI lineage: Eukaryota > Metazoa > Chordata > Mammalia > Carnivora > Ursidae > Ursus > Ursus arctos. The sequence continues at coordinate 15,138,088 of NW_026623078.1, forward strand.
TCGTAGGGTACAAAATCAACATACAAAAATCTTCTGCATTTCTATATACTAACAACAAACTATCCCAATTATAATTGCATCAAAAAGAATAAAATACCCAGAAATAAATTTAACCAAGAAGGTGAAACACTTGTACACTGGAAAAAAAAAATATGCACACACACATACACAATGGAATACTACTCAGCCATAAAAAAGAATGATCTTGCCATTTGCCATAACATAGATGATATTACACTAAATGAAATAAGTCAAATAGTGAAAGACAAATACCATATGCTCTCACTTATATGTGTAATCTAAAAAACAACACAAAAAAGAAATAAAACTTGTGGATATGAAGAAGAGAGTGATTGCTGCCAGGGGAAAGAGGGGTTGGGAGGTGGGCAAAATGGATGAAGGGCTCAGGGGGAGACTTCCAACTATGAGATGAATAGGATATAGGGATCTGGTGTGCAGCATGGTGACTATAGCCAACAGTATTGTAAGTGCATATTTGAAGATTGCTGGGAAAGTGGATCTTGAAAGTTCTCATCACAAGAAAAAATAAATTGTTTTTGTAACTTTTTATGGTGGTGGATAGTTACTAGACTTATTGTGGTATCATATCATAGTGTACACAACTGCCTAGTAATTGCATTGTACACCTGGAACTAATATAATGTTATTTGTCAATTATACCCCAATGAAAAAAATCTAACCCCTCTGTTTACCACTGAATCTGAAACCAATTAACAGTTAATGATAGCTATAATAATAGTAACAAGAGTAATAACAGCTAATATTTATCAAGTTAAAACCAAAGTAGGTATGCCTCAAATACTAATGCCGCCATTTTACTTCTCTTAGCCATTGTTATACTTAATCCTGTTTGACAGATTCTCACGCACTAAGGAAGACAATTGCCATCCCATCGAGTTGAACAGAACTTAAACACAACACTATGTTCTTCTTTGCAGTGCTGACAAGACTCACTGAGTCCTAGTTGTAGTCTCTATGTCAATGAAGCCATAACTTAAAAAGAAGTGTCACTTGGCCCTCATCCCTAGATTCGGAATAGACACATGACTTAATTCTTCAGTCTACTCACAGAAGTCCACATCTTCTGCTCAGGTGGATCAATTAATCAGATCCTGCATTTTTTTTGTTCCTAAGATATGTATATATATAGATATATATCTAACTATCTAGATATAGATATATATCTTTATATATCTTTATGTCTTTTTAAGAAAAACCTTTAAATTCTATGGAATTCAGTATTTCTTCAGCCTCAAGACTTACAACTGATATATTGATATCCAGCTGGATTGTAGATATTTTATATAGCTTTGTCAAAATTGCAGCTCTCACATCTGAAGTCATTCTGTTGACATAGGGGCTCATAAATTTGTGAGCACTTTGCCTGCATAGCCTGAAAGAGTTGTGTTACAGACAGAGCAGATGGAATCCTCAGTAGCAGGGCACTGGTGAATGTGCCAACCACAACTCTTTGAGACTGGCCGGGGTACTCCCTCTCTACACTTAGATTGTGAGATGGCACAGGAAGATAAAATAGGCCATATGGAGATGATATTGGTTCATTCAGGGACATACAAACCACTATAGGTATCTCAAACAGAAAGTTATTTAAATTAGGAAATTAAGAGACCAAGTCTGGGAGCTGAAGGAGCAAAAAATGGGAAACTTGGTAGCTTTCAGAGATCAGAAACTCCAGAAAGCCATAGCAACCTGGAAGGAGGCAATAGTCTCCTGAGCCCATACTCCTCTGCCCTGACACAGTATGTGGGCTCCAGAAGACTGAGGTTTTTGTTAGCTATTGCCTCTGCAGGAGTTCATGCTCATGGTCAGGTGCTACAGAACTGCTGGCAACTTGCAGTTGTCTGCAGCCACTTGTCACTGCCAGAAAAGGGGTAGTTTCTATTTTCTTTCCACATTTAATTAGTTATGACTACCTCCTACTGTCTCTCCTGGGCACCAGCTAAGCAGGGAGTCTGGAAAATGAAGTGTTCAGGTTTCCATCCACAGTGGTTATGGGGAGAATATAAAAGGCAAGAATGGGGTTGTATCAACAGACAATACTTATCACAGTTTATTGGGGCAGCTACTCCACCTGCTAAGAGTTAGTCTTCTCATCCGTAAACCAACAACGGCAATAGTACATACATCGTAGGGTTATTGCAAGAATTAAAGAATCTGTATTTCATAAAGCTCTTAGAAAAGTGTCTGGCACATATGAAGTTCACCCTAAATCATTGTAAGTTTTTGATGTTATCAGTTAATAAACAATAAAATGAAAAGCCAACCTACAACTGGACTGATCTTGCAAAAGCAGACTGTAGAGGTGATTGTGCCCTTTATCCAAGAGTGCCGCCCATCCACACAGTTCTCATTTTCCCACTGAGGGAAGAATAAAGAAAGATTATATTGATTTCCTGCTCACCATAATATTAATTACTTATGGTCCCCAAACACTGTGGAAGTTAATAACCTTTGTATCCATCCATTCACTGTAAAACAAGTTCTTTATCAAATGCAAGTGATCACACACCTCAAAATCATCCTATGAGAAATATTTAAGAAAAATTGCCACAGACATAACATCGAGGTCAAATTAGCTTGAGAATATGAACTCAAAAAGGTTTGCTTACAAATTAATTCAGTCATTCAATCACACTCTCCTGCTGGCCATCTGGAAGCTTGGCCAGCAGTAGGAAGCTTTGATAATATGTTCTTTAGGGAAGCCAGGGAAGCGGGAGGCATTTGATATACATTAAGTAATAGTAATGAGGGCAATAAGGACTTGGTATACTGAGTGGATGGAGCTGTTCAGGTTAAGGAGACATCTTTTAAGCTCTAATGCTTAATGGATAAAGATTAAGACTCTGGAAACCTTTCCATAGCCACCGGAATCACTTTCTCTTATTCAGCATCTCAGCCAGTTCCAGGACCAAGGACTGATAACATAAGTTATCTCTTTAAATAAGCAGTCAGAAGAGAAAGAAGAAAGAAAGAAAGAAAGAAAGAAAGAAAGAAAGAAAGAAAGAAAGAAAGGAAGGAAGGAAGGAAGGAAGGAGAAAAGAAAGAAATGGGGGGAGGGAAGGAGGGAGGAAGAGAAAAAGAAAGAAAGGAAAGAAAGAAAGAAAGAAAGAAAGAAAGAAAGAAAGAAAGAAAGAAAGAAAGAAAGAAAGAGACAGGAAGGAAGGAAAGAAGAAGGGGAGGGGAGGGAGGGAGGAAGGAAGGAAGGAAAGGAGAAGGGGAGAGAGAGAAAGAAAGAGAGAGAAAAGGAAAGGAAAAAGGAACAGAAAGGAAAGGAAAGGAAAGAAAAAGGAAAGGAAAGGAAAGGAAAGGAAAGGAAAGGAAAGGAAAGGAAAGGAAAGAAAATGTCATATTGTAGTTTTTAAAAAAGTATCAGCCTTTGAGCCAGCCAGACACCTGGGTTCAAATTCTGATTCTGTCCCTTCCAAAGGGTGGGATCTTAAAGACAGTCAGCCTCCTGAGCTACAGATTATTCATCTTAAAATTAGAGGCATTGATAATAATATTTCAAGGTTGCAGAGTACTTCTCACACAAATAATGCATAGTTTTATTATAAAACCAACCTATTACAGGTAACTCTGTATCAGTTATCCTCCTTACAAACTAAAGCAGAAAGCTAGACTCTAAAAAGCAATCTTTATGGTTTTTGAGTGTCATTTTGTATTAGAATATCTATGTGTCATACATACTTCAACCAAAATTATAATTCCATGATGATGAAGTACCATTTGATACCATAGGGTTTGTTCAGTGGATCTGAATGTTATAGGGGTGAAAATTAAGGCAAATATTCATGCCAGTCTACCCACTCTGTTCTTCCTTCAGAGGTGATCTCCATCTCAAAATGAAACCTGTAAGGGCTTGCCCAGAAACTTCCCCACCCCTGTAGCTAAAAGTTAAGTAGATGTTTTCATTCTACACGCACCAGGACAAGGAGACTGATTATGAATGCATTTCCTCCATGAAAGTGTCTCCCTTCTCTTCAATGATCAGTGAAAAATATGTTTAAGTTCTAAAAATCAAGATTCTGAGCAGTATTTCCCAGATGTCCTTTTATCAAATTGTTATTTCCCTATTATTTTTAGTACTTAATCTGAACACTAAAAGTCAAATGAACAATTAACTATAAAGTTGTATGAGCAAAATATAATTGTGAAAAAGGCACTGATAAGAACTCTCCAAAACTGCTGAAAGGGGATTTTTTTGTTATTTTAATATGTTTTTAAATGGACCACAGTAACAGATATGAGCTTAGGTTTTTTTACTGGTGTGTGTGTGTGTGTGTGTGTGTGTGTGTGTGTGTGTGTTTTAATGTGCTATAGCTTTGGGGGGAAATAGTGTTTATGGAATGTTTATTATAGGTCACTTCTAAACTTTTGCTTTATTGACTTTTCTACCCTCAAAACAATCCAACAAAGTAGGTCCCATTATTATATTTATTTCATCCCAATAGGGATAAAGATATCATCTCAGAAAACGTGGACTCCACTCTTCCAGTTCAGGCCAAAAACTTTGGCATCATCATTGATTTTTTCTTTTTTTTTTTAATAATTTTTATTTTGTTATATTAGTCACCATACAGTACATCCCCAGTTTTTGATGCAATGTTCCATGATTCATTATTTGCATATAACACCCAGTGCACTATGCAATATGTGCCCTCCTTAATACCCATTACCGGCCTATCTCTTCACTCGCCTGCCACTTCCAATCCATTAGCAAACTGCAAATTTGAAATGTTTACATTTCGTGGCTTTCTATTCCAAACCACCTGGATTATTCCAAGGGCTCCCTCCTAACTGACCTCCTGCTTCCTTCCTTGCCCCCCAAAGTCTAGTGACCACAATAGCCTAAGTGATCTTTTAAAGTACAAGCCCGATCCTGTCACCCTCTGCTGGAGACCTTCCAGTCCCTTCTCGCCGCCCCGCAGAGAGAATCCCAAAGTCCCGCGCTGGCCCGCAAGCCCCCGCAGCCCCCGAGGGGTCCCTCCTCACTGCCGCCCCTCATCACACCCCCGAGGGTCCACTGCTTCGCTCACCACCAGTGCAGGGCCCCAGCTTGGGGGTTAACGCTCTGCATCGCTGTCTGATAGTATAACAACTTCATCTCTGGCTGTGTGTTAGCGAAGGGAAGACCCGTAGAGCTGACCCGGCTCTCGGCTCTCGGCAGCCGCTCCGCCCCCAATCCCTGGGTCCAGCCTGCCCCCCGCCCCCACGCGGTGGTCCAGACGGGTTGGCGCCCGGGGAAAACCACGCTCCAGCATTGCCCTCCGCACCCGGGTCTCCAGGTGCCCCGCTCCCCAGCCCGCCCCTCCCGCATCGCGCAGGCTCTGACACCAGTCAGCTAGCAGGGACAGAGAGGGCAGCCTCCGGGCCTCTCCCTTCTGCAGTGCTGCGTGTCAGAGGCCAGTGGGAGGGCAAGATTGACGCTTACGTCCCCCTCACACACACACACACACCAGGACCCCATCTTCCCACCGCTCCTGTAGCCGCCCTCCTTGCCCTTCCTTTAAAGTGCACTCTGGCCCGGTCTAAGGACTTTGCAGTGACAGCTTCCTCTGTCTGGGACAGTTGCTCCCCAGACCTGTAGGGCTCAGCCCCACTTCTCTAAGGGCTCTGTCAAATGCCATCCTATGGGGGCTTCCCACCCTTCCCAGAGCACTAGCGCTCCCCGCCCATCAGTCTCGGGCCCTCTTGCCGAGTGTAATTTTCCTCAGAACACGTTCACCCTCATGGGTCTTTGTTTATTGCTTCCTGCCTCCAAAAACTATAAATTCTAGGACAGCAAGGATATATTGGGTCTTGCTCACTGCTACATACCTAGTTTTGGATACTTGCTAGTGGGAGTTCATGAACATTCGCTGGATAACTGAATCCCCATTTTGTAGGGAATTGAGACTGGGGGATGGGAAGTGACATCCCTAATGTCACAGCACCAGGACACATCTAGACAGTGTGACTTGGAAGCTCTGCTTTGACCAAATACTGGATTATTTAAGCACCTTCCTAGGTGGCAAAGCTTGAAATAAACACTGGCCATAATAAAGCTTCCACAAATTTATCTGCTGGTATTTGAATCAAACGTAAGGTAAAATGCCGTCTTGTTTAGATGAGGAAACGTAATAAATATCTTCACAATCCAAGAATGTTGACTGACTTCCAGATAATGCTCTTATGGTGACCATAGTCACCAAAGTTAAATGTTAAATATGAAAAATATCAAATCACAGTCTGTATTGAGATAATGTATGGAAAAAAAACACTTTGAAAATACTACTGCATTACTTAAAATCAAGGAGTCATTATCATTTTAAATGCCTAGAGAATAGAGGTCCATTAAAGAATGGGTTATTAACATGTTCCCTAAAGTAAAGCAACTTTCTCTCAAGATCATTCTTCCTGCCATTTGAAAAGCGTTTCCCACCTACCATGTGACACATTGGTTAGTCCTTGGAACCTTGGGAAACAGAGGTTTTCAGCTCCAGAGGACTTCATCTTTGGAAAAAGAATGGTAAAATATCAATTCTGGTATTATTTTTTGCAAATTTACAAGTTAGGAAAGTGAAAAAAGTACTTCAGCAGTGTGGTTAGTAAGCAGAGAGACCTATTGTGAGCCGGCCCCCTGGGACCCATCAGGCCAAGAAGCTGAAACTTTCCAAGATGGTTGGGGGAATTCAAAGCAACTGATTGCATCAGCTTCACAGGGAAAGCCATCATGCACTAATGATACCAATTCGGTCTCTATTTATTTACGCAGTGGCCAGCTAAATATCCAGCTGCTGCTCCGTCTTTAGCCCACCGTTCTCCCTTGTCATTTTGTTTTTGTTTTGTGTGGGCTACAACTGAAATTCAGGATGGAGCCCAGAGATTTTCCTGCAGTTTATGATTTTATCAGTCCCTAGGTGTGCCTTCCTTGTTTCAGTATGAAATAGAACATACGTGTCTCTTGAAAGTAAGAGGGAAGAAAATAGCCAGTGTCAAAAATTTGATAACATTCATTTTCTTCTTTCATTTCTTCCATCCTTCTTCTCTAGAGTTTGAGAGGAAAGGTGAGGAAAACACCATTATTGCCCAAAATGTGTCCCCTGGATGCTCTGTGCTATGGGAAGGAAGGTCAAGTGTAGGAACAAGTTGGTCAGAAGTTCTACTAAAAGCAAATTGGGCCAAAAAACTTAAAGAAATGAGAACATTGCAGCAAAAAGGAAAAAAGAAGTATTAAGCTGGTAACTCTTGAGTTCTCTCTCTTTTTTTACCTAGCTTTAATTTTTCTCAGATTTCTGCAAGCCTAAGACATTATCTTCACCAGTACTGAAAGCCATAATCTATTCCCAAAGGTACGATGACCTATTTTTTTTTCTTTCTGAGATTGTCATCAAAGCTAGGTGAATGCCATTTTGATGTTTATTTTCCCAAGTTGACAAAATTCAATCATTGTTCTCTACACATTTATTAAGCAGCATGTTGGTCCCCTAAATGAAAGACAAAGATGGCCAGTCCTTGTCTCTAGGATCTTGCAGTTAGGCTTGCTACAGGAGACCCTCATGCAAACTCCCAAAACCACTCTTCATGCGGTCTCCCACCACTAGTCTATGAGAATTACATGGCACCAACACCGTTTCCTCTCACAGAAACATGCATCGCTTATGGAGGCAAAGAGAAGAAGGAAACCAACATTTGCTGAACCCTTTGATACCTGATAGGCACGTGCTATGTGTTTTGGTATTTACAATCTCGTCTATCCTTCCCAAAACACTACAAAATTTACGCTGTTAACGCTATTTTACAATAAGAAAACCCAAGGTCCCCATGCCACAGAAGTGATGAAGGCAGAGCTAGCATTCAATTCTAAGTCTAAACTGAAGTCCAAAACCTAACCTCGTTCCATTCTACCACACATTCCAGCAAGTAACTAATAGGAGCTATTCACCCAGCAGATTTGGGCTGGCAAGCTGACAGAAATAGAGAGATGCAGGGTGGAGTCACATAGGTTTCCAACCCAAATAACTTTGGGGCCCCGGCAGGTAATGAGCTAAGTGAAACAGACAAGGTGTAACACAGTAAGGAATTCTGGAGCTTATGGCTGGTTGGAAGGACTTGTCAACCTAAAGCAACAAAATCAAATGTATTTTTTAAAAAACTTTATAGAAACTTAAATATATTTGGAACCAAAACTGATACCCAGTATTAATGTGCAACTTCTGCTTTAAATATTAAGTTTAACTAGGAGCAGCACCCGGTTGTTTTTATCGTGGTAAAATAGACAAATCATAAACTTTACTATCTTCACCATTTTAAGTGTACAGTCCAATGCCACTAAGTACATACGTTCACGTTGCTGTGCAATCATCACCACCATCCATCTCCCAAATGTTTTCATCATCCTGTTAAGCAATAACTCCCCATGCCCCTCCTCCAGCCCCTACAAACCACCCTCCACTTTCTGTTTCTATGACTTTAATGTAGGTACCTAATAAAAATGGAATCATTTTTTATCCTTCTGTGACGGGCTTTTTTTTCTCAACATAACATCCTTAGGATTCATCCATGTTGTAGCATGAGTCAGAATTTCCTTCCTTGTGAAGACTGAATAACATACCATTGTATGGACACACCATATGTGTTCTCCATTCATCCATTCAACCATCAATGCACACGGGCTTTGTTCCTACCTTTTGATTCTTAAGAATAATACTACGATGAACACTGGGATACAAACAAATGTCTGTTCAAGAACCTGCTTTCAGCTCTATTAAATATACACCCAGAAGTGGAATTGTTAGATCATATGGTAATTCTATGTTTAATATCTTGAAGGGTTGTTTTACTGTTTTCCATAGCAGCTGCACCATTGAACATTTCCACCAACAGAGCACAAGTGCTCCCATTTCTCCATGTTCCTGCTAACACTTGTTATTTTCTGTTTGTTTGTTTGTTTGTTTTCTGTTAAAAATTATTCTAATGGATGTGAAGTGGTATCTCACTGTGGTTTTGACTTGCCTTTCTCTAATCATTAGTGATGTTCAGTTACTTTCATGTGCTCATTGGCCATCTGTGCATTTTTAGAGAAAGAAGAGAAATGTCTGTTCAAGTCCTTTGCCCATTTTTTAAGTGGATTTTTGGGGGGTTTGTTGTTGTTGAGTTGTAGGAGTTCTTAATATATTCTAGGTATTGATCTTTTATCAGATATATGGTTTGCAAATATTTTCTTCCTTTCTGTGGATTGCCTTTTTACTCTGTTGATGTTATCTTTTGTTGTTTTTTTGTTGGTTTTTTTTTTTTTTTTAGATTTTATTACTTATTTGACAGAGACAGGCAGTGAGAGAAGGAACATAAGCAGGGGAAGTGGGAGAGGAAGAAGCAGGCTCCCAGCAAAGGAGCCTGATGCAGGTCTTGATCCCAGAACACCAGGATCACGCCCTGAGCCGAAGGCAGACGCTTAACGACTGAGCCACCCAGGCGCCCCTGTTGATGTTATCTTTTGATGTACAAAAGTTTTAAATTTTGATCACATCCAATTTTTTTCTCATCTTTTCTTTTTCTGCCTGCATTTTAGGTGTCATAGTGAAGAAACCATTCCCAAATCCAATGTCATAAAGATTTTCTCCTATGTTTTCTTCTAAGAATTCTATGGTTTTAAATATTTTTATGACTTTTTTTTTAGCTCTTCATGTAGGCCTTTAATCCATTTTAGATAATTATTGTACATGGTGTAAGATAAGGTCCAATTTCATTATTTTGCTTGTGGATGTCCAGTTTCCCCAGCACTATTTGTTGAAAAGACTGTCTTTTCATCATGGACTGGTATTGGCATCCTTGTCAAAAATCATTTGATCGTATATTTGAGAGTTTAATTCCAGGCTCTTTTTTCTATTCCATTGGTCTCCTTGTCTGTCTTTATGTCAGTACCACACTCTTGATTACTGTAGCTTTGTAGTAATGTTTGAAAGTGGAAGTGTGAGTCCTCTAACTTTATGGTTTTTGAAGATTGTTTTAGCTTTTCAGGGTCCTTTCAGATTCCATCTGAATTTTAGGATGGATTTTTCCATTTCTGCAAAAACATCATTGGGATCATGATAGGATTGCAGTGAATCCACAGATCACTTTGGGAAGTTTTGACACCTTAACAATATTAAGTCCTCAATCCATGAACACAAGATGTGTTTCCATTTATTTGTTTCTTTAATTTCTTTCAGCAACAAACTACAAATTTGGTAGTTTTCAGCGTACAAGTCTTTTACCTTCTTGGTTAGTTTATCTCTAATTAGTTTATTCTTCCTCACACTATTATAAGTGGAACTGTTACCTTAATGTCATTTTCAGATTGTCCATTATTAGTGTATAGAAAGGCCTCTGATTTCTTCATGTTGATTTTGTATCTTGCAACATTGTTTAATTGGTTTTCTTACTCCAACTGTGTGTGTGTGTGTGTGTGTGATCTTTAATGTTTTCTACATTGTCATCTGTGAACAGAGATGATTTTACTTCTTCCTTTCCAATTTGGTTGTACTTTGTTTCTTTTTCTTACTTAATCACTCTGTTTGGACCTTCTAATCTTATGTTGAACAGAAGTGGTGAGAGTGGGCATCCTTGTCTTGTTCTTCATCTTAGAATAAAAGTTCCCAGTAAGTATGATGTTAGCTGTGGGGTTTTCATTATGTGGCCTTTCTTATGTTGAAGTTGTTCCTTCTATTCCTAGTTTGTTGAATGCTGTTTTATCATGAAAGGGTGTTGAATATCATTAAATGCTTTTCTGAATCAATTGAAATGATTGTGTGGGTTTTTCTTCTTCGTTCTCTTACTGTGATGTATTACATTGATTGATTTTCATATATTAAATCATCCTTGCATTCCAGCAATAAATACCATTTGGTCATGGTGTATAATCCTTTTAATATGCTGCTGAATTCAGTTCGTTAGTATTTTGTTGAGGATTTTTACATCAATATTCATCAAGGATATTGGCCTGTAGTTTTCTTTTTTTCCATAATAATATTTTTATTATATTATGTTAGTCACCATACAGTACATCCCTGGTTTTTGATGTAAAGTTCGATGATTCATTAGTTGCGTATAACACGCAGTGCACCATGCTATACATGCCCTCCTTACTACCCATCACCCTGTAGTTTTCTTGTTGGGTTTTTGTCTGGCTTTGGTAGCAGAGTAATGCTGCTCTCATAGAATGAATTAGAAAGTGTTCTCTTCAAGTCTTTGGAAGTCTTCAAGAAGGATTGGTGTTGTTTTTTCTTTAAATGTTTCATAGAATTAACCAAAGAAACTGTCTAGTGCAGGACTTCTTTGTTGTCAGGTTTTAGATCACAGATCAAATCTTCTTACTAGTTGTATAGGTCTGTTCAAGCTCTCCATTCCTTCATGATTCAGTGTTAGCAGGTTGAGTGTTTCTAGGAATCTGTCTGTTTCATCTGGGTTATCCACTCTGTTGGCATATGATTGCTCACAGTAGTCTGTTATAATCCTTTTATTTCCATAAAGTCAGCTAAAGGGTTGTCAATTTTGTAGATATCTGCTCTAATTCTCTATTATTTCTTTTTGCTAGAAGTAGGTTTAGTTTGTTCTTCTTTTTTTAGTCCCTTAGATGTAAAGTCAGATATTTCCGTTTGATTTTTTTTGTATGTTTTTAAAGTAAGCATTTACAGCTGTAGATTCCTTCTTTGCAATGGTTTGCTGCATTCCATGATTTGTGGTATGTTGTGTTTTAGTTTTCATGTTGTCCGAAGGTATTTTCTAATTTCCCTTGTGATTTCTTCTTCAACACATAAGTTCTTTAAGAGCTTAGTGTTTAATTTCCATAAATTTGTGAATTTTCCAACTTTCCCTCTATTATTGACTTCTATTTTTATTCCATTGTGGCAGAAAAGATACTCTGCATAATTTTAATCTTTGTAAATTTTTTTAAGACTTGTTTAGTGGTCTACCCCAGAAAATGGTCCATGTGCCCTTCACAAAAATGGATATTCAGATATTATTGGGTGGAATACACTGTGTATGTATGTTAGGTCTAATTGTCACATATTGTTCCAAGTCTTCTGTTCCTTATTGGTCTTCTTTCTGATTGTTTAGTATGTGATTTAAAAAAAAAAGTTAGGAAGTTAAAGAAAATACCACAATACTTTAAGTTATCTGTTCCAAATCAGGCCATGTCCACCATGTGCTAAATAATTTTCCTATAACAAAATATATATATTTGAATGTTCGAAGCAAATTTTTCTAGGGCTGTGATATTGGTTATATGGTATATGCACTATCCAATTATGGATTTATGGATTGGCTTTTGCTTTCAGCAGACCAGTAGCTACCATTCCATAGCCCTGGAGCAATGGAAGGGCAGAATGCAATTCTCCTCTAGATGCACAGCCTGTATTCTGATAGATGTTTTGAGGTTTCCCCACTCCCATGAAGGCATAAAATACAGGTGCAATTCAACTGATGATTTTTACCAGCCCATACAGCATCCTAGAAGGGTTTAGGAAAGTGGGTAATGTAGGAAGAAAACTCCTGAGTCCATTTGAGATCTCTACCACTTGGAGACCAAATAGATGCGGCTGAAGGGCTCACAGTAGAAATCACACACCAGCCACAAGTGCCCCACTTAGACCTCTGTAGGAAGGAACAACTGCATGCCAGGAGTGCACAACAGGCCTGTCTTCCAATGCCTTGCCCAGTCACTACCCAGCCGCCACAATGTCTTCGAGTCTTCTTGCCTTTTTTTTTTTTAGTGCGTTATCAAGAAACTTGACGAAGCCCTAGGAAAACCAGATATCCATCTTTCCCCTTGCACAGAACATTCATTTTGTTCAAAATCTCATCTTTTTGCAACGCAGAGATCATTTTATGTGCACAACAGTCCATTATCTATCCATTGATTGACATTCCCTTTCCCTACTAATAACAGATAAAACCTGGTCTCATGCACAGTTTGATGCAGACTTTAGGTCCATCCTGCCCTCATTATGCATCATTCCTGAAAGGAAAAGCACAAGGAGAACAGAACTACCATGTATCTGAGCTGGCTTTGATTTTTGGCTATTTATAATGGAAACAATAGTCTGTGAGTCCAACCAGGATTGACCCCATGAAAACTGCAGTGGCTATGCTGGTTCACTACTTCTACAACATTCTACCAGGACAAGTATGACTTGTTTTTACCCAAAAATGAAAATGATTTGACCCATTTATTTTTTTTTCTTTTTTAATTAGCATCTTGGAAGCCCAGACATATTTTTCCATGCTCTGATAGAATAATAGTATTTGCCTAGGGCAGTGGTGTCCCTCTGTTTTATTATCATTATTCTCTGTTAATCATTTTTTTAGGTATGTTTATTTTATAACTACCTGCTTCAAGTCCTTTTTTGTATATTAGTAGGCCCAAAGTGTACAGTTCCTTATATTGTACTGATTGAAAAATCCTGAGCTATCTACAACCCCAGAGCTTTTGTTGAGAACTCAGATTTCTCTTAATACAATCAAAATCACTCCTATCTGTGTTTTAGAAAGCTTAAAATAATTTATTCTGGTCATTTTTAGAACATTTGGAGAGAGCTTTGAATCTGGAGTTGGTCATTTCCATTTAAAAGTCTCTGTCTTGGGAAATTACTGTTCTTTTACTGCTTGCTAGCATACAAAATCCTAATTGAAAAACCTTTACACCTGGTAGTGGCACGCATTTAATTTACTTCTGTCCTATTAAGAACATGTCTGGGTCAGGGAAGGAATGTGCATTGGAATCCTGATGATTTGTGTTTTATAGAGTCTATCCTTGCAGGCTACCTCAGCCCCAGGACACTAATAAATAGTCCCAGATCCAGGTCATTTGTATCTCTTTATTATAGCCAAAAATGGCACCCAAGCAATACCTCAATTTAGAACATCTCCAGATTCAGTTCAGTTAAATTCGGTGCAATTTATCAAGTAATTATCAAGTGCACTGAGCATCTTCTGAGTCTCCGGGAGTATAGCAATGAATAGAACTCAGTCTCTACTTTCATGGATTCCACAAAAAAAAAAGAATGTCTAATAATTGAAAATTAAAATCAAGGTGTACATGAGGTGGTAAGAAAGGGAACAAGAAGAGGAGCTTCTGGCCAGCAGTGGAGAGGGGGCAGGATAACTTCCCAAAGACGTTGGCTCAGACATCACAGAGTGGTCAGAGAAACATGATATAGGTCAAAAAACAAAAAAAGTTCAAGAGAAAGGGAGATGAGTGTTCCAGGCACTAGCTGGGCACCTTCCTAGCCCAGTAAATGTCTGTGAAATTGAACAAGTGAGCATGAAGAAATTTAAAAAGAAGCAAGTGACAACTACTGGCTAGAGGGTGATCATTACTGATTTACCTGGGTCTCTAAAGGGCTTCCACATTCAGGCTATAGACTGGTTTGAACTGGGGATGAGTGTATCAACCTGATTTGGAAGTGATTCTGCATAAAAGCAGCCCTCCATTTTTTCAATGAAAGGAGACAATAGAGAAAAGTGTGAAAGCCACCTTCAATATATAAGCTTTGGGGGATGGAGATGAAATAGCCCAATGTCTGTTCACAGCATTTAACTCCATTCAGTCCCACGTACCTATCAAACAATATACAGACTGAGAAAGGTCACCTTTTCCTTTGTCACCATTTGTTCACCAACTAGGACAGCTTCTGGAGCACTGCCTCTCCCCTCTTCCTGCGTTGGTGAAGACCCTGCAGGTGGCGGGTACATGACTAGGAGGCTTTCAGGAAACCCCGTGTCACGTGACACAGGTTCTCACCTGCTACTATTGATCTTTGGAACCACTTACTTACTATGTAGCTTTAAAATGCTGATTTGTGGATCTGTAAGAGAGAGAAAACATCTTTTCTTTCTAGCCTTCTGAATTTTTGGCGGGAGCCCCTGTAACCATAGATTAACAAGGGGAAAGCACGCATATGTATTTAATAACAGTTTTACGTGGTACATGAATCTCCCTGAGGAAGTGGAGACCCAAAGCAACAAACCTGCCCAGTTGTATTCTAGGTTTAATGGAGATGGGAAAGTCATGGGGAAATGGCATAGGGAGCCAGAAGGAGGAGCTAGTGGTCTGTAGTAAGTTGAGGGAAACTTAGCAAGGCCTGTTCCTTTAGGTTCCTCTGGAGTCCACCCATCTTCAGAGATAAGGAGACTCCATTCCTCCAGGTAGAGGGAGGACACCTCTCAAATGAGGGTCTAAAGACCAGCTTCAAGGAAAGGTCAGAAAATCCCTTCTGTATCTGCTGCTTCGCAAGACTTTCATCTTGAAATAAACAATATGTCCATGTGTCATATTTTGGGGTAGTGTGTCCTAAACCCATCAGAGCCAAAACTGAATGGTGAACTCATACTTTCAGGAATAATTCTTTAACTAAAGTAAATTTCTTTACCTCCCTTTTCTTCTTTTTCTTCTTCTTATTTTTTTCTTTTTATTGATTCTGTGAGTCAGTCTCCATAATCCAGCAGTGATATAGGTAATTTCAAGCAAATGTGTCTTCCTAAACAGAATTTTGAGGTTCAAACATGCAGTAACCAAGAGAGCACCTCAGACTCTGAAAGATCAGCGGAACCTTGCCATCATCACATAAGGTACATATAAAACTATTTTGTCTGAGCCATCGAGCGGCTTACTTATTTCTAAAGTAACATTATACCAGAAAAAATGTTTCCATTGGTCTCAGTACCCCTGCACAGAGGAGCTGGAAGCCAGTTATCCCTCACACATTTTTGAGGACTCATGAAGTACCAGATATTTTGTCATCTAAGATACTTAGATGAGAAGGATCCTTGAAAGGTCTGATAGTCTATCCTTTTGGGAAGGGAGGCCTCTCTCACAGCCACAGATGTATTAAAATGTTCACAGTGTTCCTCAGTAAACTTTACAGGTTACAAAGCACTTTCAAAGCCACTGTCCCCTTGCTAGCCACAGTCCTGGAAGTTAAGAGTTGTACCTATTTATAGAAGCACCCACATGCCACGGGAAGAATGGCACCATCCTCTGTGTGTTACAGGTGAGGGGCAGTGATGAGGGCTTTGGGGTGCTGGCACGTCCCCTGGCCATGACAGATGCAGGGAAGAAAAAGTTCAGGTGATGGGGAGCCACCAGGCAGGCTTCCCAGCCAGGAACCCAGGAACTGGGGCCTCTGGTGCTGGAATCCTTCAGGCGGCCTGGAGGAGGGGACACAGAGGCCTAGGCAAGAGAAAGGAGAGGTCTGGGTGGGTGAGACAAGAAATGAGGGAGAATTGGAAGGGGCTAAAAGGGCCAGTTCTGGAAAAGTTTGCTTCCTCATTTATCTTGTGAGGCTATAGGAAGCCTTGAAGGATTTTCAGAAGGAAAGAGATGATCAGATGTGCACTGTAGCCAGTTGACTTTACCACAAAGTGAAAAAGCCACTGGAGTGGGGAACTGGAGGCCAGCCCAGGTGGGAGGCCATGCCTGATGGGGAGGGGCAGGTGGGGATGAAGAAAGTGTCCCCAGAACTTTCTGGGGCTCCTGGAAATAGAGCAGCCAGCTACTCGCTTCTCCAGGGCAATATTCCTCATCTTATTAGATGCTCTCAGAGTCTTTCTTCTCGGAGAAACACTCATCTTTCCTATCCCAAACACACAAGTGTCTCACAGAGGACTGCGCCAGTTGACACCCCCTTCCCCCAAGAGGAGGGGAGAAAGGACAAAGGACGCCAGTCCCAGCACAGGAGGAGGGACTGGGGTAGGGGGGCTGGGAAGGCTGAACCCTAGCTCCCAGGCTTTGTGCCCCTTGTTAACCTTTGGGAATCCTCGCAGGGTGAACTTCCTCTGAGCCAATCCAACTGTAAGAAAAGATAATGCTACAAATCCGTGTCCTCGGGGTATTGAGTCATTTTTTGTAAATCACCTAGAAAAGCATTTCGGGGCTTGAAAGCACAATTTATTGCTGTATTATTAAATGGTCCCAGCAGCAACCCACGTCCTTTTTATTGACAGAGTAAAAATGAGGCAACCTGAAGGGCAAGGCACTGGAAAATAGGGCAGAACCTAGGGTGTCCCAGCCTCCACCCTTCAACCCCCTCCCACCACCATCACCTCCCAAATGGCCTCTTCTTGCTCCCCTCCAACCCTGCAGGCCAGGGAAACAATCAGATGTTGGAGAGCTTTAGAGAAAGCCACATCCAGTGGGGAAAAAAAAAAAAAACAAGGTGGTTTTAAAGTACATTCATTTCTGCTGAAATTGAGGCATGAAGCCAGGAAAAATAAGTGATCAAAAGCAGATAAATGAAGTGTGTGTTGCGCTTCCCAAGGACCTCAACATGCTTTGGGCGCAACCATCTCCTCTCCCTCCCTGTCTTACTCCAACTGGTGGCCCCTTTCCTGCCCTCCGCCTTGTCTCCACTGCCTCCCCTCCAGCCATAGGAGGGACCCACCAGGTGCCCAGAGGTCCTAGGGTTCCAGGGACCTCTGCTCTAGGTTGAGCCATACCCTTCTTTAAGAACTCTCTTTTCTGGGGTGCCTGGGAGGCTCAGTTGGGAGCCTGCTTCTCCCTCTCCCTTTGCCTGCAGCTCCTGCTGCTTGTGCTCTCTCTCTCTCTGTGTGTCAAATAAAATCTTTTAAATAAATAAATAAACAAACAAAAACCCTCTTCTCATGTATGCAATTCAGGCAAATCCTGGGGACCAACACTGTCCCAGTGACCTGGGCTTTCCCAAGACCATACCAGCAAAACTGCCCCTGCCTCATACTTTTCTGCCAACTCTGAAACCATTTATTCTGCATCCCCTCCTTCCTTCCAACCCAGTAGCCTCTGCTTTATCACCCTTTAATCCAAATAAAATGTAGTACAAATTTCACCTGGGTAAATAATACCAATTATTTTTTCTTCCTATTTTAAAGTAATTTTTAGAAATTGTATCCTGTCAAAAAAATTATTTAATATCTGTAAAGAGGAAAAAAACATGTTTCCTTACCCTGTAGATTGTACCTCTTATCTTGTTCTTTCTCTGTCTTATTCTGTTAAAGCCAACCTCCTCTGGTAAAACTTCCACTGAATCCAGGTATAGAAGGGCTCCTGGGCACAAGGAGGGGGGATGGGCAGAAGGGAGCAAAATTAGGAAAAAGCTAAGATTTGGTATGGCTAATTTTATTTATATAACACATTTTCTGCCCACAAAATGCTTCAATGGATACTATTTCATTGATCCTTGCTCAAGGCTATGAAGAATAAGTAAAATCAAGTGACTTGCTCAGAGTCCCATGGCTGGCAGGTATAGTCTCCCCCATCCTCACTGCTGTCTCCCTCAGATGTCTGGCAAAGCCTCCCACCCCTGCACCTCAGGGATGGTACACAACCTGCCATGTAGGTGCCTTTGCCTCCAGGATGAGGTCCAAGTACAAGTCCTTCCGTCTGGTACACTGTGTCCACGGTCCTCCTGCCAGCTCCCCTCAAACCCCCCTCACTACACCTGTAAGCTTTGGCATGTGCCTGCCCCTTCCTGGGCTGCTTCCCCTCCAGGA
The DNA here is from genome assembly GCF_023065955.2 of Ursus arctos. Lineage (NCBI taxonomy): Eukaryota > Metazoa > Chordata > Mammalia > Carnivora > Ursidae > Ursus > Ursus arctos. The sequence goes on from NW_026623078.1 coordinate 15,156,619, forward strand.
CAGAGCCTCTGGGCAAAGACGGTTTTTTCTCTCTTCTCCACACCCTGCTCACCAAGTTGTAATCACGTGCTTGTGACTCTATGTCTGTCTCCCACACTGATTTGCAGTTCCTCTAGGGACTGCATTGGTGTCCTCAGTGCCTGGCACTTTTTGTCACCATGACCCATCTTCTGGGCCCCTTCCAAGTCCTCTGAGCGTGAATAACTGTAAATATGGGGGACTAAACAGTAGTCCCCATTAGAATTAACACTTGATTATAAACCCCGGCGATTCAGACTGCCACTCTCCCAGGGATGCCCTGAATCACGGATTCCCCTCAGTAGGCTGGTAACTGTCAATACCAGTGACGCTACCAGGTGATGTGTGGCACGTAGGCAATCAACTTCGCACGCATGGCAGACCGCAAAGTCACCTTGGGAACATAAGGGAGAAAAACTTAAAGAAAAAAATAGCACAGTGGTTAAAAATTTTAAAAGGGATAGAAAATAAACTTAAAGAAAAATGCAATCCTATTGAATTTTACTCAGGTTACTTATTTTATGTCTTTTAAGTAGTAATTTCTATCATCATTTTATTTTCAGTACAAATTTAACCGTTCAATTTGTAATATTGTACAGAGAATGATGACTTCTTGCCTTCTATTCACAGAATTTTTTTTGTCCTAGAGAAAGCAGGAGATGTTTTCAAAGTCTCCTACACAAAATGTTTGTCTTCTTGAGAATTTTTTTTTAAAAGATTTTATTTATTTGACAGAGATAGAGACAGCCAGCAAGAGAGGGAACACAAGCAGGGGGAGTGGGAGAGGAAGAAGCAGGCTCATAGCGGAGGAGCCTGATGTGGGGCTTGATCCCATAACGCCGGGATCACGCCCTGAGCCGAAGGCAGACGCTTAACCGCTGTGCCACCCAGGCGCCCCTTCTTGAGAAATTTTAATAAAAATCTAAAAATAATAAACTTTGAAATTATCAAATGGATGGAGCTATGTGAAATCATCTGTGATTTTTTTTCCAATCAGAAGGAAATAACTTCCCACATTTGCTAAGACACTTTGCTTCTCTCAACAACTTTCTTCAACTACTTTCATATTAAAACACTTTTTTTCATTTCAATTCAGTGTTTTCCTTATCAACACCTTAGCAGCCTTACAATTTGCCTTGCAAAGAAGTTGAAATCCTCAGAATGGATTACGAGAAGTATGCATATCCCTACCAAAACTAAACATATTATGCATTTAAATATTTTTAATCAAAACTATTACAAGGTTTAAAACAGAGATAAATGGTTTCAATGTAAGACTTAGAACACCCGAGACCCGGTGGGGCTTATATTAGTTACTTACCTTCACTGCACTCACCAAAGATCAGAGCACAGAGGGCTTTCCATTTTTTTCAATTATTACATTCTTTCAACCAGGTAAATTCGATATGAGTCCAGCCAAGAAGATTTACTGCTTTTCTATCTGTAACTAAGGGACAAGTTCTAAGCATGCTGAAGAAATGGAAAGCCACTCTGGTTCTGGATCTTCATTTTGTGATCTCCTACTCTTAGATCACATAATCAACTGAAATTGGACAACATTTTTCCTCAGGTGAAAATGCAGGGAAACCAGGGGGGCTGCTTCAGTCCAAGAAATGTGAAGGTGCTCACGCTTCTGATCTTTGTGAAAAGAATCCAAAATGGGATCATTTAGCCTGGGAACAAATATGGTTGCTGTGAGGCTGAAAGAGCAGGTGTGGTGGGGACCCGGTGGGAGTCGGCTGCCTAAAGAGGTGGCACTGTTCCTGGGTCATGTACATTTCTCTGTGCTGTTATCCCGTGAGCTTAGACCGTGAGAGATCTGAGAGCTCCTGCACTTTTTCGTGCCTAGTGTCCCCATTGCAGATAGTCATACCCGTCTCCTACCATGACGAACAGAGTTTGGAATGTGTGAATTCTGATGCCTGCCCTCCTTGCTAATTACACGCACTTTGGCAAGTTATTTAACTCTTTGCGTCTGTCTCCCAGAGTGCAAAACAGTGCTTGCCTCAAGGTGTCATCACGAATTGTAGGTGGGACAAAGGATGTAGGTACCCAGCACATCATAGTGCACAAAGCGAGGGCCCAACAAATGCTTGCTCCTCTTTTATTTGTCTATGATTATGAGCCTCAAATGCGCTAAGGAAACCACAAAGATTTTGACTACAGGAAATCAATATTATATTGTCATCTAAAATTCAAAGTCTCGTTTTTGGTTGGTTAGGGACTGTATGTTTAGGGGGAAAAGTTATCGTGTTAGTGATGATAAGACTGTATATGGTATGAATGCTTAAATGATCATCTCACCTGCATAGCTGAGAGGGTGATGTTGCAAATCATCTGTTCCCAAACTACTGGTGGGGAAATACCTTAATTTCCAACAAAAATGTTGAAATTGACAAGATGAAAAAATGGGGTGAAAGGAAGGGAAGTTGAGATGTGTGAAATCAAGAGAGTGGGCAAATAATACAATATGAAAGCGGCTACTGGATGACAAATGCACTAATTTCAGAATTGATACACAAGAGAGTGACAGATGTCAGGGACAATGGTCAGCCATAGGACACAGATCCAGCCCTGTTGGGTAGACATGTCTATCATCAGCCACATGAATGCATAACGACAGCAGGTGTGCCTGGGTGCAGCATGAGGAACAAACACAAGGTGACAAGGATTTGGGTGACACTAAGTGACAGGATTTGGGTTGAAGGCTAGGAAAGACTTCTTTAAGAAATGAAGCTGAATCTAACAAGTGAAAGATGAGTAGGGATTTACTGGAGAGAAGTGGCTTTTCAAGAGGGAGCTCAGCATTTCCTTTCTCTAGGAAGAAAATGCAGTCTTTTATTATTATTATTTTTTAGATTTTATTTATTTATTTGAGAGAGAGGGACAGAGATAGTGAGAGAGAGCTCAAGCAGGGAGGAGAGGGAGAAGCAGGCTCGCCGCTAAGCAGGGAACCCGATGCGGGGCTCAAACCCAGGACCCTGCAATCATGACCAGAACCGAAGGAAGAGGCTTAACGACCAAGCCACCCAAGCACCTGAAAATGCAGTCTTGTTGAGCATGTGAGGAATGGAGACAAGGCAGTTTGTCTGAAGCTCAGAGAGGCAAGATGAGATGAGCAAGGCAAAGTGGGGTGGCCGTGAGAGCACCGGGCCGGGCTTTCCAAAATGTGCTGGTAAAACATCAGCGATCAGTGAGTTAGCTTCTGGCACAGGCCTTCTGTGTCAGTCAGTACAGGGAAAGGAAGACGCAGGAAGATTCAGATTCAGGAAGGAGTGCATCCAAGGGGACATCCAGAGGCGTCCCCCTGCTGGCCAAAAGTCATCTTCCCTGGTGATGGATACTGATTCTGCAGGGAGGGTATATCTACTGTATTATTCCTCGGTTTTTGTAGATGCTTGAAATATTACATAATAATGAATGTTTTAAGTTAAAAATAAAAGAGCACTTTCTTACCAGCAACAGTTTGGTTATAAACATGGGTTAGGGGCCAGGTGTTTCCCTGAGCCTGTAACCTTTGGCTGGTCTTTTGCAGGGAAAGGGCTGTGATTGCCCTCCCTCAGGAGGAGAAAAGAGACAGGCTCATTCTGTTTGTTGAAGAATCAAAGAATTAGAGTACTTGGTTCAATTCCCCAAACCTCCTACATCTGGGGAATTAGGCTATAAATCCTATGAAGCATTCTCTGGGGATTTCCAAGAATTGTTTACACCCAGACCACAAACAACACGACAGGAGTACAGACTTTATTTCTCAGTGTTTTGGCATTTGCAGCTCAGATTGAAATTGGAAAGAAGCAATGAAGAAATGTGCACATTTTTTGAATATCTCATTCTCTCTGTGGTTCCAGCTTTATATTTGGAATTCTCTTTCTCCCTCTCTATTTCTTCCTCTTTCTTGCTCTCTCCCTTCCGTTCTACCTTTCCTTTGGCCTTGCTTTCTGTCTCTCAAAGTGCCAATTCTTAACATGATGGCAGGGACCATACAAGGCACTAGAGGACAGGAAGGTAAACAAGGCAGATACCCATCCTTACCTGAAGGTCCACCCTAACAAGCAACACAACAATTAAATTAAATTAAAATTAAATAATTAGCATTAACATGAAATAAATTAAAACACAAAATCAAACATGATTTTGGACCAGAATATGTTCCCTGAAGGAAGAGGACAGCATACCTTATATGAAAACATGTTTGTAGAGAGAACAAATTTACACTTGGGGGCCAGAAGTATCCCCCTCCTGGTCTGGAGATCCCCAAATCAAAACAGTTTCTTGCATTATAGTATTTCTAAGGGTCTTATATTCCATACCAGCCCCATTTTGGGAAAGGAAATGTTTAAATTGAGATAGTACAGCTTTTGCCTACAACCCCCTCCCCTAGTCCCCATCAACCATACTCTAAGCTGTTAATTTATCCTGAATAAAATATAAATATTTTTTACATCTGTCATTAAGATTGCATTTAGGGGACACCTAGGTTCCTCAGTCGGTTAAGCATCTACCTTTGGCTCAGGTCATGACCCCAGGGTCCTGGGATCAAGCTCCACATCGGGCTCCCAGATCAGCAGAGAGCCTGCTTCTTCCTCTGCCTGCCACTCACCCTGCTTGTGCTCTCTCTCTCTGACAAATACATTTATAAAATCTTAAAAAAAAAAAAAAGTTTGCATTTAGATCCAACTTAAAGGAAGATTATAGGAAAGCAAGTTACTTGTAATAAAAAACAGAAGTTAGCAGTGCTGAATCCTTTCAGTGGGAGTTCTTTGAAAGCAAATCTGGATTTGGAGCAAAGCCATGGGATTCAGAGCAAGGACCAGAGAAGAGCAGGTAGAACAGATCATTAACATTGAAATAGAGTAACTTCCTTTCTTATTTTGAATTTATTTGAGTTTTAGGAACAGTTGGAAGGTTACATTTGGGCAACACCAAACCTTAGTTAATTAAACAACCACTGTTTAAGAAATAATTCGACTCCATGTCACGTTCCCCCAGGAAATGGGGAAAAAAGAATGAAGAAGAACAGAGCAGAAGTAAAGCGGGGAAAAAGGACAGACTGACAGAAGGAGAAGAAAGAGAAGGAAGAAAAGGACATAAAAGAGACATGGAAACAGCAGTAAGGGAAAAGACATCTATAAGAAGCAAGGAGAAAAGAGGGAAGAAAGTCAAAACTTTGTTGTTCACTTGGACAACATGATATGGATTTCTATCAGTTCCCTTTGAAATGCTAATTAGCTGACTAGCTAGTATCAGACTCAAAACCTTCATTCTGAAAAAAATCTTTATTCAAAAGGAAAAGTACCTCAGTCTTCCTCTGAGAAACTAGTCTCTGAATTACTAAGCAATGTCTGTAACAATTCACGGAAGCTAGAAGTAGACCCCACCCCATCTAGAGGTTTGTAAAGAAAATTTCTTAGATTATATTTCCAAAGGTGTTACATCCCTTACCAAACCTTATCCAAATATATAGATATTCAGCTCAAAATGATGGAATAAACTATCACACTGACTTTATGGTCATTGAATTGTCTTATTCAAAGTCAGATCAATTATTTGGGCTACAGTGAGAAAACAAAACACCTGGGGTCAGCTGGACTCAATTCAGTTGTTTACTGGAAGGAACAACTTCTCCTCTACCCACTTGGTTCTGTGTCTGAGGGCATGCAAATTAAATCGACAAACAGATTAGCAAGACAAAGACAGATTTAATTATACATATAATCATGTGTGTAATCATGTGTGTAAATATGTAAATTATGTGTGTAATTATGTATGTACACACAGGATTTCCCAAGGAAATGTGACTCCAAGGAGGTCATTAGATTTTGGAGTTTATCTTAATAGGGGATGGGAAAGGGCAAGGGACACTTCTGGGAGAATAAATGACTTCTTAAAAGTGAGGGAGAAAGGGCATTTATGGAAAAACGAATGACTTTTGGAAAGATAAAACACTGAAGAGAGTAGATGGGAGATATAATAGTTTTATGATAGTCTATTCGGGTGTGGTGCCAACTTCTCCTCTCTAAGAAGATTCGAGTTGCTCCTGGGGAGGGCATTTATGACAGTTGAGTTCTTTTAAGATGCTCTGCTTTTAGGCAGATAAGAGATTTCAGAACTCAAATGCCTTCAGCTCAAGATAGTTTTTACGCCACAGTGGTTTAGTCTGGACCCCTTCCGATGCAATACACCCGAACGGCACATATTGTGAACACTTGGATTTGGATGGCTTTGCAATCCGGTATTTCTCAGTCCCTCAAGCTGCCTACAAAATCATCTTCTTAGAACTGTGGCAGCCTACCTGGAAATTCATGTTCTCTCTCATTCTGAGAAGTGTATTACACTAACAACAGGGGGCGTAGAGGAAGAATTGTCTTCTTTCCATGAGAAAGCGAACGCTGTCATCTACAGCCAGATTGCTTCCAGGTATCCGATTGTGTGGACACGGAGACACAGACTGTTGGTCTGAAGGTTCTCAGGGAAATAATCAGACACACAGCTCTGGGGCCAGGGAAGTCTGGTGCAAGGATGGCTTCGCTGAATGCTGAGGTGGAGGAGATGAGGGGAAACGCAGGAGTGCAGGGACTCTCTCAGGGAGAGGCTGCGAAGGGAGGACGCCCGGGAGCAGCATCCCAACCAGTGGCTCAAGGATGAGCAGATAAAAATGGAAAGACAAGAAACAAAATAGAAGGAAAAACAGGAAAGAGACAAGTCTGAAAAAAAGGAGAAGAGATTCAGTCAAGTGAAGGGCAATTCTTGGGGTAAAATGAGGCTTGTCACATGTTTGTAATCCCTGGGAAAGGAGCTCCTGAGGAGGAAGAGCTGGGATACAGACACAGGGGAATAACTGACAGGGTCTTTTCTCCAGGAAGCAGGGGGTTAGCTTTGGAGTAGAAGGACGGTTTTCATCAGAAATAATCTTGGGGGAGGAAAGAGGGAAGATAAATCTAGTAACCTCTCCAAGGGAGATTTGATTTCTTTTTTATAAAATGAGATCATTGCACTAGATAAGCTCTGAGGTCTTATCATCTATTTTAACATTTTAATAAATAATAGAATCCCACTGAGTCCTCTGTAGCTGTTTTAGGAGTTTGATTTTAGAGTGAAGTTTTGTAACTGATATGTTATTCATTATTTTGAAGCAAAATACTGATGGACACATCATATACGTCTTGGAACACTGAAGGAATCCTTATATTTCAATATCTTAATGGTGGGGGTGTGGAATATTGTTCCGTGTCACTTATGTAATATTCCAGCTTGGGATGTGTAACCCGAATATCTAACCATGAGGAAACAGACAAACCCAAAACAAAGAACACTCTTTTTTTTTTTTTTTTTTTTTTTGGTACTGTACTCATCAAAAAAAATGCCAATGTCAAAAAGGCAAAGAAAGAAAGTTGGTGGAAATATTCCTGATTAAAGAAAACTAAGTTGGTAAGACAACTAAATGCAATATCTGATTCCAGACTCCATTCTGTACCACAGGGAAAAATCCTATAATGGACATTGTTAAAGTCAATTGATGAAATTGGAATATTGATAGTGGATGCCGTGGATTAGAAAAAAAGTATTGTATCAATGTTAAATTGACTAAAGTTGATAAATTTACTGTGGTTATCTAAAAGAATACCTCTATTCATAAGAAATAGACATTGATATATTTTAAGGTAAAGGGCCATTGTCTTAGTCCTTTGGGGCTGCTGTAACAAAACACTACAGGCTGGATAGTTTATAAACAGCAGAAATATATTGCTCACAGTTCTGGAAGCTAGAAGTCCAAGATTGAGGTGCCAGCATGGTCTAGTGAGAGCTCTCTTCTGGGTTGAAGATTTATCATTGTATTCTTATGTGGCAGAAGGGCTTAGGGAGTTCTATGGGCCTCTTTTATAAGGCACTAATCCCATTCATAATTTAAGAACCTCCCAAAGGTCCCTCCTACTAATACCATCATCTTTAAGGGTTAGGATTTTAACATATGAGTGGAGGGGGACACAAACATTCAGACCACAGCAGCAACTTACTCTCAAATGGTTGGGAGAGAAAAAAAAAGGGGGGAGGTGGCCAGTGATAAAGCAAAGGAGGCCAAATGATCATCTGGGCAAAGAGTATATAGATGTTCAATGTACTATTTTTACTTTTGCAATTCTTCTGTTACGTTTGAAATTATTTCCCAATAAAAAGTTAAAATATACATTGTTAGCTAAAGTAGTACTTAGAGTTCTATGTGTCAGCCCCAGAGGTTCCAGAGAATTCTACTTTAATAATAATGCAGTGCCTTACTGAGGGAACCTTTCTTGAAACAACTGAGCTGATATTATTTGTGTAAAAAAACAAAAATTTATGCATTTCATGGTAATGTGAATTTGTAATAAGGAATAACTCTAACATATTTTCCGTTCAGGCATATATTTGTCTTATAAAAATTAATTGCTAAACAGAAGGGGAAAAAATCAAATGAACCAGAGAAATTCTAATTGTTGCTAAAGCAGAGAATTCATAAAGAGGTGGTCATCAATGGACATGAACTTTGCCTTGGCTATAGGCAAAAAATCAACTTTGTAAACTGTAAGATACATAGAAAACAAAGCTGATAGAAAAATCTTCCCTTTTCTACTGCCAAAGTATTGTCTTACCAAGTTCCTGGAGCAGGCTGAATTCCTATTTTAGGACATGCAGTAAAAGGGGTGAAGATTACGGGGGAATTCGGACTTAGCCAATCTGCCAATTCTTTTAAATGTGACAACAGATGATTTTATGACGTATGTCTGTAAGCTTTGGTTTTTGTTTTTGTTTTTTTTACTATTTGTCGCTGTTTTGAAAAACAGCCTTTAATAAGTTCGGCCCGTGAAAACTGGTACCCTCGTGGTTCTGACTACCACACATGCTTTGTCCACCTGACCAGCAATGCAGCCATCTTCCGGAAGGTGGCGCTGTGCGTGAGCCCAGTACCCACGACTCGGGGGTGTGAAAAGAAGGGCTTCCTGGGGCACAGCTTACGCACACGAGGAGGATGCTGTCTACTCCAGAACAATCCCTACCGTGGCAAATGGTACAGATAAGGAACGAGGTCATGAGCAGCTCCTATGCCGCTCAAAGGTGTTAGGATTAAAATTGCACAACCTTTTGTTATGTTCTAAACTGAAAGTGAGGGTGTCGTTCTCAAAGTCATTATTCCATGACCTTTTATTTCCCATTGTCTCACCTTCTTTTCTTTTTTTTTCTAATTTTTCTTCCTACCATCTCTTTTCACTTCCAAATTTGCTTTACAATTGATGTCAGTGTTTTCCACCCATAGAAATTATATCACCATTTAAAAAAGAAAAAAAGAAACCAAACAATAAAAAAAGAGAAAAAAATTTAAAAATACAAGAAGAAGGAAAGAAATTATATTATCAAAAACTCCTTTCTGTACTGGTCTCTAACTGACCTAAAATATTGCCATAACTGCCAGAGAGTTATGGTAACGGAAGATTTTCGTGCTGGCCAGAAAAAAAAGCTGAAGATCCAGAGTAAGATGTAGGAACTCTGCTAGCTTGATTGGGGGTGGATATAAGACGTGGCCATTGGAAAATATTTTCTCCTCAATATTGTCTTTTGGAGTTCACCTTACTCAAGGAGAATGTGCAAGAAATGATTGTTGAGGTTGACTGTTTTTTCTGTCAATTAATTAGTGTGCATCGTTCCCGCAAGAGTCATTTTTTTTCCAATTTGTTTTTCAACGATCATAGACAACAGATTTTCTCTATCAAAATATAAAAGCAAAGTACCAGTTCCATCACAAGTTCCTGGCAATCCTTCTTCTACTTTTTCCATTCTAGTCCAAAGACTAGAATGTGGCCTGGTTATGATTAGTATCTCTGGAGGAAAACCATCTGGACTTTAAAACACAAAACATATTCTTAGTCTTTTTTTTTTAAGATTTTATTTATTTATTTGACACAGAGAGAGAGAGAGAACACAAAGCAGGGAGAGTGTGAGAAGGAGAGGCAGGTTCCCAGCTGAGTAAGGATCCTGATGTGGGACTCGATCCCCAGGACCCTGGGATCATAAACTGAGCCAAAGGCAGATGCTTAATGACTGAGCCACTCAGGCGCCCCACCTATTCTTAGTCTTGATAAGTCTTGTTACACTTGTTGTGTAGTATGCAGATTGACTAACATTTCTGTGGCAAAGTGATTACCCACAAGAGCTCTCTTCCAAAGGAGGCCAGTGTGTTTTCAGGTGAGCCCTGTCCCTGTCTGGACCATACAGATGATGCTTCAGACACGAAAGATGGAGCAAAAGTGGAGGGAAATAATACAAGTTACTTTAAAAACTTGTAAACAAACTTTTAGAGAATATACTATCCAAACGGGGTTCATAAAATAAGAGAAATGGTTGAGAGGTGATTTCTGAACAATTTTCCCTCTACAAAAGAATAAGCGGTGAGTGGCAGTGAACAGACAGGTCTTCTTCTAAGGGAAAGGCAGTAAGGAACAGACAAAAGCTGTAGGAAGAATTATGTTCAGGTTATAGTAGGACAAACTGCATCGCAGGTAAGACAAGAATCATTGCCAAGGAGGTTTTATGGCCTCCTTTTCTTATTTGTAAAAAAAGAGTAAACTTTCTCTTGTGAATGAAGTGTATTTATTCTTGCTTAGAAGCAGAAAGGTAAAAAAGCTAGCCCCTCACATTTCCAATGATTATTTACCCTTTCATCCATAGAATCTCAAAGCTGCTGGGAACCTTGGAGATCACCCACTTTATAAATGAGGACACCAGTTTAAATGATTGTCCAAAGTCACACAGAGTTGACACAGCAACCCAGTCTGTCGACCTAATCCATAGTTATTTTCCCACTCCACAAAACCGCCGCCTTAGTTTACCTATTTCCACCATATACACAGAAAGTTCACCACCACCACCACCCCTCCACAGGATTTCTCAATCCCATACCCCATGTGTGCTTTGAGCAGCATTCCCGCCAACAGTCATGACTTCTCCATATGGTTGGGCCCACAGAAGACAGACACTAGGAGCCCCAAGTGAGCGTTTAGCCCAGCTCAAACTCCAAGGAATGAGAGTTTTGCTGAGGTCGCAGCTAGCCTGTCTCAAGCCCGCAGCACCACATGCCTTATTTTCAGGTTACAACACTGCATCACACTTTTGACAGACCATCTTCCTTTTTGCCTTTGTAGGTTTCACAGCGGCAGCCTCCCTCGTGTCTTTGGCTTGGGCCTTGGCCTCTTACCAGAAGGCCCTCCGGGACTCTCGAGATGACAAGAAGCCCATCAGCTACATGGCTGTTGTCATCCAGTTCTGTTGGCACTTCTTCACCATTGCCGCCAGAGTCATCACCTTCGCCCTCTTTGCCTCGGTTTTCCAGCTGTACTTTGGGATCTTCATCGTCCTCCATTGGTGCATCATGACCTTCTGGATCGTCCACTGTGAGACAGAATTCTGTATCACCAAATGGGAAGAGATTGTGTTCGACATGGTGGTGGGGATCATCTACATCTTTAGCTGGTTCAACGTCAAGGAAGGCAGGACACGCTGCAGGCTCTTCATTTACTATTTTGTGATCCTGTTGGAAAATACAGCCTTGAGTGCCCTCTGGTACCTCTACAAGGCTCCCCAGATTGCAGATGCTTTTGCCATCCCAGCTCTGTGTGTGGTGTTCAGCAGCTTTTTAACTGGCGTCGTTTTTATGCTGATGTATTATGCCTTCTTTCACCCCAATGGACCCCGATTCGGGCAGTCACCAAGTTGTGCTTGTGAGGACCCAGTCGCTGCCTTCACTCTGCCTCCAGAAGTGGCCACAAGCACACTCCGGTCCATCTCCAACAACCGCAGTGTCACCAGCGACCGTGACCAGAAATTTGCAGAGCGGGATGGGTGCGTACCTGTCTTTCAGGTGAGGCCCACTGCCCCGTCCACCCCATCCTCTCGCCCACCACGGATTGAAGAATCTGTCATTAAAATTGACCTGTTCAGGAATAGGTACCCAGCGTGGGAGAGACACGTTTTGGACCGAAGCCTTCGAAAGGCCATTTTAGCCTTTGAATGTTCCCCGTCTCCTCCAAGGCTGCAGTACAAAGATGATGCCCTTATTCAGGAGCGGTTGGAGTATGAAACCACTTTATAAAATAGAAGGCCTCGGAGGAGCCACAACCTCCAGGTAGAGGGGTGACAGCAGGGCTGTGGCAATAATGAAACTCTGTCCTAGAGTAGGGCAACAGGCTGTAATGCGCTTCGTCTGACCCTCCATCAGCTGACTGCCTGCTGCTGGTCTCCTTTCAAAACAGTGGCTGAAGGGACCGAACCGAACCGTGCCAGCTCAGTAGGACTCCTTGTTGCTACCAGCCCCTCCTCTCCACTTTCAGCGTGTCCACCAGAGGGTACAATGAGCACGGAAAATGTTGCCTCCAATCAATAGGGTGTTTTGATGGAGTTAACAGATCTTTGCATAAAAATATATTCAGTCACACACGCACATACACACACATACACGCACACACATGCTAACACACGTGGCACCAGTCCTCTGTCAAAATAGCTTAGGTGATTTTTTCTTGATGCAAAGCTCTGATTCTGAATATAAAAACAAAGAGAGAGAGAATATATCCCTCAAGACTCCAGAAAAAAAAAAAAAGAACAGTACTACTTAGAAAAGAATTTCATAGACCATTCTCATTTGGAAACCACTACCATGCGTGCAAATCCTATCCCATGGACCGCAAACTCAACTGTTGTTTACATGTGTATTCGAATGGATGGAATGGTTCATTTTCAACACATTTCAAGATTTGTTTTTTATTTTAAATTTTCGTTTGAGAACGTCCTTTCCGACAGAAATCCTATGCAGCACATGTGTGGCTTTCGACAAGACCAAGGAGCTCGCTGATTTCGTGATGTAAATTAAATGATAATCATGATTCAGTATTCAGTTGCAAAAATTTAATAAGTACATGAAGAGGAAGCAGGGAAACAAGGCAAAAATGAGCGTCTGATTTTCCCAGCCTGCCAAAGCTCACCCCGGCCGGCATGGAGATGCAGAGCGGCAGAAAAGGAGCATGGTGAACTGGATGTTTCCAGACGTGGAAATGCGTGGTTCTGTGTGATGACTCCAGAGCACGCCTCGCCACACCTTCCTAGTGCCAAACACCGTCCAACCACAGGACTGACGTGCAAGTCCCAAACACCCGAGAACGAGTGGCGCAAGCCCCCCAGACGTGGCGCAAGCCCCCAGACGTGGATGTGAGAGCGCACCATCAAGTTTCCCACTGTGTACAGACTCCCCCCCTCCCCCCAATCCAAGGTCAAAGTGATGTGTCTTTTAGAGGCTTTGGGACACTTTTTAGTAAGTATGAGCAGACAATGTAGTGAATATGCTATGAGAAAACCCTTCCAAACTGATTGAGGGCTTATCACTAGATCCAGCTAAGATTTGTATTTGAATCATTTGTAAAGTCGCACTCTTACAACAAACTTCTGGGTTTTAAATACCTCCGTACAGCAAGTAAACGTTCCCTGCTTTCTGTTCCCAGTGTCCTCGGTCATGGTGCTTTTTGTTGCATTAAAAGTGCCGGTCAAACTTTGATAGTATTTTTTTATAGTTGGTGCAGAGTGGAATAACTCATGGATTATTTCAATATTTTTGTAATAAAAACTATAGGGTATACATATAGGCATCATCACTTTTTTTATAGACCTGGAATCGTTTAAAATCCTTTAAGCATCATAATTACTTGGGATGTCAGAAACTGGTCCACAAATTCCGTCAGCCTGCCTCAGCAGATTGAGAACACTTGTCTCTTGCAAGATCACCCAACTTTGCAATGTTGGTGCACCCAGGAACCTGGCCAGGGGTGCTATCAGAATATCAGGTGACAAGAGAATCAGCTTAACTAGAAAGGGCTTGTCAAGACTGGCCAATGTTTCCCAGGATGTGAAAGCTGTAAATGATTACTTTCATCCATCCATTATCACAAACCTGACCACAGTGGAAGATGTCTTAAACTTCCTTCCCTGGTTTTATATTAACCCAACTTATATATTAAGTATTAGTCAAGTCACTAAAAAAAAGAGAGAGAGAAAAAAAAAGAGAGAAAGTCCATTAAGCTTAATTATTCAGTTATTTGGACTGTACAATCTACTTAAAATAGTCAAGTTCAATAGCCACCACCTGTAGTGGGTGTGTTGTACAGAGACGGCTGTCCCCATCACATCCACAGGAAATGGCAGAGGGCTCAACCTATGACTTCCTTTGGTACAAAGCCCCAGAGCAATATTTTAAAAATAGATGATTTTTTATCGGTAGACATGCTTGCCTAGTACTCCATGATTTGATCCTCCAAGCAAGATTTCCACTAAAAAATAATAACCTTTTGTTCGGATGTGAAAAGATTACCTAGTCGCCAGTAAAGGCCCAGGAAGATGCTCTTCTTGTCAGCAATTGGTGAAAACATTGCACCCCCATTGTAGAAGAGGAAAAAATCATTATATTGGCAAAAATTCTTCACTTTTGTGCAGGACCATGAGTTATTAGCTTCCTTATTTCCAAGAAAACTTTTAATTGATGATCTTTGGAAATTCAATGGCTCAGTTGAAGTATATCTTTGATTCCATGAGTAAATACCAGATTGCAGGTAGAGTGGTCAATCAACACAAACTCATCAGGCCCCACCACGCCTCAATCATGTAAGTCCTGAGTTATTTCTCAATTTGATCCCTCATTTAACATGTGAAGAGTCAAAATGAGTGCTGTGTGAATAAACAATAATGTACTGCACTTTGTCTTGGAGGTAAGAATATGGTTAGGAGGGTGTAAGACGATTGCATTTCTCAGTGATTTCCCAAATACTGTAAATACTCTGTTATCCAAAGTATTTGAAGACTGTGATGTTTCAGTTAATCAAAAATTTTTGCTAAGGAAATGATATCTCCACCATAAATCCAAACTTTCTCAAGATTACAAGAACCAAAAAAATTTACTTCCGAGGAAAATCGTGACCTAGTCTTCTTTCCATGATTCAGAAAAGCACTGCACTGCCCTCAGATGGTGTGGTGATGAGAACTGTTATTAGTTTCTAGATACACAGATAACAGAGAGTTTAAAGTATTAGGATTTAAAGAGACATTGTCAATGTACAAAGGAACAAAGTTTGATTTTTGTCTTTGTATTTTAGTTCTTCCTGAGATTTCATTTTCAATCTGCCATGAAACCCTCCACAAACAGTAACCAGAGAATCCAAAATGAACATGCTATGGTTAGCATTCAGATTGGAAATGCTGGATTCTTCCTCTTTGGGACCCGATTTCCTGTGCCTGAGTCTACTTGGATTCTCTGAGGGAAGAGGGGGTCCTGCTCTTAGCACTCACTTTTTGCATAGGACCATATAATTTTCTAAAAGAAAACGTTAAACACTTTTTTCACTTTCAAAGTAGCATTTCGAAATGAAACTGTATTTAAGATTAAAGAACATATATATCTTAACTATACTGAGATTTTTAAGTATTTGTCTGGAGGAAAAAAAATTGTTTCCATTTAAGTCAAAGTTTGGTTCCCCCATAATGACTATGTCCTTTAAATTCTCTTGGCCATTAACATTGTCCTATTGAACTATGTGCCGTCTCGTTGAGTAACACTGACTTTGCAGACGCTCAGTTACTACTACCCATTTATGATACTGCTGTGAACCCAACAAATGAAATAAATTCTCTTACTGACTTGGCAAGAACATGCAATTCGAGTATTAGCACAATATAAAATACAAAGATAACCCTAAGATGAAAGTATAATGACGTACGTATGCGTAATTCCTAAGTGCCCAATTTATTTTGCTCTATGAATAAATGAAGTGATAGCACTGACCAATTACAAGTGAATGGGAATCATTGAAATCTCAATGATTGTTTTTTAAAGTATCATAACATGCGTATATGTCATATATGTATATATAACACACATGTATGTTTTATATATATATGTACACACACACACAACTAAAGGAACAGAGATGAAAAAGATGAAGTATATACTGCCGTTTCACGCATATTAACTGGTATGTTACCGACACATGAACTTTTAGTGGAAAATCTTTTTCCTCCTCCTTTTCAGCCCAAGCTTCCAGTCCCTGTCTATAAGACATCCACACACTTGTAATGTGGAAATACCTAGATGCAACTTCACACTTTGAGCTTAAATAAGCTGTATCATTCCTAAAAGATTTCATCTTTTAGGCAGCTGAATAGAATAGTTTTGAATCATTTCAAAGTTTCTTTCCCCCAACTGGTTGAATTGAGCAAAGTAAAACCCTTGTGTCCTTACCAGGATTGTGTAAGGCTACACATTTGCCTTTAAATGTACCCAATGCCATTGAGTGGAACAAGTTCTCCCACAACATTTAGACAAGGATCCATTTTTTCCTAATGCACCATTTTCTAGACTAAATATATGCTCCCCTGATTTCGCATACATTTTTGCCATTAGCCATTGCTGTTTCTATATAAAGCTTGGATGAGATCCCTGCATTTTTATGTTTCTAAGGAGAATTCCTTAAAGCCTTTTTACAAACAGCTCAGACTGTCTTTCAGAAATACAGCTCAGAGGATGCTTGAAGTGCATAGTGAAAACACAGCCGATCTGAGGTGGTTGTTTCTATAAATTCAGTGATGGATGCAGATCGACTCATGTTCATTTATCTTCAACAGTCCAGTGTCACTTCTGAAAACAGTCAAAATGATTGCTTCTGCCAGCTTGTGACTCATAACACCCTCTGAAGCCGGGGTATTTCAACATGGCCGGGGAAGGGCCATTTCCCTCTACTGCCCATTCACTCCCCGCACCCTACCTCCATTTGCAAGTCTCTGGCCCTGACCTGTCTCAGGCTGTGAAGTGATTTCAGCAGTTGGATTGCATCTCCCCTGCTCACTCAGGCAGGCTGCCCTGTCCACTGCAGAGCTTCCTCTCTGGACCTATGTCTGGTGCAGTTGCTATCCTAGAAATGGGCACACAGAAAGACTCAATTTGTGCCTGCAATCAATGGTCTAAACAGTAGGATTACTCATTCAACAGTAAAACTCCATGGAATGTGGGTGGAATTGTATAAAAACACAATGAGCCATTTAATTTTGTTAATTGTAGCAATTAGGCTAGCTCGAACACAGCCTGTACTCATAGCAGAAAGCCAAGTGGAAGAAATGGCAAACAGCCATTTGCCCACAGAAATGAGGGGTTCAGAAACTCTCCCTTGAGTGTTTAAGGAATCATGTTGTTTGATCATCCATTTGAAGCTCTTTCTCTAGATTCCATAAGAAAAGAAATCAGACTCTTGTTATATTGCATGCAGTGATCTAATCCAAAATGTAAACTCCAGTCAACCTTTTGTGGTCTATGTTCTGCTCAATAAGGGATGGGTTTCAATGTCCTTGAAATGCCTAGTTGTTTTGCTAAAATATTTTACTCATAAACAGTATACTGACATAATATGTCGGAAACACTGGCAAGCAAATTTCTGCTTTGGTAATTTTTTTACCCTTAGATATTCTTGCAGTTCAGTTCCCCATATTGATGGTAATTTACCATGACTGGCAACTTTTCATGTGTCCAGTGCTGGCTACAGAGCTTTACCTATGTGATATTGAATCCTCACAACCATGTATGAGTTAAGTACCATTTACAGAAGACAAAACCTAATCTCAGAGATACTAAACAAATTGCCAGAGATCCCACAGCTAGGAAAGTGGAGCTGAGAATTGAACACAACTTGTGACAACTTTTAAAACTGCAAAATTTTCTAGAAGACCAAGGAATAGTTTCCCATCGACACCTATTTCTGATTTGGCAAGCTTTCAGAAGAAACAAAGTCATGGTCTGATGACGAAATTTTCCAAAGCAAGTTTCATTTAAAGTCAAAAATGTCTTCCAAGATGAAAAGTTAAAAATAAAAGTCAATGATGAGAAATGGAAATTGCCATCACCTGTAACTGAATCTTACTTCCACACCTTAATTCATAGTATGTAGATAAGTGCTATTTTTCCATTCTGGACAACTGGCCTCCTCCATGGCCCTACTCTACACTAAAGTAAGAGATAAATATAAACTAACCAGATGGTTCTTCTCTTGTATTCTGTGCATGTGCTATACTGTCATCCAGTTAGACACACTGAAAAATAACTGAACTCCACTACTTACTTTGATGCTCTGACGGAGAGAGAGACAGAGAAAGAGAGAGAGGAAGGAAGGCAGGGAGGAAAGATAGAACAACAACCATTTGAAGTGACATTATTCCATTCCATTGCCATGATTTTTCTCTAAATTTTATGTCTTGTAGTTCACAAAATTTAATATTTAAGAGGATTATTATACCCTTAGCTTGACCCATCATATAAATTGAGGAATCTTACCTTAGATTAAAAGGTTAGGTGTAAAGAACAAAGCAAATGTTTACCAACTATTTGTTGAATTGAATATAAAATGATTGATGTGTCCTTTCCCTCCTCACTTTCAATGTAACATGTCTGAGGCCTACAGGATGACAGTAAAAACCTATTCAATGACATTGTACAGTAAGTTGCATGTGATGTTGTTTGAATTGATTCTAAACAAATAGCCAGTAATAAACCCCAAATTTTCTCAACCTTGGTATTTATTTTAGAAAAATACGCAGTGATCATTCTGACTTTAATGTATGAAAAATACAAGCAATCTTCTCTCTTCCTTCTTTGATAAGATTTAAGCAGATCTTTATGAAGATATGTTAAATTAGAAGTCACTAATGTTTATAGAAAGTAACATCTAAAAGAGATCTAAATGTTACTTCAGCACATTCCTTTTATAGATGAGATAACCAAGATCCAAAGAGATCAGGTAATTTTTGAAATCAAAATTCCTTCAATCATCTGTTCAGTAAGCATCACCCACAGGTCTAACATTGCCAGGCAATACACAGCTAAGTGCAGAAGGAGTCTCGCAATCCAGAGGCTTACACTTTGGTTATTAGAAGCAAAATAGGAGTCTTTGGACTTTAACTCTTTTTTGCTCTACTACACAGTTTCTATTTTTAATATCTACATTTAATTCCATACTACAGCAAAAAAGAAACATAGCTTTCCCAATGTTGTATTATGGAAGCCTCATGATAAACAACTGCCACACACAATGACAAACATAAGATAATGATATACATATAAAGGTAAGTCAACGATGGTTGACCATCTATAAAGAGAAAAGTAATTTTATGATTTGTTTTTATGCCTCTTCACACTAGACATTTTTAAATTGAGGTCATAAAGCAACAAAAAGAAATTGAAATACTTTTTTGGCACATAGCGCTTGACTCAAAACAATCATATCTGAATAAGCTTTGGAGATATTACTGAGAACCTCTCTTAAGAAGAGGCATGAAATGAGAATGCTTCTAAAATGTCTGAAGACTTTTCTAATAGGCTACTTCTCTGATCTTCAGGAAATATCCTTCATTAGCACATACACTATGTCTCCGGCATAGTAGTTATTTAGGAATAACACATTTCCAGACCTAAGCCTCAGTTACTGCAACCTGAAAGGTTGGTCTAAAGCCATACTTCCATGCCCAGAAGAGCAACACTGTGCTGTATTACATTCAGGAGTCTGGATAGCCAGATTCACCTTACTCACCATACTGGCATAATACCCAAACCGAGTCTTTCCCTGCAATATTGCCACGTGGTTGGCTCCCGACAGGTGTAAGGAGTATATTGCTTAAAGGTAACTATTAACTTGCATAACTAATTTGCTCCAAGTGAAATCATTCTGATCAGGGAATGCATAAACCCAAAGGTTCTCTAAGAAGTAAAAGGAAGGAGAGAAGGCAGATTAATTTGTATAAGCACATAATAATTCAAAGAATTCCTTGGTGAGTCCCATCAAGCATCAATAAAACAGTTGACCTAATAACAGTGGGAAGTATGAGGCATGGTTTCTAGGTTCAAGCCACTGTAAGTAGTTCATTACTGTGATTACTGCTGTTTTAGCCATTGCACCATCCAAGAAGAGTATAGTTGCTGATATGTTTGCAGAGCAAAGATCATGATAATAAAACAAACCAACATCAAAACTAATTAATCAACTTGATAAGTAAATATTACCAGCTCAGTACCAACACAAAATGTTCTCTCGTGTTGTTATTAAAGCCTGTCACCTAACTCTGTTATTAGAATTCCAGAAAATGTAAGGTTTCATGTTTTTATTATACTTCCATCTATCAAATTAAGCTGGTGGCCCTCTCCTCTCTCTATTGCTTGATTTGCATTAAAATGGAACTAATCAAATTTTTATTTCATTTAAGTGCTACAAATATTAACAAATGGAGATGTTGTGTTTGAGCTAATTTAACTGTTCTAGTGGCATTCTGGTATGGAGTTGTATCAAATCAACACTCTTAATTATTTCAAATTAATTCACTTATCAGTAAGTTCTACAACACCCTTAAGTGCGTTGAAAATGTAGCTCAGGTTTCTCTCTTACGAAATTCCTATTTTGATTACAAACCAGTAGAACGTGTCTTAATCAACTTCAGCATTTCAATCCATTGTGATTCTGGAAAATGAGTGTGTCCGGTACTGCTATGTTAACTTAGCAATTAACCTTCGACCTGGTCTTTCTATGGGCCCCACTGTGAGTTCTTATTCTATTCAAATTGGGAGCAATAGCAAGTCATCCTGTAACCAAAGGAGATCTGTTGGCTAGTCAAAGAATTGTCATTTTATATCCTTCTTTCAAAGAACTAAAATATTCAACTTTCCTTATTAACCTTTCTATTATATTGTACATAGAAAAGAAAATGGAACGCTGAAATATGTTCTGAAATCCTGGGGCGAAACCTTTCCCTTGGTCTGAATCAAGAGGCTCGGTGCCCTGTGAAGAGCAGTAAATCTCTCTGTGCCATGAGGAAAGGGAAGGGGGACAAGCCAGTCGCTCAGAAATGTGAGCCTCGACTGTCACAAAGATGTATATGGCTGATGGTATCGATTCCCTTCTTTTTTTACAGAAACATCTTGGAACTTGTCAAGCTTTACTGAAGGTGATTTGCGTTAATTAATGCAACAGACCCTTTAATCTTGCAAATTCTTGACTTGTAATATTGTAGCCAAGCTACCGCGAGGGAAAATTAATCAGTTAGTGGGAAGGAGCACTCGTTCCGTGCCAAGCCGTGCCCAGGCCTGAAGAGAAAGACCTCTGTGAAGTAGAGCACTAATGAATTCGTGCTACCTGCTTCCTCATCATTCATGCTATGAATATTCATCCGCTTCATTTGTTTTTGCCAGTAAGTGCTGCTTTGAAAAAAAAAAAAGAAAGAAAGAAAAATGTCTATGGATTCCTGGGGCTTGCATAGCTCAGAGAATAGGTGCTGGGTCATGGAGACTCCTGTTAAATGGATACAAATCTACTTGTGTTTGGAAATGGAAAAAAAAAATGTCATTGTCATCTCTTTAATGATTGATCTGAGTTCCATGGCTGCCCTCACTTAGTTTCTTGAGAGTACTGTTGTCAGCATTGTAATAACCAATTTATGAAAAATTGAATCTGTAATTCCATTTCAGGGGTAAAACCTGCATGGATGTAACTATTCAATAACTTTATTCCTGCCTTCCTGGGTGGTGACATTGCCAGTTTCAAACTGAGGTACATGAGTTTATGGTATCGGCCCTCCTGTCGTTGCTGAGACCCGACAGAATGTCAGTTACAAGCTATAAGATCAAGTAGAGATTCTTATTGCCTAAATGTTCACTTAAAAGTAAACAGGTAGTCTCATAATTTAAAAAAATCATGGTTCTTTCCCACTTGCTTCTCTGTTTTCCAAAGTTCGAGCTGCAAGATAAGAACGAATATACTTCAGATAGTAGTCTTAGAGTTTGCAAGTGTTAGGCATCCATATGTTCTTACAAAGTTTCTATCTAACCTTTTGGTAGAACAATTTCAGGAGTGAACCCTAGATGAATGAGTGAAAATCATCAGGTTTATCCAATAAACAACCTAACGGAAAAATTTTAGAAAAGAAGCAGGGATCCTTTTTCTTGGATTTCAAAGATGTTTCTCCTTGCTAACAGACCATCTTAGTGATTTGAGAGCTACTGAACGGTAGTCCCAGTTAGAGGCTCATTATCGTGCTGCACACCCTATTCTGTCAAAGTCATTTTTCAGAACTAACTCTTGGCACAAGCACTGAAATTTAATGGCAAAAGCTGGCCTACTACCATGTGACTTATTTTCAATTGCAAGGCAATGAAAACTAAGTTGAAGAAAATTTTGATTTCCTGAACTCCAAAGCCAAAATGGGCACAAAGAGACTCTGTAACATAGAATGAGTTGGTTGACTGTGGGGACCCAGGAGCAATAAACAATCCTCTTAAGCAAGGCTCATGAGTCAGAGTGGCTATAAGCTGTGTTGGGACAGGTGATTGAAGAGGACACCTACAAGTTGCTCATCAAGAATATTTGCCTTTTTATAGAGCAGAGGTTCAAAGTAGCCCCTGCCATTCCGTAACTATGAGGATAAGTACATCCATATATGAAAGGCCAAGGCAGAAGACAGAGGAACTGTCAGGGGCTTCAGGTCTGAAACTAACTCTGTCTTTAAGGGAACAGCTCTCCTTGGTCTTTGGCCCTTTGCTGCTAGCTAGCTCTGCATGCCAAGAGCTTCTGATGGATTATAAGATGAGATATTTAAAGGTATTGTAAGTACTCCTGCTTGTAGACATGAAAAAATTGAATTATCCCTCATTTTAACAATGACGTGATTCAGGGTTACTATGGCCTTACTCATCATCCCATTGTAAATATACCATGACATCATGAGAGCCTCTGTGTTCAAATTCACTAAACCAGGTTTACATGTCTAGGTCTGTGTATCTATCCCCAAATTGGAAAAATAATTTTTTGAGAATGATCTTTAGAATAATGTAAGTGAAAAAAAGTGGACAGTTGAGCAATTTTTCACCATCCACAAAGCCACTAGAGTGCTGATAACTCTAAAGCTCTGATTTTTTTTTTCTCATGACTAAGTTTCTTTTCACTTAGAGGCTTTCAACATCTGAATTTTCCAGATGATTGCTGAACCATCTTCACTAACCTGAAGTAGACACTACGGCACTGTTAAAAAATAGACTGTCCACATGAATGCAAATATCCCAATGAAAAGAGAAGAAGTAGGTCACTCTAGCAGTAAATTTGGTCTTCGTGATGTCAAACATTTGGACACTTGGGAAAATCCAGGTGTTTGAACGATACGGTTTTCATCTGGTTGTCTGGTGTTGTCTAGATAGGCAGAAAATGCTCAGGTGTTGTAGGTAATGAGATTTAACTTTCTCATGCAGTAATCTATTGCTGGTGATATTCTGCTGCTAAAAATCTCTTTGTTGTGCAAAGAGGAATAAATAATGCAGAGCAAATGCTATTTGATTTTCATTTATTTTTGGCAAACACATGAAGGGAAGAGGTTTGGGGGTGTTCAGATGTGATTGTGGCACAGACCTCCTTCAGAAAGACCGTTCTGGAGGCCTGCCACTCGGCTCCTTCCTGCCAAGGAAACTTTTTACTCAACTCCTTTCCATCCTTTCTAATTCTATAATTTCCCCTCTGCTCTTCACATAATCTTCGTTGTTCCCAAAGTCTACTTGCCAGAATTGTTCAAGAGAAATACAAGTTTGTTAACTTTTTATTCTTCAAATAAGAAGTTTTCATTTTAAGGATTACATCTTTTAAGCAGAAAAATAATGTAAACAACTCAATACAGTTATTTTATGGTGCATGTTGTGGTGTCGACAGAAGTAAAAGCTCTTTTTCCCAAATTAAACAAAATACTTTTTTTTTTTTTTTTTTGGTTTGGTTTGTTGATGTCATTCTGATTGCCGAGGACTCACTGGTTATACATATTGGAATCTTAGTGTCTTCTTTATAGTCACGGAATAGAGAAAAAGAAAAAATGTCATCAAAGAGAAGTTCACTTTCCAGAAGGAAGTTTGAGATAGTCACGGGACTCTTGCATTTGTGATTATCTGTGGACATTTTCTTCCTTGTTTCATCTGATTGGGCTCTGGATTGGTGAGTGTGTATATTTCCTCAAATCGTGTGCTTACCTCATTTACTGTTCTGAAGCTGGACAGAAAAACGGGCAAGCCATTCAGACCGATTTTCTTTTCCATGAGCTTATGTTGCAGAACTTGCTCTGAGGAATTAACTGTAAGCAGGCACACAGAAAGTATGCAGCTATGCAAAGGTCATGAGAGGATTTCCAGAGAAAACCTAAATGGTTTTTTTTGTACATTCCTAGGTAGTGTTTTGATTGTGTCAAATTCTACATTTCAGTGCCAACTGAGAACAACTTCATGGGGTAAGCAGTCCCCATCCTTGTTGACTCCCTCCTCCCATTAGTTGCAGAAGTTTCCCCCCAAATCAAAACAGGTGCTCCGCCTTGTGTAGCAAGGGCTTCCAGCCACCAGGTGTCATTGCTCTGTGCTAATTGTGTTTTGTCAATGCTCCTTTGTGCTAATCCCACACCTGTGAAAGCCTTCTGGACCGATAGAGCTGCTACTTCCTGTCACAGACGTACATACCAACCTGATTTGGCTCCGCTTTCCTTTTTCCTTGAGATTTTTACTTCACTCAATCCTCTTCCAAATCTTTGTACCTTCATGTTATGGACGGGATATTTAGTTCAATGTTTCAGTCAGCTGGCAATGAAGAGGCAAAAATCAATTGGCAACTACAAAAACATTCAGTATTTTGTTTCAGTTATCTTTTATTATGTAATAATTGAATTGAATTTATGGTTTAGTAGAAAACTAAAAATCCCTGTGTTGAATATAATGACTATTTTAAATATACTTCAATATATTCTCCAAAACAGTATCCCTTTACACTATGAAGTCTCTTCCTTTCTGGAGACAAGAACATGGAGGGGCCGTGGTCTGGTGGTGGAAACATAGGGGCCTGAAAGTTGAGCCCCTTGAGTCCTCATTCCTGCTTGGTCACTTCAGCCTCAGAAACTCATCCTTGGTCTCCTTTGTCCCATATATAAAAGAGAGATAATCTTTATCTACCTACCTCATAGTGGTGTTGTGAAGATGAATTAAGTTCATGAAGTGCTTTGACACTGGATAACTAGCGTTAGCACAAAGGAGGCCTGTGTGCAGCCCTGAATAGGCTGCGGTGGGGGAGGTGGAGAAAGCCTAGCCACATGACAGCAATAAGTCACCAAGCAGAGTATGATTATTTGAGAACACTTCACAGAAGTGAAACTTTTTCTTCAAAGGTCTATGTAGAACTTTTTTTTAATTATCAGCTTTTTAATGAGAAAAATTAATTCCTTTCATACAAACATTGAGAAGCTTCATATAGAATGACAATTTTCCTCTTAGCCAAACTGAACTTTACTAAATATTTATTAAATATATCTAGGAGACTGGGCTCCTTCTGATGCCTGGAGAGTTTGCATGCCTGATCCCAAACTGCATTTTCCAGAACTCCTGAGTTCAGGACTAATGATTGCCAAGGGGTGTTCTGGAATCCACTACCAGGAGGGAATATTTTTAACTGATATTATTGAGATTAGATTTTGTTGTTTACCGTGAGATTCTTTTTCATCCCTAAGATGACACATCTCTCCCTTTGCAACCCAATAAAAGAATGTAAAGCCTTTCTGCCTGGAACTTCTGAATTGGTTTATTTTCAGATTATAAATAAATTTAAAAATTTTCGGAGATGTGTTTACACAAGTGCTTCTATATAGTGACATACAAGTATGCTTACACGTGCATAGATCTGAGTATACAACCATAGGACAAAGCAGATAGATGGTGGGAAAACAACCACAGGGAACATCTTATACAACTTCCCCTAAAAGTAAATGCTTTTTCTTACTTAAATATTTAGTCTTGGTAAGAACTAGTGCTAAATAACATGATTTGGGGTTATAAATAGTTATCATTTTTTAGTCACAGAGGCAATCTTGTACACTAACAATTCAGGTAATGTTTTAAAAATGTGACTTCACGGGAAAAAGTTATGTACATAAATATTGTTATTGTGCCCTTAGATAATAATTATACTCCTTTGCAAAAAAAAAAATGCATGCTCTTAAACATATGAAATAAGGTTTCAGAAAGTTTATCTTGATAAGTGGGTTTTAAATCATGTTGTGCCTGGAGCTGACATAATGTACACATTCAACATAATCTCTTCTGGATTCTAAAATCTGGTTGCTGGTGGTATATCTTAAAATTTCAGATTGGTGAAACATTTCTAATGCATGGTATTAAACTTTCTGAAGCATGAATTTAACTAGGCAATTATCTGATCCATTTAAAAAAATGTTTATGTTGCCATGCCAGACTGAAGATAAATACAGTTTTTTAGACTTAAAATATGAGAATAGTGAGTCGAAATAACTTGGATATCTCTGACCTTTTTTCCCAATCCCAAGCATCAATATTTTTCAAACCAAAACTGCAGCAGAATATCCTTGTTTCTGAAGGGAAATATCCATGTCTCTCTTTTATTTTTGTGCAAGAAAACTGAAGTTAATTGCAATATATTGAGGGCCGTGCATATAAGAAAAGGTGTGGCAGCCTTTTAGGGGGGTTGGCCAGGGGCAGTGGGGAGAACTCATCAGTGGGAGGCTTTATGACAAAGGTATAAAACAGAATCTAAAAGTAGTAGAGCTGGACACCTCTGTGAAATGATAGAAATGAAATTCTTCAACAAAAAGATGAGAAACAGGTGGAGACAACATGTTATTAGACAGAAGCTATACATCTAATTACCAGGAAAAAGGACATTTGAACCCCTTATATTTTACCCTTACGTCTTTCCAGCCCACATGAAACTCTCCAGAGTCTTCCCTGAATATAGTAGACTTTTTTTAGAAAACTAATTCTTAGCGAAGATACATGTGACTATACTGCCACGGACCAGTCATTATGTAATTATGATGGATGTGATGCTTCATAAATGTAGTTGTCAATTTTTATGGTTACTTCCAGTTAATTCTATCCCATAAACATGTGGCAGAAAACACATGGAAAATTCTCTTTTGTTCCAGAGGAATGCCTGCCAACTTATTTATATCTACTCTTATCCCTGGCATATTATTATCACCAAACTCCTTCATATCTAGATGGTATGAGATAGCTTTGAAAAAATGAAGTTTTCAGCAAATTGTTTTTTTGAAGGTCTCACCTGAAGCTTCTTTTTAGTGAAGGTGGCAAGAGGAGAGGGCACTCTGGTGAGAACCTCGCCTCTATTAAATTGTCTCTGCTCTTCTTCTCGGTTACCAGACAGCTCAGTAGCCTGGAGATCAAGATGATGTAAGACATACAAATTGGGTTTTTCCCATTCTCAGAGCAAGGAGGGCAACCAATGAGCCAGAGGTTCCACACCTCTGAAACCAAATAGTACATTGAATTTACGGCTAAAACGAAAAACAAACATTGTAAAGTATGAGCAACATTATCCTTCCTGTTGGTTCTTTCCTTGGTTTTTACTGAATTCATTTTACAGTTTAGAGAAGAAGTTTCTAGTAATGATAAGTAATGCCATTTTATGTTATAGCTTCAATGCAGAAATGGTGAAAACATGAGTCACAAACAAAATTACCAGAGATACAGACTTTGTCTGTACTGACACCTTACCTAGCAAATCGGAAACAAATACGACTTAATATTCTGGTTTCATTAATAACATCTAGTTAAAAAAAAAAAAAAGGAGCATTTTGCTCAGCATTAAACCATTGCACAGTATAAACCTGCTTCCAAATGGCAAGGATTTTTGCTACTGACATTTGTTCTTCATTCTGCAGTTATTTTAAGTAAATAATTTTCACATCTAACTACCTCAGCTACTGTTCTTTTATTTAGAAACATGAAATCATGCACTTTGTGACCAACAAGTTTTTCATTTAAAATTTCAAAAGGATACTTGGTGCAAAGCAATTTTCAAAAATTTGTATATGATATAAGAAACCCAACCTCAGGAGGTTGTTCTTAATTTTGTTTATTTGTTTCTAAGTTCTATTGGGGTAAAATCTCGTTTCCACTTAACACGAAGAAAAGCTGCTCTATATTTGCTTAATTTGCCTTAAACATTTTGTGCTCCTCTCCCTATTTGATTTTTTTTGTTTGTTCTAAATCTATCTCTGAAAAGAAAATGTAACAGGTGGCAGACGAACATCAAACAAGACAATGGACCAATCATTTCTCAGTTCCCTGTTGTCAACTCTGCATGACATCCTGATTGTGCGAAATTGCCATTCCTGTGCTTCTCTCTCCCATGACCATTCCAGAAATAAGGTCTGAGAGACCCCATGTGTGTGTTTAGGGAACGGTGTAGACATTTC
Source organism: Ursus arctos (assembly GCF_023065955.2). NCBI lineage: Eukaryota > Metazoa > Chordata > Mammalia > Carnivora > Ursidae > Ursus > Ursus arctos. The sequence continues at coordinate 15,184,987 of NW_026623078.1, forward strand.
CCCCAGTACGAGCACAGTGCCTGGACCCGAATGATAACCTTGGCAGTTCTTGTGCTTTTACTTTGTAAACATTGTATAAATGTATTTGGAATTTTATTTGAAATGGAGAATTAAACTACTTATTAAAATTTTTTCCTTCCTGTAAATATATATATTCTAACTCCATGTATCCAAACATTCCTTTAGCGTTCAGATTGTAAGAGTGTCTTTATTGGCTGGAGGCCGCAGTCTCAGGCCGCGGTCCCATGTGCTCTAGTTGAAAGCACAGTGTGTGGAGTATTTGATGTACTATAATAACATAGTTATTTTGGTCTGTTAAGTAAGTTGCAATTTGTGATGAAATGAAGTGGAAAGTAGTGCTTCATAATGAACAAATTTCCTCGGTTACATGATTTTTTCTTGTAAAACTTAAAAAAAAAGAAAACTTGAAATTTTATATATTTGGATTTTGTAGATTTTTTTTATTTTATTGCAACACAAGGTACCAAAATCATTAAATAAAGTACACTGTGGTCATTTTAACAGAAGTCTGAGTTCCTGATTCTTTCTAAGTCTAGGAAGAGAGCAGTCATTGTGGGCCTAAGATGGGAAGATGGGGGAGAAGGCCATATTCTCAGGCATAGTCTCCAGACAAAGTGATTTAAACCTGAAAATAAACAAAGCTGAGTTCTGTCAAATCTGAAATAAATTTAAAAATGAAATTATATCAATTTCTAAGATATGTTTCATTTATTTCTGAAAAGTGCTACAGAATGTTTCTCTAGAACCACTGTAAAAGCAAAGAGCTATTTCAGATTGCAGAGTGTTAAAAATCTAAATAATTTGTCTAAACATTAATAAAAGGAAAAACTGTCAATGAACAAAAGTGCTTTTAAAAAAGATGACGTATCTAAATTCCTGATTTTTCTACAAAAGTAGGGTTTATGTTTTATATAATTGTTTTTCTTAAAATAATCTAATGTTTTTGCTTTAAGGAAATGTTCTATTTTCTATACAGTTTGGGAAGAGTTCTACTGGTTTATAAAAGCCTTCCTCTAGGGGGACCTGGGTGACTTAGCTGAGCATCTGATTCAGTTGCAGCTCAAATCATGATCTTCAGCTGTGAGATCCAGCCGCCTGTGGGGCTCTGCACGCAATGGGGAGTCTGCTTGGGATTCTCTTCCTCTCCCTCTCCCTCTGCCCCTCCCTTGCTTATCCTTTCTCCCTAGCTAATAAATAAATAGATCTTTAAAAAGAAATAAAAGCCTTCCTTTATAAAAGGGAACTATAACATAAGCTCTAACTATACGTGTAGAAACTACTATCAATATCAAATAGAATCAGATAAAACTATTAGAAGGACCAATGAAAAAAATTTCAAGAATTCACTAGTTTCTTTTCAGAGTAATTTATTAGTTTTCTTTATTACTATAATAGTAACATGTGCTAAATGTAAAAATACAAATCCACCATTTTGATGTACTTCTTTCTAGTCTTTTTTGTAAACATTTATATTTTTTACACTGTGATTTTAACAAATATTTTTTAAAATCACAGCCATTTGGTATGCATATTGGGGTTATAAATATGAACAAAGCACATAATCTTCTTAAAGAATACAGTCCAGTAGGGAAATAAGTCCAGATACACGAATTACATGATTTGGTAGTAAAACTAAAAGTCTGCATAGACTATTCCAAGAGCATCTAAAACGGCTTGGAAGAGGATGGGGTGGGGAAGGAGTCACACCAGCAAGGGAGCCTGGGTCCCTGACTGAGTGGATGGAGCAGAGTCCCTACCTCACCCTGGCTAAACCAAAATGGAAACAAGCAGTATGTAAAGTTCTACTGGGTTGAGCTCCTGACATTCGGAGTTGTTTGTTACAGCAGTTAGCTTTTTCTGACTTTTAAAGGAGCATTTCATGGACCAGCAAGATACAATTAGCTCAACCATGAGTATGATTAGCTCCCTACCTGAGTTTCAAAAACAAAGAGGAAAAGAAATGGCTATTTGTATTTTTCTGTGTTCTCTACAATGAATGAGTATTGTTATTATAATCTGAAAACAAATAAAATTTATATTTAAAGGGAAATTTTTTAAAAAGAAAAACACATTATATTCCTGAATTTAAAAACTTAATTTGGTGAAAAAAGAAATTTGCCTCTGATTAATCTCAAAACATAACGCAACTCAAAACAGAGCCACAAATATATTTTATAAAACTTCACAAAATGATCATAAAGCTTATATGGGACAATAAAAGCACTAAAATAATCAAGTATTTTGTTTTTAAATGAGAGTAGTGATGGAACTTTGCCCTCCCAACCTATCAGAAGTTACAATAACAGTGTACTACCAGCACAAGAATATATTAAAAAGTTCAGAAATAGAATCTTTACATATTCTAAAAGTGAATTTAGTATATGATAACGATCATTTTAAATCAGTAGAAAAAAGGAGGCCCCTTCAATAAATGGTATTAGAATAACCAGCTCACCACAAGGGACATCTTATACCCTCAAATCAAATCATACAGATTAAAGATATAACTCTGAAGAAGTACAACTACAAAATAGTACACTAATGTCACCTGATATGGGAAATATATTTCAAGTTTCATTAAAGAGAGAGAGAAAGATTATAAGCAATAAGGAAGTAGGCAAAGGAGATATATATTTCCATTATTTCTCTTAAAGGAGCAACACAGTTGTCCAAAAATCAACTGAATAAAAAAATACTGAACCTACTAGACTGGACAAATATCCTAAAATATATATACAAAGATCTTTATAACAGGGAAAATTGGGGGAAAGCTATGGCATATCCTTATAACGAAATATGCTAGAACAACTATAAATATAAACTACTTGTAAAATGTCTTCTTGTATTAAGTAACAATATCAATTGTTAAAACTTCATTTTGAAAGTAAAGAACAAAGAAACAAGTGTCTTGGTAAACCATAAATAAAAAATTGAGCTACCCTATGACCCAGCCATTGCACTACTGGGTATTTACCCCAAAGATACAGACGTAGTGAAGAGAACGGCCATATGCACCCCAATGTTCATAGAAGCATTGTCCACAATAGCCAAATCGTGGAAGGAACCGAGATGCCCTTCAACAGATGACTGGATTAAGAAGTTGTGGTCCATATATACAATGGAATATTACTCAGCTATCAGAAAGAACGAATTCTCAACATTTGCTGCAACATAGACGGCACTGGAGGAGATAATGCTAAGTGAAATAAGTCAAGCAGAGAAAGACAATTATCATATGATTTCTCTCATCTATGGAACATAAGAACTAGGAAGATCGGTAGGGGAAGAAAGGGATAAAGAAAGGGGGGGTAATCAGAAGGGGGAATGAAGCATGAGAGACTATGGACTCTGAGAAACAAACTGAGGGCTTCAGAGGGGAGGGGGGTGGGGGAATGGGATAGGCCGGTGATGGGTAGTAAGGAGGGCACGTATTGCATGGTGCACTGGGTGTTATACGCAACTAATGAATCATCGAACTTTACATCAGAAACCAGGGATGTACTGTATGGTGACTAACATAATATAATAAAAAAACATTAAAATAAAAAAAATGCAGTAGTACATTAGAATACCAAGCAAATAATGGTATAATGAGCAAAGAATATTGAAAGGAGAGAATTGGCTCTAGATAAATATGCAGCTACCTGATAATAGTCTTGTCTGACATGCCCGTTGATCAGTGCATGTGAAATTGGCAACTACGCTAGGTGTGAATTGAATTTATTTGAGAGATTTTTAAAAGAAAGATGTAACCATGTAGGGCAGTAACTGAAAGTTTCTCTGAACGATTTGTGCCTAGAGTTAGTTTACAAAAAGCGATTAGGTCTGGAAAGACTTTAGGAAAAGTCTACATTTTTCAGACCATCAGAGTAAGTTCTAAAAAAGACAGATGAGAAATGGTCACCTTGAGAAGGAACATGCATGCAGGAAGCCGGGACTGCTGGAGGAGACTTGCAAATAAACCACTTGTGGATTTTCAATAGTGTCAAAATAAAGCAGTGCCTACTACATATAATAAGATCTCTGTTGAATAAGAGCATCAAAAGCCAAGAATCACCCAAGAAATTTAATTGAATCATCGCTGTCTTTAAAATCCTCCTCATTTCCAGTTTCAATTCTCTTACCATTTCTCTATACATGACCAAGCCTGATAATCACCTTGTTTCACCTTGACCCCTCACATAACAGAAACCATCTCTGCCTTTCTATCTCACAAACAAATAAGAGACATAAACTCTGGCCCTCCTCCTGAAAATCAGAATCTATCTGTATTCACAACTATTCTTTGCACTGTGTCAAAAAGACACCCCTACATCTTTTCCCAGGGCTTAAACATCCCCCTGTGTTTTATAAATTCTTGATTTTTTATTTCATTTATCGGACATCACTCCATCTCCTCTCCCCTGTCTTTCACATCTTTTTTGGGACCATTTTCATTCTGTCTACCACCATGCTGAAATTACCCAAGACAAAACCAAAACCTCGATTTTTGTTCCTCCTTCCCTCTCTCTCTCTTCCTCCTCTTTTCATCTTCTTCCTTTCCCTTATTAATTCAAAAACAAAAAATTAAAAGTGTCAATTCCTTCAGAATAGAGATAGCATCATGGTTTTGGTTTAGGTTTTGATTGAATGAATAAATGACCATTACCAGAGACAAGTAAATTCATTAAATTCTTGCAACCTAATTTTCCTCATCTAAGGGATGGTGGTGGTGGTGAAGGCTGTACAGAAATCAGCCAGCTCAGTGGCTGCAACTTAGTAATAAGTAAGATGTTACAGCTACTGAATTAACTCTCAAAAATCTAAACAAGTTGCTAATTTCCAAGTTCAATGGCCTCTTTGCTCTTTCTGCTGCTTGATTTTTCTGGCTACAAGTAGGAGTGTGATCCCCCACTGAGTCTCTTTCAACCTTTCTGTATTCTCCCTTTCCTCTCTCTTAGTGGAACTTCTTCTTTTCACACTGAAATGTGATTCTCGAAGCTCCTTCTTCTGCCCTTTTCTCTTCTTCCTTAAGGCTCTCTCCAGGCCATTTCTAAGGATTTAACTACTCTTGTACACCGAAGAGTGCTAAAAATACCTCATCTCGGTAGGCTCGGTCATATAAGCTCCTATTTAAAAACTAAATAAAAGATCATCTATTCCCGCAGATTTTAGAACTATTTACTCATTAGACATGCCATCCCAAATATGTTCCCATTTTCTTTTTTTAAATTATGTTCAGTTAGCCATTGTATAGTACATCATTAGTTTTTGATGTAGTGTCCAATGATTCATTAGTTGAGTATATCAGCCAGTGCTCATCACAACACGTGCCCTCCTTAATACCCATGACCCAGCTACTCCATCCCCCCTATCCTCCACCCCTCTGAAACCCTCAGTTTGGTTCCTGGAGTCCACAGTCTCTCATGGTTCATCTCCCTCTCTGATTTCTCCCCCTTCAGTTTTTCCTCCCTTCCCTGTGGTCCTCTGTGCTACTCCTTATGTTCCACATATGAGTGAAACCATATGATAATTATCTTTCTCTCCTTGACTTATTTCACTTAGCATAATTCCCTCCAGTTCCATCCATGTCGATGCAAATGATGGGTATTCATCCTTTCTGATGGCTGAGTAATATTCCATCGTATATATGGACCACATCTTCTATATCCTTTCATCTGTTGAAGGGCAACTCGGCTCCTTCCACAGTTTGGCCATTTTCTTTTTGATACAATCCAACAATGGAATTCCTAGAATAAGTTTCCACACAGAGCAGAGGTTTGGGGTATAGTTATTTCACTACTGATTTTGGTCTCATTCTTTATTGCCTTCAGAAGAAACATGTCAAGAATTGCTTAAGATTGTTGGTATTATTGACCTTGGCTTACCTGTTGGTTCCATACCCTATATAAACTCATTGTTTTCCATCTCTGTTGAGATTTATGCAAAACTACTATGAACAGCTAGACCATCAAGTATTATTTGGTGAATCTTTCCAGTGGGTGAAACAGGAATGTGTTCTGTCCCTACAGTCTCATTAATTTGCATCTTAAAGACTTAATCCTCATTTTGGATGAACTGTGTACATCCCCTTTCTTCCTATGCAACTCTTACATTGGAAAGAAACATTCTATGTGCTGATAAAATTATCTTAAGGCATGAACTAGGTCAAGCCTTTACAGAAAACTTACCGTCTAGCTAATCAGTGTTTGAGTAGATTGAGATTTCTACAACCCGATCATAAATGTTGTAAATATTCTTCTAAATTTAAGCCATGTGTAAATATATCTAGCAAGCAATGTATTCAATTATCTAAGATAAAATTTGTTTAATTGGAGGGTTCATTAAGAAATTACATTAATCAAAATTATAGTTCTTTGGGTACAGCACCAACTTTAATGTATTTAAGGCTGCATAATCAGACCTAGACATTTGGTACTTCCATCAACAATTCTTCCTCATCAGTGGGAATCCAAAACAATTTTCTGAGGAAAACCTTTACCCTGCATGCTAGGCTTCCTTCCTTGGACCTCTGGGGAAGAGAGAGTGACATTATACTCAGGCATAATTTTTTTAATTCATAACAAGCTATCAATATTAACTCAAGTGCGATTGGTTGTCGATGTATGGCTCTCCTTCAAAAAATGTTGATATATATACTACCAGTGTTCCAAATTTTTATTATAGTATATAACCTTATAGCCTCTGCCACAAAATAATTATCTAAAGTTGTAATGAATAATACACATTAAGGATTGCCTGAATGATATGCAGTCTATATCTTTCTCTGTAGCAGAGGTTGCAAATTTCATATCTATGGGGGGCAGGTAAGTAACGTAAATGGGTGAGGTCTATGGCAAAACAAAAAGCATATTCCTCATCTAAAGACAGAGCTACCCAATGGTTGTCACATAGGAAGCCAAGCTCAGTGGTACAAGGTCTTCTAGTGGTTCATGAGAAGCAAAAAACAAAATATAATATAATATAATATAATATAATATAATATAATATAATATAATATAATATAATAATATAATATAATATAGATTCTTAATTTGAAAATCCCTGATAGTTAATCTTTTAAATAATTCAAATAATTCCATTTTCTAAATTCTACATGTTAAAAACAATGTCTACTAACCAGATATGGTCTATGGCAAACCTTTGTGATCTTTCTAGATCTAGATTTTATTTTTTATTTTTGTTGAAACCAGACAGCTAGTAAACCTGGATTCCATCATCTTCTCCATAAGCAATCACTTTGAACAAACTGTCTTTTGGTGTTATGCCACTGGACTGTTTTACGTGGCTTTAAAAAAAATAAGATCACTTATTATTAAATTCATTCTATGGATATCATTAAGAATATTGCTCTCTATAAAGAACACAGAAGAATTGTCTTTCAGATCTCAGTACCAAGGATAGTTATAACCCCAAAGAGCACTTCTGTCTTAGTAACACTGTGAATCAAATGTTTCCCACTATGCAGTGGGTCATAGGAGACTCAGAGAGGCCTACCTTTAGCAATATGTAAAGGTGCATGCATGAGTGTGTGTGTGTGTGTGTGTGCGCGCGCGCGTACACTTCAGACTTTGGGTTTTTTCAAAACTTACATTTCAGTTCTCTACTGACAAATCCACTCTGAAAATTTCTCATTTTAAGTTGCTTTTTTTTTTAATTTTATAGTGTGCCAGTATCTTTGAAAACTGCCTCAGATTGGTTGATTTTCAAATTCGAAAGCATAAACATAAGCAAATATATAAGAAAAACTAGATTATTAGTGTTAATCCTTAACCTTGAACTGTCATCCCTGACTCTACACAGATCACTTTGATTACTAACCAGATTTCACTCCTCAATCTTTCCATAAGCACCTGAAGTTCAACATGTAAAGAACTAAAGTCACTGTCATTTAGTTTCTCTCTATTCAGTAAGCATCACTGTAAATGGCACATCAAGCTAAAAACCTCTGTTGTCTTCAACTATTTGCACTCTCTTCCCCAATATTCTGTCACCTAGTCCTGCTGATTATAGTACTGTAATGTTTCAAATCTATCCCAGCTGTTCTACCTCACATCTTTATCACTTCTCACCTTAAACTATTAAACTGACTCTTGAGCACCAGCGTGGCTCAGTCCGTTAAGCACCTGCCTTCGGCGGGCTCAGGTCATGATTCCAGGGTCCTGGGATGGAACCCTGAATGGAGCTGCCTGCTCAGCGGGGAGTCTGCTTCTCCCTCTGCCCTTCCCCCCCCGCTCATGCTTGTTCTCTTTCTCTTCCTCACAAAAATAAATAGTTAAAATCTTTAAAAATAAATAAATAAACTGACTCTTATTTCTCATTTGAACTACTACGTTGACTTTTATTTGAGTTCCCCAGGCTAACTATCCCTCTTCCAAGCCCTCAACCTCTGAGCATTTTTAAAATATCTTGCAGAGAACTTTCAAAAACACATCTAGCTGGTTTTTCTGAGCCTCACCAATCTCTAATTATGAAATGAGCAAATAAATAGGTAAATAAAAAAACTAAGATGTTGTTTAGATCACTCTTTTTTTTAAACTTAAACGACCATAAACTTTATTTTTGTTCTTTCATTGTTGTTTTTCTAATGTTTCAAGTTTTTATTTAAATTCTAGTTAGTTGGTTTAGATCACCTTCCATCTTCTTATATGTTCAGACCCAAATCATGTCAGTCACAAAACTCTCCAGAAACCCCACAGTCTGCATAGCAGTGTACAAACTGGCCATGGAGAAGCAAGACATGGGCAAGGGCAGGGTGTATTCATGACAACCCCAGGGGAACGGAATCAAAACTGAGTCAGAGGGATGCATTCCAGCACCACAAGCTTGAGAGCAGAGACCAAAGCCACAGTCGGTGGGGTGGACTGGGATCACACTGAATCAGTGAGTAGAAGGTTTGAATGATGGTGCCGCCCTCCAGGCACGAGGAGGAACACATCAGGACTGGTGAGTTAGAAGAAGGGGTGAGATTGTCCACCAAGCTCTGGACTGCGCAGGCAGAGAAAGGGGATAGGGTAAAACAAAAAGGGGTGGGGGCATGTTGGAGGCCATTACTTGACTCCTTCCCAAGAATATACCCAGGACTGCTTCCTTTGGCAGTTTCCGTCTGAGACACCCATTCCAGTCTTAAAAGAACTGAGACAGTAAGGTGCAGAAATGACTCTTCATTGAGTAAGGGCTTTCAAAATTTCTCTGAGCAAACAGTGTTACTTCTTTGGGAAGCCAGAGGCAAGCATACTGCTTCCCAGTCCTTCCTAGGATCAGGCCGAAAGAATTGGTTGATCAGATGTTCAACCAGGATCTATCTTTTTATTTTCAATTAAACTCAAAGCTATAAACAGTGATTTTGGGGCCTCTGGTATGTAAGCAGCTGCTAAGTTGGGCCACTCGGATCCAACACAATAGTGTTAGAATGACAGGAGTGAAGACCTGTCAAAAATTCCCTTTGTCCCAACCTCACCAGAACCTATAAGAATATTATGAGAAATATCATCAATCCACAGAATCCCCATTCTGAAAGTCCATCTGCCCTACAGTACAGAAACATGATATTTTGGTATTCCTGCACATCATTCTCTCTCAGCTATATAATATGTGGCAAGTGGGCAATGATGGGTTTCAGTGAATAGTGCTCCAATGAAGAATGTCCCCCTACACTTAACACCATTTCTTCACCTCCCACTAACTCTTCAGGCCGCTTCAGTCTGATTCTCACAAGGTTCCCACAGCCCTTTTAAAAGGTCCAATGGGTCATTGTTTTCCTTTATTTGATCTAAATGTAATTCTCAGAAATCCAGGTGTCTTCTTTGACTTCTCCTTCTTCCTCATCTCATCCAGCAACCAATTATCAAAGTGAATCTACCTCTTAAATATCTCTAAATTCTGCCCAGTTCTATCATCCATCCTACATTGTTACAACTTTTCCAGGCACTGGGATCATTGGCTTTTTTTCTTGTTCCAGTCCGATCCATTTCATATAGAAACCAGAAGGATCTTTCTAAAATGCCAATATGATCAAGTTTTTGCCATTAGACTTCAGTGGTTGATCAGTGCCCTTAAAATAACTTCAAACTCCTGTGGCTAAGAAGGCCCTGCATCGTCTATTTGGGGGTAATTTTTTCAGGTTCATCTCTCATGACACCCTCTTCTCACTCTGTTCTAGCCACAAAGAAATTTTCAGTTTCTTAAACAGTTCTTTGCCTGGAACTCTTTCTGCCCCTTTAACCTTTCCTGCTGCTGACCACCTTTAATCTCAGCTTCTCTACACACTCCTTCTAGGAGCTCCTGGGTCTCCCAGTGCATCCAGTTCCTCTGCCTTCAGAACATATTTGTCTTCCTATTGTCTATTTTCTCATTATCTCCCCCAAAAGCATATATGCACAACAACATTAGGTATCGTTTGTGTCTTATTGACCATTGCATGCCCAGTGCCTCAGAGAGGGCTAGACACATAGAACACAAAGAAATCTCAACGCCAAGTTGCTGATTCATGTTTTTACTTTGATTCTGTTTGGGGGATGCTAATGTGACCATGACAGCACAGACTGATCAGCATTCAGGTTTGAGCTAATAAGGAACAGAGTGTTTATATGGACTTGATGCTTTCCCTACCCTGAAGTTCAGAAAGCTTGGAATTGCAGAGTGCTATCAAATATGATCATCATGTATGAATATTTGTGTTCTCATCAACTCAGGCTGCTATAACAAAGTAGACTGGATGGGCTTGAACAACAGACACTTATTTCTTACAGTTCTGGGAGCTGGAAAATCCAAGCTCAAGGGGCTAACAGATTCTATTCCTGGTGAGGAACCACTTCCTGACTCATAGACTACTGCCTTCTCTCTGTGTGCTCACATGGCCCTTCCTGAGTCCTAGAGAAAGAGAAAGAGAGAGAGAAAGCAAGCAAGCTCTGGTCTCTTCTTTCAGGGCACTAATCCCATTTTGAGGGCCCCACCCTCATGATCTAACACCACTTACCTCCCAAAAGCCCCACCTCCAAATACCATCACATTGGGGCTTAGGGCGTCAACATATGAATTTTGGGAGTCACACGATTCAGTTCCAACAATTTGTAACAGCCCTCCATTCTCAAGTCTGAAATTTAATTCTCTTTTCACCGAATCTAATTACATACATAACATTTTTACAGATTTCCTTGGATTAATACTTCCTTGGGAGCTCTGCCATGATGGGCAGTTGCTAAAAAACCAAAGTCTTATTAATTTCTAAGATAATGAATTCAATTGTTAAACATGTCTTCAACAAGAAAAGAAATTTAGGGCAATTAGAAAGTAAGGAAGTCTTTACCAAAAGCAGCAACTGATTAAAAAAAAAAAAAAAGACAGGTAAAATAATGTCCTGGAAATGTCATAACGGGTAAAGGTACTACACTTCAGAGCAGCTGATCCCAAAATATTTCAAAGAAGATTCACATAAACGTTTTTTTTTTCCCATAGCATATGTGCTTCAGTATCAAGTCAATTTAATGCAGCTACATTTGGCAAATAGCAGCTCCTTTATTTATAAATTGACTCTCGTGATAATTTTAAACAGAATCACATAGTCAATGATATTTTGGAAAATATATTCAAGTGGGCTTACAGAAGATGAATGCTGATTCTTGCCATTCTTCATGCAAAGCAACACTGGAAGAAGTACCAGGGAGATGGGAGAGCAGGTGCAGGGGCCTGGAAACCCAGTGGGATTTTGTGGTTTGCTGTGGTCTTCATGTGTATGGCTGATTTCCAATGAGAAAGTAATGCAGAGAGGAGTTTTGGAAATAAACCTTCACATGACCTCTATCAAAATAAAGCACCTGTCAGCCTTCTACCTGTCTTAGCAAATTTCCTCATTTTGAGCATGGCCAAACCTGGCTTGCTGATACATAAACTCAACCTAGAATTCTGTGTTTCCTAGTACCCTTTATGTCTGAGTTTCTCCAGGTAACACACCACTTGGTAGGATGAGAGGTAGTCTAGGCAAGTTGAAGGTAAGGGTGGGGCAGGGCGAGGTGGACAACACAAAATAATCAATGTCTGGTTCAACCTGTCTCTCTCCCTTCCTCCCTCATCCTTAAGCCCCCACTGCCATCTCTGCTTCATTGATATGTATAATAGGCTGAGTTCTGTCCCTCCAAAGTTCATATATAAGTTCATACATATAATATATATCATATATGTTTTTATTATAATTATTAGTTTCAGGGGTAGAATTTAGTGATTCATCAGTTGCATATAATACTCAGTGGTCATTACTTCAAGTGCCCTCCTTAATGCCATCACCCAGTTACCCCAACAACCCACCCACCTCCCCTCTAGCAACCCTCAGTTTGTTTCTTATACTTAAGAGTCTCTTATGGTTTGCCTCCCTCTCTATTTTCATCTTATTTTATTTTTCCTTCCCTTCCCCTATATTCATCTGCTTTGTTTCTTCAATTCCACATATGAGTGAAATCATATGGTATTTGTCTTTCTCTGTCTTATTTCACTTAGCATAATACCCTCTACTCTAGTTCCATCCATGTTGTTACAAATGACAAGATTTCATTCTTTTTGGTGCCTGAGTAATATTCTATTTTATATATAAAAATATACACACACACACACACATACCACATATATATGTAATATTCTAATATATATATATGATATATATATATATATATATATATATATATATCATATCTAATTTATCCATTCATCAGTTAATGGACATCTGGGCTCTTTCCATATTTTGGCTATTGTGGACATTGCTGCTATAACCATTGGGGTGCATATGTCCCTTCAGATCACTACTTGTATCCTTTGGATAAATGCCTGGTAGAGCAATTGCTGGGTTGTAAGGTAGTTCTATTTTTAACTTTTTGAGGAACCCCCACACCATCTTCTGGAGTGCTGCACCACTTGACATTCTCACCAACAGTGTAAGAGGGTTCCCCTTTCTCTGCATCCTTGCCAACATCTGTTGTTTCCTGTGTTGTTAATTTCAGCCACTCCAACTGTTGTGAGGTGATATCTCATTGTGGTTTTGATTTGTATTTCCCTGATGTCGAGTGATGTTGAGCATTTTTCATGTGTGTTGGCCATTTGTATATCTTTTTGGAGAAATGTCTGTGCATGTCTTCCACCCTTCTGCCTGCTCATGAATTCTGATAAATAAATCTCTAGGAATGTGAAAAGCCCATCGTTAAACCATTTGTATCCTGAAATTGACCCTGGTGGGAGCACTGATGCCACAGAAATGGGATAACAGTACAATCAGGGCACTTTTTCCCAGACAGCCCATTGTAAGACATTTACAAGCACAGGCCTGCCCTGGCACCCATATGCTCCCACATATGCTCCCTCAGCTGTCAGAACTTCAAGTAGTAGATGAATAATCATCTGCCAAAGTTCTCTCTGATTTTCTCCACTACAAAAAATCTCTGCATTTATTCATCCACCCATTCTTGGGATTCTACCCTAATCTTTAATCTTTGCCTCTTTCTTACTCTTTCTTCCCTACATATACGCATATTTAAGCCTCCCCCATTTAAAAAAAAAAAAGAGTCCTTCAACATGTCAAACCCCTCAAGAAAAAGAAAGTAGTAACAGATTAAATATATCCCGGCAGACCTTAAAAACAAAACAAACAAGAACACCAATGAATATTTGGAGGCCTCAATGATGTTTTAATATATATTACTGAGTCACCAAAAAAAAAATCCTTTCTAAGCTGTAATGAGGGAATATTCAAAATAAATAGAAAGAATAATTTGCTATTTTAAATGGCCAGAGGCAAATCAGTAGAGAAAGAATATTTTGTTAGTAATTTATAAATCACAGGACCCAAATGTTTCATAAATGTATTACAGTTTTTAAATTACAACAGTTTTTTTCCCCCAATTGAAAATATTTTACATGGTTTCCATTAACATACAGAAAATATAAAATGAATAGAAATAGTCCTCTTTTCCAGTGATCTACTCATTCCCAATCAGAGGTAACTAACGGTAACAATTTCTCATAAATTCTGCTAAATATTGTCTGTGCTTATATAAGCATACTTACAAACGTCCTTTATTTATGCAAATAGAATCATACTATATATTCTGTTCTGCAACTTATGTTTTAACCCAATAATATATTTTACTGTTATCTTCCCAATGTCAATACATAGTTGAGATCTAGTATTCTTTTTAAAAGCTGAATAGTGTATTCCACTATGTGAAAATATCATAATTTATTTGATCCATTGTTATGATGGATAATGGATTGTTTCCAATTTTTTGTTGCTAAAAACAATATTGCAATATTTATTCTTAAATATTTGCACTTGTGTGAGCATAGCCTAGAAATTTAATGATTAAATTTTAAATGTGGGAAGACAGTCCAGATCAGAAGTCTTCTGAAAATGTATTAGTTTGTAATCTTATGATGAGGGTAATAGAATACCTTTAGCCAAACATTTTCACCAATCCTAGGCATTATCTTTTCATCCTTGTCAATATGGAAAACATAATAAGTTTTTTTTAATCAAGCTAAATAATGACCTCTGAAATGGTCCTTTGAATATTCACTGTGTGTCAGAAACAAGGCAAAGATGTCCTTTCTCATCATTCTTTTTCAACATCACATTGGAAGTCCTAGCTAATGCAATAAGACAAGAAAAATAAATAAAAGGTATTCTTTTTTAAAAAAAGATTTTATTTATTTATTTGACAGAGAGAGAGAGACAGCCAGCGAGAGAGGGAACACAAGCAGGGGGAGTGGGAGAGGAAGAAGCAGGCTCCCAGCGGAGGAGCCCGATGTGGAGCTCGATCCCAGAACACTGGGATCAAGCCCTGAGCCGAAGGCAGATGCTTAACGACTGAGTCACCCAGGCGCCCCGAAATAAAAGGTATTCTGATCGAGAAGTGTCTTAGTTTGGGTTGCTATAACAGAATACCACAGACTGGGTATTCTGGCTTATAAAATACAAAAATTTACTTCTCAGGATTCTGGAGGCTGCAAGCGCAAAATCAGGGTCCCAGAGGATCGGATTCTGGCGAGAACACTCTTCCCACTTGCAGACTGTTGTCTTTTTGTTTCTCATATGGCTGAAAGAGAGCTAGACAGCTCTTTCAGGTCCCTTGTATAAGGACAGTGATCTCATTCACGAGGACTCCACCTACATGACTTAATTATCTCCCTGAAGTTTCATATCCTAATACCACTATCTGGTGGGGGGAGGGAGGAGTAGTGGTTATGACTTCAACATATGAATTTTGGGGGACACAAATGTTCAGTCCATAATAGGAAGGAGAATAAAACTCTTTGTTCACAGATGACGTGATCATCAATGTAGAAAAACCGATAGAATGATCAAAAAAACCTCCTGGAACTAATGAGTAATTATAGCAAGGAGTCAGGATACAAGGTTAATAAACAAAAGTCAATCATTTTCCTATATACTGGCAATGAACAAGGGAAATTTGAAATGAAAAACACAATACCATTTACACTAGCACTCAAAAAAATACTGTTTGTAGCACCATGCCCTGAGATGAACCTTGCCATTAATGTCTTATTCTTTATAAATTGATCTAGTTGCTGTCACAGGGAGTTTCAAGTTAAATTGAGGTCAAAAGTATTTTTTTTCTTTACAATTAGAAATCATCAAGAGACTGACCTTAGTATCTGTCAGCCAAAATCCATTCAACACTTCCCTCACCTCAAAGTATTACATGCTTTTTGTGTGTGTGCAAAGGACTGGCAAAAATAATGAGCCTTTATATGTGTGTATAAGAGAAAGCAAGAAACGTGCCCTTTTAGACACAGAAACGGAAAACTGCCTCTGACTCCCTCTGCAGTTGGAACACACCTTTAAAATAATTTCCTGGGAAACTGATTTATGCTCTATCAGCTACGCCTACAACTGGTGCAATGGAACCAACACAGAGCAATTTTCCCAGCCACAAGTCACCATGACAACTGCACAATTACACTACTCAGTCCCTCAAAGCTCCTCCTCTTTTCCTCCAGACCCCTCCTGGAAAATGTCAATAATTTAATAACAGCCAGACTGAGCTCTAACTCCATGATCCAAAGTCTGTTTCTTTCAATCCTAACAAGAAAGAAAGAAAGAAAGAAAGAAAGAAAGAAAGAAAGAAAGAAAGAGAGAGAGAGAGAGAGAGAGAGAGAGAAAGAAAGAAAGAAAGAAAGAAAGAAAGAAAGAAAGAAAGAAAGAAAGAGAAAGAAAGAAAGAAAGACAAAGAAAGAAAAGAAAGAAAGAAAGGAGGGAGGGAGGAAGGAAGGAAGGAAAGGAAAAAGGGAAGAAGGAAGGGGAAAATATATGCCCTCCATCTCTTTGGTGCCTCTGCTTGGACTTACAAGACACTTTAAATAGTTTTCATAAAATCTACAGGTTTACAGAATTTTCTCCTCCAAGTAAGCTTCAGCCCCAAGATTTGTTCTTGGCTAAAACTACATATTTGTTGAATGGACAAATGAACGGATAGATGGAAGGATGAATAGTAATCTGTACATCTGAGAGTCCTCCCAAACATAATTTTAGAGGAACTCTAAATGAAGAAGGTTTACAGTTTTTAAGAGAGAATTTGACTTACAGAAGTTCCCTCTGGCTGGGTTGCAAAGGACGTTTGCATTTTGTTAGGTCATAGCAGGTAAGCACCCTGCTGTAAACTTTATACTTTCAAAAGATTAATTGTATGAATTAATTCAGAGATAAAAGTGCCCTAAGAAAGTCATACTAACTAACTGTAGGAAAATCAAATAGAAGTAGAAAAATGAAATCATCTCACAGTGACTTCCTAAAATAACTAGGTTGGTTCTACCCCTTCTTCCAATGCTCTCCTGCTAACAGAGAGATGACCTCAGGCAGGACTTGGGGCTGTGCAATTGTCACTTCGCTTGCCAAGAATGGTCCAAGGGGATACAGGGGACCAAAGCTGGAGTAATCAGACAGCATCCCAACATTATTCAAACTGGAACTTTCTTCTTTGGTCCTGGCTGATAAACGATGTAAGGTCCTGGCAGCTGTGCTCTAAGAAGAACCTGGAAGTTCATAAAGAAGCAGAAAAGTGAGCTGGAAAGAATTCTGTCAATGTAGTCTCCACCTGCAGTAAATTTCAAAAATACCACAGCTCTTCCTGTGAAATGAGTCCAGGACCCGCTATGATGCAAAATAAAATTATGAGGCCTCTTGTTCAAAAGAAAGAAAAACGTGTCATTAAAGGTACTAAAATATAACGCAATTGCCTTTCTTCTGCGGTCTCATTCTGGATCTGTCGCGCTGTTTTTTATTTGATGGTTAACGTCGAACCCCGCCCCCCGGGGGTGGGGGCAGGGATCCGGGAGAGCCAGCCCTGACCATCAAGCCTCTTGAGCCGGAACTCAGGTCCGGGGTCACACCCCCATCTCATTGTAAAAGAACTCAGATCTCCCCGTCCCACCGTAAACGGGGGACCCTCAAATGGCAACTTCCGCGCGGGGTATCCGAATGAAAGGTGGGCGACAAGCTTCACCTGCACCCAGAGCGCACAGCGCCGCCAGCCGGGAGCCGACTGACAGCGCCTGCCCCGCCCCAAGGCCACGTGCGCCCAACCCCGCTCCTCCCGCTTCCGCATCCCCGCCAGCCATCGGCTGAAGCCCGGGAGGTGGCTTGGCACGGAGTGAGGTGTCAGATAAAATACTGCACACCATGTGAAATTTGGATTTCAGATCATTCTGCATTATATCTCATGCAATAGTTGAGACATACCTACAGTTAAAAATGATTCATTGTTTTCTGAAATTCAGATATAACTGAGCATCCTGTTTTGTTTTTTGCTTTTGTTTAAATTTGGCAATCCCGGACCGGGCACCAGGGACTGGAGAAGGGGGCGGTAGCGAACACAACCTGGGGACGTAGGGGTGCCTGTGAGCCAAAGCTCCACGCGTCTGGCCTAGGCTCCATTACCTCATCAGATTTCACTTAGAAACAAATTCAGAGGTAAAATTATTTAAAGTATCAGTGGCAACCACAGAGCGTTACACCCCAAGGGCACGGCCCTCCTGAGGGTGGGACCTGCGCAAGTCCTGGGTCACACACGCATGAAGCCTCCGGAATGAGTCCATATGAACTCTTTCTACCTAAGTTAGTCTGAGTTGATTTCTGCCACTTGCTCACAAGAGGATTCTGATTAATACGTCATGATTCATATTTAGAAACCAAAAAGCCAAAATTATGCGTTTACAATGTCAATGAAGCTGGTAAAGATATATAGTTTCATGATAAATTTTGATTCTCTGCTCTAGGGAAAATATTTCTTCCTAAGTTACCTGGAACTGTACTGTACTCAAGAAATATTGAAAAATTCTTCCTCGCCCTTATTTCTTTTCCAATCTCCGTGCAGAATATCACCCTCCTGTCTCAACAATAATAAATGTCATCATTAATTAAACCAAGTTTATTAAATTATATTCATATTACCTCCTGGAGAATTTTTTCATATGATTTAAAAGGCTTTCTTCTTAGTCTCATCAGCAACAAATTATCTCTGAAGGTGATTTTCCTATTTTCATTTCTCCAGCAAATCCTGAGGGTACACCCTATTTGTGGTTTATATCACTCTTGCACAAACTATAGATTCTGCTAAAATTTCATCTATAAGGAATTTTCAACTGGAAAGCCTTCTTCCCCTGTAGTTCATCCCTTCCGGGAAAACTGCGTGAATCAAAAAGGAAAATACTGGGCTGAAGTCGTTTATCAACACAAACATATAATGTTAAGTGGTAAATTCTGCAACAAGCCAAGGGGGATTTTTCCCAGTTCACTATCTGAGGGAATGGCATTATTGACTATTTAATAATTGTCCTTTCATTGCTTATCTCCATTCTTAAGATGTATTTCCAGGCAGTTGAAATCAATATATCTCCTTCAGATTTATAAGGGAGTTCAGTATTGCTGACCCTGGGCCTTACTGGCCACATAGTAATAATGATGGAAGAGAGAGAGGGCAAGCAGAGAGGAGGGAAGAGCTTTCCAGTCTTTTGATTTAATTCTGTGGGGCCTACTGATGGATATCAAAGTAATAAGAAAATAATGCCATGAGTTCATAAAATTAATAAACCATCTCCAACAAATTCAATAGCTCTATTTTTAAGATTAACAGAATTTGTGAATAACAGGAAAACAACAGATGTTCTCATTTGGAAGTTCATTAGTGTATCAAATATAACAACTTTTTAAAAATTTACTTGCAAAATGATGATGAAGCCATCAATCATAGAAAGATACTGAAATGACCATGGCTGTGACACCAAAACAATCAGATGACTCATTAATTTGGAGGAAAAAAAATTTTGTTTTTTGATATGCTACTTCTGGAACATTCTTCAGATTTTTATCAGGGAATGCTCACATCACCCACTCATCATCGTTGGCAAACGTTCATTGGTGTGTATTACCCTTGTGTTACCCTTCCCACCTGGCTAGACAGCTTCATCAACTGACTAACATTTTCCCTTGTTTTCAGGCTGCATTCCACTTAGGATAGTTAACAAGGAGCTGAGCAAATCCAGCTTTCTTTAAAAGGAGAGAAAATCCATGTCTTAATCAGCTCTGGCTGCTATAACAAAATACTACAGACTGGGTAGCTTAAACGACGGAAATTTATTTCTCAGTTTCAGAGGCTGGGAAGTCCAAGATGAAGGTGCTGACTTACTAGGTTCCGAATGAGAGGCCTCTGCTGGTTTGCAACAGTTACCTTCTCGTACCTTCACATGAGAGAGAAAGAGAGCTGTCTTCCTCTTCCTATAAGGACACTAATTCCATCATGAAGCTCCACCCTCAGGACCACGTCTAAACCTAATTACCTCCCAAAAGTGCTACCTCCTAAACCATCACATTGGGGGCTAAGGTGTTGACATGTGAATTTTGAGCGGACCAGAGCATTCCGTCCCTAACAACCATAACAACTCGCTGGAACAGGACAGTAAATAAAATGTTCAGGCATAAAATCACAGTGCAGGGGAAATAAACAATTTTTTAGGAAAGAATTCAAAAATTGATCAACCTATATGTGGTTCATTAAGATAAATATGTTATATTAGAAAATGCTAAGAATTATCTAGAATTGGAAGGTGGTCTAATAGAAAACCAATGACATGATTAAGAAGCAAAGACAGAGGTTCCAGGCACATTATAAATCCTTTCTTCCAAAAACATTTCTAAAATATTTTTCTTTGGATATTCTCCTTTCATTTCGAGTTCCAGTGAATTTATAACATAATCCCATATGGTTTAGTGATGGTTTCATTAGAAACCACTCTAATTTGAAGAAAATAATATCAAAAGAAGTCCATGGAAATGCAAGTCTAAATGTGAGGAAGAAACTTAAACTAAATAAACTTAAACTAAACAATAGTACTTAAAGCTAGATGAGCAGCAATATAGTGGAATAAGTGCAAGATACAAGGTTTCCCCGACAATACAGTGAATTTCAGCCATCATTCTAATGCATGTCTACTTTGCCATTTGGATCTTGAACATCCTATGCGTTATCCAAACCATCAGCTTCAAAAGATGATTGGGTATAAAATCTTCCCATTTTATTCTTCAATAAAAACTGAAATAAAATATAAAAATTATCATTGTGTTGCTTTCCATACCAAAATAACAGTCTTTTCCTTCATATGAGTGGTACTTGGGTCTCTTTCAATTTTTTCTGTATTTTACAACCACTTACAAGAAAGGCACAAAATACATATGTAGACGAGTACTTAATCACCCCAAGTCAGTACATATAAGCTTTTAAGATACATTGTTTTTATTTCATGTTTCATTTTTTTTGCGCTTAATAAATAGGGAACCCTCTTCTTGACTTGGGGCCTTCACTAAGATTCTAAAAATAAGCTATTTTAAAATTTTTTTCTTCCCTAAGATTAAAACTGTTTTAATCAAGTATACCAAAATGCTTCATGCTCAGTCTCCAGTTTAATACCACAATATATCTTCTCAAGTATCCATCATTCTAAGAATCCTTAATACCAGTCAGTGTGTGACAAACTGAGAGGGAAGGGAAGGCAGGGGATGGGAGAAGATCATGCCATTTAATTTCATCTTCATTAAATCCTAAAGGGAAGATATTATTATAACCATTTGCAAATGGTGAAACAAAGACCCATAGAAGTTTAGCAAGTTGGCCAAGACCAGGCAGATAAGAAGCAGCAGAACCCAAGTTCACATTCAGGGTTGTCTTATTCTAAAATCTATCTTCAGTCTACTCTACCTTGCTTCTTCCCAAGTACAAGTCATTGGTCGAATTTGGAGAGTTGATCGTATCAACTAATCCATATGGCGCTGATTTGTATGGGGGGGATGTAATACTTGATAAACAGGGAAATTTCTTTTTAGTCGGGAGCCAATTGGGGAACCAAATGAGCATCCAAGAACTGCTTGATGAATGAGATGGCTCTTGATAGGGGAAATTGGAAAAGTGCTATGGGACTTGGTCTGCCCTAGGACTTGATTCTCCTATAACTTGATCGGAGCTCCTTCAATTAATGCTGAAGACTTATTACCCCAAACTTCTTCCTTAACTCTCTGTATGAGGAGTGTCCAATCCAGGGACTGCTAGGTCTAAGAAAAACTTGCTTACAGGGCAGCCTAGTGGGACATGTTTGTGTCACATCATAGTCTACATGGTCACACTCGTCTGGGGCAAGAGGACTTGTGCCTTTTGGTAGTGATATGGCTTGAACCAGATCCATGTGGTTTCTACCTCAGGCATTCACAGTCTAATAGAACATAGAGACCATAGGCACCAAATGCTAAAAAATGCAAGCCAGAGAAATTTAACCTGAAGTGACCTGTGTAAGTGGATGAGCTAGGTCAGTCTGTGCTAAATGCTTAGAGTGTGACCTCCAATGAACTCCACCTCTCAGTGTTTATGGACTTGTGTAATACACCCACTTGACTCTAGGCCCAGCTATATGACTACTTTGACCAATGGGATACCAGTACGATGCAAGCAAAGACAGTTGTGCACACTGGAGCTTGTGTTCTTGGGAAGAGAGAAGAGCTCAACCATCACTAGTTGTAAATTTCCTACCAACTCGGCCAAGTGGGGACCAAGCCAAATTTATGTGACTTAGAAAAACTAAAAAATACTAATTTCCTTCATCCCAGCATTGTGAAAACAATTTATACTTGCCATACTTAACAATCCACTTCCACTTACAGAAAATGTCTAACTCCACAAACTAAGTTGATTAAATCTGGAATCTGTGTTTTTTGTAACCAAAATAGTCTGAATAAAATACATTTCTTTGTGAAAATGGCAAAGTGATGACATCAAAAATTCTACCATGAGTTCTATATTATTTCAGGAGTAAGGCTTCCAATTCGCACCCATTTTCCAACAGCAGCTGGAACATTCCCATCAAAGATATAGGAAGCCTAATGGAAGTAAGGGATACAGACAGGGATATATATATATATGTTTGGTTTTTTTGTTGTTATTGTTGTTTTTTTCACTTACCAGCATGTCTCACTTCCAGTGCTTTCCTTGTCCTTGAAGAAAAACTAAACTTACTGTATTCATATGTTTCCATTTTCCTAGGCTTTGGGTGTGAGCTTACTTCAGGAAAAAGTAACAGGGAATGTATATATCCATCTATATACATAGATACATATATATGGTACAACAGCAGAACAGACTTTCAAATGAATTATGGGTATACATAATTCCTATAGCTACCATAAAATTTTACCTCAGACTTGGTGCCTTTAAACAATACAAATATCGTCTCTTATAGTTCTGGAGGTCAGAAGCCTAGAATGAGTCTCACAAGGCTAAACTCAAGGTGTGGTCACTGCTGGTTCATTCTGGAGACTTCAGAGTTGAATCTATGCCTTGCCTCTTCTGGCTTCTAGAGGCTGTCCACCCTCCTCAGCTCATGGCCTTATTGCATCAGCCCAACTTCTGGTCCCATCATCATATCTCCTACTACCTACTCTGGTCTCCTGCCTTCCTCTCATAAAAACCCTTGTGGGGGCGCCTGGGTAGCGCAGTCGTTAAAGCGTCTGCCTTCGGCTCAGGGCGTGATCCCGGCGTGCCGGGATCGAGTCCCACATCGGGCTCCTCCGCTATGAGCCTGCTTCTTCCTTTCCCACTCCCCCTGCTGTGTTCCCTCTCTCACTGGCTGTCTCTCTGTCACATAAATAAATAAAATCTTTAAAAAAAAAAAAAAAAAAAAAAAAAAAAAAAAAAAACCCTTGTGATTACATTGGGTCCATTTGGACAATCCCAGATGATCTCTCTATCCCAAAATCCTTAACTTAATCACATCTGCAAAGTTCCTGTTGCCATATTAGGTAGGATATTCATAGGTGCCAGGCATTAGAATGTGGCCATCCTTAGATGGACATTATTCAGTATACCAGTGTTTCTAAGAGCCTTTCCCTATCCAATCTAATATAGAAACAACTGAAACAAATAAATCACTGTTACATGTTACCCAGACTCTACGGGCATAGGAAAATAAAGCCAGTTCAAGGATTTCTCATTATCGACAAATGATCTGTCTGACATGTATGTATGTAACGAAAATTTTATATAAATATATTGCACTTTCATCCCCAAGCTCAGCTATTCAAACCATTTCAAAGTCTTTCTTCTTAAATCAAAATGAAGGCACCTGGCTTAGTTGGTAAAGCATATGACTCTTGATCTCAGGGTTGTGAGTTCAAGCCCCATGTTGGGTGTAGAGATTATTTAAAATTAAAATCTTTTTTAAAAGGTAAAGAAGGAGGTGGGAGGCATAGAACACAGATATTCATGAAACCTAGAATTAGAAGGGACCTCAAAGATCATCTGAGTTACACAGACAGGAAAAAAAGCACCTGGTCAACAATGACCCAAGATGATGAAGATATTTCAAAGCCCTTGAGTCCTTTGAATAGGCCAACTGTACCTGGGATATCCTGGTAGCTGTCATACTAGAAACTTTTGCAGTTTCCAGAAACAGAATACTCAAGAGAGGTTAGGCCTAAATAGGATTTTGTCCTATTCTTTACCACAGTGATTTTTGTCATCCATAACTTTTCCAAATAGGTGAAAACATTCCCCCAAATACTTTTCATTATTATGGGCAGCAATTTCATTTTTATTATGATAAATATTTGCTCAGCTACCTTATCTTGTTGGAAAAAAATTATGACTGCTGAGAACTCGGGAAAACGAACATTTATTTAGGGTTTCTTCGCTACAAGTCTCCATGCCTAGACAGGCTCAACGGGGAATATGAAGATGAATGAGAACCCTCCAGAGGCTCAGAGTCTTGCGGAAAAGACAAGCTCGTACACAAGCAAATCTTAGGCAAGGTGTGTACTGTGACCTGTAGAGTAATACAAATAGATACTCGCAAAGGCTACTGCAAGACTGGGGAGGAAGGAATTAATGATGACTTGGGGATCTGAGATGTGCCACTCTAAGTGCTGTGTTTGGGCAAGACCTTAGGGGTAAGAAATATCTTTAAAAG
The DNA here is from genome assembly GCF_023065955.2 of Ursus arctos. Lineage (NCBI taxonomy): Eukaryota > Metazoa > Chordata > Mammalia > Carnivora > Ursidae > Ursus > Ursus arctos. The sequence continues at coordinate 15,209,512 of NW_026623078.1, forward strand.
ATGAATACAAATACAAAGCTGGAAAAGATGCAGCTTTGGCAGGGGGGTTCACTAAGGTTTTAAACTGCAAAAAAAAGCAATTTACTTTTAATGGCATTGACATTCTTAAGTTATCATCCAATATGGTTCTTATTCAAGAACAAGGATAATAGCTTCCCTTAAAAAAATTCTGCTTGCTTAATCGCTAATAATGTACTTGGTAATAGGCTTTGGTTGATTTAAAATAGTGGTTTTTTTTCTTTTTTTTTTTTCCCCCTTAGAACCTTTGGTGGTTTTTTTTTTTTTTTAGATTTTTATTTATTTATTTGACAGAGAGAGAGGCAGAGAGAACACAAGCAGGGGGAGCAGGAGAGGGAGAAGCAGGCTTCCCACTGAGCAGGGACCCTGATGCGGGGCTCGATCCCAGAACGCTGGGATCATGACCTGAGCCAAAGGCAGACGCTTAATGACTGAGCCACCCAGGTGCCCCCCCTTAGAACTTTTGTTTAAATAAAATTCTTTTCAGATGCCAAAAACCTTCATATGAAACAGCAGAGCCCCTTTCCCAGCTCCTTCCTCACCCTCTCCCCACCATAGCTGCCAAAGAAGCTCCTTCCAGCACAGTTCGAAAGCCACAAACATAAATAAAAACTTACTGCACAGCTAGAGGCTCAGTTACAAACATTAAGTTGCCTTAGATGTAGATAGAAATATTCCCCAGAGCTCACACCCTAATGTGTTTCTAAAAACAGCATGTGTCACAGAAGGTGGCACACGGATTGTGTCACTTGTCTCAGCAAAAAGGTGCTCTTCCTTGACGGTGCATCTTGCATTATGAGGAGTTCTTACTTTGCTCATGGAACTGAACTTTGAAACAATCAGGGTCACGGTGGCCTCTCCCCGAACCCAAATTGGTCGGCTAGGGTTGGCCTGCATTCACCTATCAAGACTGTCTTATCAGAACGAAGGACCTAGTTAGTTCCAACAGTGTAATTACTAAAATGTTCCAGTGAATACGAAAAGGACAAGCAGCCCATGGCCGCCATTATAAGGACGTGGGTATTAAGTATCTCCCAAAAAGCGCACTCATAGAATTTCAAGAAGCTTAAGCATGGTTCTTGCTTACAAAAATACTCACCTTGGGAAAACAAGTATCAGGGCTGCCTCCTCAGGCATTTAGGCAAGTCAGGAGAGGCTTGAGATAAGGAGAACAAGTCCCTTTCAGCTGCCCAGAGCTCCACAAGAGCCCTCTGTACCATTGTCCAAAACAGTGGAGCTCTAAGTAACAGCTCATCCTCCTCCTTCTTCTCTAAAAATATTCTGTTTCTCAGTGGCTGAGAATTGACAGTGCATGTATGTCCCTTTAGTTAATATTTCTCTCATGTTCATTTGTACCAGGTGTTCCCTCAATGTAATGAGCACAAGTGGCCCACTCACCACTCCTGGTTCCATCTTCCCTTCTCATTCCTGCCTACAAATAAGAAGCAGCTCTCTTTTATTCCTCCTTTTACTTCTTTTCCTTCCTTTTCCTATCCTTTTCGGTTTCATTTCCTTTTGCCACTTCCAGAAACTTCTTTATTGGATTACTCTGGTTTGCATCTCCCATCTCTCTCCTATCTATACAAGACTTTTTAACTCTGTCCTCTTTTTTAAAAAGTTCCTTTCAACTTTCACTCCCTCCATTCCAATTGCCCTGCCCAATGGGTGGCACTCTGGCCCTTGTCAATCCTCTTTTCTCCAACATAAGGAAGGAAAGTTATTTTGTTTAGTTTTGTTTTTATGTCTGAGAGGCTGGTTCTCATGTTTAGCTTCCCATTCTCTTCCTAGAGCCTGAATGTAGGTATTTTCAGATCTCTGTCCTTGGTCATTCATCTTAAAAATTAGCCCATCCAAATCATGACTATCTCCGTCACAAAGATGCCTCCTATTTCAAGATTTTTCCATTACATGGGAGATAAAACCGGATCAGAACTGACTTAGCAAAGGAGAGGATATATCGACCTTTGTAACTGAACATACCCCAGACACAGTTTGATCCAGGGATTATAAAGGTCTTCAGGGGCCCCTGGGTGGCTCAATCAGTTAAGTATCTGCCTTTGGCTCAGGTCATGATCCCAGGGTCCTGGGATCAAGCCTCATATTGGGTTCTCTGCTCAGCGGCAAGCCTGCTTCTCCCTCTCCATCTACTGTTCCCCATGCTTGTGCCCTCTCTCTCTCTGTCAAATAAATAAATAAAATCTTTTTTTAAAAAAAATCTCCAGAACCTGGTTTCCTGCATGTATCTTAGATCTATCTTATTTCTGTTTGCACCATTCTAGGATCTTCTCCCCTTACAGTTGCTAAATAGTGATCATACCTCACAGCCCATGGTTCCAGGATAATCCAAGGAACAGTATTCCAACCCTTCCAAATATGGTATTTTTCCTTGGTTCTGATTAGATCATGTGCTACGAACCAGCCCCACTGGAGCTTGGGTGTGAGGGGAAGAATTGGAGGGTTGTCTTCCTTGTTGAACAGTCCACTTACCCTTAGATTAGGCCTTGTAGTTCCCCACTACTTTGTCACCTCTCCAGTTCTGCTAAGATATTATTTTTAAAATATAGAATGCAGTATAATTTATTACCTACATAAGAAGGATTAGTCTGAATACCCCAGCCTACCATTATTGGAAATGAAATTTCACTTAGAGCTCTTATCAATTTAAAATTTGTTTTGTAATTATTGATTCCTAGTCCATATTAGGAATTCCTAGTCCCGGGGCGCCTGGGTGGCACAGCTGTTAAGCGTCTGCCTTCGGCTCAGGGCATGATCCCAGCGTTATGGGATAGAGCCCCACATCAGGCTCCTCCGCTGTGAGCCTGCTTCTTCCTCTCCCACTCCCCCTGCTTGTGTTCCCTCTCTCGATGGCTGTCTCTATCTCTGTCAAATAAATAAATAAAATCTTTAAAAAAAAAAAAAGGAATTCCTAGTCCTCCCACTTTTCTCCTGACATCTCTAGCTCTGCCTGACTGAACACTCCAGATTCATCCTCAAGGACAAGCTTTCAAACTCCATCTGGGTAGCTACTTCCCCAGTCCTCCCGTGCAGAATCCGTTCTTCCTTCGAATATCAAATAACATAATTGCACATGGCTCCATCTCCACAAGTAGCCTTGAACACTCGACGATATTTGAACAGACCTGGACAACCAGCAAGGCTTAGCCATTCTTGCCAAACATCTTATTCTGCAGAGGCTTTAGGGGTGGATTCTAAGGGCTAGTTCTGGTCTCTGCAACCTTCAGTGGATTTGCAGCCTGACCTCAAGGCCATACATCAAGTCAGATGACTAGTATACTTCAGGGTTTTATGCCAGGAGCTTGTCTGTTTTTGTAAACCTATCTTGGTCTTATGCAGTGATCTGATCTACCTATCATTATTTTATCATCAAAGTCACCATTTTAATAATGTCATAAGTGGCTCTTATTTTCTGAAGAAGTTTCCACATGGGCAGGTATTTGTTTGCTCTTCAAATCCTTTTTAGAAAGAAGTGTGCTGGCATTTCTCACTAATCAGCTGCAATTGTGTTTAAGTATTCACTCACTATATTTACAAGTTTGCAGCTGCAGTAAAACCTGCATGCTTTGGGATTTTTCAGATTGCTTCCCATACTTAATTATTGTGCAAGACATAAAAGCTGCACCTGGTTTTAGAATTGTAAATATCTTCGTGAATGTGATTTTAGGAACAAGGGAAAAATATATTTGGGCTTAATGGAAGTACCTAGAGATGATATCATTACCTTAGATAAAACTGTCCTTAGGACAGGGATCATAATTTCTCTAAGGTTAAAAGACAATAAAGTTCTCTGTGCCAGGGAAAGTGTTTCTGTACCACTTTCCATTATTATCTTCCCATAACGACAGGTGTGAACAGAGGGCTGAAAAGCGAGTCAGATTCCCAGATTTTAGTGTTTCCACCAGGATCTAGCAGGAGCTGCGTGATTTAGACACTCTGGGTCTAAATCTGGGTCACAAATTTTTTTATAAATAAATGAGAAATCCGACCCGACAAGTCTTATGATCCTGTATAGGGTCTGTGTGGAGGCATCTAGATCTCATTCAGAGAACCAGAAGCCAACCACTGAAAGCAATGAAGGAGAGACAATTAATTTTTCTATACTTCAATCATTAAAATGGAGCCATATGTTACATGTACTTATACCCTGCTTTATTTTAGAAATTTCATTATTAATGAGGAAATTAAACCTCTATTTCTCATTGACAGCTTTCCCATAGCACAGGCTTTCTTTTATAATATTGTTGTTAACCATTAAAGTTGAGAAGTGGAGGGTTTAAAATCTGAATGCATTTGCAAATGCATTTTCTTATTTATGCCCTGAGAGCTTTGGAAATATATGGCTGAAAAAGACCCTACTTTTATTTTAGGATTTTAAATTTCCCATTGTTGCATAAATTTGTGCGCATTTTTCATCTTGTTTCAATTGTAAGTGTTAAGTGAAGGTGAAATTCTGGACCTCCCTTTAGATGCGAAAGGCCTTGACTCCATCTTTAGAGCTTTCACACTGGGTTGTAAGGACTCATCTAGCCGACAGCGACCGTAAAAATTTTATAACAGCAGGGCCCGGCAGGTCATTCTTCCGGTGGAAGATCTAAAGAATGGAGGACAACTATTTTTGTCACTAGTCAAAGTTACAATTAAGAAGGGTTTTGACAGGATGACCAGGAATGAGGGTGAATCTACAGCTTTCCCACAGAGAAAATCATTCTTTAATAGATATTCAACTCTCCTTTGGTTGTGTTATTGAATTTCCTTGGGAGATTTTCTCCAGATTATAGAACTATTACAGAACCATTTCCATTTCTTATGATAATAGGCTACAGGAAACTTCTACAGAGTGAAGGTATAGTCGAGTATCCTTACTGATAATTTTGGAATTAAAATTACTTATTCATATACCCTTGATCTCAAATGTAATTAGTTATGGATGATCTAAGATTAGATTTCGTTTGACGAAATTTCTTATCTGCTTTGAAGATTTCCTGTACATTTCTATGCCTCCTCATGCAGTTTCAGGTGACACGGCTATGTTTATATACTCCTTGGGTGACAAAGACCCTGACCTTCTTATATACAGTGAAGAAGAACTAAATGTGCTGGAAAAAGTCATGGCAAATGAATAAAAACTGTCCTTTGTAGAAAAATATCTTTATGTCACACAGATTGCTCAGGGGAAGATTCATAACATTACAATAATGCACTTATGGAACATTTTCTAAGAAGGACTCTGAGCACTGAATGACATTCTCAGCAGGTTTTCGGAGGCCAGATTGCCTGCGTCAAAACCTGGCTCCACCGTTTATCTGCTATGCAATCTTGGGCAAGTTACTCCACATCTCTGTGTGACTTTCATTATCAGTTAATTGGGATATTGATAATCCTGACCTAACAGGGTGTTATGGGCCGAGTTATGTTTCCCAAAAGTTCATATGTTGAAGTCCTAATGCCCAATGCCTCAGAATGTGACTGTACTTAGAGGTAGGGTCTTTTAAAAAGTGACTAATTTAAAATGAGGCCATTAAAGTGGATCTTAATCCAATCTAACTGGTGTTCTTATATAAGAAAAGGAAATCTGGACACACTGAGGGATGCGGGAGATGAGCGCACAGAGGAAAAACTATATGAAGACACAGCAAGAAGGCCAAAATCTACAAGTCAAGGGGAGAATCCTCAGGAGAAATGAACCCTGCCAATACCTTGCTCTTGAACCTGACCTTTAGGACTATAAGAAAATAAATCTCTGTTGTGTAAGTCACCTGGTCCCCTTATTTTGTTACGACAGCCCTAGCAAACTAACATACAAGATTATCACGAGGATGAATATAGGTTTATGAGTTTCACTATTACTATTTAGTTTGTAGAATGTGTTATGTTACTTTCCACTTATATGTTCTAAATCTGTCATGAATACGGAGTAAAAATCTACAAATTACATTATTCTACTCTATCAATACTCAGATACACTTCTGTAAGCATTTATCATGCCTGAGTCTCAGTTTCCATATCCATAAAATGGGGAGACTGCGTTTTGTGATCTCTAAGAAAATGTTCATCTGAAATCAATGATTTAAAAATGGTTTCAGGGGGCACCTGGGTGGCTCAGTTGGTTAAGTGCCTGCCTTCGGCTCAGGTCGTGATCCCAGGGTCCTGGGATGAAACCATGCGTTGGGCTCGCTGCTCTCAGCAGGAAGTCTGCCTCTTCCTCTCCCTCTGCCAACCTCCACCCCCCTCTCCCACTTGTGCTCTCTCTGTCTCTGTCTCAAATAAATAGATAAAATCTTTTTTAAAAATTAAAAGTAAATAAATAAATATAAAAATGGATTCAGGTTTGATGAAAGAAACTACTCTAAGGAGTCTGGTTTAACAAGCTGTTAGGCCTGGGATGGGAAGAGAAGCAGAAAGAATGATTGTCCTCATGGCTCGCTAGCTCAGGGAGAGGCCTCCAGCACCCCTCTGCAGGCCCCAGCTCAACCTGGGTGTGAGGTAAGCAAAGAGGAGAGGTTGTACGACATTCCACTAAGCTGAAGGAAGGATGAAAACAAAAGTATAAAATTAAGGGTTGAGCAGAGTGAATAACATTGTATTTAAAAATCCCTGAATGATATCAAATATCGAAAAGGAACCTTAGTCAAAAGAAAAAAAAAGGACTTGAAAATTAATTTAAGAGTCATAGCTAACATTTTAGGAAAAGAAGGACATAGAATGAGATAAGAGAATGTGGAAACAGACGGCAAAAATAGAACATTTTATAAATAGCCACGTGCAACTCACAGACAGTTAATACCCAATATACTTAACTCTGGCCACATATCTCGACTTCTTCCCAAAATAAGATGTATTATTGGAAAATAGGGCATTAAAAAAATTGGCTCAAATGAAGAAAAGCTGTTTGCATTTGGTTTACATTTTAGCACATTTTAAACCTCGCTCACATAAATAGAAAATAATTAACACAGAGATATATCACCCAAGTAATAAGCATGAAATGCAGAGATTAAATTTTTTTTATTCAAATTTAACCCTGGAAGATAAACACAAGCTCTGAGCTGCACACTCAGTTATTCTTCATCAATTTCAATTTCTACTCTTAGCTTTCTGAAGATATCATTCCATTTTTTTCTGTAAAGTGAGTATGCATTTGGGAGACCTCGCTCCCCAAGCAAGCTCTCAGAGGGGTCCACTTGCAAACTTCTGTTCCATCACTGTAGAGAAAAATATAAAGTTATCTCTGGACCTAGCCATCACTGGCTAGGGATGATTACTCCAGAGACATTTCATTCTCCTCCCTCACTGCCCAAAACATAATTTCTGCTAAACAGAAATGGAGCCAAGCTCCAGCTCTCTCCAGATGGTTTAGGATATTTTGTCAATAGGAAAAAATAAAATGCAGAGGTAGAGATGTGTACAGTTCTTATAAAATATATGAGTTACTAATTCAAGTAAAGAAAAAAAAATTCTAGAATCCCATTTTCATGCTTCAACCCTCGCTAACTTACTAAGTAGGCTTTCAATGAAGAAGAAATCCAGCAGTTTTCAGATCCAGCACATTTTCTTTAATATGTACCTTTTGTGGGCAATTTAAAGGGAAGGGACTAGAAAGAACTAAAGTCCCCCGCACTTTTATTTTAAAAACAAAAACCTTATGCTAATGATTCTAGAGCGGGTGATGCGTGGTGCAGTAGAAAGATTTGACTGACAGACAGCAGACGGGGGCTCTCGTCCTGATTTTTCCACCAATGAATTGTATGATCTTAGCCAAGGCACTTAAATGCCAAAAATTTCCACCTTCTCATCTATCAAGTGAGAAGTTAATCTTTAGAAGCCCTTCCAACTCTAATATTCTTGATTCTCCAGCAGTTGTAGATTGCTGTCTTCTTCCAGGGCCCCTTCCTTGGTTAACTGCCCCGAGCTCTGCACCAAACAGAGTAGACACAGCATCTTTTCTACCTGCAAGCAGACTACAGCTTAAAGGCAGCTCATGAGTGTCTAGAAGCCCAAAGCGAAGCTGTCAGTGTGTTTAATGTGTACATGTGTATCATCTGTGTAAAGCTGAGTTCTAAGGAAGAACTACAGAGGAGCGCCTGGGTGGCTCAGTCAGTTAAGCACCTGCCTTAGGCTCAGGTCATGATCCTGGGGTCCTGGGATGGAGCTCTGCATCGGGCGCACTGCTCAGTGAGAGGTCTGCTTGTCCTTCTCCCTCTCCCTCTGTATTCTCTCTCTCCCTCTGTCTCTCTCTCAAATAAATAAATAAAATCTCCTAAAAATGACCCCCGAAAAAGGAAGAACCATACAAGAAATATGCAAAAATCATGAGGAAAATTCTTCTAAAAACAAGAACAATAGGGCAATCTAACCCTGCAAAGAGTTATATATGTTACAAAGCTATAATAATTAACAGAATAGCATTGTGCATGGATAGATAGGGAGACTGGAAGGGAAGAGAGAGTCCAGAAATAAATCCATTTCCAGATGATCTTTTAGTTAGCAACGAGGGTGGCTTTGCATATTAGTGGGGACAAGGTGGACATCTGCATCAAAAGTAGCTATTGGGGAAAAAATAAGTTAGATTTCTAATTCCCTCTTTATACCAAAATAAATTCCAGATGTCTGAAAGATTTCAACCTTTAAAAAAAAGAAACATTTATAAGAGAGTCGGAAGAAACCCTGGGAAACTATTTCATTATCCCAAAGTGGGAAAGACCTCTTCTAATAAAGACTCAAAATCCAGGAACCATTTAAAAGGGGGAGAAGGTCTTTAAATAAATAAATAAATAAATAAATAAATAAATAAACAAACAAACAAACTAAGGAGAAGCGATTCAACTGCATTAAATGATTTTTCAATTGTCTACATTGAAAAAAAACACATAACAGTAAAAAGAAACAAACAAAACAAAACAAAACAAAAAACAAAACAAAAAAAAAAGGCTATTACCCAAAAGTAAGAGAAAACAACCTTGTCTTGTGGCAGAGTTGAAGCTCATGGAATTTAGCTCAAGACAGATGCAGGACTCTGCTACGTCTGAGCAAGTGTCCAAGCCTCAGGTTTCCCATCTGTGAGCGGGGGAAGACAAGGTATCCTCTTCAGAGGTTGCTGTGGGAATTACATGCAACAATATGTGATACAGGGGTGCCTGGGTGACTCAGTCGTTAAGCTTCTGCCTTCCGCTCAGGGCGTGATCCTGGCGTTCTGGGATCTAGCCCCACATCAGGCTCCTACCTCCCCAAGCTGCTACCTGGGAACCTGCTTCTTCCTCTCCCACTCCCCCTGCTTGTGTTCCCTCTCTCGCTGGCTGTCTCTCTCTGTGTCAAATAAATAAATAAAATCTTTAAAAAAAGAAAAAACAATACGTGATACAGAATGTTCGTGACTGTGAGGGACTAACAGAAGTTCAATGCCCCCAGACTCTCTTTGCTGCACCTGCCGATATCAAAACACATTGCAAGGAGAGGTGCTCTGGGCATGGAGAAAACAGAGAAATCACACCCAGCTTGGAAATCAAGAAAGGCTCTGGAGCACAAATCATGGGGTTGGCAATTGCAGAAGAAAACCACAGGGCACAGGCAGAAGCAGGTGCACCACAGAGCACATCGCATCCCCAAATAGGAGCCACAGGGCACAATGTAAGCCCCAGCAGGTTAGTTGTTGGGACAGTCCCCCACATCCAGCCATCAGCACGCCATTGGCATGTCTCCACTTGTAAGTGGGAAATCTTTGCCCTGGTGGTCTATATTTGGTTTTTAAATTGTGCAAATCTGTAGGCTTATTGAAGTAAGATCAATGCCAACCAGATGCCAGTTATGCAATTAGGTTGCATTGATCCCAGGATATTAGAGTTGGAATAATAAAGAATGATCACTACCATGTATTTAGCACTTACTCTCTGCCAGGCACCGTACCTGGCATTTCATGTCTATGTTCAGCCAAATATTTACAAAGCACCATTCTACCTATTGGCACCACAGGTGCTGGGGATCATTGTCCCTGACACCACCCCTGACCGTGCAGTGCTCACCACTCAGTGTGGTACGTGGACCGCTAAACAGGCAGCTCTGATACAGCTGACGTGTGTCTAGAGGGACAAACTACCTATACCTGGGGCTCAGCAAACACTTCCAAGAGGAGATGCTCCATGCAAGAGGAGGTGCTGAAGGAGAAGGAAGACAAGAAGGGCAATAAGACGACCTCAGCAGAGGGGACACAGGAGGTCCAAGAAGTCAAAGATCTTCAGTCTGGCCAGAGCAGAGAGTTCAGGGTGGGGCTGGGAGAAATAAGAGCACAGAGAGCTTAAAGACCTGCAAAGTCTCCAGCTCCATTTCAAGAGAAGCGAAAAACCACCAAAACCTTGTAAAAAGGCGTATTCAAAATTGTATTTTTGAAAGACCACTCTGGCTGCAATGTAGACAATGAGTAGGGGGGAGGGGCAGGAGTAGTCCTGGGGTTGGAGAAAAGTGAGTGCCATTGAGACAGGTATGACCTGGATGAGGAATGGGTTTGTGCCAAAGAGGAAAGGGTTAAGGGTCAGGCCCCCTCTGGCTTGAGCAATTTAAGTAGATGTTGAGATAGAAAACACCAGACTGGCAGGATTCAGTTAATCCTCATAGGAGTTATTCTCATTTTACTGACGACAAAACTGAGGCTCAGAGGAGTTAAGCTAAAAGGTCAAGATCACACAGCAGTCAAGCCAGTGGCCACAGAGTTAACATTCTTACTTTGCTATGCTGAAAAAGTGGTTCCTGGACCCCTGACTCAACTTCATCCTCCTACAGGTGGTACTGGAAGGCTCTGGGAAGACATATCACTCTTCCAGGGCCACACTGAGTTACTGGAAAGCAGACCCTCCTTCGGGCCAGAGTCTTCTGGCTCCCAGTGACACCACAATATTCCTTCAATACCATTTATCACTGGTGCTTACCTCTGTAACCCAGGAGATGGATGGGGCACCGTGGGCAGCCTGGAGTGTCAGGGTGCTCGCTGGAAGGGGTGGTGGGCACAGGTGCAGCTTGGGGGCAGCCAGGACTCCCCAAGCACACTGATCTCCAAGGTTCCTCACATGCAGACATTCAAACCTTCAAGAAGACATACTGAGAATCTCTCTATTAAATGCCCGATGCTGATTCTAATCTCCTTCCAGGCTTTACCTGACCTTGCTTCTGTTCTCCACCAGTCTTACCGCAGGTGGGAGACAATCTCTTCTGGGCTGTGAGGGGACCAGTGTGTGTGTCTCCAGAAGGAGGAGTGGGATATAAGAACTATAAGCTCAGGGTTGGGACAGAGTAGGTTCAAATCCTAGCTTGCCACCCCTGACTCCTTGGCCTTAGGCAAGCTCTGAAGATGGAGCCATATTTTATAGGGATTTATAGTGTATTTCCTAGTGCCTTCCAACAAATGGTGGCTATTATATTTATTAATTTGTACTATGTGTATTATATATTAGTAAACATTTCAATACTCAGAATATTATTTCCACATATCATTTTATATTATTACATGTATTACGATTGTATTAATTCTGCTAGAATTGGAGCTTTGAAAGGGAAAAGACCGTCACAAAGGGCCTGCCAGCTGCGGGTGGAAGGGAAGCAGCGGGATCCTGCCCAGGCGGGAGTGGGCGGGGAAGCTTAGTTCCGCGTAGCCAGGGGTCCTCCGGATCATTCCCTTCCAGGACCTCTTCAGCATCCATCCCCACCTCCCAGGCTCCATTTTCTTCCCAGTTCCACTCCTCGGCCAGTCACTCCATGGTTAAGCTGCCTCTCCCTGCTGAAACTATGTTCTGGAATTATAGACACGCCATTCTGGTCCTCCCGCCTTCTCGGGCCCTGCGGTTTACATTGTGGGCAACACAGACACACTTGAGGAGCGGTCCCATGACTACAATAGGTTCTTTCACTCTCCGGTCTCTGTTTTCTCACGGGGCTGGAATCGACCTCACAAGACATTGCTTTGCGTGGAATGCAGAACTGACACCCTTCCCTACACAGGATGCGTATTCAGCAAACATTAACTCGTTTTATCAAAGTATCCAATCTCCTTTGACTAGTTTATTAAAGTATCCAATTTCAAACAATGGAAGGCAGTGAGGTTTTATTATGCATTTTAAAAGCAAAAATAACTCGGTAGTGCTCTTATTTTTCTACCACGTGAAGTATAGGAGCTTTCACTCCATTCACCTTAATTTCACGTTAACTGGAACTTTCCACGTCTCATGAAGTGGAATCAGTGGAGCCCCCACTCGGCAGTCTGCAGGAGTGCAAGGGGTTTTCGTGAGGCTCTGTTCTTAACCAGCTTGTTTAACTTTCCGGGATCTCAGGTTGCGCCGTTTTTTAAGTGAATGGTGGGAACGACAGTCTCTCATATCAGCGTTAAGACTCTTTCACGGAAGACATAGCTGTAACGATATGCAAGGCCATACGGCCCTAGCACACAATGGGGGCTTCATAAATGCTTACTGAATAAGCAAACAAATCTCAGTGTGTGGATTTAAAGCCAGGAGAAACAGAGAGTTGAAATGATTTAGCCAAGATCAAGGACCTCTTCAGTAACAAGGCCAGGATGAAAATTCATCATTCCACATTTACTTCCATATTTAGCCCTGTCTCTAACGAACTCGCCGATTCTCTGCTCAAAAACCAACAGTCAGAAGAAAATGGAAACAAGACAATGCATTTCTCTTAGCATCAATTGCTTTGTTATCTCTAACCCTGTTTAGTTCTGTTTCCATAGCTCCTAGAGAACATTGACTCTTTGATCTGAAGTAAATCTTAATTCTCTCTGTCCCCTTTCTAAAACAAATGCAAAGTAACCATTTCATTGCTCTAGTATTTCTTTATAATCTGAAATGAGCCCTTGAAAACCAATTTGGTAAAGACATGCTATCTTTTATCTGTATTGTGTTCAGTGATTTGAAAACTCCTTATTGAGACAGTTTTTGCAATGTTCATTTTTTATTTGAGCTCCAAGCCTGATAATTTTCATAACTGTCTTGGGCTCCCTTCTTCCCAGTTCTTCTGTATTTTGTAAGCATCCCATGTGTGTCCTGAGCTGTTCTTCATTTCCCTTCTCGACCAGATGGGTTTCTACAGTCCCTTTACGCCATCATTATAAACACTAGTAGTTTTTTTCTATAGTTGCAGTCTCTCTAACTCCTTTTATGTTTAGACAGATGTGGTTTCGCTTTGCTGCCTTGAAATGACGAACGTCCAGGATGAGATGGTATTTCCCCAACAAGACAACTTACTGTTTTTCTGAGATTAGTTTGGAAATCCATGAACCATGTCCATGAACAATGAGAGGGAAATTGAATTAAGCAGTTCCACTATTTGGGCCACACACCCCCTCTTCCTATTTATTCTCATCTCAGAAGACCTCAAGATGAGGTATTTATCTGTTATGGAAACTAAATTGTTTTCCTGATTATACCAGATTCTTGTTCATTTGATTATTTTGTTGTGAATCTTTGGGGTCTCTCCTGGATTAAGCAGCTAGTGAGGTCCACGTAAGCTGTAATGGCATAACACAGTGGACCAGAGGCTTCCCTCTCCATCTGCCACCTGGACACCCTCTCAGGACCAAATGCTACAAGAACTGGGCCATAGCCAGCTTTCGTGGAGTTCTGCTGGAGGCCAACAACCCCTCTGGGAGACCATCTGGAGAGGAGACGATTTGTCAAGAGTGATTCCTTGGTTTTTCAAGATAAGGACAAACAAGAGGCCTGGCAAGTTTGGTTTGAAGCAAAGGCTTATAAATTACTTAGCATTTATTGACGTTGGTAGCCTGTGGCATAGCCAAGTATGGCATGTCGGACATCAGGTATGAAGCTCAGAGATGTGGGTGGGACACATAGATATATTAATCGACGCTGATACAGAGGATACTTGGAACTAGAGGAGAAGCTCTCAGAGAGAGCGGAAGCCTGTGAAAGCACCCTGAGGACCACCAGTACTTCTTGAAGCAATGCATAACCCCGTGGAAAGCACAAACGAACAGTCTGAGAAATAGGGTCAAAATCAGAAGAACGTAATATCATAGAGGAAAAATAGAAGAGAGTGAATTAAGAAAGCAAGCATTGCTAAGAATGTGAAATGTTGCAGAGAGGTAAAGTAAGGCAAGGACTGAGAAGTATCCGTTGGATTTATACTGAGATGGCATCCATACACCATCAAATTCATCCCCTCAAAGCTTGCACTTCAGGGATTTTTGCTATAGTCACAAGGTTACACAGCCATCACCGCACTGTAATTCCAGAACATTTTCAACACTCCCAGAAGAAACTCTGTATCTGTTAGCAATCAGTTCCCATGGCCTCCTCCCCACAGTCCCTGGCAACCACTTCTGTCCGTCTGGATTTACCTGTTTGGGATGTTTCATATAAACGGAATCATATAATATGTGTCTGCCTTCATTCCTTCAGCATATATTCAGGGTTCATCCCTGTCGTAGTGCGTATCACTACTTCATTCCTTTTTATGGCATCGTACGCCAACTGACATTTACAGCAAGCTTCTTCCCTTGCTCCCAGAAAGATGTGAACCCCTCACCCCGCCATGAGGTAGAGAAAAGAGAAGTAAGCAAGTTTTTTCTACTCCCTTTGATTTCTAGTCTGCTACCTACAATGAGAAGCTCTGCTCTCCACTGCCTATTAAGGCAGGGCCCACAGGCAGTATTTATCACCGTCACATCAGAACTGCACAGAGCTCAAAGGCCACAAGAGGGGTCAGAGACTTCTGAAGGCGTGTATCATGTGTACCTTTACGTCGTTTATGTTTTTCTTTTTTTTTCTTTTTTTTATAATAATATTTTTTTATTATGTTATGTTAGTCACCATACAGTACATCCCTGGTTTTTGATATAAAGTTCCATGATTCATTAGTTGCATATAACACCCAGTGCACCATGCAATGTGTGCCCTCCTTACTACCCATGACCAGCCTATCCCATTCCCCCACCCCCCTCCCCTCTGAAGCCCTCAGTTTGTTTCTCAGAGTCCATAGTCTCTCATGTTTATGTTTTTCATACATTGTTTAAACATGATCTTATTGATAGAATTTTAGGTTGCTTTTAATTCAGGATTGTTATGAATAAAACTGCTACTAAAATTCAAATACAAGTCTTTTTGTGGATATGTTTTTCAATTCCCTTGAGTAAATATCTAGTGGCATAATTGTTGGATCATAGATAGCAGTGCCTTAATTTTGTAAGAAATCGGCCCAAGGTTTTCCAAAGTAGTTGCTTGATTGTATCCTTGCACAGGAAACTGTGAAAGTTCTAATCACTCTGCGTCTTCATCAACACTTGATATTGTCAGTTTTTTCATTTTAGTGAAGTGATATCTTCTTGGGGTTTTAATTAGCATTTCCCTGGTAACTAGTGATGTTGAGCATCCTTTTGTTGCTTATTGGACATTTGTAGTATTCATTTTTTTAAAAAAGATATCTGTCCAAGACTTTCACCTGTTTGTTAAAAGAATCATCTTACTGTTGAGTTCTGACAAGACATTTGTCAGATACACATATTTTGAATATTTTCCCCCAGTCTGTGGCTTGCTTTCTCATTGTCTTCACAGTGTCCTTGAAGAGCAGAACATTTTAATTTTGATACACTCTAATTTGAATTCTTTTCTATTGGTGCTGGTCTTTTGTGTCTAAGAAATATTTGTCTACTCTAAGGTCATAGAGATTTTCTGCTTTTTTTCTCCTTGTTAGCTTCTACTTTTATGGTGAATACACATCTAATTAAATTTTATATGTAGTGTAAGGTATGGATTGCAGTGCATTTTTTTTAATCTGGTTAAACCAACTCCAATTATGGAAATATTATCTTTTTCCACATTGAATTACTTGGGCACCATGTTGAAAATCAGTTGACCATATATGTGTGAATCTATTTCTAGACTCTATTCTATACATGTACCCAATACCTCACTGTCTTGAAGTAAGTTTTGTTTTGTTTCATTTGAAGTAAGTTTTGAAACCAGGTAGTTCGGTTCCTACAACTGTTTTCCTTTTTCAAAATTAGTTTGCATTTCCATATAGATTTTTAGAATCAGACTGTGGATTTCTACACACCCACCCTGTCCGAAGAAAGCCTGTTGGAATTTTTTTAATTGGGATTGTTGGAATTTTTTAAATTGGGATTGTTTAATTGGGGAGATGTGATATCTTATCAATATTGAGGTTTCCAAAATAGGAACATAGTATATATCCCCATTTATGTAGACCTGTTTAAATTACTCCCAGCAATATTTTATAATTTCAGCATAGTGGTCTTATACATGCAGTGTACGTTAAATTTTGAAAATGTTCAATTCCATTATAAAAGATGAAAATGCTTGTAATGTGTCAAACATTGGCAAAAACTTTTAAAGTGTTTTAAGTGTAGATAACTTAGTAACCGAGATCTTTGTTAGAACAGACAACTCACAAAATGTTAAGATTCATAAGATGTGTTAGGTAAAGCATGTACGTGCTTTAGGTAAAAAGGATGGAAAGAGCAAAAAATACCTAACATTCATGTAGCACCTGAATACTAAATATTCATAATACACTAAATACACTGGAGGTGCTAAATATTCATCATATATTAAATACGTATGAGGCATGTATAGTAGTAAATATATAAGAAGCTCAAAATATTTGGGATACACTAAATATTTATGAATACTCAATATTCAAAAGGTCTTAATTCACCACCCATCAGTGACATCCATGCCGGCCTCAAGAAAAACATAACCTATGGCTGTTTGACAAGCTAATAGCAAGCTACACCAGTGGCCAGGTTTTGTTGTGCTTACCTCTCTCCGACAGAGCAACGGTGTGTCAGTGGCCCTTTTGTCTGAGTCCTCTCGCTCAAACTACATTTCCTGTCCTTATAACCATACCATCAGTGGGGAAGGCTGATGAGGGAGAGGGATGGGACAAGCGAACATAACATTGCCCAGGATGTGGCCCTTCCACCTGCCTGAACACTCTCTAAAGTGTGTTAAAATACCCCTTGCCTTTTTTCTTGCTTTTTTTTTTTTTTGCATTGTGTTGTTAATTGATTATATAAACCATGTGAGTTGTGGGAGTTTTTTTCTTTTTTCTTTTTTAAAATTGAGACAATTTTTTAGAGCGGATTTAGGCTTATGGCAAAATTGAGGGAGAGGTAAAAAGATTTCCCATATCCCTTGTACCCCCACACCTGCATAGTCTCCCCCACTGGGTGGTACATTTGTTACAATTGATGAACCTACATTGACACATCATAATCACCCACAGTCCAGTAACACTGTGTTTCTCTTTTGGTGTTGTACATTTCATGGATTTGGACATGTATAATGACAGGTATCCATCATTATGGTATCATACAGTATTTTCAATATACTAGAAACCCTCTGTGTACCACCTATTCATCCCTTCTCCTGCACCAACTCTTCACAACCACTGATTTTTTTTTATTACTGTCTCCATAGTTTTGGCTTGTCAGAATATTATATACTTGGAATCATACAGTGTGTAGCCTTTTTCAGATTGCTGATTTTTCAGTCTGTCCAGCTTCTTACTTGTCATTAGGACACAGGGATACCTTCCTAGCTCCTTGCATACAGAACTGGAAACCAGAAGTCCCAGATTTTGTGATTTGAACTTTTTTTTAAAGATTTTATTTCATTTATTTATTTGACAGAGAGGGAGCACAAGCAGAGGAGTGGAAGAGGGAGAAGCAAGCTCCCCACTGAGCAGGAGCCTGACGTGGGACTCAATCCCAGGACACCGGGATCATGACCCAAGCTGAAGGCAGTTGCTTAACAAACTGAGCCACCCAGGCACCCTTGAGCTTTAATTTAATGTTTTAATGTAGCCTATGAGCCTTTTTGTTCTGCTACCTTTGGGATAGCCTGAAGATAATTTCCCAAATGGAAATGGATCTTTTGCTCCTTTATTCCTAAGTATTCACTGATTTCCAGTGCTATTGTAAACACAGTTTATTATTTCATTTTCCAATTGTTTGGTGCTAGTACATAGAAATGTAACTATTTTTTTGTATACTGATTTGCATTTTGATAATCTTGCATATATCCTGTGAGCTTGTTAAATTCACTGGTTAATTTTGAAAGGTTTTCTTATTTTGGTAGATTCCTTATGATCATGTCATCTGTAAATAAAGATAGTTTTACTTTTTGCTTTCCAATCTATGTACCTTTTTTTTCTTGCCTTATTTCATTGGTTAGAAGATAGTGTTGAATAGAAATGATGAGAGTGGTCATCCCTGCCTACTCCCTGTCTTAGAGGGAAAGTGTTCAGTATATCACCACTAAGATGTTACCCATATCAAGCTGAGAAATATCTGTTCTGGTCCCACGTGGCTGAGAATTTTTATCATAAGTGTGTGCTGAATTTTACGGAGTGCTTTTTCTATAGCTGTTGAAATGATCATATAGTGGTTCTCTTTCATTCTATTAATATGATGAATTAAAGCAATTGGTATTTTTAAATTTTGAATCACCTTTCTATTCCTGGTATAAACCTCACTTTCTGATATATTGTCATTTTTATATATTGTTAGAATAGACTTGTTAAAAGTTGTCAAGGATTTTTGCCCCCAAGTTCATGGAGAATATTGATCTGTAATTTTCTTTGCACTAGTATGTTTGTCAGGTTTTGATATCAGGCTTATGATGGTCTCACGAAATGAATTAGGATGTTCTTCTTCCTCTATTTTCTTAAAGAGCTTTGTAATAGTGGTATTATTTTGTTTTCTTCTTTATGAATTGATAGATTTCATCAGCTAAGGCACAGGGCCTAAAATTTTCTTTGTGGTAAGGTTTGTGGTTATGAATTTAAATTATTTAGTAACCAAAAACCTGAAGTTTCTATTTCTTCTTGAGTGAGCTTTGATAGTTTGTACTTTTCAGGGATTGGTTCCTTATAAGTATTAAATTTACTGGCATAAAATTTTTCTTAATATGTCCTTACTATTTAATCCAAATATCTATAGGATCTGTAGTGATTTCCCCTCTTTCATTTTTTTTTTACTATTATTATGTTAGTCACCTTACAGTACATCGTTAGCTTTTGATGTAGTGTTCCATGATTCACCCAGTGCTCCATTGTCGATTTGTGTTCCTTCTCTCTTTTCTATGTGTCTTGATTACAGTTTATTAAATTTATTAATATTTTCAAACAGCTGATTTTGGCTTGTCAATTTTCTCTATTTCTGTTTTGTTTTGGTTTCTGGAAACATTTGATTTTAGAGCTTTCTTCTTTCTTATACAGGCCTTTAAAACTACAAATTTCACTCCAATTGCTGCTTGAAATGCATCACATGAATTTTGCTATGTGTGTTTTCATTATTATTTAACTGAAAATATTTTTCTAATTTCCATTGTAACTTCTTCTTTACCCATGAATTATTTCAAGATGTGTTGTTTAGGGTTCCTGGATGGTTCAGTCATTAAGCATCTGCCTTCGGCTCAGGTCATGATCCCAGAGTCCAGGGATTGAGCCCCACATTGGGATCTCTGCTCAGTGGAAAGCCTGCTTTTCCCTCTCCCACTCCCCCTGCTGTGTTCCCTCTCTCACTGTGTCTTTTTTTTTTTTAAATGTGTTGTTTAATTTCCAAGCAATTTTCAAAGTTCGGTGATTTTCTAGGTGTCTTATTGCTATTGTCTTTTAATTTAATTCTGTTATAGTCAGAAAATGTACTCTACAATATTTTAATATTTTAAGACATTTTATACTCTGCATATGATATCTTGGTGAATATACTATGTTCACTTGAAAAAAATGTGCATTTTGGCATTATTTCTTATAGTATTCTATAAATGAAAATTGGGTCAAGTCAATTGATATTGCTTTCAGAACTTGTAAATTCCCACTGATTTTTTTTTTTAACTTTCAGAAAGTGATGTTAATCTCACCAGTTATGATTATGGATATATCTATGTCTTCCTTTATTTATGTCAGTTTTCTTCATATATTTTGAAACTTTATTATTAGGTACCTACACATTTAGGATTTTTGTGATTTCCTATTGAGTTTACCCTTTAATTATATAAAATATCTCTCTTTTTCTTTGGTAACACTCCTTGTCTTAAGTTCTTCCTTGTCTGATAGCCACATCAGTTTTCTTAAGTCTGTTTGCACAGTATAATTTTTCTTATACTTTTATTAATCTGTCTTTACATTTAAAATCTCCATGGACAGCATATAATTGGGTCTTTGTCATAGGTTGGATTCTCCAAAAACAGATGCTGAGCTGGAGTTTTCTGTGCAGAGTATTTGTTGGAATCAGCAACTGTGGAAAGGAGGGGGAGTGAGCAGGATGGGGAGGAGGGAAAAGTCAAACTGCACTGATGTCTTGATAGCTCCCACAGGGAGCTCTGGTGCATATATGGCTTCTCAGAGTTCCCACATTGGGCTGAAAGGGCCAGGACTTTATGCCACTGCTTCAATCAGTAATTGAATGTGGACCACATTGGGAAGGGCATGCTTTGAGTAAAGAAGTTCTCTGCATAAGTGGCAGATATGAAGGCTCACTTCTGACAGACTGGTCAAGTCCTTCTTTGAAGAGGGTCTGATAGAGCAGCTCCATGTCCACCATAGTTTTGACTTTCATCCAGTCTCATTAAGTGGAATGTTTGGTCTATTTCCATTTAATGTAATTATTAGTACAGTTGGGTTTTAGTCTATCCCCTTTTATTTGTTTTCTATTAGTTCATATGATTTTGTTGTTTCCGTTCCTCTTTTCCTGCTTTCATTTGGGTTAATCAAATAATTTTCAAGATTCCATCTTATTTCTTATACTGGCTTTTTAGCTATGCTTCTTTTTATTTTCTTAGTAAGTGCATCTTTAATTCATTACAGACCACTGTCAGGCCTCCACTTCTAGCCATAATGGGGTAATGTGGTTGGGATTTGTCATCCCACATGGAACAATTGAAAACCAAACAAAATACATGAAACAGGTTTTCAGACATTGGACACTAGGCAGTGCTGCCTATTGTCCTATGCCTAAGAAGACTTGCCTCATAGGTCTTAGAGATTTAGTGTGGGAGATTTACAATCTTAGAGATTTTATAGTGGGAGAGTCAGTCTCTTAATTATTATTTTTTCGTTATTAAATTATTGTCATTATTAAATTTTGTCATTAATAATAACTTATATTGACACCATACTTTGACAATAGTTTTTGTTACTCAATACTTATTTATTGAGCTGAGCGATTGGGTTTGAGTCATTTGATCTGAGCCTTGTATGAAGAACAGTTTCTTCAAGCTTATGAGGAGAACGTGAACAGACTTTACAGTCTAGAAGTACCTACTGTGTTCCACCCATCTTACTTGCAATATCTTCACCTAATTCCTCAAAACAATCCTGTCAGGACTATATTGTTATCCGTATCCATTAAATGAGGAACTAGAACTCAGAAATTTTGGCAGTTTGTCCAATGTTATTCAGTCATTAAGTGAGGTTTGGAGGTCAGACTCCAAGTCCAGCGTTCTCCTCCTGTCACACATTTCCTCTCCAGCTTTATTGTCCCAATAACCACTTAAGGCAGGTTTCCAAGGTTTTAGGAGGGTTAACAACCTGACCAAAGTACCCAGGCAGTAAGTTTTGGGTCCAGGTCCTTTTGTTTTCAGATTTGGATGATAGCAAAAAGAATGATTATTAAATGGAACCTATTTCTACTATATACCCTTCATTCAAGAGAATTATTTTGTTATAGTTCAATTCATAAAAACATGTCCACATCTGTGACTTTGATTTCAGAAATTCTTTGTGGTTATTGCCACTGATAAATTAAGGAAAAATGTGTTCCAGGAATGTTTTGCTAAACCACATTGTTAACATTGTAGATGGATAAAATAATGCATCTGATGTCATTTCAATTTTTTCTTTGATTGTTTGTGATCATCCTGGTGGTTTAGTAATAGGGACGGCAGCTGCAACATACACACACACACACTCACACACACACACACACACACACACAGATATACACATCCCAGAATGCAGGGCTTGATTGAGCATTCATTATCCACTTATCACTGTGACATATTCTAGGAAGGGAAGAATTATATATCCTGTTCTTTCCATATCCATTTTTCCATAGTCTTCTCACTAAGCACACCAACTAAAGAAATATTACAGTAGTGTGGAAGGTCATGCCCTATCTACTAATAGCGTCAGGCTAGAGGATTCCCTGATGGGGGGTAAGAGAAAAATAAATAAAGATGAGAGATTTATGGATTGTCTCTCTCTTCTGGAATGTGAGTGCAACTGTCACTTGGTGATGAATTTGACTTCTCTGCTGCTGGGATGCTCCAAACAAAGAATGATTACTGGATGTCACTTGGCACTAAGTTTAAGGCAGACAGTAAACCTTGATTAAGCAGAAACATAAACCCATCCAAATTTTTTATAGCTTATGACTTTGGGGGGAAAATGATGGGTCATAAGGAAACCAGATTATTTTAAGATTTATTCAAAATATTACTGTGCCAGTCATGCCCTGGGGTTAGTGAAGACTTGGCTGTATTTCCCGTGCATTTTCCAGAAGAAACCAGGGCAAGGGTCTTGATGTTATGATGACTGCAAGGCATTACAATAGTTTCAACCTTCAAAGAAAGATTCCATTTTGCTCAGAATATTGCACTTACTAAGCTACTAAGAGAGAGAGGCCAAAACACACATTTCAGACAGACTTTATGGCAACCAAAAGATTGTGCATGCTAACCCATTAAATAATGTTGTACTTTCATCAAAACGTCTCAGTTTCTCCACCTTGTGCCTATTATTTTCTAAAGCAGAGAAAAAGAAAATGTCTGGATGGATGAAAGATTAACAGTCTTAAGTGGTAATGGGCCTTATTTCATGTGGATGGGGCTTCTGCTGAGGAAGGCACTTCTCTCCTCCTCCAGTTATGATGGTGTGTTGGGCTCCGCTGCCATTTCTGATATTGTTTTGGAGAAGCTCTATTTACTATATATCATGCATGTATTTATTCATTTCCAGCAAACATCTTTGGAGCAGGCACTCTGAGATAACCAAATGAGCAAAATACAGACAGGCTCACAGTCCAAATAGGGATCTAGGTTTACAGATACACCTCAATTCACTGAGATGGGCAAGGACCAAGATCTGTGCATCCACAGACTAACGATGCCCTTGGGGCTGGGAATAAGATGTGATCGAGCAAAATTTCATAGGAAATCACTGGGGTTAGGTCTTGAACAACAATGGGAATTCTTCAGGCATCTGGGAGAGCAGCACTAGCCTTACCCAGGGCCACTCCCCCAGGCAAAGTGATCCCATCTTTGTGTCCTTCCGTTTCTGTCTCCAGGCAGGTGGCAAAAGACTGTCCACCTGCACTTTCACCATGGGTACTCATTTTACCTCTTCTTAATGGAAATATCCTTTTGGAGCAAGAAGGATGAAGGATGTGATAACTGCAGGTGGCAGCCACTATGACCCACAGCCACAGGGGTCCCTTGCAGGCCACAGGCTAAGATCACAGCCATTAGTGCTACATCTACTTTTTATCCAGACCCTTGCACCTCAAAAGAATTCAAGAGGCTAGTAACATTTCAAAGATGAAACAAACAAAATGCAACTCTTCATCTTTGTACAGAACTTATTGATATTTAAGTAGACCTCACAGAATGTTAGAACAGGACATGTTTTAGAGGTAAGTTTCAGAGTTTACCGTTAAAACACAACCCCTGCTCCCATGAAACTATCTTCCAGAAAAGCTTCATACTTTCGGTTCTTGTGTATCCAAATATGCAATTTGTTAAGACCCCTGCCTCCTAGTATTAGGTATGGCTGACTCTTTGGAACACCTAGACCCTTTTGGCCCAGCCAGGTGTTCTACCAGATGGAATCTCTGGTCAGTTTACATATATGAAAGATGAATGGGAAACAAAGGACGGGGCACTGGCAAAAGACAGGATGGAGGGGAGGGACATTTGCATTTTTCAGTCCTTAGGGTCTGTCCCTGCACCTACTGCTCCCCCTGCCTGTGGGGCTCTTCCCCTGGGTCCCTTCAAGGTTCTCTCCTTCTCATCCTTGGCGTCATCTGATACCTGCTCAGAAAAGCCTTCCCTGGCTACCAGCACTACCCCTATAGCCAGAAATTGTTCTTTTCCCATCACCCAGTTGCAATCCTATCATCACCGAATAATGATTTTGATATTTATGGGTTAAGTTACTTTCGCTCTGTGTCTCCCATTAGATTGTCTGGCTTCTCACTGCTAAACATGCAGAAAGTGTCTGGCACAAAGCGGCTCCACTTGATCCGCGATACATGGCGCCAGTTCAAGGACACAGACAGGAGCTTGGGGAGGAGGAGCTTCAGTCTCCTTGGCAAGCAATGTGGTGGAGCTGGCATTGCAGGCTCAGGACGGAGCCCATAAATGAATTTCTATCTCAAAGGTAACTCAGCCACTCACTGCTCCTTATGTTCTGAAATGAAGGTTCCATAAATATTCACCAAGAGGAGCAATGTGAGACATTGTTTCAATTGATGTTTTAAAGAGGAAGAGAAACCACTTCTTTTCAACCCATTTCATCTCCACGGGGTGGTTACTTCTCTGTGGCCTGATACTTTTATTTTTGTAGAACATTTGAAGATAACCTGAGTCGGCCAAGTACAAGATAAATATGAAAATGCATTATACTGAATCTAAGGGTTGGGAGGATTACTATAATTTGAGAACCATGATAAAATAAAATGAACACGGCATTAAAGTAGCTGTGACAAGTTATTTTAGAGCCAACACCACTAGGATTAATGAAGGTTAAATTTTAATTCTATTAGAAGCACAACTTTTGAAACCACGAGGCGTATACTTATCTACGGATGCACACATTGCCGAAGGGAATGAAATAGAAGTTGAAGGGGCCTTCCTTTAAGAAAATACAAGTTTCACCCTCGTCTTGAAAATAAGAGCTTCTAAAGAGGGTCTTTTTATCAGCCTCCTCTTTGGTATGAGCTCACGGGGCCCCTAGTTAGATAAATGAGGGTAATATATGTTCATCCAAAGGGTGTATGCGTCTCTGTGCATCACCATTCCAGACAGCCTGCTTTAAAGTTGCCTTTTGTGAATGTTCACTTGTGGATGTAATTCAGCATGTCGAGGGGAGGGGGAAGCACTATAATATATTCAACTGATTCTTCAGCTTGGAAGTGATGAAGTGAACTGAAACTAATTCAGGGCTCTACTTTACATTTTTGGCAAATGAGCAAATATGCAGATTCGTACCAAACAGATGTGTCTGCCAGTTACCCCAGTAGCAGTTCCAGAAGCTGAGGTTCACTGAGCTAGTGCTCCAATTAGCGAGAACATCATAACAAGTATATAATTATTCTGGAACCTGTTGAGCTTTCATCTGCTATCAATTTCATTTCATTTAAGCCCAATTCAGGCTGAACTTGCAGTGAACTCTATCATTTAAATTGGAGCTCGTAGATTGGCACAACTTTTGTGTCTGCCATGGGCTTTGAGGTGGTGGTCAGGAAATTGCCTTTGAAATGGTCACAATTTGTATTCGCGTGGTCTCTCTGACTGATTATAAGGCTTTATTGGCGCTGCAATCATGATTATTTACAGTACTTTCCAATATTACCACAGTAAATCGCTTCCAATGAAAAAGTGTGAATTCCGAAGGAGAGAGGGTAAATAGTTTGATAGATATCTTGTGGTATCATCCAGTCAACTCGTGCAGTGAACCAGCCAGTCACAGTGCACTCAGGGCTGTGCTGGGGATACAAGGCTGCAAAGATGTGGTTTCTGTGGTTGTGAACTCAGAATGAGAAAGGAAGTCCAGTAATGCAGACAAACTTCAGCACAGTGGTGGGGACGGGGCATAAAGTGGAAAAATAAACTAGACAACCTGGGAACACTGAAAATTCGGTACGTGTGCACACCTGGAGAGGTCCAGGAAGTCTTCCCGAAGGAGACGATATTTGAGAAAAAAGTTTTCAGGGAGAAGAAGAATGGAGATAAGGGGTGAAATCCAAGTCAAAGAGACACATGCAAGGACATGGACCCATGAAGGAACAGGATATGCTTTAGAAATACTGAGTTCAGCAAAGCAAACATGAGAAACTAAGGGAAAAGAGACTGGAACAAAGGGTCCCAAACATCTGGGTTTATTGCAACCTACAGATCTCAATCATTTTTCATGGCACCCCAAGACCAAAAGAAATATCTAAAAGTTTCATTTATTAAGTAGTCAGGTTCAAATAACAGTTAAGTTGCAACAAAGGAAAAAAAAAATATGTGAGCCTGGGTAGCTGAGTCGGTTAAGCGTCTGCCTTCAGCTCAAGTCATGATCCCAGAGTCCCGGCATGGAGTCCTGCATCGGGCTCTCTGCTCAGCGGGGAGTCTGCTTCTCTCTCTGCCCCTCCCAGTGCTCCTTCCCTCTCTCTCACTCTCTCTCTCAAATAAATAAATAAAATCTTTTTTAAAAAGCCTTAAAAAAAGAAAAAACATATTTTTATTTCATTCTTAAACAACAATTACTTATTTGGGGAACGTGTGTATCAGGGGGTCACTCTATAGCCTCTCAGATCTTTGAATCAGATTGGACACAGCCGCCCTGCTTCCCGTTCCACATTGATTTTCATGCAGAACTTAATGTCTTACCAGTGCTCCTGCCAAAATCCCAGCTTCACAAAGATAATTCTTCAACAGACTGTGTCACTATCTAATGTTGATAGGGCCTTAACTAGCAGTACCTAGTTTGGAGTACCTTGAATAAAAACTATAAAATATTCCTGCACCGCCTCTGCAATTTTCTTGCAGTCCCCAAAGGCGCCTCAGTACTCAGTTTGGGAACCACTGGGTTAGTGAATAGGTTGATATCAAACCGCAGAAGATTTTATATATCAGGAGACATTTCTGACATACAAATGTGACATGGCCATCACAAAGAAGATACAGCCAAGCCCCAACACTTTGAACAAAATGTGTAAACATGATTGGAAAATAAGTAGATGAGACAGGCAAATAAACATTTTCACAACTTTGATGCATAATAAAGCAAACAGGAATTCTGTTATATCTTACTCCCAATCCACCATGGCTTTTGGACTAGCCAGGTATAGATAAGGTCTGGCATCAATGCATCTCGACAAACCTGTCAGCATTGTTCAACTAAAATGAGCTGTCAATTGCATACACTTTAAACAAAATATTAACTTTTCTACCAATGTCCATAGCAGCATTATTTGTGGTAGCCAAAACACAGAAACAACCCAAATGTCCATGAGCTGATAAACAGATGATCAAATCATAGTGTAGACATGCAGTGGAATATTAGTTAGCCGTTCAATAGAACAAAATACCGATACGTGCCACAACATGGAAGAACCTTGGGAATGTTATGCGGAATGGAAAATGCCAGTCACAAAATTCACATTCAAATAAAAGTCATTTATTTGAAGTGTCCATAATAGACAAAGTAGACAAATCCATAGAGACAGAAGAGTTGCCAGGGGCTGGAGGAAGGAATGGGGAATGATGCTAATGGGCATGAGGTTTTTTCCTGAGGTGATGAAAATGTTCTGGAATTAGACTGTGTTGATGGTCCCACAACTCAGAAAATACTAAAAACCACTAAACTGTAAACCTTGAAAGAGTGAATTTTATGGTGTGAATTAACATCACAAGGGGGAAAAGCAGAGACGACATCCGTTGCCCAGCCTTCATTCTCCACTCCAGCCCTCTCAAAGTCAAGGACTCCTGTCTCAAAGGGGCTACAATGGATGTGATGTTAGCTCTCCCTTTTGGATATGACAGCAGCTGGCCCCCAAATTTACAGGTTCTCATGTCCTGGGAGTATCATGAGGGAACTAGATAAAGTCCAGGGCAGTATCTGCGTCAGCAAAACATGTCCCCACAGCAGTGCCTTCCCTGACAAGGGGCTGCCATCGCTCTCCTCACCTCTCCTGCTCCTGCAGCTCTCCTCTGGCTTCTACTATGTGTCTGACATGCTCACTTCACAGGAGTTTCAGGAAGTGAAGGAAGAAGCCAACATCATCCTTGAAAATCCCCCTCCATTTTTGACATATCTGACAGGCCTGGGGGCACTGGGTGAAGGGTACAGGAGACCCGGCAGGGACAAACTTCACCAGGTCTGTTTCAAAACATAATCTGAGGAAATGTCAAAAGAAAACTTGTCATTCAGCAGTTTGCTTTACCAAGTCCCAATAAGCCACCACAATGCTATAATCTTCCAGTTATGTCCCTCGCCTCACACCTGCAGCCACACATTGCAGGCTACTAATCCTAGAATGAGGACTCGAGGTCCCTCATTCCTCTTTCTTCCACTTACTTGGCAATAGTTCAGAAAACTTCCTTGATATTTTTAGGTCTTTATTGCACCATCTGGGAAGAAGAGATAAGATTGGTTTTATTGGTTACTATTCGGAAAGCATTTTTGTTTTTCAGTGAAGAGTAATTACACTGAAAAATAAAAAAAAACAACCTAAGTAATAACTCTAAGGTCAGTGTACTCGGAACACCCAACCTCACGGCAATGACTCGTGCAGCAGGATAACCATAAATCATCTCACCCTGCCTCCCATCTTCTTGTACACAGGAGAAGCACCCTGCCCACTGAATGATAGTGGGATCCTCAAAAGTGGTTTGGGCACATTTGCACTAGAGCCTGTGCAAGATAATCTACTGAATTATGGGAAGAAAATACTAAAATTTACTTATTTCTTTTCACACTTCTGTTTATCTTATCCTTTATTGTTGTTTACATTTTATCCTTCAGTTTGGATTTCCATTCCCCTTCTGCTGTAGCATTTGATTCAAATTTCATGTTTGAAAGCCTTATTATGGATTATCATAAATAAATGAAAGTTAATATTTGAAGTTGGCTGCTTGTTTCCTATGAATCTAAAGTTCTAAATTTTAAAACTGTGTGGGTTGACTTATCATTACAGTTATTAGTAGTAGTACACCACGGAGAAAAATGATCGAAACAGACCTTCCTTGGAGACATCGCAGGTTTGGCTAAACCACCGCAATAAAATACATATCTCAATAAAGTGAGTCTAGTGAATTTTGTGGTGTCCCTGTGCATATAAAAGCTGTGTTTACGCCAAACTGTAGTCTATTAAGTGTGGAATAGCATTATGTCTTTAAAAGAATTGTAGGTACCTTAATTTAAAAATACTTAACTGCGAAATAAAAAGGCGAACCATTGTCTGAGCTTTCAGTGAGTCATAGACACTCATCACAAATCACCATCAAAAATATGATAATAATGAAAAGTTCAAAAAATTGCAAAAATTACCAGAATGTGACATAGAGACGTGAAGTGAGCAAATGCTGTCGGAGAGTTGGTGACTGTAGACTTGCTCAAGGCAGACTTACCACAAACCTTCAATTTGTAAAAAAAACCACAATATGTGCAAAGACCAATAAAGCAAAATGGAATAAAGCAGGGTATGCCAGTATATTACATGATGGGTATTACGGAGGGCATATATTGCAAAGAGCGCTGGGTGTTATACACAAACAATGAAGCATGGAACAGTACATCAAAAACTAATGAATTACTGTATGGTAACTAACATAACATAATAAAAAAGAAAAGAAAAGTAAAAGAAGAATTGGAAATGTTTATCTTAACAGATTTGGCACTGTTCTTTTTCTAAGTTCCTATATCCTTAGATGACTACACTTATTGCCAAAATGACCCAGGACACAGCATTAATTCCACCCTGACTTGTCTTTTTTATAGACAAAAATGCTGAAAATGCCTTAGTCACCTAAATAAGTAGATGGTAATGAAGGCATTTTAGCATAGCAACATCACTCAACTGCAGGATTCTCCCTGAGTTATATTTCCCTAAATTAGCATAGTTATGTATCCTCAAAATGTATTTTTAAATGATCTATCAGCTGACAACTCAATCAAGTTCTCCTTCAATTTTGTTGTAAGCCAAGAACTGGAAACCACTCGACCTAAAAAGGAATAGCTACCCACTCACTAGAATCTATCACTTTCTTAGACACGCATCAATATTTCAAACGATTCCTTTGTGCAAAGGTTTTAACACTCCAAAGCAACGTACTATAATAAAATTTGGGATGGAGGAGAGGTATGTTATTCCTCTGTAAAGCAGGAAAGGGGGTCATTACAAAAAGGGAGGTGGAAAAGAAGAAGCAGGGAAACATCTAGACTACAGGGTCCTTTCCAGGCAGATCAACTGGTCTGAGAGTTGATGGTATTAAAATGGGCCACCTTACAGCTCCCCATGCTCACACACCATGGAACGCCTTCCACACACTCATACCTCCAACTCCAACTGTCTAGGTTGGGTAGCCACTGGGTGGGAAGAAGATAAAGGTGCTGAGCCCCAAACCTGTAGGAGAAATGGGCCAATGAGCAATCTCCTATGGTAAGGTAGCCAAGGAACATTAAAGGAGAGGAGTGTCCACTGATCAGTATTAAATGCTTTGGAATTCTGTCTGTAAATAGTGTTTGTCTCTCCAAACCTTCCTAATATCTGCCACATGCAAGTGTATCACAATAGGGGGCTTGTGGAAACCAGCCAAAGAAACCAAATTCTACTTTGTGTCAGCACAGAGCAGAGAGAGGAGAATAGCTGAAGGGGAGAGACAGGGAGAAGTTCGAGAACCCCATCAAAGCAGGAACTTTAAGCCAGAATTGACTGTGGAAATAAAAGCCTCCAGGAAGCTGCAAAGGTTTGGGGGAAGGTGTTGGATTTTGTTGAGGAGGTGAAGCAAGAATTTATATCAATCTTGTCTTGACCTCTGAGAACAGGACAATCTCTTCTAAAATCTAAGCTAATTAGGACAAATGAACACCTGGAACAAAGAGGGCAGAAGGCAAACCAAAGCCTGCAACCACTGGGTTCAACCGAGTCCTGTAGTCACTAAACAAAAGCTTGGCCAGAAGACGTGCTCAAAACTTCCTGCTCTGCCGCTTACCCTCTGGTGACCTGGGGAAAGTCATTGCCCTGTCTGTGGCTCACTGTCCTTTTATGTATTAGTTATACTTATTTCATTTATTTCTTGTGACGATTAAGTAAGATCATGTTTATAGCACATAGCTTGCAACTGCTACTGGCTATTACTATTATTATTAACTATTGGTTTTATTCTTGTATACTCTGCTAAAATAGCATATGTCCAGATTTTCTTTACATGCCTTCTAGAATCCACCACTCATTCATTTAGCAGATTTATATTAAATGCCTTTTATATGCAGAACAGAATAAAAACAAAAAATTAAGGGGCGCCAAGCATCAGTCAGTCAAGCATCCAACTCTTGATTGCAGCTCAAGTCATGATCTCAGGGTCCTGGGATCGAGCCCGGGGTTGGGCTCCTCACTCAGAAGGGAGTCTACTGGATATTCTTTCCCTCTCCTCCCTCTGCCCCTCCCCGCATCACACGTGTGCTTGTGTGCACTCTCTCTCTCTTTCTCTAAATAAATAAGTAAAATCTTTTTTAAAAAGTAATGTTTTACATATTATAGCAGTCCGCCTTTATCAGTTACCTGTGGTCAACTGTGGTCTAGAAGCAGATGATCCTTCTTCTGATATATCAGAAGGTCAAGAGTAGCCTAACACTCTGTCACAATGCCTACATACAGTCTGTTATTAAAAGCAGCCCTTGTGTTTAATCCTGAATTGTCCAGGTTCCAAAGCAAAAGCCAAAGACGTGAGTGGTTACAACATTTACATTGTCCATAAGATAAAACAAATATTATTTACCTAAGAGGTTATAGTTTATGGTAGCAGCAAGACCTAAGGGAAATTATCCCAGGTGACACTGAATGAGATACTAGGCATTGAGTGACACAGTGGACAGCATCCTGAAGAATATTTCTACAATAACGACAGTAATATTGCTATTTTTAAAAGATTTTATTTATTTATTTAACAGACAGAGAGAGCACAAGCAGAGGGAGTGGCAGGCAGACAGGGAGAAGCAGGCTCCCCACTGAGCAGGGAACATGATGCAGGACTCAATCCCAGGACACTGGGATCATGACCTGAGCCGAAGGCAGATGCTTAACTAACTGAGCTACCCAGGTGCCCCTAATATTGCTTTCCTATTTAATGATTAAAATAAAAAAGATACTAGAGACTTCTGGGATCCAATGGAGAATGAAAAGTGAAGGAATCCTGGCCAAAGAGGGGAGTTAAGATTTCCCAGTGCTCCCACTCCAGACAGGGGCCCGTTGCACTAAGGGTGGAGGGCAGAGGGCTTGTACAAGAGCTGTGGCTCCTCAAAAAACTGGATGCTTTCTGTCCATGACTGCTTCTTCCAGGGTCTCCTAGGGCTTCGTGCTGGAACGCAATTTGGTAAAAATGCTTCTGTGATCTGGCTTGGTCCCAGGTAGATTTAGGTGTGGAGCGTGTGGGGTCTCAATGCAGAGTGTAATGCTGCCGGTTTACCGCAGGCTTCTTGTCCCATTCTAGGGATTCAGATTTGGGGACCAGGGCCTTGCCATTTTTAAGGAGCTCCTCCGTGATTCTGTTTCACACTTTGTGAAACAGAAATCGAAGAAGGGTGGATGAACTGTATATCCTTGAGAATCCCTCTTTCTGCCTAAAATGGAGCTATAGAGGGAAGTAGGTTATGTTCAAGGTTATATTTGCAAATGAGAGCCCAGAGTACACATTCTTGCTGCAAGCTTTAAGAAGAACTCTATATTTTTAAAAGATTTGAATCATATAAAAATGAAGAACATAATCAGACTTATGTCAGACTAGCAGATGGACAAGGAGGAACATTCCCAAGTTAAGGCCAACATTTCTTCAAAACAGAGTTCTGTGTTTGCTTCAAGTCTGGGTCCCCAAATCCCACACTGGAGGACAACACTGATACCATTTTGGACTAGAAAAATATAAGCTTCTCTACTTAACTATTAAAAAATTCTCAATGATGCACCCACAAAACAATTAATTTTAAGCAGTGTCTTGATAAAAGCCTCAGGGCAAAATTAGTTGAAAAATGTCCTCCTGGGTATCTAAGTGAGTTATCCAACTACACATGATTGTTGACGATAAGCCAATTAGATTTTTGAAAGGCATTTCCTGTAAGTATTGATAGTTGGTTTTAAACCATTCTTTCTGACAGTATTTAGAGAGCAGGACCACTCTTGAGACTATCTCTACTTGTGACTATAAACCCATATCTTTGGCAAATAGGACTTGAGGGGTATGATCCTAATGCATCTTAAAGTGGTTCAAGTCATGAATGTATATTTTTCATAAGGAGTGTAAAAGGAAAAGAAAATATATTCCTCTTTTAAGCCACTTACACTGATCTAACTCCTCAGTAGACTCTCCTTCCTGCTAGTTTTGAATTTCACAATAGTGTTAATTTTCAAGTTATGTGTATACATCCATAACTGAAATAGTTTGTGTGATTTAATATTGATGAGTTCCTGTCCAAACTTAAAGCCCAGATTATAAATCCACTCCTTTACCCTTTCTCTACAACAACAATCACAAGTGGAATAAGTTCTCAAAGCTTATTTGTTAACCTGAGAAATGAAACTAGCAATTTGTTAAGGAAAAATTTAGATGGAATGTTCTGAATGGGTCAGTAGTTTAGGGGAGTAAAGAATTCTCCCGATTAAATATGGATGAGACCAGTGTGTTCCTAAGTGGAATCATAGGAAAGAGGAAGGCCAGAAAGTTGGGGTCCAGCCACAATAGTACTTGTTCAATCTGCTTTCTTTGGCTATTCTTCCATGTGAGATTCATCCAGGAAAAAAGTTGTCTTGTAAAAGGTTTAAATATAACCTAGAAAAATTACCCTAGTCCAACCAGGGAGGACACTCCAACAGAGTTATTATGAACAAACAAAATAGCCGTCAATTATAATAGACCATAAGGAGCTCCAGTGACAGGAAGTAATCATCAGGTGTTTTAATTAACTTTAGTGTCTAATTAATTATATTAATGAGGATGCATTATCAGACCAAATGAAGGAGGTGTGTGCAAAGTTCAGGGCACTTTGTTCCCTGGGTTATAAAACTAGAACAAGGAAGATTCCAGAGTATCAACAAAAAATTCTATGCTTCTCCAATCTCACCCACAAAATTTATAAACAGGTAAGCTTGCCCACCATTTTGCCATCAGTGCATTTCAGATGCCCAAACTTAGAGCCTTTCAGATGGAATTTATTATGCTTGGTTTGGGAGAAGTGACAGATTTAAATAAAATCAGTGATGACCCCTTCCAAATTTTATTTCATATGATAACTCATAACCTGGTCAGTTGAGGGCTTTGTTTTGTCTGTCTCTTGTTTCTTTATTTTCAAGCTAACAGATTCCATGTCAAGCCAAAATTTTGGAGGGGAAAGATTTACAGTTTTCTCCAGCTACGGAATTGATAAAGCCAGTTTAATTTGTCCACAATTTGTTGAAAAGAGGAAGAAGAACTTATCAAGGAAATTGAAGCTCAGTTTCAAGATCTTCAAACACCAGAAGTCAGCAATAAAATTGAAAAGCCTCATCTACCTCCTGCATGACCCCTAAACTTACTGGTCACATTTACAGGACAGAGAGCTAGCTGATGGGACAGTATTGACCATTCAGGCCAAGCTATCTATCAGAAGATGGGAATAAGTAGGAAGAAGCTAACTATTTTGTTTTTAACACTAGCTTCAGGGTGGAAACCAGATTTATCCTGTGCACTCACACAGATTTATGCTTTTTTCCAGAGAAATATTATCAATGTGATTCAAGAAAAATAATCTAGTCATTTATATTTTTGTAATAGAAAGAATAATGATATACTAATAAAACCCTATGAGGCATATACTATCTTATATATGAGAAAACTTAAGGCCAAAAAAATTGAAAATTTTGTTTTTAATTTTAAATGAGAAAGTATCTTTGAACTGAGTGAGTCTATCCATTTAATGGAGAAATTTCATTGACACACCTCCAACTAGTGATTACTCTCTGAATACTTTTTGTAATTCAAGAAAATTCATGTTCTGTTTTTGAACAATACTAATTAATAGAAAACTCTTCCTCACATAGAGGTAAAATCCATTTCTCCATTAATCTCTCAATGGGTCTTTGTTCTATGCCTTGTCTACACAGAATAACTCCCACCCTTTTATGTATATAACCCTTGACATTTTGGAGGGGGTTATTTCAGTTGATGGCTCTTAGGGACACATTCCAATTCATGAGATTCTCTCTCAAAAACTAATGGTCGCACTGAATATAAACTTTTTCATGTGATACATAGTGTATGGAATAGATCTATCAGATCCTTGGACTTGGACACTTAACATTGGCTGTCCTGAACCCCATATTTCTATTGTACTTTTTACAGCCACTGTGTTACATCCTATGACCTCTGAGTCTTTTTCATATGAACCTTATTTAAGCTACCATTAAGCAACTGATTTCTTCATAGAGTTCGTCACACTGTTCAACTTTCCCTTTTTTGCATTAGTGATAAATTTAAAGTGTCAAGAGATTTTTAAAACTTGATATTGCCATCGAACATATAGCTATTCCAATCTTTTTCATCCAAAATTTTGATATGTTTCCTACATTTTTTACCCTTCAATAGTAAAAATATTGACCAGATCAGGGTGAATTATACAATCTTCCTAATATGATTACCATTAACAAATAGTTTGGGGGCACAAGTTATGACTCCATTCAAGGGGAATGAGCTCTCCCACATTTTTGTTTTAAGTAATCCCTACACCCAACGTGGGGCTTGAACTCACAACCCTGAGTTCAAGAGCCACATGCTCTACTGACTGAGCCGGCCTGGTGCCTTCCCTTTTAAAATACAGGTTTAATTATTATTCAGGCCAACAGGTCAGAAGATGAAAAATTTGTTTGTTACACACAGTTCCAAAGAGGAGGGAGAATGCCACACCACATAGGGCCACATGGTAAACGACCAGGGTCCGTCAGGTGGCGTACGTGTTGGGGGAAAATGTGGGCAAAGGCGTTTATTATGGTTTTCGCTTGAAGGATTGAGTAAGGCAAGGTAAGCCACCCAGCAGGTTTAGGAGTGCACAGTTTGAATAATTTCAGCAGGCTCTGGGTGATCCCTAGTTGTCAAAACCTGGCCCTCAAGTGACTTAAGGCAGGAGGATAGTGTCCAGTATGAGAGGGCTTTCATAAAAGGAAGTGGGTAGGTGTTTGATTTGGGATTGGTTGGTTTGTGTATCAAGTGGTTTGCTAGCTCTAGGAATTAGCTAGCCCTGGGAGGGGGCAGTCTCTCCATGTGGTCAGCGAGACCCAGATGTCAAAACACCAAGAAAACAGAAAATAAGATATACAGTTACTACAATGCCCCCTGCTGTCCGTAGGGACAGCGTCCTACCTGTGGCATCCACCTAGCCATCCATCTGAGCATTTTCTGCTTGTTGAAAATGCAGATTTCTAAGACACACTCTACACCTTCCGAGGCTACGAAATCACAGGGAAGCAGGGAGGAGCAGGGTGCATGCAGGGGCAAGCCAATCTCCTGGAGGAACCCTTAACATGAAGAGCAGCCAGGGACCCTGAGGCATTGCAGGAGCACCCTGCAGCGGGGGCAGCCCTACAGAAAGCTTCCTCCCTGGAACAGATTTTCTAGGCCCCTGGGGAAGAGAATTGGACTTTCAGTTGCCTAGCTTTTCTTATCAAAATCTTTCCTGACAAGTCAGAATATCGTGCTCTCAAGCCATAGCGCTTGCATCCGTTTTCTGGATTTCCAGGTAGAAGCAGCCAAGAGAAGGGTGGACACTCTGAATATTGGTCTGTGCTCTCAGAGCACCATAACTGCTGCCACAGGGTTACAACTGGGACCATTTTGCCTTAAGAATAAGCCCGATGGGGTCTGAAAGGACTAGATGCATTTGGGACCCCTGCCGAGACTCTCAAATTTCTCTTCTCACTGATTCTCTCAACCATGCCCACATCTCAGCAAACACACGGCCACAGGCAATTAGGGGGGGAGGGGGGAATGGGGGGTACTGGGTTTGATTTCAACGTCAGGCATTTACAAGGTGACCTGAGGCCAATCTCTTACCCTCTCAGAGCCTTACTTCCTTATCCGTAAAAATGAAGATAACAGTAAAGGCACACAGAGCAGTAGTGACAGGCATTTGTTGAGCTCAGAAAATGTTACCATCATCATAAGTATCATTATTTGAGTGGAACTTATTTCTACTCACGGTGAGTTCGGTCACTTAGACTGTCCAGCCCCAGTGAAAGCAGCACAGTGGAATGAAAGAGAACTCCAAATAAGCTAAAATGTCGGTTTATATCAGAAATTCATTATCTTACTTCGAACATAAAAAAGACACAATTTTGGGCTCCTGGGTGGCTGCCTTCAGCTCATATCATCTCAGGGTCCTGGGGTCGAGCTGACATCAGGCTCCCTGCTCAGTAGGGAGTCTACTTCTCCCTCTACCCCTCCCCCCTGCTCATAACCTCTCTCACTCTCTCTCTCAAATAAATAAATAAAACAAGACACAATTTTAAGTAATAGAAAACCAGTTTCTCCTGCACCTGGTTAATAAATGTTGGATAAGATGTGAAGAATATTGGGGCGCCTGGGTGGCTCTGTCGGTTAAGCGTCTGCCTTCAGCTCAGGTCATGAGCCTGAGGTCCTTGGATTGAGCCCCGCATTTGGCTCCCCGCTCGGTAGGGAGCCTGCTTCTCCCTCTCCCTCTGCTGCTCCCCCTGCGTGTGCTTTCTTTCAATCTCTTACCTGCTATCTGTCAAATAAATAGATAAATAATCTTTAAAAAAAAAAAGATGTGAAGAATATCAGTTTGGGAGGAGTAACATTATTACCCTTCACAGGCAGGGCTCATGGTCTTAGCCCAGGGAATATATGTGCCCGTTTTACCCAAAAGTCTTGGGGACATGCACTAATCCAACCAAGTAAGGTTTGGGCATAATATCGAGGAGGCTAGACTAGAATGTGAGTGTAACAGATTAATTGTACTGATCATAATCAGGAAAGCAACAGGATACAAAAGAGGGACAGTGAACATGGAGCCTAGGTAACAAGGGAATTTGAGAATGAGAATTTGCAGGTCTTTATCTGGGACCATCAAATGTCCAGACGTTGAATCTGTGGAAAGAAATAGCCGTCTCACTAGAAAGCTGTGTTTTTTCTTCTAGGGCCAAGATGGTCCATCTGATCTCACCCCAGCTAGAAAAGTCACTCCCCTGCCTCCAGGATTTGACTTAAGAACATTTATATTCTCTAAGTTTTAGTGTCTTCAAAACTGAAAAATAGAAATTATAATATTTTATTTGCAAGGTTGTGAAAATAACAAAAAAGAATATAAAGCACTCGGCAATGGCAGATATTTTTGTTACTGCAATTATTACTCATGTCTCTTTGCCCATTTCTGTATCAAGAAACAACCTGTAGGTTATTAATTTAGCTCACAGAAACACCCAACCATGATGCAGAGTGCCCTGCACATCAGACACAA
This sequence comes from Ursus arctos, assembly GCF_023065955.2. Lineage (NCBI taxonomy): Eukaryota > Metazoa > Chordata > Mammalia > Carnivora > Ursidae > Ursus > Ursus arctos. The sequence goes on from NW_026623078.1 coordinate 15,248,005, forward strand.
GTACTCCTGTCTCTGCTGCAGATTAGTAAATTGGCTCTCTGGTGTGCATGCTAGACTTCTGTGAGTTTGGTCAGATAAATCAGTCTGATCAGTTCTGGAACACTAGTAAAACTCAACTTAAATGTATGTGAGGGTCGTTCTCTGGCACACCATCGTACAATCCTGCCATATGGTGAGGTCTTGCCTAAGTGGCTGACCACCAGACCTCCCTGATAGTACAGCCTTATCCCAGTCTGCTAATTGCAACATAAGAAGGATGGGAGGCGAAGGGTTTGAGCTAAAGCCATAATGCCCTCATTCCCCGTCTTAAGCAATTATTATAATTGCTTTCATTCTAAAATACTTTAAAGTGTAGCATAGCACTTAATTATAATATCAGCATTGCAGATAGAGAGGACAGTGAATCACAATCTTTCTTTGATAAAAAGAAAAACAAACCTTGAGATGTTAAAAGTCTTGCTCTAACCATGCAGTTGCTATCATGTGGAATCAGAATCTGCATAGATCAGTTCATCATAAACTCCTGCAAAATATTATAGAATTACATTTATACAAGACTTAGCCAACCTTTTTAGTACTCCCTGTTTAGAGGAAACCTTTCCCTCGCAGTTGCTTCTGTGATGCAGTAAAACGTTTAACGGCCAACAAGACTTCATAGTGTAAAAAAAAAAAAAAAAAAGAGTAAGGAAAGCAACATATATTATGGTAGAAAATTTAGGCTGAACCCTTGACCTTAAAAAGATGCTCTGGCAATAACTGGGTAGTTCCTGTTGGACCAATCTTGCCACAAATAACAATTATAAACTCTGGATGAAATATTAAAACAACCACCTAAAAAATACCAAAGAACAAACAAAAGCAGGAAGATATTAGAAGGAGATGGACATAAGGAAGAAGAGAAGACACTGGGTGAGTTGTCCTTTTTTTTTTTTAACGTGAGGGAGCTCCCAGTCTGTACCATGTGGCTAAACCAGGAATTTTTTTTTTAAGTCTTATTGGCTTGAAGAATAGGAGAACTGAGATTGGGCAGAACTAGCAGTTAGAAAATGAGGAGGAGGGGGTGCCTGGGTGGCTCAGCCAGTTGGGCATCTGCCTTCGGCTCAGGTCGTGATCCCAGGGTTCTGGGATTGAGCCCAACACTAGGCTCCCTGCTCGGCAAGGAGCCTGCTTCTCCTCCCTCTGCCTGCCTCTCCACCTGCCTATGTTCTCTCTTTGTCAAATAAATAAATAAAATCTTTAAAAAAAAAAGGAAAGAAAGAAGAAAGAAAGAAAAGAAAAAAAGAAAGAAGAAAAAGAAAGAAAGAAAGAAAGAAAGAAAGAAAGAAAGAAAGAAAGAAAAGAAAGAAAGAAAATAAGGAGGATAATCTCAGAAATGAGAGGGCCAGAGAACCAAGTTCCGTGTATAAACACGGCCCAGACCCGTCACCAACCGCTGAACCCTACGCACAGCCCAGCTCCAGGCCAGAGTGAAACAGGAAAGACAGAGATTGCAGTTTGAGTTCAGCAAGTTATCATCCTCCCCAAACAAAACAACGATGTTTCTTGTGATAACATAGCAGAGTCCAGAATCTATATAGTATATCACTCACAATATCCAGGACACATTCCAAAATTATGTGACATACAAAGAAACAGGGAAACATGACCTATCTTTATTTTTGTGTTGTTTTAAATTCAATTAGCTAAGGTGTATATAATACATCGTTGGTTTTTGATGTAATGTTCAATGATTCATTAGTGGAGTATATCACCCAGTGCTCATCATATCACATGCCCTCTTTAATGCCCATCACCCAGTTACCCCATCCCCCCACCCACCTCCCTTTCCTCAACCTTCAGTTTGTTTCCCAGAATCAAGAGTCTCATATGGTTTGACTCCCTCTCTGATTTCTTCCCATTCAGTTTTTCCCTCCCTGTCCCTATTGTCCTCTGCACTATTCCTTATGTTCTACATATGAGTGAAACCATATGATAATTGTGTTTCTCTGATTGACTTATTTCACTTAGCATAATACCCTTTAGTTCTATCCATGTCAATGTAAATGGTAGATATTCATCCTTTCTGATGGCTGAGTAATATTGCATTGTATATATGAACCACATCTTCTTTTTCCATTCATCCATTGATGGACATCTCAGCTCTGTCCACAGTTTGGCTACTGTGGACATTGCTGCTATGAACATTGGGATGCACATGCCCCTTCTTTTCACTACATCTGTATCTTTCAGGTAAATACCTAGTAGTACAATTGCTGGGTCGCAGGGTAGCTCTATTTTTAAGGTCCTGAGGAACCTCCATACTGTTTTCCAGAGTGGCTGTACCAGCTTGCACTCCCACCAACAGTGTAACAGTGTTCCCCTTTCTCCACATCCTCGCCAACATTTGTTGTTCCCTGTCTTGTTAATTTTAGCCATTCTGACTGGTGTGAGGTGGTATCTCATTGTGGTTTTGATTTGTATTTCCCTGATGTTGAGTGATGTGGAGCATTTTTTCATGTGTCTGTTGGCCATTTGTAGGCCTTCTTTGGAGAAGTGTCTGTTCATGTCTTCTGCCCTTTCCTTGACTGGATTATTTGATTTTTGGGTGTTGAGTTTGAGAAGTTCTTTATAGATCTTGAATACCAGCCCTTTATCTGTAGTGTCATTTGCAAATACCTTCTCCCATTCCGTGGGTTGCCTTTTAGTTTTGTTGACTGTTTCCTTTGCCATGCAGAAGCTTTTTATCTTGAGGAAGTCCCAATAGTTCATTTTTGCTTTTTTTCCCCCTTGCCTTTAGAGACATATCTTGCAAGAAGTTTGCTTTGTCCAATGTTGAAGAGGTTGCTGCCTGTGTTCTCCTCTAGGATTTTAATGGATTCCTGTCTCACATTTAGATCTTTCATCCATTTTGAGTTTATCTTCGTGTATGGTGTAAGAGAATGGTCCAGTTTCATTCTTCTGCATGTGGCTGTCTAATTTTCCCAACACCAGTTATTGAAGAGACTATCTTTTTTCCATTGGATGTTCTTTCCTGCTTTGTCGAAGATTAGTTGACTATAGAGTTGAGGTCCATTTCTGGGCTCTCTAGTCTGTTCCATTGGTCTATGTGTCTGTTTTTATGCCAGTACCATGCTGTCTTGATGATCACAGCTTTGTAATAGAGCTGGAAGTCAGGCATTGTGATCCCCCCAGCTTTGGTTTTCTTTTTCAACATTCCCCTGGCGATTCAGGGTCTTTTCTGGTTCCATACAATTTTTTAGGATTGTTTGTTTCAGCTCTGTGAAAAACATCAATTGTATTTTGATAGGGATTGCGCTGAATGTGTAGATTTCTCTAGGCAGCATAGACATTTTAACAATGTTTATTCTTCCGATCCATGAGCATGGAATGTTTTTCTGTCTCTTTGTGTCTTCCTCAATTTCTTTCATAAGTGTTCTATAGTTTCTAGAGTACATATCTTTTACCTCTTTGGTTAGGTTTATTCCTAGGTATCTTATGGTTTTTGGTGCAATTGTAAATGGGATCAATTCCTCAATTTTTCTTTCTTCAGTCACATTGTTAGTGTATAGAAATGCAGCTGATTTCTGTGCATTGATTTTTATACTCTGCCACGTTGCTGAATTGATGTATGAGTTCTAGTAATTTGAGGGGTAGAGTCTTTTGGGTTTTCCACATAAAGTATCATGTCATCTGCAAAGAGAAGGAGTTTGAATTCTTCGCCAATTTGAATGCCTTACATTTTTGTTGCTGTTGTCTGATTGCTGAGGTTAAGACTTCTAGTACTACGTTGAACAATAGTGGTGAGAGTGGGCATCCCTGTCCTGTTTCTGACTTTAAGGGAAAAGTTCTCAGTTTTTCCCCACTGAGAATCATGACCTTTTTAGAAGACAACCAGCAGATACTAACTCTGAGGTGATCTAGAGGCTGGAATTAGTAGACAAAGATTTTTAAATAGCTACTATGACTATGTCTCTAAACATAAAAGCAAATACACCCATAATTAATGCAAAGAGAAAAAAGTCTCAGCAGAGAAATAGCTACCATAAAAAAAAGAACCAAATGGAAATTCTATGAAAAGCATAATACTTGAAATTAAAAATTCATTGGCTGAGCTTAAGAGCAAATTGAGGATGTCAGAATTTTTTAAAAGATAAAAACAGAAATTATCCAATATGAAAAACAAAGAGGAAAAAAATATATTTTAATAAGTGAACAGAGCCTCAGGGAACTGTGAGATCTAACAGGTCATCAATACTAGTGGTTATATGTAGTAGTTCCCAGACGATCAGTTAGCCAAATGTCCCAAAGATAGAATAATCCCTCATTCACTTGTAGACAAAAACTCTGAATGACTTTATTAAATATAATGCATACAACCCATCAATTTCCAGTAATACTATGAAATCAGGCCTTAATGGCAAGATAAGCTTGGTAATGCAGACCATGTGAAAGTTAAAGAATATATCATTTCTGGGAAATACACAAAGCTTCAAGAACTAAAAGCCTCCTGAAAGATGTGGTTTTAAAAGTCTCACTGATATAAAGGAGAAAATGAAACATAAAAAGGGACTCAGTTTTTTTACAGTGGCTCAGATTTAAAAGTCCAAAGCAGCACAATGGACGCTGGGTCTTGACCAGGAATCAGTTGCTTGACAACCAGATCCTGCAACCTCACCTAGTCTGGGAAGGTGTCCTTTTCCCTCTCAGCCCTGGTAAAACTCTCTGCAGCTCTAGGAAGGCAACCCCAGAAAAAAATATAAGAAATCAATCAATCAATCAATCAATACATTACATTAGCATATATGTAACTTATATTAATAAAGGTAATCCGTTAAGTAATTATCACTGTGTTTCTGTACACTCTTATCTGCTAGTTATCTGAAGCATTTGATAGAGGAGATTCATGATTTTATTTAATGTTTAAAAGAATTTGATTAAATAAGTTTGCAATCAATGCTTAAGCATTTGGGTAATTTGTTAAATGTGTAAGTTTTGATATATTCATCTTAGGTAGCATGTAAATACTTAAAAGAATATCAATCATTTATATTTAAAGTTTGAAGAAAAGTTTAAATAAATTATAATACTAATAAAATGGACATTGAATAAAATATGAAGAGCTGGTAGTGTTATTTACTGTTTGAGGTATTTTGGTCCATGGAGAAGAATCTGGTTAAACATTTTTTTTTAGAAAGAAAGAGAGAGGAGCTTGCACATGCTCGTGTGCATACATGCAAGCAGAGGATAGGGGCAGAGGGCGAGAGATTCCATGCCCAGTATGGAGCCTGAGGTCCTGAGATCATGACCTGAGCCGAAATCAAGAGTCAGTTGCTTAACCAACTGAGCCACCCAGATGCACCGTAATTAACAATTTCTATAAAGTTTTATAGCAAATGCAAACAAAACCTAGAAGGAAGAAGGTGTTTTATGCCTATTTCCATAATATCTATTGCATACTACTCAAATTCCAACTTAAGAGAGTTCTAACTTTAGTGTCCTAACTTCCATTCTCAACAGATCAGATTTAATCCAGTTCTGATGAGAGAATATATAATATTGCCTCCACAACTAGAGGTACAGATAAAGGAAAAAGGACAATTTTGCATTCCTGGCTGAGATATATGCCCCACAAGAGACACATGTGATATTTGATCACTTTTCTTTTGAATGTCCATACCCAAGCTCGTTTGTCAGTTTGGCAAGAGGTGCACATACAAGGTAATAACCAGCTTTCAGTGAAGGTAGATACCAAAATAAGAGGGCCAAAAAGAAAGATCCTTCAAACTGGCTGCAAATGTTATTTCGTGCCACACACATCTTTTTTTCAGAATTTGTTTTATCTTTATTTACCAGTTTTCAGAGTAATGAGTTAATTGGTACCCTAGAAGTATCCAAAAGTGACTAAAAAAAATTTTTTTCAGTATCAGAAACTTATAAATTTTAAGATGACATATATATTCATTTCCTGTAATTGTTATTCTTTTTTTTAAAAAAATGATTATTTAGGGGTGCCTGAGTGGCTCAGTCGGTTAAGCGTCTGCCTTTGGCTTAGGTCATGATCCCACGGTCTTGGGATCAAGTCCTGTATCAGGCTCCCTGCTCAGCGAGGAGTCTGCATCTCCCTCTGCCCCTCTCTTGCTGTCTCTTTCTCTGTTAAATACATTTAAAAAATCTTTAAAAACAATAATAATAAATCAATAAATAATTTATTTATCTAGAGAGAGAGTGTGAGCCTGTGCACACAAGAGGGGAAGGGACAGAGGGAGAGGGAGAGAGAATCTCAAGGAGACACCACATTGAATGTGGCTGCTGGGGCGGGGCTCGATCCCACAACCCTGAGATCATGACCTGAGCTGAAATCAAGAGTCGGACACTTAACCGACCGAGCAACCCAAGTGCCCCTCGCTATTCTTTTTGATCGCCAAACTGCCCTCTGTCGATGCCTCCTGTGTCCTTTGAAGATAACCCCAGTAATTTTTTTTAATTGTGGTAAAGTATACGTAAGGTAAAGTTTGCCATTTTTACCATTTTAAGTGTAGATTTCAGCATTATTAAGAACATTCACACTGTTGTGCAACCACCACCACCCATCTCCAGAACTCTTTTTATTTTCCCAAATCGAAAACGTTTATCCATTAAACAATAACTCCCCACACTCTCCTCCCCACCAGCCCCTGACAACCACTATTCTTTCTGTGTCTGAATTTGACCACTCAGTCTAAATACCTCCTACAGACCGATCCCTGGGTTGGCGTCCTCTACCTGGGCCGCCTCCGCCGGGATAGGGGCGTGGAGGGAGGGGCTGTGGGCCTCTAGGCTAGCGAGCCTTGGGGGTTGCGGCGGGTCAGCGATAGGCGCACGTTCGGCCAGAGCCTCTGCCACTTTGCTCGGGAGGGCTCGAACTGGCACCCGGAAATTTAGGAAGACGTGATTTTCAGAGCTAATTATGAAAACATTTGTCACTGGAATCAGTGGGGTGACAAATGGCGGGAAGACAACGCTAGCTAAGAATTTGCAGAAACACCTACCAAACTGCAGTGTCATATCTCAGGATGAATTCTTTAAGCCAAAGTCGGAGATAGAAATAGATACAAATGGATTTCAGCAGTATGATGATAAATAAATAAATAAAATCTTTAAAGAAGAAGCCCACATCCCTAAGATCCCTATAAAACAAGGGGCACGGCCTGGGACCCAGTCAATAACTTGGGCTCTGGACAACCCCGCAACCTCTCCTCGTCAGAATGACAAGAAGGAGAAGCCCCTCCAAGCAAAGAAAAGACAGTGAGTCTGTGGCCTCTGCCACAGAAATAATGGATATGGATGTAACCAAAGTAGCACAAATGGAATTCAGAGTAACGATGGTCAAAATGATGAGTAGAATTGAAAAAAGTATTAACGAAAAGGTTACTGAGAATATAGAATCCCTAAGGACAGAAATGAGAGCGAATCTGACAGAAATTAAAAATTCTATGAGCCAAATGCAGGCAAAACTAGAGGCTCTGACGGCCAGGGTCACAGAAGCAGAGGAACGGGTTAGTGAATTGGAGGATGGGTTAATAGAGGAAAAAACCAAATAGAAGCTGCTCTTAAAAAAATCCAAGCCCACGAATGTAGGTTACGGGAGATTACTGACTCAATGAAACGATCCAATGTTAGAATCATCGGCATCCTTCAACAGATGACTGTATTAAGAAGTTGTGGTCCATATACACAATGGAATATTACTCAGCTATCAGAAAGAACGAGTTCTCAACATTTGCTACATCGACGGCAGTGGAGGAGATAATGCTAAGTGAAATAAGTCAAGCAGAGAAAGACAACTATCATATGATTTCTCTCATCTATGGAACATAAGAAGTAGGATGATCGGTAGGGGAAGAAAGGGATAAAGAAAGGGGGGTAATCAGAAGGGGGAATGAAACATGAGAGACTATGGACTATGAGAAACAAACTGAGGGCTACAGAGGGGAGGGGGGTGGGGGAATGGGATAGACCGGTGATGGGTAGTAAGGAGGGCACGTATTGCATGTTGCACTGGGTGTTATACACAACTAATGAATCATCGAGCTTTACATCGGAAACCGGGGTTGTACTGTATGGTGACTAACATAATATAATAAAAAATCATTATAAAAAAAAAAAAATCATCGGCATCCCCAAAGGGGTGGAGAAAAACAGAGGTCTACAAGAGATATTTGAACAAATTGTAGCTGAAAACTTCCCTAATCTAGCGAGGGAAACAAACATTCATGTCCAAGAGGCAGAGAGGACCCCTCCCAAGCTCAACCATGACAAACATACGCCATGTCACGTCATAGTGCATTTCGCAAATATTAGATCCAAGGATACAGTATTGAAAGCGGCCAGGGCAAAGAAATTTCTGACGTACCAAGGCAAAGGCATCAGAATTACGTCAGGGGGCGCCTGGGTGGCACAGCGGTTAAGTGTCTGCCTTCGGCTCAGGGCGTGATCCCGGCTGTGAGCCTGCTTCTTCCTCTCCCACTCCCCCTGCTTGTGTTCCCTCTCTCACTGGCTGTCTCTATCTCTGTCAAATAAATAAATAAAATCTTTAAAAAAAAAAAAAAAGAATTACGTCAGACCTGTCTACACAGACCTGGAATGAGAGAAAGGGTTGGGGGGGGCATTTTTAAAGCTCTTTCAGAGAAAAACATGCAGCCAAGGATCCTTTATCCAGCAAGCCTGTCATTCAGAATTGATGGAGAAATAAAGACATTTCAGAATCGCCAGTCACTAACCAATTTCGTAACCACGAAACCAGCCCTACAGGAGATATTACAGGGGGTTTTATAAAAGTAAAAAGGCCCCAAGAGTGATACAGAATAGAAAGTCACAGCCAATACAAACAAAGACTTTACTGGCAACATGGCATCATTAAAATCATATCTCTCAGTACTCAGTCTTAATGTTAATGGCTTAAATGCTCCCATAAATACCACAGGGTTGCAGATTGGATAAAAAGAAATGACCCATCCATTTGCTGTCTACAAGAGACTCATTTCGAACCCAAAGATGCATTCAGACTGAGAGTAAGGGGATGGAGTACCATCTTTCACGCAAATGGACCTCAAAAGAAAGCTGGGGTAGCAATTCTCATATCAGATAAATTGGATTTTAAACTACAGACTATAGTTAGAGATGCAGAAGGGCACTATATTATTCTTAAAGGAAGTATTCAACAAGTGGATATGACAATTATAAATATATATGCCCCCAACAGGGGAGCAGCAAGATACACAAGCCAACTCTTAACCAGAATAAAGAGACATATAAATAAAAATACATTAATAGTAGGGGACCTCAACACTCCACTCTCAGAAATAGACAGAACACCCTGGCAAAAACTAAGCAAAGAATCAAAGGCTTTGAATGCCATACTCGACGAGTTGGACCTCATAGATATATATAGAACACTACACCCCAGAACCAAAGAATACTCATTCTATTCTAATGCCCATGGAACATTCTAAAGAATAGACCATGTTCTGGGACACAAAACAGGTCTCAACCGATACCAAAAGATTGAAATTATCCCCTGCATATTCTCAGACCACAACGCTCTGAAATTGGAACTCAACCACAAGGAAAAATTTGGAAGAAACTCAAACACTTGGAGACTAAGAACCATCCTGCTCAGGAATGACTCGATAAACCAGGAAATCAAAAATCAAATTAAACAATTTATGGAGACCAATGAGAATGAAAATACAACAGTCCAAAACCTATGGGATACTGCAAAGGCAGTCCTTAGGGGGAAATACATAGCCATCCAAGCCTCACTCAAAAGAATAGAAAAATCTAAAATGCAGTTTTTATATTCTCACCTCAAGAAGCTGGAACAGCAACAGAGGGACAGGCCTAATCCACGCACGAGGAAGCAGTTGACCAAAATTAGAGCTGAAATCAATCAAGCAGAAACCAGAAGTACAGTAGAGCAGATCAACAGGACTAGAAGCTGGTTCTTTGAGAGAATCAATAAAATTGACAGACCACTGGCAAGACTTATCCAAAAGAAAAGAGAAAGGACCCAGATTATTAAAATTATGAATGAAAAAGGAGAGGTCATGACGAACACCATTGAAATTGGAAGGATTATTAGAAATTTTTATCAACAGCTATATGCCAATAAACTAAGCAATCTGGAAGAGATGGAATCCTTCCTGGAAACCTATAAACTACCAAGACTGAAATAGGAAGGAATTGATTTCTTAAACAGGCCAATTAATTATGAAGAAATTGAGTCAGTGATAAACAACCTTCCAAATAAGAAAACTCCAGGCCCGGATGGTTTTCCTGGGGAATTCTAACAAACATTCAAAGAAGAAATAACACCTATTCTCCTAAAGCTATTTCAAAAAATAGAAACAGAAGGAAAGCTACCAAACTCATTCTATGAGGCCAATATTACCTTGATTCCCAAACCAAGCAAAGACCCCCTCAAAAAGGAGAATTACAGACCGATTTCCCTAATGAATATGGACGCCAAAATCCTCAACAAGATACTTGCTAATAGAATCCAACAGTTCATTAAAAGGATTATCCATCACGATCAAGTGGGATTCATACCTGGGATGCAAGCGTGGTTCAATATTCGCAAATCAATCAGCGTGATACATCATATCAACAAGAAAAGACTCAGGAACCATATGATTCTCTCAATAGATGCAGAAAAAGCATTTGACAAAATACAGCATCCTTTCCTGATTAAAACACTTCAGAGTGTAGGAATAGAAGGTACATTTCTCAATCTCATAAAAGCCATCTATGAAAAGCCTACTGCAAATATTATTCTCAATGGGGAAAAGCTGGAAGCCTTTCCCTTAAGATCAGGAACTCGACAAGGATGCCCACTCTCGCCACTATTATTCAACATAGTACTAGAAGTCCTTGCAACAGCCATCAGATGACAAAAAGGGATCAAAGGTATTCAGATCGGCAAAGAAGAAGTCAAAATGTCTCTCTTCGCAGATGACATGATACTCTATATGGAAAAACCAAAAGAATCCACTCCCAAACTATTAGAAGTTATAGAGCAATTCAGTAACGTGGCAGGATACAAAATCAATGCTCAGAAATCAGTTGCATTTCTGTACACGAATAACGAGACCGAAGAAAGAGAAATTAGGGAATCCATCCCATTTATAATAGCACCAAAAACCATACATTACCTTGGAATTAACTTAACCAGAGACGTAAAGGACCTATATTCTAGAAACTATAAATCACTCTTAAAAGACATTGAGGAAGACATAAAAAGATGGAAAGATATTCCATGTTCATGGATCGGAAGAATTAACACAGTTAAAATGTCCATGCTACCCAGAGCAATCTACACTTTCAATGCTATCCCGATCAAAATACCGAGGACATTTTTCAAAGAACTGGAACAAATAGTCCTTAAATTTGTATGGAAACAGAAAAGGCCCCGAATCTCCAAGGAACTGTTGAAAAGGAAAAACAAAGCTGGGGGCATCACAATGCCAGATTTCGAGCTGTACTTCAAAGCTGTGATCACAAAGACAGCATGGTACTGGCACAAAAATAGACACATAGACCCACGGAATAGAATAGAGAGCCCAGAAATGGACCCTCGGCTCTTTGGGCAACTAATCTTTGATAAAGCAGGAAAAAACATCCGGTGGGAAAAAGACAGTTTCTTCAATAAATGGTGCTGGGAAAATTGGACAGCTACATGCAAAAGAATGAAACTTGACCACTATCTCACACCATACACAAAAATAAAGTCCAAATGGATGAAAGACCTCGATGTGAGACAGGAATCCATCAAAATTCTAGAGGAGAACATAGGCAGCAACCTCTACGACATCGGCCAAAGCAACCTTTTTCATGATACATCCCCAAAGGCAAGAGAAACAAAAGATAAAATGAATTTATGGGACTTCATCAAGATTAAAAGTTTCTGCACAGCCAAGGAAACAGTCAGAAAAACTAAGAGGCAGCCCACGGAATGGGAGAAGATATTTGCAAATGACACTACAGATAAAGGACTGGTATCCAAGATCTACAAAGAACTTCTCAAACTCAATACACAATAAACAAACAAATCAAAAAATGGGCAGAAGATATGAACAGACACTTTTCCAATGAAGACATACAAATGGCTAACGGACACATGAAAAAATGTTCAAAATCATTAGCCATCAAGGAAATTCAAATCAAAACCACACTGAGATACCACCTTACGCCAGTTAGAATGGCAAAAATAGACAAGGCAAGAAACAACAATTGCTGGAGAGGATGTGGAGAAAGGGGATCCCTCCTACATTGTTGGTGGGAATGCAAGTTGGTACAGCCACTCTGGAAAACAGTGTGGAGGTCCCTTAAAAAGTTAAAAATTGAGCTACCCTATGATCCAGCCATTGCACTACTGGGTGTTTACCCCAAAGATACAGACGTAGTAAAGAGAAGGGCCATATGCACCCTAATGTTCATAGCAGCAATGTCCACAATAGCTAAATCGTGGAAGGAGCCGAGATGCCCTTCAACAGATGACTGTATTAAGAAGTTGTGGTCCATATATACAATGGAATATTACTCAGCTATCAGAAAGAACGAGTTCTCAACATTTGCTACATGGACGGCAGTGGAGGAGATAATGCTAAGTGAAATAAGTCAAGCAGAGAAAGACAACTATCATATGATTTCTCTCATCTATGGAACATAAGAAGTAGGATGATCGGTAGGGGAAGAAAGGGATAAAGAAAGGGGGGTAATCAGAAGGGGGAATGAAACATGAGAGACTATGGACTATGAGAAACAATCTGAGGGCCTCAGAGGGGAGGGGGGTGGGGGAATGGGATAGACCGGTGATGGGTAGTAAGGAGGGCACGTATTGCATGGTGCACTGGGTGTTATACACAACTAATGAATCATCGAGCCTTACATCGGAAACCGGGGTTGTACTGTATGGTGACTAACATAAGATAATAAAAAATCATTTAAAAATAAATAAATAAATAAATAAATAAATAAATACCTCCTACAAGTCAACTTACATGGTTTTTGTCTTTCTGTGGCTGACTTATTTTGCTTAGCATGTCTTCAAGGTACATTCATGTTGCATTATGTGTCAGAATTTCATTGATTTTTAAGGCTGAATAATAATATCCCAGTGTAGGCATGTATCACTTTTTGTTTGTCCATCCATCCTTAGATGGTCCCATGGGTTGCTTCCACCTTTTGGCAATTGTGAATGATGGTGCAATGAGCATGGACATACAAGAGTCTGTTCAAGTCCCTACCTCCAATTCTTTGAAGCTTATACCCAGACATGGAGTTGCTGGATCATATGGTAATTCTGTGCTTAGTTTTTTAAGGAACTACCCCACTGTTTCCCAGAGCAGCTGCACCCACTTTACATTCCTACCAGCAGTGCCCGAGTGTTTTGATTTCTCCACAGCTTCACCAACACTTCTTTTCTGGCTTGTCTTTTTTTTTTGTGATATCCATTCTAAAAGGTGATTTTTGCATTCCTGGCTGAGATTCATGCCCCACAAGAAATGTGTTTGATGTTCAATCATTTCTTTTGACTGTCCATACCTAAGCTCATTTGTCAGGCTGGCAAAGGAGCCACAGATAAGGGAATGGGGAGTGACAAGATATAGGGCTCCCTTTTGGGGTGATGGAAGCGTCTTGGAACTAGCTAGATGGGATGGATGTACAATACTCTGAATGTACCGAAGGCCACTTAATTGTAGATTTTAAAATAGCTAAAGGTTAAATTTGTGGTATGTGAATATTACCTCAGTTAAAAAAACCAAAAAAACAAAAACAGTAGAATGAGGGGAAAAAAGGAATAAAACCACTGCTGGATAAGCAAGAGAACATTTTTGAGGGGCTCCTGAGTGGCTCAGTTGGTTAACTGTCTGCCTTCAGCTCAGGTCATGATCTCAGGGTCCTGGGATCGAGCCCTGCATCTGGCTCCCCACTCAGTGAGGAGTCTGCTTCTCCTTCTCCCTCTGTCCCTCCACACAACCCCACCCCCACTCATGCTCTTTCCCTCTCTCACTCATTGTCTATCTCAAAGAAATAAATAAAATCTAAAAAAAAAAAAAGAAGAAGAAGAACATATTGAGAATTTTTGCTCTGGAATTAGAGTCAATGTGATTTAGAACTCAAACATGGGGAACAAGTTAGAAATGCAGATTCCTGGGTTTCAACTCAGACATTCCAATTTAGTAGGTTTGGGGTGGGGCCAAGGAATCTGAATTTTTTATAAGTACATCCGGGGTGATTTCAGCAAAAGTGACAGAAGAGCTCTGGGCTTAAAATAAATAAGTAAATAAATAAATAGCCTTTGAACAAAGGATTGCACATTTTACAAGATACTTAAAGTAAAAGGTTTGGCATGCTTCTTGTTAGGACTTAAAAAACACCAGGCCATCCGAAGTATTTCTGCCAAGAAACCTAATACCGGAAAGTATTCAGATTTCAAGAAGTTACTTCTACAGAGTTTAAACAACACTGACATATTTAAGGACTATTTGTTCCAGTTCTTTGAAAAATGTCCTCGGTATTTTGATCGGGATAGCATTGAAATTGTAGATTGCTCTGGGTAGCATGGACATTTTAACTATGTTAATTCTTCCGATCCATGAGCATGGAATATTTTTCCATCTTTTTATGTCTTCCTCAACGTCTTTCAAGAGTGATTTATAGGTTCTAGAATATAGGTCCTTTATGTCTCTGGTTAAGTTAATTCCAAGGTAATGTATGGTTTTTGGTGCTATTGTAAATGGGATGGATTCCCTAATTTCTCTTTCTTCAGTCTCATTGTTCATGTATAGAAATGCAACTGATTTCTGAGCATTGATTTTGTATCCTGCCACATTACTGAATTGCTCTGTAACTTCTAATAGGTTGGGAGTGGATTCTTTTGGGTTTTCCATATGGAGTATCATGTCATCTGTGAAGAGAGACATTTTGACTTCTTCTTTGCCGATTTGGATACCTTTTATCCCTTTTTGTTGTCTGATTGCTGTTGCAAGGACTTCTAGTACTATGTTGAATAATAATGGCGAGAGTGGGCATCCTTGTTGAGTTCCTGATCTTAAGGGAAAGGCTTCCAGCTTTTCCCCATTGAGAATGATATTTGCTGTAGGCTTTTCATAGATGGCTTTTATGAGATTGAGGAATGTACCCTCTATCCCTACACTCTGAAGAGTTTTAATCAGGAAAGGATGCTGTATTTTGTCAAATGCTTTTTCTGCATCTATTGAGAGAATCATATGGTTCCTGAGTCTTTTCTTGTTAATATGATGTATCACGCTGATTGATTTGCGAATGTTGAACCACGCTTGCATCCCAGGGATGAATCCCATTTGGTCATGATGGATAATCCTTTTAATGTACTGTTGGATCCTATTAGCTAGGATCTTGTTGAGAATTTTGGCATCCATATTCATTAGGGAAATCTGTCTGTAATTCTCCTTTTTGATGGGGTCTTTGCTTGGTTTGGGGATCAAGGTAATATTGGCCTCATAGAATGAGTTTGGTAGCTTTCCTTCTGTTTCTATTTTTTGAAATAGCTTTAGGAGAATAGGTATTATTTCTTCTTTGAATGTTTGTTAGAATTCCCCAGGAAAACCGTCCGGGCCTGGAGTTTTCTTATTTGGAAGGTTGTTTATCACTGACTCAATCTTCTCGTAATTAATTGGCTTGTTTAAGAAATCAATTTCTTCCTGTTTCAGTCTTGGTAGTTTATAGGATTCCAGGAAGGCCTTCGTCTCTTCCAGATTGCTTAGTTTATTGGCATATAGCTGTTGATAAAAGTTTCTAATAATCCTTCCAATTTCATTGGTGTTGGTCATAACCTCTCCTTTTTATGGAACAAGAAAAGGCCCCAAATCTCCAAGGAACTGTTGAAAAGGAAAAACAAAGCTGGGGGCATCACAATGCCGGATTTTGAGCTGTACTACAAAGCTGTGATCACAAAGACAGCATGGTACTGGCACAAAAACAGACACATAGACCCATGGAACAGAATAGAGAGCCCAGAAATGGACCCTCGGCTCTTTGGACAACTAATCTTTGATCAAGCAGGAAAAAACATCTGGTGGGAAAAAGACAGTCTCTTCAATAAATGGTGGTGAGAAAATTGGACAGCTACATGCAAAAGAATGAAACTTGACCATTCTCTCACACCATACACAAAAATAAACTCCAAATGGATGAAAGACCTCAATGTGAGACAGGAATCCATCAAAATCCTAGAGGAGAACATAGGCAGCAACTTATATGACATCGGCCAAAGCAACCTTTTTCATGACACATCTCCAAAGGCAAGAGAAACAAAAGATAAAATGAACTTGTGGGACTACTTCAAGATAAAAAGCTTCTGCACAGCCAAGGAAACAGTCAAAAAAACTAAGAGGCAGCCCACAGAATGGGAGAATATATTTGCAAATGACACTACAGATAAAAGACTGGTATCCAAGATCTACAAAGAACTTCTCAAACTCAATACACAATAAACAAATAAACAAATCAAAAAATGGGCAGAAGATATGAACAGACACTTTTCCAATGAAGACATACAAATGGCTAAGAGACACATGAAAAAATGTTCAAAATCATTAGCCATTAGGGAAATTCAAATCAAAACCACACTGAGATACCACCTTACACCAGTTAGAATGGCAAAAATAGACAAGGCAAGAAACAACAATTGCTGGAGAGGATGTGGAGAAAGGGGATCCCTCCTACATTGTTGGTGGGAATGCAAGTTGGTACAGCCACTCTGGAAAACAGTGTGGAGGTCCCTTAAAAAGTTAAAAATTGAGCTACCCTATGACCCAGCCATTGCACTACTGGGTATTTACCCCAAAGATACAGACATAGTGAAGAGAACGGCCATATGCACCCCAATGTTCATAGCAGCATTGTCCACAATAGCCAAAGCATGGAGGGAACCAAGATGCCCTTCAACAGATGACTGTATTAAGAAGTTGTGGTCCATATATACAATGGAATATTACTCAGCTATCAGAAAGAACGAGTTCTCAACATTTGCTGCAACATGGACGGCACTAGAGGAGATAACGCTAAGTGAAATAAGTCAAGCTGAGAAAGACAATTATCATATGATTTCTCTCATCTATGGAACATAAGAACTAGGAAGATCGGTAGGGGAAGAAAGGGATAAAGAAAGGGGGGGTAATCAGAAGGGGGAATGAAGCATGAGAGATTATGGACTATGAGAAACAAACTGAGGGCTTCAGAGGGGAGGGGGGTGGGGGAATGGGATAGACCAGTGATCGTTAGTAAGGAGGGCACGTATTGCATGGTGCACTGGGTGTTATACGCAACTAATGAGTCATCAAACTTTACATCAGAAACCGGGAATGTACTGTATGGTGACTAACATAATATAATAAAAAAAAAAACATTAAATAAATAAATAAATAAATAAATAAATAAATAAATAAATAAAAATAAAAATAAAAAAATAAAATGTGCTTTCCCTAGGGAAAAAATAAATAAATAAAAAATAACACTGACATAGAGTGACACATGATGGAAGTTTTTTATTATTTTGATTTGTTTTATTTTATTGTATTTACTATTCAAGTGCATAATTTAAGGCTGTTAGAGCAAGTTGCTCCCAGAACAGCAGTGTGTCATTGGGAAGGAGTCACTACTCACCGCAGTACTGTCCTCTGGCATAAAGAAAATGACTTCCTTCTTGCTGCTACTCAGAGGACACTGGCTTTCCCTTTTTCAGACTTTCTTCCCTCAACTCCAGGAATCTGAGAAGCTAAGAAAGAAAGCAACACTCCTATGATCTAATAGGAAAATTTAAAAAAATGCTTTGAAATAGATGAGGAGTAAGTTAGAAACTCAATTCTTGGGAAAGTCTTCTTTCAGAATCTCTCAATGCTCTCTAAGTCCTTTTTGGGAAAAATAATTAAAAGAAAAAATTATGGAATAATGGCTCCCCAGTATAGTCCATTCTACCAAGGTCCTGTTAGTTTCAAAAGATTTAAGGTTGGTGACCGTGATAAACCACACATACTCACATTGTAGGTGGTGAATAAATGGAACAGTACTCCATGATGATAGAGCCACATTTCTCCTTTCTTCCCTCATTCTTAGGTACAAATAAATCCCAAAGCCAAAGAGTCCAGATGGCAGAAGAGAAAGTGAAAACTTAATAAGAGTATAATACGAAACCATGTAGCTCTGACATGTAAAGGAATTCTGGACCTCTGGGGCTCCCTGAGGCTTGGAGAAGGACCATCCTCTTCAGCCAGTTGCCTTTTGCTCACCAGGCACCTCTGATGGGGCAGACCAGAAGGTAGATGAGGGCAACAGGAGAAGAAACCAAGGGCAAGCTGCTCAGAAATGGCTCTAGAACTCTCAGAAATTTCTGACATGTCCAGCCCATTTCCCCAGAATAGCAAAAGATAGAAACTTAGCAGATGTTCTGTGGAAGAATTGAAATTATTCATTCGTCTGGACTCCCCTTGTTCTGTCTCTGAAAACGATGCTTAGATTCAGGAGGAAATCATTGGGTTTCAAGGGTGAGTTATTTAGAAAGGATTTATTTGAATCACAGTTACTAGATATGTGTTCGTTATCCAAGCACTGGCCAGAGCTAAAGAGGTTAGGGCAAGAATGAGGATTATGTTATCTCCACTTACATTCTTCCCAGCCTAATTATCCCCAACATGTTGAAAAGAAAATCAAGAAAAAATTATGTTTCTGCTTCACTCTTTCTCACCAACACATCCCCACCCATCATTCATTCTACCTGAGAACAGACAGCATTCTGTAGAGCCTCCAAAAGAGACTTTGGAGCATCAAACATTTTCTAGGTGAGAGAATCTGAGATAGTAGAAAATGTATATATTGGTGTCTTCCCCTGGTTCCTGGCACAGAGCTCCTAAAACTCTTGTAATTTCCTAAAAGCACTAGAAGCATCTTTTGTTCTAATTACGTTACTCTGGGTAGGCTCCTGGATGGCTCCTGGATAAGGGCTGGTCACTAGAAAGACCAAGCCATGATTAGACGCTTTCTATTTTTGGCCCTGTCCCCTGTCCTTCAGAGAGCGTGTGGAGCTGGAAATGGAGTTAATAATTGATTATGCCTATGTGAGGAAGCTTCCACAAAATCTCAACAGTATGGGCCATTCAGAGAGCTTCCAGAATCCTGAACACATCCACACCTGGAGGATGACACACCCCAACTCCACAAGGACAGAGCCTCCTGCACTCAGGACCCTCCCAGACCTCCCCCTACATATCTCCTCATGTGGCTGCTCATCTGTATCCTTTATCATACGCTTTACTAAACTGCTAAATGCAAGTAAGTGTTTCCCTGAGTTTTGGGAGCCAATCTAGCACATTCATCGAACTCCAGGAGGGTGTCTTGGGAACCTCGGGTTTGCAGCCAAGTCAGGCAGAAGTTGTGCATGTCCTGGGCACCTGCTGCTTGTGATTGACATCTGGAGCGGGGTGGGAGCAGTCTTGTGGGCCTGAGTCCTTAACCTGTGGGATCCGCACTATCTCTGGGTGGATGGTATCAGAATTGGGTGAAGTCGTAAGACACCCAGCTGGTGTAGCAGAGAATTGCTTGATGGGGGAAAACCTCCACACGTTTGGTGACCAGAGTGAAGTGTGGCTGCAATGTAAGAGGAGAGGAGCCACACAGGGAACCACTAAGTTGTTTTCATACACAGAGCGCAACAGTTGTTCTCTTAGAGAACGTTCCTAATGTTTTCTGGTATCACTCAGTCCCTCATGAAGAAAACACTTCACTGAAAGGCCATGAATGTTTTTCATGGCAGGGCAGAGCAGAACGTAACATAAAAATCAGTCTCCAGTGGCATACAAGTGCTCCTTTCCCTGATGGAATGAGGAGCAAGGAGATTGTGTTCAGACTTACTGTCCACGTTCAGTCCTCCACCTCATCCCTGCTCACTGCTACTGTTTTGTCCCCACTGCACTCCAGCTCTGCAGGACGATGTTGATGGGATAAGCTGCAACTCCAGAGCTGGATGCTTTGCATTCCTCATAAACCACGGGACTCAAACACCAAATTTAAACCCCCAAAATAGTAACATCGGTTTGACACTGCAAACCATGTTGAACTTTTTTCTGGTCTCCTCTTTGCTTTTAGGAATCATAACAACCCATCTGGAATGGTAGTGAGGACATGTGTCCTTGTGGTTAAATGTCTGACAGGTGAGTCCTTCACAGTCCTGGGCTCAAATTCCAACTCTGCCACTTCTAGTGTGTGATCTTGGGGAAATTGCTTAGCCTCTGTCAGTCTCGAGTCCCGCAACTGTAAAAGGGGGTTGTGAACAGATGGCAGCAGTCTCAGTGTTTAAATAAGATCACACATGCTAAACTGTTGTCATGGCACCTAGAATGTCAAAACTACTTAATAAATCATAGTTCTTGGTATATAATTATTAGTTTATCATCAGCATGATCACCAGCCAGAGAATGGCGTCTTCTAGAAAGAATTGCCATAAAGAAGTATAGAGGGTGGATTTGTATCCCAGGGTCCCAACAGGAAACAGATGACACACTCAAAACAGGTGTTCAAAGAGAGCTCAGTGAAGGACCTGTTTACCTGGGTGTCGACAGGGGTTGTGACCAAAGGGGAAGAGCAGAGCATTCCTGGCCTAGTAGCAGAAGCCACTGCCACCTGTGGTCTGAAGGGACCAGAGGAGAAAGTGTCCCAGCTCTAAGAGAGAACTGCTCAGCTGAAACTGTGGCTTGACAGAGACAGGCAGCCAAGAGGTGGTGGGACTCCCCTTGACGGATGGAAGGGACCCTCCTTTACTGAACCATGAGGAGAGGAAGATGTCTGAGTAGACATGGAGATGTTTATGGGTGGTGGGTGGGGAGAGCTAAGGGAGTTCCAGCATAAGGCTTATGATTTTTGTTTTCTCAGTAAAGTTCATGGAGTTCACTAATTATGAGGCTGACGGCATTATAGCAGGGATTTTGAGAAATGAGGGGAAAGTTGGGGATCATCTTGGGATAGCCATGAAGAACTTACATAAAAGATCTTTAGGAATGTTTACTCTCCAAAGAGGAGACTATAACCCCAATTTACATGGAAATTTAATGTTCAGCAGGCTGGGGACATATGTAGAGATGTTGAATGATGGGCTACATGTGGAAATTCTTAAGCAGAAAGAAGCTGATGGATTGGCAGAAAGGGGAAAAGTGAAGAACTTTGAGATTTTCATGAAATAAAAGTAGCAATCAGGAGATAGACTGTGAGATAGATGACAGGACAGTGTGACCAGGGTATGAAAAAGTAGAATATAAGAGTAAAAGGTAAATATCTTCTAGGTCAGGACAAGGACTAGGGTGGTCATCGGAGCAGCTGGCTATGGGAGAGGTGGAAGTGAAGGTCATCAAAGTTAAAGAAGTTGTATCAGCTAAGATAGCATCCCCAAACTGCACCAAGTGCTAAGATGTCATAGCAAATTCATGGGGTGTCATGATCAAGGCAAGCACAGAGATGCTGGACATCTTTCAGACACCATATGAACTATTAGCTTAAAATAGTTCACAGTTCCAACATCAGACCACACTACTTACATTCAGTGACATTATATCTCTGCAAGGGTGAGTTTTCCACAATTGTAGAGAAAGAAAGCAAACACCACACAAAGACCAATGTGAACAGGAAATGAGGGCACTGGTATCCAGTCTGATGCCAAGGTCTGAGATGTTATGCATCACCCAACACACACTGCATTAGGAAGTAGTTGTGTTATTTAAGAATAAAATTAAAATAGTATTTTTTCTTTCAATTTCTGTGTAGTATTTTTTTCAAGTGGCTGAGTTGTTCAGGAATGAATACAAACTAGTTTGTTTAGACGTAACTGTTCAATGAGTGGGATTGTTAGGTATTTCTTTTGGACTCAATGCACCATAAAAAAATGTATCAAGATGCTAAGGGTGTCCTGACCTGGGAAAGTTTGAGACCTCAGAGGTAACATGTTTTCTGCTACATTTAAAAGAAAATCTTATCCTTTTCAACAAATGGTGCTGGAAAAACTGGATATCCACATGCAAAAGAAAGAAGTTGGACCTGTACCTTACACAATATGCAAAAATTAACTCAAAATGGATTAAAGACCTAAAGGTAAAAACTAAAACCATAAAACCATTAGAAGAAAACAAAGGAAAACTTCATTTGGACATTGGATTTGGCGATGATTTCTTGGATATGACCCCAAAAGCAAATCAACAAAGAAAATAAGACAAATAAGATAAATAGAACTTGTTCAAAATTTAAAATAAGATAAATTGAACTTGTTCAAAATTTATAAAACTTTTGTGCCTTAAAGGACACTAACAAGAGAGTGAAAAGGAGACCCACAGAAAGGCAGAAAATATTTGCAAATATATCTGATAAAGGATTAATATTTAGAATACATATAAAACTCCTAAAACTCAACAACAACAAAAACAAATAACCCAATTCAAAAATGAGCAAAGGACTTGCTAGACATTTCTCCAAAGAAGATATGCAAATGGACAATAAGCACATGAAAAGATGCTCAACATCACTAATCATTCAGACAGTGTAAATCAAAACCACGAGATACCACTTCATGCCCATTAGGATGGCAACTATCAAAAAAACATAAATAATTATTGGCAAGGATATAGAGAAATTGGAACCTTTGGGCATTGCTGGGAGGAAAGTAAAATGGTACAGGCACCTAGAAAAAATTATGGTAGCTCCTCAAAAAATTAAACATAGGTATCGTATATATAATCCAGCAATTACACTCCTAAGTATATGCCCAAAAGTAGTGGAAGCAGGAACTCGAATAGGTATTTGTACGTCAATGTTCATAGCAGCACCTCATAATAGCCAAAAGAAGGAAACAGCCCAAACGTCCATAGCCGGATGAATCGATAAACAAAATGTGGTGCATATACACACAGTCGAATGTTATACAGTCTGTAAAAGGAATGAAATTCTAATACATGCTGCAACATGAATAAAACTTGAAGACATTACGTGAAATGAAATAAACCAGACACAAAGCATATTGCATGTTTTCATTTATATGCAGTACCTGTGCAGTCAAACTCATAGAGACAGAAGGTAGAGCCGTGGTTACAAGGGGCTGAGGGGAAGGGGAAGGGGAGTTACTGTTTAATGGGTACTGAGTTTCAGCTGAGATGTCTAAAAAGTTATAGAAATGGATAGTGGGGATGGTTGCCCAACAATGCGAATTATACACTCAAGAAAGTTTCAAATGGTACGTTTTATATGTGTTTTACCACAATTTTAGTTTAAAAAGTTATAACAAATAATAGGGTACACTTTTTGGCAACCATCAGGGTAATAAATGATTTAGGCATCAATGGATACTAATACTGGTGGATGAAAGTATGATGAAGAACAGGAAACTTGGAGTATCAAGGTGCCTCCCTTCTCTTAATTGTAGAAGGAAAACAATGACTTTGGAGTGGAGAAACCAGGCAGACAGCACCTTAACCAAGTGATAAGTTCACTTCACCATTATTAGGAGTAAGGGACCCTCTGGGCCTCCTGACAGCTACACCAGGAAGAACACAACAGCACTTCATTTCAGCAGTGCTCCTGACAAAATGCGTAGTCTAAATCTAATGATGAGGAATAACAGGGCAAAAGATACCACAATGAAAAAGGAAATTCCCAATTCAACTGGCTTACAACAAGGAAAATTTCTTTCACCAGGAGGTAGAAAGGCCCCAGCCTTAGCTAATCTAGCATTTCAGATTTGTTTTTGTCTCTTGACATTTTTCACTCTGCCATCCTTAGCCTGTTTAACTCCCCTGTGGTTGCAAGAGTGGCCGTGGCTCCCGTATTATGTTCCAGACATAGCAATGGGCAACAGAGACAAGGAGTTATCTCTTCTGGTATTTCTCACTTTTCATTAGTGAGCAAAAGGTTTCCTAGAAGACCCCAATATAGTTATCCTCCTGGATCTTTGGCCCAAACTGGGTCACATACGAATCTCTGTCAAGGGGAAAGAGATTCCCTGGACTATCCACCAACACTGTGGCTGTCACGTGGGGGTGGGTGGCCACCCAAATCAAAGTGGGGCTCTTCGGCAAGGAAGAAACAGGAATGGCTGTTTCAGGGTGAACGGTGGACCTCCAGGGTAAAGGCCAGCTGCAACTGAGAGTGTTAGATGTTTCATCCATCAGGTAGGGGACCAAGGGTCACCATGGGGGGAGGTTTTGGGGGAGGAAATTGTAAATTACATCTGGAGGTCGGCAGACAGTGATAGCAAAGACACATGAATGATGTTGTAAGCAGAAGATATAGATCTGAAAAGAGGCTCTTTTTGTTTGGTTAAAATAGGCAACTAAGGGTATTGAAATGGTAGCAGGCATGGCAATATGAAGTGCATGAAGAATCCTGTAAACCACCTTTTTCGTAAAAACTACAACGTCTTCAATGTTACTAAGTAAGAAGGGGAAATGAGAGAATACATGCTCAAATAATGGGACTTGGGTGGATGAGGGAAAATAAAGTTTTTCCAGGAGAAAATAGATGGTCTATGTCTTTTACGTAGTGTTATCTTTTTAGTGCTTTAAAACAACAACAACAACATTCTCTGGGATTCACAACGTCCCTGTCTAGCCTAGTATAGTGCTTTATCACCCTGAGTCTCAAGAAACCTAATCAATACCATGCTTGCCTAAATGTAAGGTCAATTATTCTTTTTCAGTCTTAAACACACACGAAATACAACTGTTCATTTCCCAAAGTTACTCCACACAGATTTCACAAAATCTATTTAATCGTATCACAGAACACTTAAAAGATACCTCATTGTAGCATCCCAGGCTGGCAGCGCCAATCAATAAAAATGAACAATTTCTAGATTCAATTTGCTGAAAACTCAATACAATACATTTTACAGGGAGGTTTCTTTGTTATGTCTACATTCTAGGCTTAGTGTTGTCCTGAACACTGATCTTTAGGGGAATCAAATTTGTTCCATTTGTCAATAGAGAAAAACATTTTTGAACAGATCCTAATTTCCTAGCTAGTAGAACTTGTTGCTTGGGATTTAAATACATTGGTGCATTTTTATAAATCAATTAAACCACTTTTTTATATGAAGTCAAATGATTTTATCTCAAGAAAATAATCTTTTCATACACTCTGCTCATTTACTCAGTAACTATACATAGCAAGTATTCTGGAAGGAACCAAGGACACAACAGTCAATGATGCAAACCATTGCTGACTAATAATATATGACATGTATCCAGTGTTCAAGGGAGTTACATCTTGGTTTTTTGTTTTTTGTTTTCTGTTTGTTTGTTCTCAAAGAGGTCATGTGAGTTGCCCAAGCTATTATAGCTAAGTGGAAGAGGCAACATCCAAACCCAGTTTGGTTGTCTCCACAACCCAGGTCATAACCACAATGCTATAATGCTTCTGGCAGATAATATATGTCAAGAAACTACAAATGTGACAAACGAAATAGAAAGGAAATCTATGGCAACCAACATTGCAGGAGGACAGAGAAGACCAAAGCGGGCATGACATTTTAGCTGAACAAGAGTTAGCCAAGGAAAGCAAAAGGAGTTGAGGAAAACGTGCAGTTAAGCAGAAGGTAAGTGGGGGCAAGGTGCAAAGAAACTATAAAAGAAAAAACCCTGTATGGTTTCAATGAGAGATGAGAGGAGGGAGAAAGCACGAGTAGCACGACTACTTGTGAACCTTGTCAACAATGTGGGACTTTATTTAAATGCACCTCAATGTGGCTTTCCTATATTCTATTTGCAAGAATATTTTCCTTTAGTTTTAATAGAATATTTCAATTTTTAAGTTACCAATTGAATACAAATAAATTTAGTTTTCTTCCATTTTTCATGTATTAGAGATATGACTTGGGTTACTGGAATATTTTTCTAAGAAAATGATGTTTAAGGATGGCAAATTCTACTTCTTGGTTAGAGTCCTTCATTGTGAAGATACATTTTGACTGGTTTTGAAGGGGATCCTAGCATTTTCAGCTATTTGAAGGGCACAGACCTTATGATAAGTGCGTACGTTCTGCTTTATAAACACACTTCGACAACTGGTTGGCAGGTTGGGGCCCAGCTCTGGGCAGCAGCATCTGGAACAACTGTCCAAACAAAAGTCAGGCTTTGCAGCCCAGAGCCAAGGCTTGCACTTTCAAGAGGTAAGTCCTTGAAGGCACTTGCTTCTAATAGACACCTGTTACATCAAAATTAAAATAATACAGCAACCTTCAGCATCAGAACACTCACAGCTTCTTCCTCAGCACTTGCTGCCCCCCTGCCCCCAGATTTCTTAACTTTGCGGAAAGAATTGTGCTTCTTGAATCCACTAGATCAGCCACGTGCACTGAAGAAAACACTTCTGCAGAATTTCAGCCCTTTTAAGCTTGGTGGGGTTTTTTTTGTTTTTTTGTTTTGTTTTGTTTTTTGTACATTGCTCAGGCTTTTTTGTTAACTCATGAAAAAGCTTGCCCTTGATCAACTTAAAATATTAGCAAACGCAGGTACCACATATGAACAATGATGCTTTCATGTTACATCGACACTGTCCCCCTATTTGCCTACTTTATAAGGTTGTTAAAGGATTTTTAGAAGACCTAAAGTGCTTTGAGCAGCACCCGGCTCGTGATGAGTGTTCAGCACCTGTTGGCTGCTATTATTAGATTGGGATCCTCTCTTATTTACATTATTTAAAATTAAGCCTTATGAGACTTGTCAGGTTATGAGAGAGGACTCCCCAGGCCGTGGAAGGGGGCCTGGCACAACAAGGGAAGGGCTAGCTGCTGCATAAGGCGGTGAAGGGAGACTGAACTGAAGGGAGACAGTTATGAATGAGTCTCATTAGGGGAGCCTGACGCAGGCCAAGGTGTGGGGGAGCCGGGACGAAGAGCCTGGCGCTATGATGGCGCTTGTCATGTCTCGTTAGTTAGTTACAGATTATAGGACTAGCAATTTTTAATGGAACTGCTTAATCTCTATCCTGGAGGTATCACTTTTAGATGATTTTTCTTCTCTTGACTGACACAAAGAGTTCCATGCAGACCAAAAACACACCATTGTCATCTCAATTAACTTAATGCTTAGTTCCCTGGGAAGATGGATGCTTACTCCAGTAATCCATTTGTCCTCTTCGGCATTTTGGTGAAGTTCTTACGGTTCAAAATTTGTAAGTAGTCATGCATTGTCATATAATATACTTACCCTTTGAAGGCTTGATGGGAATTTCTCTACTCAGGTGCTCTATGGAATACTGGATCCCATTATGACCCCCAATGAAGGGAGACGTGAAGAATGTTGATGTTTCTCAGGTTTAGCCGCACCAACTTAGTACTTGGAGCTTATCTGCACGTCTTTCACAGAAATGAGATATTCTAACATAGATAGATGATTATCGAACGAGTTCCTGAATATCCATCAGTAAAAAGATGTTTTAACAAAGTAAAGGGTGTATTTGTTGTGGAATATTATGCACCTATTAGAAAGGATGAGTTGGGTCTGTATCTATTCATTTGGAGGGTGTTCAAGATATGGTTTTTTCTTTTACAGCAGGTTTCAAGACAAGGTTTATAATCATATCTTATGTTTGCAAAAACAGCACACACATCACACACACACCCAGAGTACAACATTCCCATCTAGTGCGTATCCATTTGAATATGATTGCATGCATGAGGAAGGAGGGGAAGGTGTTCAATGCACACCAGGGGGCTGACAACACATACCTAGAGGTTCAAGGAGAGGGAGGTGTGAGGGGGATCTTTTTATTTTCTTTATATGCCTTTGGACAAATTCACTCATTACAAAGAACATGCTTTACTTTTGTATTTTAGAAATCTGTTAAAGAGGGTTTAAACAGGAAAAATTGTTCCAACCAAAAAAAAAAATTTCCCTAGAGACTTCTATTTTGCCATTATACCTCCACTGTAAGATTAAAAACCATCCCAGAAAGGTGGGGCTGGACTCTAAACCATCTATTGTTGTGTATGTATTTCCCGATTCTTGAAAATGGTCTAACTTGGCCTGGCCTCCTGCTGAGTGCCCCCAGCAAACAGGGCAGTGCCTCCTTTCCAGGGCCTGCTTTTACGTCTTTTTCCCCTGTCTCCCCTAATGGCAGCCTCTTCACTCACCCCATATCTCTCAATGGCTCTTAATAACTAGCATTGTCTACCTTCAAACCTCCAGGTCCTGAATTGAGAACAGGACTTGATTTTCCCCTTGTTCATTGAAACCAGGACAGAGTTGCACCAGATTGCATGCCTCAGTTTATATTCTTCCCCAGAGCGATTAATATCTCTCATTTCTGGGGATTCCCTTCCTCAGTTTCCAAATTGCAGCCACCTCATCCTTGAGTCTGAGGACCTGCCATGAGAAGTGGACCAAGGCTGCAAGTCCACAGTCAAATGAGATGCTTTCCCACCTCGTGATTTCATCAAGGTGGCTGTAGAGAAGTGTGCTTTTTGCTTCCTGTTGTCCTTTCTTCTTCAGGAATAGGAACCTCAGTTCATAGCTGGGTACGTTGCCACCAGCCTCTCTTGCAGTTAGATATAGTCTGGAGGTTCTTCAGAAAATTAGAAATAGAGCTACCATACAACCCAGCAATTGCACTACTAGGGATTTATCCCAAAGATACAAATGTAGTGATCCGAAGGGGCACCTGCACCCCAATGTTTATAGCAGCAATGTCCACAAAAGCCACACTATGGAAAGAACCCAGAGGTCCATTGACAGATGAATGGATAAAGTAGTTGTGGTACACACACACACACACACACACACACACACACACACACACGATGGAATATTATGCAGCCATCAAAAAATAAAATCTTGCCTTTGCAACAACATGGATGGAACTAGAGGGTATTATGCTAAGCAAAATAAATCAATCAGAGAAAAAAATAAGTCAATCAGAGAAAGATAATTACCATATGTTCTCACTCATATGGAATTTAAGAAACAAAACAGAGGATCAAAGGGGAAGGGAGGAAAAATAAAACAAGATGCCTCATTCAATACTTCAGGTT
The DNA here is from genome assembly GCF_023065955.2 of Ursus arctos. Classification (NCBI taxonomy): domain Eukaryota; kingdom Metazoa; phylum Chordata; class Mammalia; order Carnivora; family Ursidae; genus Ursus; species Ursus arctos. The sequence continues at coordinate 15,277,061 of NW_026623078.1, forward strand.
AGACTTTTAAAATAAATCAAGAAATGCAGAATAATAAAATCACTAACAGAATGCAGAATTATTGCTCAAATGATGAGAGATGACTCGAGATGATCATTGTACAGAAGATACTTTTTGGTTAGTCCTTGTGAGTCTGCTAACGTGTTTTAGTTTCCAAATGATAATGTGATGAGGACTGGGAAAGCCCAAGTCTTATTGGACTCCCTACTGCTGGTGCCCACACTGGACTGCCTATCCCTATTGCAGCCAGTTCATAGCCATTTATATCATTCTTGATCCGCTTGATATTACTAAAACCCCAACTTTCTCCCTGGGGGCCTCTGACATTTGTACAGAAGCATAGCTTTATAAATCACTGCTGCTCAGATTTATAAATGTATAGCATTGAAACTATCTGCTCTGGAAGATTGAATTTGTTTAGAATCTCTGTTAGGAGTAAGAGACAAACCCCCACCTCTTCCCCAGATTTTCAGAATGGGAAGCATATGGAAATGAGCCTTCCACCCGTCGCATTCAGTAGTCGTGGACAGAGTAATTCCACTGAGAGCTGTTGCCCTAAAATCCACGTCTTACTTTTAGCCCAGATCCTCTAGAAAGCAGAGCTGGAGGCAAGGATTAAGATGCTAACACTTTATTTAGGAAATGCAAGCCAAGGGCAGCGATGGTAAAGTAAAAAGAGAGGTAAGGCAAGCAGAACTGTGACAGCATAATGGGATGTGTTAGCATGACTGCTAGAGCTGTTTTTCATTCAGTGACAACAAAAAACAGCAGGTTGCTCTGCAGTATGTTTATTCACCACATATCATTTTCCAGAAGGGTTGTAAAGAGGGACTGCATCTCAGAGTAGTCCACAGCAGAAGGAGAGGAAGAGAATGCACAGGCCTAACTTCCACTAATCACTTGGCTCCCCTCGCTGGTATTCACCTCAAGAGGAGCTAATTCCCTCCTATGCCCAGGTAGCATCATCCAGCCCATTGGCAGCCACTCAGAAAGGCAAATATCATATTCTTCTGTGTAAAGTATTAACAACGTCCAAAAGTGGAAGGCCAGCATGGTGCAGGCAGTGGGCCAACCAAGGAAGCGAGAAAGAGGAGGAAGGTTAAGAGGGTCTGAGAAGGAGGGCAAGGTTTCAAATCTATTATACAGCCACACACCAACTGGGTATGCTTTCAGAATTTCTTTACTAGGAGCCAGCTTTTTTTGTTTGTTTTTAAAAAGTATGAAGTAATTTTGGTTATGATGTTTTTGATACAGTAAACAAGGGAACAAGTGCTCACCAAGTGATAGGCATTAGCTAACATATCTGGGCCGTGTGAGAAGTTCTGGTCAAGATAATGCTGCGAGGTCAAGCTTTATGTTTCCTCCTCCATTCCAAAACAAAGCAGTAATAGAGGTTAAAAGTAAGACAAATTCATCTTCTATGGGACTAGAAATAGAAGAAATACAGTCATCCCTACTGAACCTTAGAAAAAAAACTATTAAAGGAATTTTGTAGTTTGGTGGGTTTTTTTGTTATTCTTTCTTTTTTTTTAGAGAGGAAGAGTGCACAGGTGGGGGTGGAGGGTGGGGGGAGGGGTTGGGAGGGAGGGAGAGTGGGGCAGAGAGAGAATCCCAAGCAGGCTCCACGCCTGCCCATCCCGGAGCCTGACATGGCACTCAGTCTTACAACCCATGAGATCATGAGCTGAAATCAAGAATCAGACACTTAATCCACTGAGCCACCCAGGTGCCCCAGGAACTCTGTAGTATTTGTGACAAATATTTGTGATATTTATTTTGTTTTGGCTACCTGGAAGCTAAACACATTTCCTACTTGGGAGAAAACCAAATTTGTGGGAATAGGATGTTCCCAGTAGCGTAGCTAATGTGAAGGAACAGTTATCATTTCTTCTCAGTTCCTTCACAGCTAAGGCATGGTTGCATGTCCTAACTTAGCCAATTAGATGCTTCTGCCTAGAGCTTTGAATCTTGAGAGATAATGTAAAGGTGATGAGGCAGAGATTATGCCTGACACGGCTGGCAGAGACAAGAAGCCTGGTACATAGAGCAGGAGCTCAAGAGCAAGAGTGTCATAAGTTTATTCCATTGGTGACTGTGCATCTTTGAAGCCTAGAAATGTAGACTTTCCATCGATCACACAAGCTATCCAATATCCTTACAAAATTGTTCTTCTGCTTAAATTAACCAGAATTAGTTTCTGTTATTTGCAACCAAGAACCCTAACGGAGCCAAAAGAGAGAGCGAGACAGAGAGAGGGGTTTGGGGAGAGAGAGAAAGAACCTGGAAGGAAGTATAACATGACTCAAGAAACACTCATAAAAATAAATATGCCTGGAGTGACACCTGACATCCCCATACATTCTCAATTCCATCAATAAGCCTCAGAGGGGAGTTGTGTGCACTCATACTAAATGTGTTTCTTTGTCACCTGGAGTCAAAGGCCAACACGCTGGAATACGATCATGCAAAGGAGACAGAGGCAAGGGCAATATGAAGACAAAGAGGAAGATCAGAGCCATGTGGCCACAAGCCAAGGAAGCTGGCAACCATGAAAAACTAAAAGAGGCAAGGAACCGATTCTTCCCTTGTGCAGCCTGGCTGACACCTTGACTTTGGACTTCTCCTTTAGAATTGTGAGAGAATCAATTTCCATTGTTTTAAGCCACCACGTTTATGGTAATTTGTTACAGAAATCCTATGAAACCAACACAGCAATTTCACTCCTAGGTATTTATCCAAGTGAAATGAGAACCTATGTTCACCTAAGACTTGTACAAAAATATTTACAGCAGCTTTATTTGCAATAGCAAGAAACTGAGAAAAATCAATGTCCCTCTGCTAGGGAATGATTAAACACACAATGGTATGTCTATAACATGGAATAATGCTCAGCAAGAAAAGAGAACCAACTAGCAATACATGTAATGACATGGACGAATTCCAAATGTATTATGGTAAGTGAAAGAGGCCAAACCCCAAATGCTATCTAGTGTATGATTCCATTGATTTGACATTCTGGAAAAGGCAAATCTTTAGGGATAGAAAGTAGAATAGTAGTTACCATGGGATGGAGTTGAAGAAGGGTTGACTACAAAATTGGCACATGGAGAAATTTTGGGGGTGGATGACACTACAGTTCTGTGATGGTGGGTACATAGTGATACCTTCAAAGCCCACAGAACTATACATCAGAAAGAGTGAACTGTAGATCAATTTTAAAATAAAAACAGTAAAAATATTCTGATAAATCATCATTCTAGAACTGGGCACCAGGGGACCTGGTAATCATGAATGTCACTCAAACACTCATCAAGATGGGTCTTGTTTTACCTCAGAAAGATCACCGAGGAAGAGGGTACATTTCATTACTTAATGTCACCAACCAAAAAAAATTTTATTTGATGAATAAAGTTTGTATGAGATATGCTAGTAGTGGATAAGTTTCTTAAAATAAATAGTACTTGTTCTTGGCACTAAAGACCTGGAGAAAGCTAATATGAAGCAGAATACAAATAAGTCATTTTGATAACGCGAAGGAAATGTGCTCCTGGTTTATTTTTCACTTAGCTTGTGCATTTAGGGCTATTTTTTTAAACAAAAAGGTACACTTTGCAGTATTAAAAAAAAGGAGCTCAAAAGTAATAGAGAATGAAAGAGGAGATTTTAGAAAGCAGGAAGATTCAAGTAAAGGAGGAAAACACCACCAAAAAAACCTCACAACTCCCTTCTAAAATGGATAGGAGTCAGCGAAATATGAAAACCGCTGCTGAGGAATTCACTGGACCAAAAAGAAACAAACAAAATGCAGTCTGTAAATCTTGACTTGCCTTGAAGTTAATTACATCCTACATTCAGTGGAGAGAATACGAAAAATTGTTATTCTATCTCAATTGTGAACAATAGAACTGGTTGGAAAGGTAAAAAGGCATGATACCTTAAAATCTAGCAAAGGAATTCTGAACACAGACACTTCTTTTTTTTTAAATAATAATATTTTTTTATTATATTATGTTAGTCACCATACAGTACATCCCCGGTTTCCGATGTAAAGTTCGATGATTCATTAGTTGCATATAACACCCAGGGCACCATGCAATACGTGCCCTCCTTACTACCCATCACCAGTCCATCCCATTCCCCCACCCCCTCCCCTCTGAAGCCCTCAGTTTGTTTCTCAGAGTCCATAGTCATCCATGCTTCATTCCCCCTTCTGATTACACCCCCTTTCTTTATCACTTTCTTCTTCTACCGATCTTCCACAGATGCTTCTGAGTTCAGAGTAAAATAGCCACATTTCTGTATCTGGAGATTCTACAAAGGGAAGATAACTCGAGAGGAAGGAGAGGCCAAAAATGGATGACCAAAAGATGAAGAAATGGAAGGTACACATCAGAACTCTTGCAGTTATGCAAATTGCCCTCTGGTGATCTCAAGTTTTAATAGATACTTATGAAGGATGGAAGAAATGGCAAATGTCCGAGAACAAGTTCCCAAAATGGCATGACATGAAATTCTAGATTGGCATTCCAGGCTGAAGCAGCAAATGAGAACAATAGATTAGGGTTCTTCCGAGAAACAGAACCAATAAGAGATACAGATGTATATAAGGAGGTTTAAGAAACTGGTTCCTATGATTCTGGAAGGTGAGGAGTCAGGTGACCTGCCACCTGCTAGCTGCAGAACCAGGAAAGCCACCTGTGTAAGTGCCAGGAGACCTTTGTCTCCGCACAAAAACAGGCAGAGAGAGCAAATTCTGCCTTACCCCACCTTGTTTTCTTTCTCTTCAGGCCTCCAACCAATTGGATAAGACCCACCCACATTACAGAAGGCCATCTGCTTTAATCAGTCTACCAATTCCAATGTTAATCACCTCCAGACACACCCTCACAGAAAAACAGAATAATGTTACCAAGTATCCGGCACCTTGTATCCCAGTTGCCACATAAAATTAACCATCACAGACAAGGAGAGAGCCTTTTAATAGTACCAAGAGCGGGACAGACCTGTGTGTGGGGCGTGGGGTTTGGGGCTGTGGCCCAGTGAGGAGCAGTGTGTGGAAGTGGAAAGGGGCAGGCTCTGGGGCAGACGGGGAGAGCTGGGGTGGGTTTTTCCTTTCTGTTCCCAACTGTGACATGATCGTGGGCAAGTTCCTTAATCTCTGAGGGAGCCTACATTTCTGTTTCTCCATTGAAATGTGACCAGTTCAGGCACCAGGGTGGCTCAATAGGTTAAGCGTCTGCCTTGGGCTCAGGTCATGATTCCACTGTCCTGGATTCTAGCCCTGTGTTCGGCTCCCTGATCCATAGATATGTTTTTATGTATTTATCTGATAGAGAGAGCAAGCACAAGTTGGGGGTGGGGTGGGGAGAGGGCAGTAGAGGGAGAAGCAGATTCCCTGCTGAGCAGGGAGCCCAATGAGGGGCTCAATCCCAGGACCCTGGGATCATGACCTGAGCCAAAGGCAGATGTTTAACTAACTGAGCCACCCAGGTGCCCGAAATGTGACCTTTTCACATATTTTGTAATAAAGATCATAATTTCTACTTCCAAGGATTGGTAGAATTACGTCATATCTGTAAGGGATTTAGCACATGGCTGGTACCTATGATGTGAGTACTGAACTGTTTCCTAACAGAATGGTAAGTAACAAATTAAAAACATTTAATAACAAAGCTAAACATTTAATAGCACAGCAAAAGCACTCACCTTTAAATTAGATTTGGTCTTCTTTATTAGAAAATATCTTAAAACTAGAAAAGTGTAAATGAACTTTCTTCAAAAGACTTGATACTTAAAATATGTTGGTCGAATCATGGCAGTTCCTCATTGTTTTTGATTTTTCAAATCTCCAGGTCCAGAAGAATTAGAATTTATAATTACTAATATCCAAGGAATTTTGGACAGCAGTATAGAGACCAAAATTTTCAGGGGGAACTAAAATGAATGTTTTAATTTTCAGGAGGGGGCAGAGGTGGATTCTGAGAACACCAGACCTATAAAGAAAGAAACTACAGATATTGAAAGCCAAGTGAATTGCTTTAACTCATAGACATGCTGCCTAAGACAATTCTAGCTCTGTTGATCAAGCAGATGTTTTGTAATCACTTAGAAAAGGAAGAGATAAACAGCTAAAACCAGTGTTGATTTGCTAAGAACAAGTCATACCACACTAATCTTGATTCTTTTTTGGAGAAAGTTAATTTAACAAGAGATCTGGGAAAACCATATATTAAATCCAGGAGCCTAGGAGCAGACGATATTCATGGCTCCAGCAGGTGGGTAGACACAAGATTCACAGGTACCCAGGGTGGAAGATGAGAAATGACAAAAAATTCAGAATTGAGAACTCCATGATCAGAACTAGGGTCTGAGGATCCTGGTCAGAGCTAGAAATAGAGCACATGCACAGAGCTGAATGAGCAGTGTAGTTGGTTTCTGAGATGGATATTAGCACACAAAGGGCTATGGTCTCTGGACCATGAGGTCCAGGATGGGCAGGAGAAGGTGAATTACAGTGCAGTTGCAAGAGAGTGACGCCAGCTCCATGGGGAGGTCTGGAGCTGGGGTGGCCCTTTCAAGATGTCCTGAATTGAGAAAGGGACCAGGCCTATCTTCTTCCCACAATGGACTAGTCACTAGGGGTGAGCTAGTGCCTGGGGAAGGGTGTGCCTTTGGGTAATGCTGCAGCCCTTTCAGCAGAGGGCAATGCCAGGAGAGACACCCAGCTCTGAGCCTTCAGTAGCTGGGGGGAAAGCACCTCTGTCCTAAAGGAGGATGCTTCACTTCACCCACTATACTTGGCCTGGTGCCGGATCTCCATAACACCAAGGAAGATCGCCTACAGTCCTCCTGGGCCCTGAGCAGGGCTGAGACCAGAGGCAGCGTTGGTAGTTGTGGAAAAGTCAAGGACTTTTGCTGACAGATCAGCAATTTGCTAGCAAGTTATATGTTATTTAAGTTCTTTGAGCTCCTGGTTTCATCCGTATTTATAGAACATTAGGGGCAGAATTAAAGGCATAACATATAAAGAAAGAAAGAAATATCAGTATGTTGATGATAGAGTCAGAGAGATCATTACAACTTGGAATGATAGGGTGAAATAGAGAATATAAAATTAAAGAGGGATGCATAAGAAGTATTTAATAAAGTTCCCACAGTTAAATTGCACATACACCCACATACGCACTAGGAAAGTAAATAATAATAGGAGATATTTACTGAACATCAAGTGCCTATCATGAGCCAGGCCTTACCCTTTGTGCTTTCAATACTATGCAACTAAATGCCACAAAGTACTAAACCCCTTGCAGGGGTGATTTCCATTAACCCTCTCAGCAAACCTGAGAGATAAGGAGTTTTTATTACCCTTCCTTTTCATAGAGATGAACTTGGTTTGAGAGGGTAAGTAATTCTACCCAAAGTCATTTAACTGGGAGGAGGTAGGACACTGAGAACCTTACAACACAAAACTCTTACATGTCACCATCACACATTGCAACTCTCAGTGTTAGAGAGAAAAGAAACTAGCATATAAGAAATCACATGTTACATCATTTGATCCCCACAGACTCACTGCATCCAGACAATAAATCCAGACAAAGAGAGAAAGGGTCATTTCCAGGAGCTCACCCAGAAAAACGAGGAAAAATTTTCCCAAAGTCCCTGACTCACTTCTACTTCCATTTCCCAGGTCAAAATTATGAACAGATCAAGGGCATGAGATCATCCTTAGACAAATTGGGTCATCCCTTAGACAAATGGATGCTGGGTAGATAATCAACAATGTCTGGCTCAGAGAAATAAATTCTCATCTCACCCTCCTTTTTCAGGTGATCTGTAACTTTAAAACAGTTCTCATGAAAAAGAGCTGTGATTTTTGTATTAATAATAAATTTAATATGAGCGAAATGGGTCACACGGTTAATGTAAATGTATCAGATGGTTAATCTTGAGTTCTTTGATAAGAGTGGCCAGGTTAAAAAAGGAATAGTCTTATTGTACTCAATTCTGGTCATATTGGGACATGGTATCAACTCCAGATGTTACATGTAAAGAGGAATATTAAACAAAGATCATAGAGGATGTGGAAGCATAGCCATAGTCCCCATTAGAGTGGGGACTTGGCAGGTTCAAATCCCAATTCTGCCATTTTCCTCCTGTGTGAACTTCAGCAAGTGGAATAAACTCTAAACCTCAGTTTCCTCATCTTTAAAATAGGGGTTTGATAACACTTACCTTGCAGAGTTGCTGGGAAAATCAAGAAAGATGAAATTCTGCAAGTTCCCAGGAGCATTAAAGTTTACCTGGATATGATGGTCTCCAGACCCTAGCTTCTGCTGGATTTGTCCAGTTCAAGAATTGTGTAGAAGGCTCCAGTGAGCTCTCTTGGCACTGCCCCTAACCCACCCAGACATTAATCTTGGTCCCCTTCTTTGATTTCCACAGAAAAACAAACAACTCCCTCAGTGTTTTGAATAAGTGTCAATGGGAAAAACGGACAGACACATGCAAAAGAATGAAACCTGACCAGTATTTTATACCATGCACAAAAAGTATCTCAAGATGATTGAAAGACTTGAATTTAAGATCTGAAACCACTAAACTCCTGGAAGAAAACAGTAAACTCCCTGACATCAGTCTTAGTGATGATTTTTCAGTTCTGACATCAAAAGCAAGGACAACACAAGCAAAACTAAACAAGTGGAGCTCATCAAACTAGATAGTTTCTGCAGAGCAAAGGAAACCATCAACAAAATGAAAGGGCAACCTACTGAATGGAGAAAATATTTGCAAATCACGTATCTCATAGAGGGGTTAATATCCAAAACATATAAAGAACTCATATAATTCAATAGCAAAAAATTTTTTTAAAATAGTCCGATTGAAACTGGGCAGAGGATTTTTTCAAAGAAGACACACAGATGTCCAACAGGTATAAGAAGATGCCCAACAAAAACCACAATAAGATATCACCTCACACCTGTTAGAATGGCTATTATCAAAACGACAAGAGGTAACCAATCCTGGCAAGGATGTGGAGAAAAAGGAACTGTTGTGCACTGTTGGTGGGGATGTAAACTGATGCAGCCCTCTGGAAAACACTATGGGCATTCTTTCAAAAATTAAAAATTGAACTACCATATGACCCAGCAATTCCACCTCTGGATATCTATCTGAATAAAACAAAAATACTAATTCAAAAAGATATCTGCACCCTGGTGTACATTGCAGCATTATTTATAAAAGCCCAAATATGTAAACAACATAACTGTCTACTAACAGATGAATGGATAAAGAAGACATGGGGTGTGTGTGTGTCTGTGTGTGTCTGTGTGTGTGTGTCTGTGTAATATTACTCAGTCATAAAAAAAGAATAAAATCTTGCCTCTTGTGACAACATGGATGGACCCCGAGGGCATTATGCTAAGTGAAATTAGTCAGAGAAAGAGAAATACCCTAAGATCTCACTTTTATGTGTAATTTTAAAAAACAAAAAACAAACAAAAGCAAGTTCATAGTTATGGAGAACAGAGTGGTGGTTTCCAGAGAAAAGTCAAAGGGCATCAAAGGGTACAAACTTCCAATTATAAAATAAATAAACCCTGGGAATATAATGTACAGCATGTTGACTAGAATTAACAATACTGTACTGCACATTTGAAAGTTTCTAAGAGGGTAAATCTTTAAAGTTCTCATAAAGGGAGGAAGGAAGGAAGGAAGGAAGGAAGGAAGGAAGGAAGGAAGGAAGGAAGAAAGGAAGGAAGGAAGAAAAATGAACCCATCAAATATCCAGCTCAAAGAATAAAGAGCTAAACAAGTATCAGCAAATCTCAGGAGACTTGGGATAAAATGAAACTACCAGAGAGAAAAAGAGGTCCCACGGAAAACACAACCAAAATGCCATGAAGTATCTTATAGGAGCAACAATAGATACTAGAAGAGAATAGGAAATGATTCAAAAATTCTGAGAACGGAGGCGGCAGGGTGGCCCCGTGAGTTGAGTGTCTGACTCTTGATCTCAGCTCAGGTCTTGATCTCGGGGTTGTGAATTTAAGCCTCACGTTAAAAAAAAAAAATCTGAGAGTGATTTCCATCAGAGAATTCTACCCCCAGGTCATCTACCAAACAAGTGTGAAGCTGCTCAAAAGCTTCAACATGTGTGTCTCACGCAGCCCTTCTCAGGAAACTGCCGGCAGATGTGTCCCACCAAAAGTGGGCTTAAGCCAAGAAAAAGGAAGAATGGGATCCAGAAAGCAGGAATCCAAAAGAGAAATGTCAGAAGAATTGCTAGGATGCCACAGTCTGGTGAGAGAGAAACTATGCAAGACCTCACTCAACATGTGTCCGGACAGCTCCAGCAGACGTAGAGTGCAGCCAAGAGCCTGGCTGATGGGCTTCACTGCAAAACTGTTTTGACTGTTAACAGTTTTGTAGAACAGCTCGAGGAAGAACTATTAGGGCCCGCAGAAAATTAACCAAATGGAAAGCGAGAGAATTACTAATTCAGCAGGGGAAGTGAGAAGGCTCTTCAAAAAAGGAAATTTAATCCTAGTACACTGTATGGCTAAACTGGAAACATATTTGCATCGTTGCAAATCACAGGGGATACTAATTTCATCCAGTTGTGATAACTCTACTGGAGAAATGGGAATAGGAGAGGTATGGGAAGCAGCGGATGTAAATGGATTAAATCACCAGCCTTCTTAGTAGGAAATCCATAGAAAAATCAGCAGATCAATCTAGAAGTCGTGATATAAGAGCATGTTATTTGAAGTAATTACCAAAAGTAGCTAAAAGAACTGGAAGTGTTTGTATCTAGAGATGGAGAAGGCGAATGGGGGAAAAGAGAGGATAGAGGACTGCTACTTTTCCTTATAAGTTTATTCAGCGCATGTACTACTTTGATATAAATGAAAATTAGATTTTAAAAAATATGAGTATATTTTTACTTCCACAATGTAATAGATACCAAGACAAAGCTCAATTTCAATGGCAGAAAATTATGGAGCTTTTATACATTTTGGAGCTCCATACATATGGAGCTCAATATACATTTTGTTGAGAATCCTTTTTCCTTTATTCACCAGAATAAGCCAAAGACAGCTTTGTGTTACAGAATTTTTGAGGAGAGGCAAACAATAAACATCGCTTTTTGAAAAAATAGTTTCTTCTGATTTAGATTTACAGAGTTTAGGGTCATTTTTTATTTGTATAAGATAATATTTAGATAGCCAAATATTAAAAGTGAGAGTTCTGCTTGGAATTTGATTTTGCCCACCAGTTGATGAATGTGTTCTTTTACCTATAAAACAATAGTCCTAAAGGGGAAAATAATGTTAAATGTGGAATTTAAATAAAAGTTTTGAATAAATAATGAATACTTGGTTTTCAATACTGCTGGATGATGACACATATTAGAGAAGAGATAAGAATAGGACAAGTAAATAGCTTCTATAGAGTAAATTAAATGGGATGACCAAGACAGAACAAATGTTTCACAGATATTGAATTATGATCATAAAGCCACCTAGAACTCAAAATAACCCTAATACCACAAACCAGCCTGATGTTTAGAAATCAACAAACATCATGGAAGAGATATAAGAATAACATCTATTCTTTCATCTTTGAACATGAAAAATAATCATATAAAGACAAAAATGTACACTTTTTTTTTAAAGATTTTATTTATTTATTTGACAGAGAGAGAGACAGCCAGCGAGAGAGGGAACACAAGCAGGGGGAGTGGGAGAGGAAGAAGCAGACTCCCAGCCAAGGAGCCTGATGCGGGGCTCAATCCCAGAATGCTGGGATCACGCCCTGAGCCTAAAGCAGACGTTTAACGACAACGCCACCCAGGCGCCCCAAAAATGTACACTTTCATTACATCTATTCAGCATACTGTCAGAAGTTCTAATCAGAGTAATTAGGCAAGAAAAAGAAATAAAAGATATCCAAATTGTAAAGCAGGATGTAAAATTATCTCTGTTTGCAGATGGTATAAATTTATATACAGGTAACTGTTAGGATTTCTCCAAAAAAGGGACACCTGGGTGGCTCAGTTGGTTAAGCGTCTGCCTTTGGCTCAGGTCATGATCCCAAGTGCTGGGATCGATTCCTGCATCTGGCTCCTTGCTCAGTGGGGTGCCTGCTTCTCCCTCTGCCTGCCACTCCCCCTGCTTGTGTGCTTTCTCTTCTCTCTCTCTCTGACAAATAAATAAAATCTTTAAAATAAAAAGATTCCACCAAAAAAACCTGTTAATGATAATAGATGAAGTCAGCAAAGTTGATGAAACAAAGTAACACACAGAAAGCACTTGTATTTCTTTTTTTTTTTTTAAGATTTTTTATTTATTTGACAGAGATAGCCAGAGAGAGAGAGAACACAGCAGGGGGAGTGGGAGAGGAAGAAGCAGGCTCCCAGTGGAGGAGCCCGATATGGGACTCAATCGCGAAACGCCGGGATCACGCCCTGAGCTGAAGGCAGACCCCTAACGATTGCGCTACCCAGGCGCCCCAGCACTTGTATTTCTATACATTAATAATGAACAACTGAAAAGTAAGTTAAGAAAGCAATTGTTTAAAACAGAATAAAAGAATAAAATGCAGACTTGAACACTCAAAAGTATAAAACATCGCTCAAAGAAATCTAAGATGATATAAATAAATGGAAAGTATTCTGTTCATTGGATACTTAATGTTGTGAAGATGATAATACTATCTAAAAGAACGTATGGATTAAATACAATCTTTATCAAAATCCCAATAGTTTTGTTTCTCATAAATAGGAAAACCCATCCTAAAATTCATATGGAATCTCAATGGACTCCAAATAACCAATCTTTAAAAAGAACAAAGAGGGCTCATACTTCTAGATTTCAAAGCTTACAATAAGTTACAGTAATCAAAGCAGTGGTACTGGCATATGGACAGACATATAGACCAACAGAACAGAATAGAGAGTACAGAAATAAACACTTGCATTTATGATCATTTGATTTTTGAGAAGGGTGCCATGACCACACATGGAAAGGACAGTCTTTTCAACAAATGGTTCTGGAAAACTGGACATCCACATGCAAAAGTATAAATTTTATACCAGAAACAAAAATTAACTTAAAATGGATCAAAGATCTAAACTTAAGAACTAAAATCATGAAACACTTGTAAGAAAAAATAGGGGGAATCTTCATATTGGATTTGGCGATGATTTCTTAGATATGACACCAAAAGCAAATACAACCAAAGAAAAAGTAGATAAATCAGATCTCAACAAAATTTTTTTCAAAGATTTATTAGCCATTCTAGAGAGTAGGGGAGGGGCAGAGGGAGAGGGAGAAAGAGAATCCCAGGCAGACTCCCTGCTGAGTGGGGAGCCCAACGTGGGGCCCAATCCCATGACCCCGAGATCATGACATGAGCCTAAATCAGGAGCCAGAGGCCCAAATGACTGAGCCACCCAGGTGCCCCTAGATCTCAAAAAAATTTTAAAAACTTTTGTTTAACAAAGGACACTATCGAGGAAGTAAAAACACAACCCACAGAATGGGATCAAATATTCACAAATCATAACTGATAAGGGATTAATATCCAGAATATATAAAGAACTCTAAGAACAAAAACAGGACTTGAATAGACATTTCTCCGAAGATAATATGCAAATGGCCAACAAGCACATGAAAAGATGTTAAATCATGTCATTAGGGAAATGCAAATCAAAACCACAATAAGATACCACTTCATACCCATTAGGATAGTTATTATCAAAAAAATTGAAAATAACAAGTGTTGGTGAGGATATGGAGAAAATGGAATCCTGGTACATTGCTATCAAGAATGTAAAATGGTAGTCTGTGGAAATTAGTTTGGTCGTTCCTCAAAAAGTTAAACATGGAATTACCATGATCCAGCAATTCCACTCTTAGGTATATATCAAAAAGAATTGAAAGCAGGAACTCCAACAGATACTTTTACACCAATGTTCATAGCAACATTACTCCAATTATGCCAAAATGAGGTGTGAGGAAAGCTTCTGGGTTGGTGAACATATCATATGCTGGGAAGGTGGTAGACTCAGAGAACATGGAAGCTTTGACCCACCCCCTACTACCATACCTTTCCCTCTTCCATTTGGTTGTTCCTGAGTTGTAGCCTTTAAAATAAAACTGTAAGTATGGCATTTTCCTGAGTTCTGTGAGTTGTTCACTAATCACCCAACCTGAGTGGGGGAAGACGGGAGGAGGTTATGGAAACCTCCAAATTTGTGGTAGGCCAGGCAGATGCAGAAGTGGGGGTAGCCTGGAGACCCTATTTGCAACAGGCACCTGAAGTGGGGACAGCCTTATGGGACTGAGGCCCTACCTTTTAAGGTCTTTGTTAAATCACTCCAATAGTTAGTATCAGAATTGAATGGAACTGTAGGAAATCCGGTTGATGTCAGAGATTGGAGAATTGGCAATGTAACTATGTTATCTGGTGTCATAGAAGACACCAAATAATTTTATTAAGTGAAATAAGCCAGACACAAAAGAATAAATATTGTGATTCCACTTACACAAAATACAGAGATTGGGCAAATTCATCGAGACAGAAAGTAGAAAAGATGTTACCAAGGGCTAGGGAAAGCAGGGAATGCAGAGATATTATTTAAAAGCTACAGAATTGCTCTTTGGGATGATGAAATAGTTCTGGAAATGAGCAGTAGTGATGGTTCTACAATACTGTAAATATATTTAATGCCAATGAATTGTATACTTAAAAAGGGCTAAAATGATAAATTTTGTTATGTACATTTTATGATAAAAGGTAACAAAAATATATTTTAAAAATAGTAATCATATACAAATACAAAAACATACCCCACTTACCCTTGTAAATATCTATTATTTCAAAGGTTCATAAATGCTATAAACTACAGAGGGTCTCATATTTAAATCACTTAAAAGTATAAGTATACTCCTTTGAACAAAATATGAATCTCAGAGTCCACAATGATAACATCAAGTATGTGGGGAGAGCAGAAACCGGAAAATTCTTTCTTATAGAATGCTGACTAATAAATGTAGAATAATAGAGTTAGAAAATCACACTTTTGAAAAAAATCATAGTAGTAATTATTTCAGGAAATAATTCAAGGATGCTAAAACTGGAGGGTAAAAGTTTGATGAGAAACAGATATTTACATAGCCTCAAAGTATTTCTCCATAAACTTAATACGAAGGAAAAATTTACAGGGAAGAAACCTGGTGGGCACCATTTTAACCAAGTGATCAAAGTTACAACCATTGCTAATGACACAAACCAACATTATGTGCCTCCCGACATGAAACACTTCAAAGAGCACAGCATCATTTATGTAGTATTTCTGGAATAATGCATAACCTGAATCAAATCATGCGAAAACAGAGTGAAGGGTATCTTCAAAACAAATAGTCTGTCTTCTCCAAAAATGTCCATATCATTAAAGACAAAGAAGGGCTAGGGAATCACTCAGGTTAAAGGTGACTAAAGAGATATGAAAAGTAAATGCAATATTCGTGATCCTGCTGTGAGCCATGCATCAAGAAGAGAAACTGATATAAAAGATATTGAGACAACTGTTGAAATTTAAATCTGGCCTTAAGATCGGGTAATACTAGATATCAACGATAAATATCCTGATTTTGATCATTGCTCTGTGGTGCTATGAGTAGATGGCCTTATAATCAAGAGTAAAGGTAGGGGGCATAGTATCTGCAATTTACTATCAGTTGATTCAGAAGAAAAAATTTTAAAAGAAGAAATTGTTTATATATATATAGAGAGAGAGAGAGAGATAGGAGGAGGGGTGGGTGAAAAGAACAAATGTGACACAACAGTCAATCTGGGTGAAGACTATATGGGAGTACTACGTACTACTATGCAACTTTCTGTAAATCTGATATTGTTTCAAAGTTAAAGTTTTTGTTTTTTTTTTAAAGGATATGAAAGATTTTCCATAGATGTAGCCCATGTTCATGCTTCTGGAGAGTCCCTAGCTTTCATCAGACTTGTGAACACTCCCTTCAAAAAGGGTTAAAAACATCCCCTTTTCAATATCACTTGTATTTCGATATTTGATCATACTCCCTCATTCTTCTAAATGGCACTTAAATTCAAATAGCAAAGATAAAGATCTTGCATTGAGCAAGACAGGATGGCTTCCAGTTAATCCGAGTATCAGAGAACAAAACAAGGTTTTAAGTAAAGCAGTAAAACTTAAATACTGTAAAAAAAGTAATAGCTTTTGCTACATTAGCAATGAATATTGTTCTTTCTTCCATTTTTAAAAACCAATAGTTGTCCCCAAACATTATTCTCATTGTTCTATAATAATTTATTCATTCATTCTGGAAATATTTATCAATTTCAAACAAATACTGCTCACTGCTAGAGAGGAGGGGAAAGCTGCAAATAATCATTAATTGACTCTTTTCATTGAAAGTGAAATTAAAATGTATTTATTACATGAGAAAGTAAGGTTTACTCTTTGTGGCTGAGATAGATGAATATGTTATGCGGGTGAAAAATGAATAAACAGTAAAACAAAAAAATTAGTTTAAAATAAGAAAATGTCACATATGCAATTTCACAAGAAAATGAATTGCAATTCAGCTTTACTTTTATTTTATGTTGCTTAATTTTACATACATTACATGTAGCATACATATATACTTGTTATACAAAAATCTATACAAAAATCCAAGTAATTTAATATCTAAAAAAGGAAGAAAAAGATACTGCATTTGATTTCTGGTATTTTTCCGTTTAAATACTTTTAAAATTCAGATTTCAAGGAGACAACAAGTCGAAAGCCATTAATTTTTCAGAAAGCTTTGTGTTCACATAAATTTATCATTCAAGTATATTTTTATTGAAACAATAAACCATTTGGTTGCAAAGTCAAACTGAATAAGCCATGGTATTGAGCTTTCTTTATCTCTGCTTTTACCAGCCTAGAATCAACTTCTAACATACGAAATGCAGAGCACAACAGTGATTTTTAACCTTATACTATTAAATGCCATATTACATAGCTGACAATGCACAGCACACCCTATAGGGGGTGTCTACAGATTCTTGTTAAAAAATATAATACTAAAAATAATAATAATTAGAAATTTTACTTTTCCTAATTTCTTTTTTATTCAATTTGAAAAACAGTGTATCTTTTCCATTGTGCTTGGCAACTTGACATCATACCTAAAGAAATAATTTAAACATCGTGTGGACCAAATATATACACAAACTTCTAAAAGTTCTTGGTATTATTTGATTCAGTTACAATTTCAGTTCTACAGTTATCAATCACAGCAACTATAAAGAATTTAAAATTTAAAAAAAGAATTTAAAATAATATTCCTCAACAGAGTGTTAGCATGTTTTTAAAAAGTGAATTGTTGAGGCACAAAAACATTTCATGATTCGCCCAAGGTCATGAAAGGAATGAGGAGCAGATGAAAGAGCATTTCTTTAACTTCAGTGTCTGTACTGAATTCTGCCATCTTGCAAAATTAGCTCAGTGCAACAGATACAGAAATTAGATGCATTATTTTAGGAATGCTTGTTTAACCTAAATTATTGTTATTAATGACATTAATTTTTAAAATCTATATGTTTATTTTACATTATCAGGAATTTATAAAAAGAAACATATTTTCTGAATTATTAGGCATGTAATGAGTTACTATTTAAATCTGACACAACTGATTGCAAAAACAAAATCAACAATACAAATTTAAACAAGTTCAGTCTAAGATGCTTCTCAACATTTTTTTAAAAAATACTAATTATAGAACCTACAAAATTTAGAGGACATACCACAGACACAACATACTAATATAAATGTATTAAACTGTCTTCTAGTTGGTCTTTTGTTTTTTATGAAAACGTTCTAGCAAAGCGCTCATAATGTTTCCTGGTATTCTTTGGTGCTTATCAATCAAAGCTTGAACAGCATTCTTTGTCTATTAAGAAAACAAAAGAAAAGTCATTATTCTTTTAGTTCTCAAAATAGATCATTTATTTTGTTAAAATTTTAATATACTACATCCAAAAAAGTGCTCCTTAATTTAGCACCCATCTCTCCTCAAAATGAGTCATTTCCTTCTCAGCACACCCACAGTGTAGTATAGTCCTCATACTGATTTTATGATGCTAGAAGTACAGTTGATGTTCCATAGCTATTTTCTACACCAGACTGTAAGTTCCTTAAGACTTAGCTTTGTATTTCTCCAGCACTGAGCACAGCAATGTTCTGCATACAATACACTACAGGGAATTCAAGGAGAAAAATCAGAAGGAAAAAAGTAGTAGGAAGGTTTCTGGTGGGCAAATGGGAAAGGAAGTTTTACTCCTTCTATTCATGAATAAACTTTTGTGTATTTTTCTTTCATCACTACATATCCCAACAACTACAGCAAGCAGTGCAAGGGGAGAAAGTGAGGAAAACTATGAATGAGATGATATACTTTTTAGTTCACTAGGTCAACTTCTAGACAGTTTAAAAGAAATTTAAATTAGGTCACAGCAATGGAAAAGTCAATTAGGATATAACAAGAAAACTCCTAAGACTATTTGTTTCCAGTTAAATTCATGACAAATTTCAATAATTTTTACTTTTAGACCAGTTTGTGGCCATCTAAAAAAATTTCTGTGCATGCACGTAACGCATGTGTATGTGCGCAAACACACTTCATTTTAGATGCTAGCCTTTCAACGGCCTTCTTTTTATAAATCTTGGGCCTTCACCAGTTTTTTAAGTTTGTATTTAAATTCCAGTTAGTTAACATATAGTGTAATATTAATTTCAGGTGTACAATTTAGTGATTCGCCACATCTATACACCACCCGGTGCTCATCACAAGAGCCCTCCTTTTTTTTTTAATAATAATTTTTTATTATGTTATGTTAGTCACCATCCTTAGTTTTTGATGTAGAGTTCCATGATTCATTATTTGCATATAACACCCAGTGCTCCATGTAATATGTGCCCTCCTTAATACCCATCACCGGCCTATCCCAATCCCCCACCCCTTCCCCTCTGAAGCCTTGTTTGTTTCCCAGAGTCCATACACAAGTGCCCTCCTTAATCTCCATCACCTATCTCACCCATCCCCCCACCTACCTCCCTTCCAGTAAGGATCCATTCATTCTCTACAGTTAAGAGTCTGAGTCGCCTCTCTTTTAAAATATAATTAATAAACCCAAGCCCAAAGATGTATTTTAAAAATATGCCTCTCTAAACCACAACTTTTCACATCTGTGAAAGGAGACCTATTTCATACACTTATTGTAAGTATTAAATGAAATTGCAACCATGTCTTCAGGTACTCGGCACAGTGACTAAAGTGGCTAATATAGGTTGTTTTTCTGCGAAGTATATTCTTTTTTTTTTTTTTTTAAGATTTTTATTTATTTATGTGACAGAGAGACAGCCAGCGAGAGGGGGAACACAGCAGGGGGAGTGGGAGAGGAAGAAGCAGGCTCATAGCAGAAGAGCCTGATGTGGGGCTCGATCCCAGAACGCCGGGATCACGCCCTGAGCCGAAGGCAGACGCTTTAACGACTGCGCTACCCAGGCGCCCCGCGAAGTATATTCTTTAAATTTTATTCATTTATTTAAAAAACAGATGCTTTGGAAGCTATAACATTAGTGAAACAAGTCTCTAATCTCAAGCTCATAATTTAATAAATGGATCAAGTACAAAGTAATAAAAATGTAAGATCATTTGTAAGATACATCTATCACCCGAGATGTGAAAGAAAGCATTTGGAAGTTCAGACTTGAGAGGCCATTTGGTGGGCAATGACAGGGAAGGACACATGAATGAGGTACTGTTCGGTCTGGGTGTCCAGGCAAGAGCAGGAGGAAAAAGCCCACAGGAAAACAACTGCCTAAGGAATGGGGAGTTAGGGAGTTTGGCTGGAGTCTCAGGTATGTGTTCAGAAGCTGGGTATACAAGGCTCTAAAATTAGAATTCAATTAAATCATGAAAGGCATTAAACACCAAGTGAAAAAGTATAGACTTTATTTAATATGAATTGAGGTGTCAAGAAAGGGTTTTGGGTGAAGTATCAAGGCAATGCATTAAGAAAATACAACTCTTGCAAAATCACCAATGACACCCTTCTGTCACCAAGCCCAGTAACTTTCTTTTACTCTTACTTGACCTCTCAATCACCATTGATCTTGCTCCTGAAATTCTATACTGAGGAAAAGGTAGATCTTCTAGCTTTCAGGCTGCTCCTTTTCAATCTTCTTTGCAGATTTAATCCCAAAATCAGGCACTGACTTATTCTTCAAAGGTTCAGACATTTTTAATTACCCTTCATTTGCTGATGACTCCTAAATCTGTATCTCCAGCCCACTCAGCTGCATACAGGAATACTCGATATGAATGTTTTAAAGGCACCTCAAATTCAATATGTTTAAGATTAACCTAACATTCTTTCCCTTATACTTTGTCCTTTTCTTAGTTCCTTCTCTATTTTAGCAAATGGCAATACCATGAACCTAGCCAAGTAAGCCAAAACCTAGGAATCATCCTTAACAACTCCTGCTTCTCACTCACAATGGCTAATCCATTGGCAACATCCATTCGTTTCACCTCCCAAATACCACTCACATCTATCCACTACTCTCCATCTTCTTTCCATCCTAACAATACATGTATATGATATATACATGTATATATAAATAAACCTGTATTTATATACGTATGTGGATGTGTGGGTGAGACTGTAGAGAGAGGGTTAAAGAGACAAAAACAGACACTGTAAACGCAGAGATGAAACAATAGATTAAGACTGAGAGAACTTTCAGGAAATGTCCCAAGTGCCCTATTCAGCGTTAGCACACTATATTTTAATTTAGATTTAGATAGTGCTTACAAAATGGTTTTCCACAATCAAATGCCTGAACAATCTATCACCCATTTCTTTTTAAAGATTTTACTTATTTATTTGACAGAGAGAGAGACAACCAGCAAGAGAGGGAACACAAGCAGGGGGAGTGTGAGAGGAAGAAGCAGGCTCCCAGCGGAAGAGCCTGATGTGGGGCTCGATTCCAGAACGCTGGGATCACGCCCTGAGCCAAGGGCAGACGCTTAATGACTGAGCCACCCAGGCACCCCATATCACCCATTTTTTAAATGAGATTTCATTTCTACATTAATCTGGATGCTAATAATTTTGAGTTTGTGATAATCCAGGGATCATTACCTTATAGCTTATGCTTATATTATTAACAATGAAGATTGGAAAATCATGACAATATATTCACAAAAGGAAAATTTCGAGTATTCTTTAGTTCAAGTATACTTTAGTTCAATAATGACAACTTGCAATCAAAAATACGAATATGGCAACTACGTATTTAAATAAATTCCCCCAAGAAATTCTATTATGCCTTGGTAGACTACTTGTTACTTTAGGTACTGATAATAAAGTACCTAAAATAACTGGAGATGGTAACTGAGGTATTTCAAGGATTCAGAAAGGCTTTCTTTCTTACTTAGTTTAAATTGGTAAGTTTGTACAATGTTTATATATTTTAATATATAAAATTTCTAATTCTACCAGTGACATGAATGTGAGTAAATTTTCCTCTCATATGAAAAACCCTCATATGAGAAATCAAGGCACTGGAATTTAACTATCAGTAATATATTTTCCATAACTGAGGAAAATAATGGATCAGCATTCTTTAAGAGACCTGAAAGAAACGTCTGAGATCATCTAGTTCAATTTCTCGGCCCTACAAATAAGGAAACTGGGACCTAGAGAAGAACATATTTATCCAAAGTGACACCGCTGCCTAGTGGTGGTGTGAGGATTATAACCCAGATCCCTAAACTTCCACACCAGGCTTTTTCCCCTCCTTCTCTATTATCTTCTATTTTGCCCATAAAAATATATGGTATTTGTAAAAAGTGTTCCTAAGTAGCTCTGACCCACTTAAATCCTAACAGATAGAGAGGAAAAAAATTTACAAGAACAAAACAGAATTTGGTTATATCCTACAGGAGAATGCACTGTTCAGGGGCAGCAAGGAAATGTGTTATATTAATAGCAAAGTGCATGTGGGTAGAAGCAACGTCGCTGGGTAAGGCGTTACCCTGGAGTAAGGCTCCTGGAGCCCTATCACTTTGGGATGACAGAAGCATCTTGCTATGCAGAAGAGCATGTCCTGACCCTAAAAACCAGTGTCACAGAGTTTTGTTTTCAGGATGCAGGAGGGCAATAAACTGTGAGTATACTTAATGGACCAGCAGCATAACTGGAGGTAAGTTTTCTAAGAATGAAGTTCATAGACAAGGCACATAATGTTTCTTTACTGTTCCCTTTGTGAAACTTCCTATCAGCTGCCTTATTTGAATGGTCTCTTCTAATATAACATTATAGCTGTTTCAGCTGCATATCCTTTTCTAAGTGTCTGGTCTTGCTGAGTCCCAGTATGGTATAATAGCTTACAGTGATTCATTCCGTCTGCCTACCAGTCCCTCTCTTCTGGGCCATCCTGTGGGAGGAATAAGAGATCCTGTCCCAGTAAAGTCCAGTGTGGCCATGTGACTGCTTTGGCCAGTAAAATGTCAGTGGGAGCAAGAGAGCCACTTCCAAACAGAAGCTTTAAAAGGTTCCACTCCTGACATTTTCTTTTTACCATGGCAACGTCCCACATGATCAGCCTGAAACCAGGAGAAAGAAGACATGGACTTCAGGGGAAATATAACATGAACAAGAAGTAAGCTTTACTGTCCTAAGCCTCTGAGACTGATTATTTGTTACTGCGGCATGCCCTAGCAAAATCGACTAAATCATCCATTACACATTCTTATGTGTAAAACAGCAATAATAAGGTCTACCCTACAGGATTAAATCAGACTTATGCATAGAAAGAAAAAGTGAAATTATCTCTGTTCACAGATGACATGATTTTATACATAGAAAACCCAAAAGACTCCATAAAAGAACAGTTAGAACTAATAAATGAATTCAGCAAAGTGGCAGGATATAAAATCCACACACAAAACTCAGATGTGTTTGTATACACTAACAATGAACATCTGAAAACAAAACAAAAAACAAAAAACAATCCCATTTACAATAGCATCAAAAAGAATAAAATACTGAGGAAACAATGTAACCAAGGGGGAGAAAGTCTTACACATTTAAAATTATAAAACGCTGCTGAAAGAAATTAAAGACACAAATCGATATCTGTGTTCACGGATTAAAAGATTTAATATTGTTAAGCTGTCCATTCTATCCAAGGCGATCTACACATTCAAGACAATCCCTATCAAAATCCCAACAGCATTTTTTGCAGAAATAGAAAAAAAAAATCCTAAAATTCATTTGCAATTTCAAAGAACTCTAAATAGACAAACGAAGAAGAAAGTTGCAGGCTTCATACTTCTCAATTTCAGAACATATGACAAAGCTACAGAAATCAAAACAGTGTGATACTGGCATAAAGACAAACATATAGACCAATGGAATAGAATAGACAACCCAGAAATAAACATTTGCATGTATGGCAAATGATCTTTGACAAGGGTGCCAAGACCATATAATGGGGAAAAGGCAGTCTCTTTAATAAATGGTGGTGGGAAAACTAGATATCCACATTAAAAAAGAATGAATTTGAACCTTATCTTACATCATATGCAAAAATTATCTCAAATTGGATTAAAGAGCTAAACATAAGACCTAAAACTATAAAACTCCTAGAAGAATATGAGGAGAAAAGCTTCATGACACTGGATTTGGCAATAATTTCTGGAATATGACACCAAAAGCACAGGCAACAAAGGAAAAATAGACAAATGGGACTATATCAAATTCAAAAACTTCTATACATCAGAAGAAATAATCAACAGGGTGAAAAGGAACCTATGGAATGAGAAAAATATTTGCAAATCATATATCTAA
Organism: Ursus arctos; assembly: GCF_023065955.2. Taxonomy (NCBI): domain Eukaryota; kingdom Metazoa; phylum Chordata; class Mammalia; order Carnivora; family Ursidae; genus Ursus; species Ursus arctos. Next base: position 15,301,013 of record NW_026623078.1, read on the forward strand.
TGAGTTAATAACCAGAATATATAAAGAACTATCATTCAACAACAAAAAACCCAAATAATATGATTAAAAATATGAGCCAACACCTTAAACACACATTTCTCCAAGGAAGATACACAAATGGCCAACAAGCATATGAAATGATGCTCAACATCAGTAATCATTAGAGAAATGCAAATCAAAACTACAATGAGATACTACCTCACACCCATTAGGATGGCTACCATCAACAAAATAGAAAATAGCAAGTGTTGGTGAGGATGCAGAGAAACTGGAACCCTTGCGCACTGCTGACGGGGATGCAAAATGGCATGGCCAACTATAGAAAACTGTATGGACGGGGGCACCTGGGTGGCACAGCGGTTAAGCGTCTGCCTTCAGCTCAGGGCGCGATCCCGGCGTTCTGGGATGGAGCCCCACATCAGGCTCCTCTGCTATGAGCCTGCTTCTTCCTCTCCCACTCCCCCTGCTTGTGTTCCCTCTCTCGCTGGCTGTCTCTATCTCTGTCGAATAAATAAATAAAATCTTTAAAAAAAAAAGAAAAGAAAAAACTGTATGGATGTGGCTCCTTGAAAAATTAAAAATAGAATTATCATAGTGTGAGATAATAAAAAATACATATTGGTCTCTGCCCCTGGCTCCTGGCACAGAGCTCCTGAAACTCTTACAATTTCCTAAGTGAAAATGGCACTAGAAGCATCTTTTGTTCTAATATCTGGTTTCTGACTCCAGTTCCTGATGCAGCACTCTTAAAATTCTTATAATTTCCTGGGTGATAAAAGTGTCTTTTGTTCTACTGGACTCGTGGATGGCTTCTGGATAAGGGCTGGTCACCAGAAAGAGCAAACCATCATCAGAAGCTTGGAATGTTCAGCTCGATTCCATCATTCCCCATAAAATCCCAAAAGTACAGAGTTTAGGGGGCTTCCAGGTGGGTGAACACATCCACACCAGGAGGGTGATGGACCCTAACTCCACAGGGGCCCTGCACTTGGGGCCCTCCCATTCTTTGCCCTACGTATCTCTTTATCTGGCCATTCATCTATATCCTCTATCATTTAATAAACTAATAAAAGTAAGTGTATTCCTGAGTTCTGTGAGACATTCCAGCAAATCAACTGAACCTGGGGAGGGGTCATGGGAACCTCCAATTTGTACCCAACTCGGAGAGAAGTTGTGGGTTACCTGGGGACCTAGTACTTATGATTAGCATCTAGAGTGGGGTGGGAATAGGCTTGTGGGACTGAGCCCTTAACCTGTGGGATCTACACTATTTCCAGGTAGATAGGTCCAAATTGAGCTAAATTACAGGACATCCAGCTGGTATCAGAGAATTGCTTAGTGGGGGAAAAACCTCCACACATCTGGTGACCAGAAGTGTCAGAAGTCATGCTGTGTGTAAAAATAAAGGAGATTCACAAGTGAAAGAAAGACATAGTATAAAAGAACTAGGCTTTTCCCTATAGGAGGGAAAAAGCTGAGTTTTTTCTTTCCACATATGATCAGCAATCTCACTTCTGGGTATATATCCAAAATTATTCAAAACAGGATCTTGAAGACATATTTGTGCATCAATTTTCACTGTAGCATCATTCACAACAGCCAAGAAAATGAAAGCAACCCAAATGTCCAACAACGAATGAATGGATAAATAAAATGGGGTATCTACACACAATGGAATATTATCCAGCTTTAAAAAAAGAAGGAAATGCTGTCACATGCTATAATACGGACAGACCTGAAAGACATGCTAAGTGAAATAAGCCAGTCACTATGATTCCACTTCTTTACAGTAATCCAACTCACAGTACCAGAAAGTAGAATGGTGGTTGCCAGGGGCTGCAGGAAGAAGTGGTGAGTTGGTATATGATTCCGGTCATATGTAAAATCTAAAAAAGATGAATTCTTGGAAACACAGAATAGAATGGGGGTTGCCAAGGTGTGGGGGAATGGGGAGATGTTGGTCAAGAGTACAAACTTACAGTTCTAAGATGAGTAAGTTCTGAGGATCTAATGTGCAGCATTGTGACTTACAGTTAATAATACTGTATTATGTATTAGAAAGTTGCTAAGAGAAAACATCATAAATATTTCCACCACACACGCAAAATGGTAATTATGAGGTGATGGAAGTGTTGTCTAACTTTACTATGATAATCATTTCACAATATACACATGTATCAAATTTTCACCTTGCACATTAAACTTTTACAGTGTTATATGTCAATTATATCTCGATAAAGCCAGGGGAGAAAAAGAATCTTGCATAGCCCATAAAGAAACCAGAATAAAATGTTGATGGATATATATATGGATTTATATATATACGTATATATATGGATTTATATATATACGTATATATATAAATAAGAGAGAGAGAAAGAATAGGTAGTTGGTGTTCAGTGGGTAAAGAGATTCAATTTAGCAAAATGAGAACGTTCTAGAGACTGGTTTCACAACAATGTGAATATATTTAGCACTAATAAAATATACACTTAAAAATGGTTAAGTGATAAATTTTATGTTTTTTACCACAATTTTAAAACTTAAAAAAAGTCACAGTATGCATACAAAAGGCTGGTATAAAATTATAATCAAAACACATTCATTTCATTTTCCAGGTGATTCAATAATATGACATTTATGACTTTTATGTAGTTTTATACTCTCTGAAGGTATAACTACAAGCTGAGTGGTCTTTTCTCCCTTGATGTCTTTGCAGGGATGGATATTACTGATCACTCCTACTTTTTAAACATCCTCACCTGCTGACTTCTCTCACACAAATTTACTTGTTCTGCACCTCTCTGCCACTTCCCTTTCTGTCAGCTTTGGGTGTTTTCCTTGGCACACCCCTTACATGTTACTTGTCCTCCAGTCTGTCCTATGTCCTCTTCCTTCTTTCTGTAAGCTGCTTTGTGAAGCTCATGACTTCAGTAACTGTCTCATGCAGGTAAGTTCTAAGTCTTCATCATCAGTTCTGACCTTTCTCCCAAACACCAGTGCAATATTTTTTAAAACCTATGCAGGGGCGCTTGAGTGGCTCAGTCGGTTAACCGTCTGCCTTCGGCTCAGGTCATGCCCTGCACTGGGCTCCCTGGAGCTTCTCCCTCTCCCTCACTTGTGCTCTCTCTCCCTCAAATAAATAAATAAAATCTTAAAATAAACCACAACCCTATTCATATAAATATATACATACATATCCTGCAGGTAGCTATAGAATTAGGTTTCAAGTCTGGTATTTTCTATCTCTGTAAAATCTCTCGAATCTGCACCTTGCTCTCCTTTTCAAGTAGATAAAAAGATCATTATGTAATTCATTCCTTCATCAAATATTTATTGATCTAATTAAATACTGAACGCTGTGCTGGGAACTGGAGACACAAGAATTCATAGCATAACCTCTGCTCTTACAGAGCACACTTACATTTATATGTATCTAAGTAATCACAATCGCTAGGGCCATCTTCACAAACAATTATAGAGAAACGGATTATACATCTGCTTGCTTCGGCCAAATAAATGTGAATGAAACTGATATGAGCCACTCCCAAACAGAGGCCTAGCCTAATTGAAAGATATCTGGTAGACAAATTCCCTAGTCTGATAGTTAAGGGCCTAAAAATATAGCTCCTACTTACTTTTCCAGTTTTATCTCAACCAAACCCTACCCACTAAGCTAGTGAAGCCCCAAGTTTATTCCACAGCTGTTATTAAGTGCTATTCAAGGAAAAGGTTTTTCAGTCAGGTGAGAATGGGAAATGCGCTTTGAAGCAAAGTTAAATAGACCTCTTTGTTGCAGGGCTTCTTAGAACCTTTAATATGTTAATGTGTTTTGCAAAATTCCTGGAGGAGAATTGATCAGGCAGTCTTTCCCAACCTTGCTGTTTTAACCCCCTCAGACTGCTCAACACCGTTTGTATAAGGTCAACTTTCCTACCACATTTCTTTGTTCATACTCCCCCTCTAACCCCAAGTCCACACGTCCAAGTCACATCCTTCTTCCAAGACCCACCGCAAATGCCCTCGTTCCAGAAAGCTCCTCCTATTTTTTCCTACACAAAGCAGTCTTTTTCCCCTTTGAGCTTCTACTGTCTCACTCAAATTCAGCCTCCATATTGCTTCCAGTGATCTTTGCAAATACAAACCTATTACACCATTCACCTATTTTCAAGAGTACCACACCCCGCCCCTGCCCAGACTTTCCGGAAACAAAATCAATTATAGGCCATCATAGTCCAGACCCGTCCTGCATTTCTAGCCTCATCTCCCATAATATATATCTCTCTTCTAGCTATACAAGACTACTCTCAACTCCCCAAAGATTTTATGCTATGTCATATTGCCATCCATTTATACATTCAGTTTCCTCTACCTCATTACTCTTCGTCCAGCTAATTCTTTATCTTTCCAAACTGAATTCAACCGTCACCTCTCTCAAGGAGGCATCCCTGATCTCATTTAGATATCTTTCCTTTGTGCTTCCGTAACAGCCTAAGATAGCAGTTCTCAACCAGGTGGGATTTTGCCCCCCTGGGGGTTATATGGAAAGGTCTAGAGGCACTTTTTATTATCACAATGAGTGAGGGGTAAGGATGGGGAGTGCTACTGGCATCTAGTGCGTAGAGGCCAGAGATGGTGGTAAGCATCCTACAGTGCACGGGACAGGCCTCTACAACAAAATGTCAATAGTACCTAGGTTAAGAAACCTTGCTGTAAGCACACTATGGTAGTTAATGCATCACCATATAAACGCTGATTTAGTTATTCATCTCCCCCACCGGACTGTAAGTTCCTAGAATGACAGTATTCACTACTGTTAATAATGTTAAGCATTCATGGAGCACTTACTATATGCCACTCACTGTTCTAAACAATGAACACATACGATCTCACGTAATCCTCAGGGATAACTGTGAGTCGGTACTATTCTCTTCCCTGTTCTGCAGACTAACAGAGTAAGCTGTGGACTCCCTGAGGTCACACAGCACACAAATGGCGGAGCTAGGAACGATCTGATTTCATAAACCACGCTCTTAAAAACTATTCCCATTTTCCTGCCAGGATATTTCTATCAAACAAGAATAATACTTTCTTTTTATGGAGGTCAACTCTTTCTTCTGGACATCACTTATGAAACTTTTTAATTACCAGTGCCAAGAGCCCCAACCTCAGCACTTGCGACATTTTAAAATTAGTGGTTCTTTGTGTAGGGGGCCGTCCTATGCATAGTAGGAAGTTCGCCAGCATCCCTGGCCTCTACTCACTACATGCCCATAGCCCCACCACCTCCCAGGACCTGCCTGTCATGACAATAACTAAATGTCTTGAGACACTGCCAAACGTCCCCTGGGGGAAAGAGCACCACTGATCTAGAAATGTCTGTAGAATAAATTAATGAATTCATTTTTAATACAATAATTGAAAGTAAAAATCTGTTCAAAGATTAATAAAGAAAGAATAATTTACCTTTTCAGCTAATTCTTCTGCTGTTATCTTTGGATCATAGGGAATAGGATCACCTAAATAGGTACGTAATTTCACTGGAAAACCGCCATACATTGGAGCAAATGGATAGCGGAATTTTTCGTAAAGCCACCTAAATAACCCTGTTTTAAAGTAAACAAAAATATTTTAATTGGTTAAATATTCTGAGCTAGTAACTGTAAACTTTTAAATTAATAATGTAAGACTTAGAAGAAGGTAGCAAACAGTATCACCTCCTGGCAATTAATACAATATGTAGATTTTTTTAAAGATGAGCTTTTCATCAATTGTAACAAACGTAGCACATTAATGTAAGATGTTAATAACAGGAGAAACTGGAGGGTGGTGAGAAGCTTTATGAGTACTCTTTGCACTTCTGCTCAATTTTTCTGTAAACCTAAAAATGCCCCCCAAAGGTTTATTAATTTTTTAAAAGTAAGCTTTCAAAAACATAAGAATTTTAAAAGGCAAACCAATTACTATTATTACAAAACCAAGAGTAAAGACTGCAACTAAAAGCTAGAAGCTAAAAAGTCTAGAGACTCACAAATACAGGCTTATGTGAATAAAAGAAAAAAATAAAAGCATAAGATAAATTCACATAAACATGAAACTAAAATGTACCAATAAATAGGTAAAGAAAAAAAAACATTACTGTAAATTAAGAAAAACGCAAAGAGTAGCAAAGAATTACTAATGCTAATGACCAAGTATGAAATTTAGCAAGATTAAAAGTGGTAATAATGTAAAATAAACTGGGGGATTAAATAAAAAAGAAAGTCAAAAAGCAGTCAACAGTAATTTTTAAACCCCTTCATAATTAAAGAAACAAAATTAGGACTAATTTCTGGTATGCAACTTAAATTCTGAAGAAATGACCTGAGAGAAAATTAGAAGAAATAAGTCTACAGCAACAACTAAACATCATATCAATCTGCCTTTCCACCTTAAATTTGAAAAAAAAAGGGGGGGGGGAATGTTAACACCTAAAAAACGTAATAGAATATCAACAACATACCAATATTACACATAAAAGAAACAACAGAAGTTTAAAGTTCTTTAGGAGGGGATTTGCACGTGGATAGGAACAATATAGTGCTAGGGATATAAAATTAAATATAATCAATCAAATATAATGTATAAACCATAGGGTATAAAAAACTGAAAATTTCAAAATAAAAAGAAAACAACAGAAAAATTGCAAAGAAAAAGCACTTCTAATCGTTATCACTCCTATAACTACACTCAGAGCTTATTCTGTTACCCATAAATTAAAGTTAGGCAAAAACAACTTTACAATATAAATGTACCACAGTTCAAAATATTTTAAAAAGCAAAAAACAAGAAGTAACAGAAATGAACCAAAGGACATGATACATCCTTAGGTTGTTAATCTTAATTCAATATCATATTGTCATCCATTTTGAAGCTGTAACTTCTTCAGCGGTGAGTTAGGAAGATAGTCTGGGTAACAGGCACATTTGTTCTAAACCTCCACAGCGTGATTCAACCAAGGAAACTAGATAACTTACTCTAATTTTAAGAAGCCCATGCAACAAACAAGCTTCAGTATGTATATGAGACTCTTAACAAAAATCTAACATCTAAGAACTGCCATCGCTTAGAATCAGTTATCATTTAGACTTTAAATAGAAAGACATCTAAATAATATATCCATTATCTAAAGTATTTTTTTTAAGATTTTATTTATTTGACAGAGAGAGAGAGAGACAGCCAGCGAGAGAGAGGGAACACAAGCAGGGGGAGTGGGAGAGGAAGAAGCAGGCTCCCAGTAGAGGAGCCTGATGCGGGCTCGATCCCAGGATCCTGGGATCACACCCTGAGCTGAAGGCAGATGCTTAATGACTAAGCCACCCAGGCACCCCTAAGCCACCCAGGTGCCCCCCATTATCTAAAGTATTAAGTCAAAAGAATTTCTTATAGGGTTCAAAAGCCCAAGTATTTCAAGGATTATATTCTAAATATTACATTATAATTAGAAAAACCATATGAATCAGAACTTACTTGTTCCTCCAAGTGATCTAAATCCTTCTCGAATATTTTGTGTAAACATAGGAATAATGGGCTAAAGAGAGAATTCGAATTAAAAAGTAAATATATTGATCCATTCAATATCTCCATTGAGTCAATAATGCAAACTTTTGGGGGCCTATTCAAGATAATGAAAATGAGGTATTTTTAAAATAAAGGTATACTTTTATCACCAGTGTGATTTATCAGACTAAATTTATCATTTGTAAAAACAAAAATTGGAAACACTACCCTCTAGTGGTAATATATAATATTTCATTTACCAACTTTCCTACAAAAACTTATATATAATATTATATATATATATAATATATATATATAAATTATATATATATTATATATAAAAAAATATATAATATTTCATTTACCAACCTTCCACAAAAACTCTTGAAACTCAAAATAAAGATTGCAGTAATTATTAATTTCATTAAACAAAATTAATGAGGTAAATTAATTGATTTCAGTGATCCACTGAATAGTATGCTCACTGGAGAAAAAGTTACAAGGCTGATATTCCCTCTGTGGGAAAATTTATATAAATTTAAATGACAAGTTTTGGCAAGACGTTGTCATGGAACTATCAAAACACTATTTTTTTGTGAGATTATTAAATCTAAAAATGTTGAACATCAATGAAAAGTATAAGACTCACTGCAAAAAACAACAGAAAAAAGGAAAAGCAAATATTAGAGGATTTCTGCTCACAAGGTCATGGTTTTTATTATTCCATGAATATCTATGATTAAGTATGATTTTCTAAATGGAGACCTTAATTAAATGTCCTAAAACAATGACAAAGTAGCAAAGGATCATGTAAGGAGGTTCCAACATGGTAAAACTGAAGTAGATAAAAAATTGAATTAAAACTTTTTAAAATGCATACAAAATACACTGAATCAAACGATGTTTTAGAATTTAAAAAACTGAGTATCACTACTTACATTCTACCATCAGTATTTGCCTAATACAGAGTTACCTGCCTTAGTGAACAGGGTTTGAGATATTTAAATAAGCTCACATTTAAAAAGCCATTCTTACTCAGCTGTGGAAAACATTAAATATGGTGGACCGAAGGAAAGGGACTACAGGTATAGCTTTCTTCATAAAACTTATTACCTCACATAGAACTACTGATCATTTATTTACTGTATTTCTCCCCTTAGCAGAAGGAAGACCCCTAACAGCAGAGACATTGTTTTGTTTACCGCTGTATCCCCAGCACCTGGAATAGTGCCTGGAACAGACTTGGTGCTAAAACAAAGTATGATGGATGAATTAAAGGAGGAATGAAGACACAGAACAGAGAGACAATGCACATAGTGAAGTAGTTTGGATTCTCTGAATACAGTGTCGGAAACAGGCAGCAGCAATCTTAAAACCAGTTGGGAAAAAAGAAGTCAGGTAAAGAAAGGCACTCTGACGGAAGAATTTAAAATTTCGTGGTGTTAATTCCCAAAGCTAAAACATAAAACAAAGTACACGGACTCTTTTATACAAAATTCAGATTATGATCTAGGAAACTACCACTAGTTTTGTGAAATAGTGACTGCTGACATCCTAATGTTTTAAAGAGTTATAAAATGTCTTTAGAGTTGAGAACATAAAATGCCCAAAAAGGAACCGAAACTTTTTGGCTCATATATACACCCTTTGTCTTCTTCTGGATTTATGTCTACTGACTGGCATGAACCCCAGGTTCATACTGAAGCATGCACTTTATAAAGACTCTTCAGGGTACATACCACCCTTTAAATAGCTTACTCTCCAGAAGCTCGATGTATCTAGAACCTACTATATAGGAAAATGCTGACTCTAGCAGGCTCAGTATTTCAGGCTATAGTCTGGGCATATGGTTTCTAAATTTGCATTCAAGCTAACAGTCTTAAGGCTATAAGCAATACTTTATTACAACTTGATACTGTAGTACAATTATTCATTCCTTTCCTTGTACACCTTTTGCATACAAGGTATTAGAATAAGTAACCTAGAATTAAATTGATTGCATGTATACATATGTCTCCTCATGTATGTGTGTGTACACATTTGCAGAGAAAGAGAATGTGTATTTTGTTAAAACTGTTCTTGGGGAATTAGTTTAATATGGTCTTAGAGTTTAAACTTTGCCCCTAAAAATAAGTGAGCACCACTGAGCAAGTTACTTACCGTGTCTATGCCTCAGGCTCTTCATACATAAAGTGGGAATAATATTAATTATACCATCTCAAAGGTTATTTTATGGAGTGATAGAATATATATAAACAATTTTATTAGAACAAATGTTATTTTTTACATCAGTTGTCTTTCAACTTGAGTAAATGGCCTAAAATTTTTCCAACTTATTTAGATATGAAGTTACCTAGAAATTCTCAGGAATTTCACAAAATAAGAGTGACTTAAATTATATTAGAAAGCCTGTAACTTTGAGATGAATCTTCAACATTTTTTACCAATATTGCGTGAACTTGCATTGACAATCTAGATTTTTTTCATTTAATTTGTTACTATGTCACAATTTAAATGTAGTTATTCTACCAACAGTCTTAAATTTTTACTCGAAGTTTATGATAATTCTGTGAGGACCATGAAGGAGTTTCTCAGATGGAACACTTGTACCATTTACAACTATCTCCATATATGGTTGAAAGAGTTTCATCATGTATCTGGAGGGTCCCTCTAATCTCAAGGTCAGCAGACTCACTGTGAAATGAAGTCAGGATGGCAACAGCCCCAGTTGCCTGTGGTCCTGAACTGTATGCTCTGCTCTGCTTCTGCCTTGCTGTATGACCCGATCCCTCCATCCCTTCATCTCTCTGTGCCTGAGTTTCCTCATCTGTAACATTGGAATAATTATATATGTCACCTACTAATGTACAGGAATACCGACGGAAAGCCTTTAAAAGCACTACAAAAGTTGGGGTGGTACAACAGTTATCAAATGTACAATGCTATCTGTAAATCAATAATGTTAAAGATTCCTGGCTTTAAACTTACAAAAGGATGTTTATAAAATGTTCTCAAGTTTCATACAAAAACCTTAAGTTATCTAGATTATCTTAATTATCTAGAAACTCTATCAAAGATTGAAAAAAATAGTTCCTTTCTCTCTATAATTTCTTTCTTTCCAGCCTTCTTCCAGGCAATGTTCCTTAAATCTGTGAAGTTAAGGATGAAAAATTAGAATATCATGATCAATTTATATAATTCCAAATCTATTTTTGTCATTTTTATCCTAAAACTTTATAAAATAATCCTTTCAAAATATAAACTTGAAAATTAAACTACTTTGATTGGGGTTTTAGTGTTTATCACTGCTTTAATAAACATTACTTTCGTTACCCCTAATTTTTCTACAATGGTGCATATATCCTTTTGTACTTTATATTTTTCATATATTCTAAGATTTTGTTTTATACATCAGTGCTTAAGACTTTTTGGGAAATAAAATGTGCTGTGAATTAATTTTCTGTATCACAATACTATTAATGTAAAGTTAAATTCCAAATGTCCCTTTCTAGTAGTGCTTAATATTGTGTCAAAATCAATTCAATTCAATTTAATTCAAATAGTCTACTAAGTGCTAGTCATTGTACTAAGGACTCAGAATATAAAGGATGATCTTGTCCTTAGGGAGCTTATAATCTACTGTAGGACAATAATGTTTAAATTTTTATGTTGCCTTTTATTAAACACTTGGGCAAGTACGTTAACTCTTACTCTGGGATCACATTACTAAAGCACTACAGCAATAAATTCTAGTAGTTACATGTACATGTGTACAGGACAGAATAAAGCTCAACACATTTTATTTTAACTCTGCAGTTTAAAAAAAGAAAATTTCTGGTTTTCTCCAAATACTGGTCTTGGGTTAGAATGAGACATCCATAAACTCTTCCCTTTTAATCCTGTATTTGCAAGATGAACAGGCAAGCTAAGGGTGCATACTGATCTCTATGTAGCAGCAATGAGTACACAAAAAAAACTGAGAATGAAAGTATTGGCAACAGTCTCTAACTAATTGGCCTAGAAAAAGAACACCATCCTGTCAAAGGTATTACCATTTCTTTTTCTGACAGACAATCTAAAATGAAAACAGAAAACAAAGAAGAAACATTCCATAAGTAATAAATGTTTTATAGGATAAAGTACAATATGGAGACCAAAAAGTTGAGAATTACTTTCCAATGCAAAAGAAAAGGACAAAATGGCTTTCACATTCTCCAGTCTACGAAGTAGAATAATTACCATGGATCCCTGAGGAACACTTAATTTTCCTAATTCTTTTATAAAATCTTTTTAAAAGATCTAAAGTACACTAATATCTATTTCTCATCTTTATTCATACTATCAGATAGCTGATCACTTTTGCTGATAAAAAATAATAGGAGTTACATATTATGCAAGTCCTATTATTTTACAAATTGGTCACAGATAAAAGCATTGCAATGAAACCAACCAACAACCATCACTGAAATATGCCAACTCAATCATACCAAAGGCTTAAAATACATAGAACTGAAATGATTATACTTTTGAAAAAGGTGTAACTGAAGGAATGCAAAAAATTTTACAAATCTAATTAAAAGAAGCTGGATTTTGAAATGTAAAATAAAACTTGGATGGATATTTGCCAAATTTCCAGATTGATTTTTTTAAAGATGATGTCCCAAGCACAAAGAATATTTCTCTATCATTAACCTTACAAAGAGTTATGTACACTAATTTTTAAGTAGTGCAATGAAAGTATCTAAATTCTTATATATTCTGGCCCACTACGTAAGCATTTATTTAAAATTCAACCTAGCTTTACTTTAATAATTAGTTTTATACAACTCACCACTTTTGCATCAATTGCAACCTGAGCGAAGCCTTTACGATTACCCCAAATGATGTTGTAGGTTTCATCACTAATTAGGGCTTCTCGAACTCCACCTGGTGAAATAGCTAACAAGTGACCACTCCTCAGAATTTCAACACATTTTTCTCTTGGTCCATGTAGAGCACAAAATACATCAAGTAATAAACTAAACCCTGTAAGAAACATTAGCATGAAGATATATCTTAAGTACTTCTTGTCCAATTCAAGACAAAAATCCTTACAACCTACATAAATAGGTATCTATACGTAAAGCAGTAAACTCCTTTTCTTACTTTTTTTTAAATCAACAAGAACTCCTAAGGTTTACATAAGATTAATACTGCTGGTAAAGTAATAGCTATGTCTCATTGACCACCTCTTATTGATCATCTCCTCAGTGATCACCTACTACTCGGGTTACAGTACATATTCAAACTCTGAATTAAAACTCACAAAAACCTTGGAAAACAGGGATTCTGATCCCCATTTTACAGACAAAGAAATTTGGCTCAGGGGTAAGTATCTTGCTCAAAGTCACACACCTAGCAAATGGCAGGGCAGAGATTCCAGTCCAGGTATGTTTAGTCCAAAGCTCCTTCCACTGCGTCTCAGGGCCAAACACTGTCTACAGTATTTATTAGAGCAATCAGAAATGATATCCCATCAGCAATCACAAATCTAATCTTCCTTTAACCCCATAAGAAAAAGAATCACTCAAGAGAATGTAAATCTGACTATACTTAGCCCTACCAAAATTGGCAAGCCATAACCAAATCTGTTGAAATTAAAAGTTAGATGATGTTAATCCCACAAGTAAATTTTTTAAATCAATAATAATAGCAAAATCATTAAGAGTTTTTAATAAAGTGAGTATTTAATTCAGTAACAGCCAATTCCAGGTCTTAATATTATACAGTTTTTCAAAGCACAACTATTTATGGATGAAAGAAATAATCCTATCAGTAATTAACTATTTTAACCAAATCCTAAACTGGAACTTTGGAGGACTAATGTTAGTGTAATACATTATTCTTGAGAATGGAAAATAAGAGTAGTGAAAACTGTGCAGACTAACCAAACTTCTCATAGGTTTAAGGAATTGAAGAAAGATTATAAATATTATAAAGACTGAAATAATATTCACCCCATATTACATTAAAAGCTCATTGATTTAACTGGATGCATTTTCATAATAGGTTTCATAAATTACAAGATCATAAAGGGGAAATCTTTTTAAAAGCTAAATAAAAATACTCACATTATATTATGTATAAAAAGAAAAGAATGGAAGCAACCTAATAATCTGTAAGAGAAAACTAGTTAAGTAAATATTTTAGCCATATTAAAATTATTCTTTATAAAGCATGGTAAAATGTTAATGCTAACATTACATTTTTTTAAAAAAGAACACAAAAGAGTTTGCATAACATGTAAAAAATATGCAAATTAAAAATGAAGTATAATAAATAAAAACGATAACTGGTTATGTTCAGGTGGTAAGATTATGATTATAAGTGATCATACTGCTTTCTAAAGAAAAACCTTTTCTAGCCAATTTAGTTTATACAGACACAAAGATACCCAAAACATTAACCATGTCTATGAAAGGCACTGACTAAACTGCTATTTAATTCACTGCTTGATTTTTGTCTCTCTTGCTGATGGGTGGCTTTGGCTTTTATTATTCTAGAGGACATACTATAAGCTTGTTGGCTTATTTGGCTTATTTCTGGTGATTCATGGACAAAAGAAAATGAGATTTATTACCAACGAGTTTATTTTAGAATGGCTTTTTAAAAACTCTGTTTGAAACCACTTGTTTAATTAATCTTTTTAAAAAGGTATAAAGCCTTATGAACAGATTAGGAAGAATAGAGCACTTAATTTTAAGAGCTGTAAGTCTAGCAGGCAAGTCAAGTATAATAAAGACATATAGACTCTTTAAGATAGGATTTCTGAAGCAATATTATTATATGAAGACAAAATATATCTTGGCTCATTTTTTTAAATAATTCTGATTTGCTATAATACTGATAGTAATCAAACTTTAACTACTATGAAGTTGAACTCCAAAAATCAATATCTCATTGAAAAATTCATCATCTGAAAAATCAACTACCTTCTATACCAAAATATAAATTAATTATGTGGCAAAAGTTACAACTTATTTTTTTAAAGTGGAAGTTCAGCATTTAACTTAGAAAAATAATGACTAAATACCTGTTAATAAAGAAAAAATTTAGATAACACTTTTGACCATAATATTTTTATATTTAGATATATTAGCTAAATAGCATAATTAGATACTCACAAATTAGAGCTAAGTGTGTTACCCTAAAAAGGCAAAAATCTTTTCCAAATGATACTAGAGAGCTCAAGGACACAAAATTTAACATAATTTGATCATGTTAATTAAACATTTTTATATCACTATCCACAGTCAAAGTTTACCTGGAATTTTAAAGACAAAGTGATCAGCTACTACACGGCAAGTTCTGCCTTTATGGATAAAAATTTTAGCCATGAAGTAGTAAAAATCTATAGGAATAGCTCCATGATAAAAAATTATAAGCGCTGGTCCTTCTTCTGGTATTTTTTCCATCCCATGAACTTCATAACCTGTTAGAAAGACAAAATACAGATGGTTAAAATATATTTATAGTTTATTTACACTAAAGGATGTTTACTAACTCAGAAACTCAGTGTTTTTTTATAGAAGCACATGAGCCTTCCTCTTTCTCCTTCCCTTCTCACACAAATCAGTCCTACAGCCATTACGTGGGCCAGAGCAAAGTCTAGGATGGAGGGGTGGCCTGGTGTGCATACTGGAGCCCAGGAGGGGTGAGGAGGGCGTCCACATGAGGTGGCCCAGAGTGGGGAGTCAAAGCCCAAGCGGAGTTGTGAGTGTACCCCCACAGGAGGAGAGTCTAGGACAGGGTGCTGGGACCTGAGTGGGAAAAGGAGGGGACCCAGGGGTGAGATTAAGTGTAAGGCTTAGAGGAGCATCCAGACACTTCAAGGGCCTAGTATGGGATATCAGCCCAAGTGGAGTAAGACGGTGTCCGTGAGCGGCAGGGGATGGCGGCAGTGATCAGAGGTTAGTTACACATGGGGGGGGGGGTGGTCAAATGAATCTACACATTAAAGATAATGTGAGCCTGGTTCTTCACTGTTGGAGAAGGTAGCTACAAGAACAGAAAAGGAGAAATCTAGAACAGACTCAAGCTGTAAGAGAACCTCACTCCTACCCTAAAAGAAAAAGCATTATGTCAGAAAGTTGAGATCGCTCTCTCAAATAGATGAACTGACAGCTCCAATGGGTGACAAGCCTCTCTAATGAGAGACAAACTGAGTATGGGAAGAAGACGTAGGTGCCCTAAAAGTAGGCAAGAAGTAAATAATTGAAATGTTAACAAATTCAAAGGCCAAGTGCTGGTGACCATTGAGTGTAGAACTCCCGGGAATCCCAGATACAAACAAGAATCCACACTCACCAACATTCCTCCACAGGCCTCAGTGGGCACTTATAAGAAAAAGCAGGGGCACGGCAGGGAAGAGACACAAGAGAGCCCTGAAAATGGTACAGAGAACAAAACCCACTTGCTTCTCAGAAGCTTCTCTTAGAAAAGCAAAACCTGACAGTGGGAGAGGTGCAGGAAACTCTTCCATCCCTTCTAAGAAAAGCATCTGATGCTGGAAAGGACAGAACTCACTCCCCCTCCTCTCACCCTTGCCTCACTCTACCATCCCACTCTTAGGTAGAAGTCTACCACTGCTAGGAAAGGGTAGAAGACAAAGCATGGGCTTCCGGGAGGTAGAGAGTAGGCCCAGGTTCTGAAATGACAGCAAGCAGAGATCTGCTACCATTCGGAGGAAGAGTAAGAAACTTGCTGCCAACCCCAAACTCCCACTTACACAGGGCAGAGTTTGCCTCCCACTGGGAAGAGGCAAAGGGACATTGAGAAAGTCTCACACCTGAGCCTCAGGCATACAGGGCCTGTGTACAATTCTGGCTAAACCAAGAATATTGAAGAGTTGCCCCTGTCATCCCCGTCCCACCACAAGCCTCATGTGGAATTATAAGCAAAGGCAAAGAGAGACCCCCTCTGTAGCACAGGCATACTGGATTGAGGATGGAAGACGAAGATGGAGAAAAACCCTCTGGCACTCCGTGCCCTGTACTAATGCACAAGGTAGCAGGAGTTAGTAGTCTGTGCTGAACTAAGGTACCTAGAGCTACAACAAAACCCAAACCCAGTTTAACTACAGAGTAGGCTGAATTAAAGTCCACCCCACTCACTAATGGCCTGACAGAAAAATGTTAATTTTCAGTTGTAGATACTAGTTACCTCATTCTCTCCTGTTCTTTTACAAGCAATGCCCAGAGTTCAATAAAAAGAAATTATGAAACATACAAAACAGCAACACCATTGTCAAGAGATTGTTTAATCAAAAGAACCAGACCCAAATGTTTAAATTATCAGCTAATAACTTTAAAATAACCATGGTCAATATGTTAAAGGACTTAGCGGAAAAGTGAACACATATATAATCAGATTAGAAATTTTAGCAGATACGGGCACCTGCGTGGCACAGTGGGGTGAGCGTCCCACTCTTCGTTTTGGCTCAGGTCATGATCTCAGGGTTGTGAAATCGAGCCCCACGTCAGGCTCCACATTCAGAATGGAGTCTGCTTAAGACCTTCTCTCCCTCTCCCTCGGCCCCTCCCCACTGCACATGCACTCTCTCTAAAATAAATAGATATATCTTTTTAAAAAAGAAAAGAAATAAATTTCAGCAGATAGAAGGAAATTATAAAAACAATGAGTCAAATGGAAAGCCAGACACTCGAATGAGATCTAAAGATTAGTAACATATCCATGTTAACTTCCTGATTTTAATGGTTTTATTGATGTTAAATAAGAGAACATCCCTGCTTGTAGGAAATATACACTGAAAGTGTATTTTAAAGAGAGGGTAATGTAGGCACTCACAGTCAAATGATTTAGAAGATAAGTTCTTTGCACAATACTTGGAATATTAATTTTTAAAAAGTCTATGAATAAAAGCAATAGTCATTATTGCTTTCTAAGGAAAAACCATTTAAGATCTTAGAATCATAGAATCTATAAAACAAAGCTAACCTTTGGGTTCCAACCTAACAGACAATATTAAAACTTAAGACTATCTCTGATTGTTAATCAAGGCTATTCAAGGAGTCACACATCTGTGAAACAACAAGCATACTTTACTGAATCCACTAGTTTCGAAAACACAATCTGGACCCTTCTGTGTAAGCTTGATACAGAGTAGTTTCACAGGAGTATGTGATTCTACTTATTACCAGCAGGTTGTAAAAGGGGGAATGAACAGAAAAAGGGGACTAGTGAAGAGGGCCAGGATAGGAAACATCAAGTAAGTTATAGCTCCCCTGGGATAATACAATCTAGAGCAAAATTTAACAGTTAGTCATAAAATAATTCATTGAGGGCCTGCTTTGGCAGCACATATACTAAAATAATTCATTGATAAAAATAAGAAAACTCTTAAGAAACTCTTGACCCAATGCAAAATAAAACATCATTTAAACTATTATATACCACTGGGTAACTTACTAATGTTGTAAACTTTTGTTTCATTCACAAACATATAAATTGTACTTTAGAAATTCCCCCCATTTTATTCATCAAAAACAAAAATGATTTCATAGAATCTAACTACTACACGCATGGAAAAATTTGTGATGACAAATTTCAACTACATGTCAAGAAAATTTCTCTCCTGTACTACAAGTGAAATTAAAGACTTGCACCACCCCTTAACCCTCCTTCCTGCCACATTGTTAACCCTACTCCAAGTCATCGTAAGGGGAATAAGGCTGGTGGAGATGGGGAGGGGGATGATCTCTGGAGGCTTCCGTCTAACATGACCTAGTTTACATTGGCTTCCTGTCCATACGTTTTTTTTCTCCTCTGCCAGATAGAGATTAACCTGCTTACTGCCCTTTACACTGCTATACCAACGCATTTTTCATGGCAATCCTGTGCTACTGGTGTTTGCGGGGAATATAAAAGATTTAAGTAAGCTCCACCAATGCTTCAGAGGAAAATACCCTACATATTTTATCACAAGAGTTGGAACTTATACTCTGAGTAGCAGATGAAATGTGATCATAGCTCTAGTCATAAGATCTGTTTCTCCTTCCCATCTCACTGCTGTCAGGTGCCATACAGACCTCAGCCTCAGCCAGTCCCAGCAAAAAGAAAAAAGCCTACTGAACAACCAATGAGTCAATGAAGAAATCAAAAGAGAATAAACAATACCTTAAGACAAATGGAAATATACCATAACAAAACTTGGAGCATACAGCAAAAACGGTTCTAAGAGGGAAGTTCACAGTGATAAATGCCTATCTCAGGAAAATAAGAAAAGTCTCAAATAAACAACCTAACTACACCTCAAGAAACTATAGAAAGAATAAAATTAGTAGAAGGAAGGCAATAACAAAGATTAGAGGGGAAATAAGCAAAATAAAGACTAAAAATACAATACAAAAGATCAATGAAACCAAGAGATGGGGCGCCTGGGAGGCTCAGTTGGCTAAACCTTTGCGTTTGGCTCAGGTCATGATCCCAGAGTTCCAGGATGGAGCCCCACATCAAGTTCCCTGCTCAGCAGGCAGTCTGCTTCTCCCTCTGCCCCTCCCCCTGTTCATGCTCTCTCTCTCACACTCTCTATCTCCCTTTCAAATAAATAAATAAAATCTTTTTTTAAAAAGCAAGAGATGGTTCTTTGAAAAGATAAATGAAACTGACAAACCATTAGCTAGACTCACAAGAAAAAGAGAGTACTCAAAAAAATTAAATCAGAACTCAGAGAGGGTACCTTACAACTGATACCACAGAAACACAAAGGATGAGAGACTACTATGAATAATATATGCCAAGAAACTGGACAACCTACAAGAAATGGATAAATTCAACCTTCCAGACTGAATCTGAAAAAACAGAAAATCTGAACAGACCAAACTAGTAAGGAGATTGAATAAGTAATCAAAAACCTCCCAACAAAAAAAGTCCAGGACTAGATGGCTTCACTAGTGAATTCTACCAACTGTTCAAAGAGGAATTAATCCAATTCTTCTCAAACTCTTCCAAAAACCAGAAGAGGACAGAACTCTTCCAAACTCATTTTACAAGGCCAGCATTACCCTGATACCAAAACCAGACAAGGACACAAGAAAAGAAAATTATAGGCTAATATCCTTGATGAACATAGATGTAAAAATCCTCAACAAAGTATTAGCAAGCCAAATTCAGCAATGTATTTAAAAAATCATATACCACGATCAAGTGGAATTTATTATAAGGATGTAAAAATGGTTCAACATTTGCAAATCAGTGTGATACACCACATTAACAAAATGAAGAATAAAAATTATATGATCATCTCAAGAAAAAGCATTTGACAGAGTTCAATATCCATTTATGATAAAAACTTTCAACAAAGTATACAGGCAACATACCTCAACATAATAAAGGCCATATATGACAAGCACACAGCTAACATCATACTCAATGGTAAAAAACTGAAAGCTTTTCCTCTAAGATCAGAAACAAGACAAGGATACCCACTCTCACCACTTTTATTCAACACAGTACTGGAAGTACTTTTTCTTAGGCAAGAAAAAGAAATAAAAGGCATCCAAAATGGAAAGGAAGGAGTAAAACTGTAAGTATTTACAGATGACATGATATTCTACACAGAAAACCCTAAAGACTCCATCAAAAAACTGTTAGAATAAACAAATTCAGTGAAGTTGCAGGACACAAAATCAATATACAGAAATCTGTTATGTTTCTGTACACTAATAACTATCAAAAAGAGAGATTAAGAAAATAATCTCATACAAGATTGCATGAAAAAGAATAAAATATCTGGAATAAATTTAACCAAGGAGGTAAAAGACCTATATACTGAACACTAGAAGATATTAATGAAAGAAACTGAAGAAGATACAAATAAATGGAATGACATTCTATGCTCATGGATTGGAAGAATTACTATCGTTAAAATGTCCATACCAGCCAAAGCAATCTACAGATTCAATACAATTCCTATCAAAATTTCAATGGCATTTTTCACAGAATTGGAACAAGCAATCCTAAACATTTGTATGAAACCACACAAGATCCCAAAGAGACAAAGCAATCATGAGAAAGAACAAAGCTGCAGGCATCATGTGCCCTGATTTCAAACTCTATTACAAAGCTATAGTAATCAAAACAGTATGGTATTGAAATAAAAACAGACACACAGATCAACAGGACAGAACAGAAAGCCCAGAAATAAACGCACACATATATGGTCAATTAATTTTTGACAATAGAGCCAAGAATATGCAATGGGGAAAGAACAGTGTCTTCAGTAAACAGTGTTGGGAAAACTGGATGGTCACATTCAAAAGAATAAAACTAGACTACTATCTTCCTTATACACAAAAATTTACTCAAAATGGATTAAAGATTTTAATGTTAAGACCTGAAATCACAGAACTCCTAGAAAACATGGGCAGTAAGCTCCCAGACATCAGACTTGGGAATGGTTTTTTAAATCTGATTCCAAAATCAAAGGCAACAAAAACTAAGATATACAAATGGGACTGTATCAAACTAAAAGGTTCTGCAAAGCAAAGGAAACCATCAACAAAATGAAAAGGCAACCTACTGAAAGGGAGAAGATATTTGCAAATGACAGAGCTGATAAACAGTTAATATACAAAACACAAAGAACTCCTACAACTCAAAAATAGCAAAAAAACAAACAATCCCTTTAAAAAATGGACAGAGAATCTAGACATTTTTCCAAAGATATACAGATGGCCAACCAGTATGTGAAAGATGCTCAACATCACTAATCATCAGGGAAGTGCAAATCAAAGCCACAATGAGCTATCACCTCATATCTGTTACAATAGTTATTACCAAAAAGTCAAAAAATAACAAGTGTTGGCAAGGATACGGAGAAAAGGGAACCCCCGTGCACTGTTGGTGTGAATGTAAATTAGTGCAACTACTATGCAGGATCCTCAGAAAGTTAAAAAAAGAACTATCCACACCATCGACCAATTCCACTTCTGGGTATTTACCCAAAGAAAACAAAAACACTAATTCAAAAAGAGATCTGCAGCCCCATGTTCACTCTAAAGCATTATTTCCAATAGCCAAGATACAAAAACATTACGTAAGTGTCCATGAATGGATGAACAGATAAAGATACAGCATATACACATACAATGGAATACCATCCACCTATAAAAAAAGAACAGTATCTTACACCATCTGGGACATGGATGGACCTTGAGGGCACGTGCTAAATAAAATAAGTCAGAAAGAAAAAGATAAATACCATATGATCTCACTTATATGAGGACTTTAAAAAAAAAAAAGATACAGAGAATGGAGTGGAGGTCACTAGAGGCAGGAGATGGGGATGGGCAAAAGGGGGGTCAAAAGATATAAACTTTAGTTATAAAATAAATAAGTCATGGTAATATAATGTACAGTATGGTGACTATAGTAAAATACTGTTTTATACATTTGAAAGTTGCTCAGAGAATAAATCTTAAAAGTCCTCATCACAAGCAAAAAAATTTTCTGTCACTATGTATGATGATGTATTTTAGCTACTTATTGTGGTGATTATTTCACATATATACAAATACGAAATCACTATGTTGTACACCTGAAATATGATGTTAATTATATCTCAGTTTTTAAAAAGGAAGAAAATCATAAAGTGATACAGAAATTGTTCTTGCTATTACTATTTTTTCATGTCATAAAAGAAACACCAACTTTGGTTTATACTTCAATTCACTCAATTAAATAAAAATGTAGAAATCTTTCTCCAAAAAACACCCCCAAAACAAGGGGGAAAAACACACATTTAGAGGCCAAGGGCAGAGGTAGGATCAAAGTAAAAGGAAGCTAAGAAGGAAGGAAATCTCAATGACTAGAGCAGAAAAGAAAAGGAAGCCTGAAAAGCCATACTGCCTCACACAGAACAGCTGTCCAAAGAAGCCCACCGTTCATGTATAAGAGAAAAAGGGAAAGTCCAGAATATGAAAATCCGAAACTATCTGTTTCTTTCCTTAAGTGTATCCCCATTTGATTTGCTAAGAAACAAACTTGAATAATAAAAACTTTAGTATAAATTTTAGAGCAGAAAATTCCTTTTTGAAGTAGTTTATAATGTCTTCACCAGACAGATGAAAGTGAGTGTGGTAACTGGGATTCTAGTATTGAAAGAAGAAAGTACTTGGTAATATCTCAAACGGACTTAAAAGAATGTTTTTAAAAATTGAATTTAATGGTATTTCGACATTATGTATACTTTCAACATTTCTTTCCAATTACGTAGTTCTAATTCAACTAATTGGATTTACTTTTAAGCTCTACAGAACAATCACTGAGGCGGTCTCAAGTTACCAAAAGAATCAACTGTCTCATCAGATAAATTTTTTGAGAAATAAGAAATACCTGTTTGAAGGATACTACACAGAATATTCCTGAGGTTCCTTCTTGCTTTCCAGAATATTAAAAAAATAAATAAATAAATAATTGTACTTATGTAACACCAAATCATCTGGTTGAAAGCAGAAACATTCAGTTAATTCAATTACTGACAAAAACTATGGTTTTCCACAGTGGCAATAAACATGAAGTCCAAATATTATTTAACATGGTCACTCTTAAAACACAGATGTAATATACCAGTCACTGGTCAGAAAGCATCAGTAGACACTCCAGTTCAAAATTTTCAAGGCCTTTAAAGCCCAATTGCCTATCATGTGTTATTAGTCAGATTCTTTCATAAAATATATAGACAAATGGTGGCTCACTAAAAATACTTTCCCATCTTTGCGCTTCCATGCATGTCACTGCCTCTAAATGGAATGCTTCCTGTCCAATGTTTCCCTGTCTAGCAGTAGAAACTTTAGGGGTGCCTGGGTGGCCCAGTTGGTTGAGCGTCCGACTCTTGATTTCGGCTTGGGTCATGATTTCAGAGTCATAGGATGGAGCCCGGCGCCAGGCTCCGCACTCAGCATGGAGTCCGCTTGGGTTTCTCTCCCTCTGCTTCCCCCCCGCCCCGCTCTCTCTCTCTCTCTCTTATAAATTAGTAAATCTTTAAAAAAAAAAAAAAAAGTAGAAATTTTAGGGCACTTTAGCTCTTCCTCCCTCAAAACTCCATATTTACCAGTCACCAAGTCCTCTACATTTTACCTCCAAACCCTCTTAAATCTATCCCTCCCTCTTCCCAATGTTAGTTTCAAAGTGCAGTCCTATCATCTCCTGCCTATAGTACACCAATCTTAGGGGATCTGATGAGCAATACAAGCTCAGAGAAAGTAATCAAAAGGGCAATTAATTGTCACTCTCCATCCAACCACTATCCAGGGAGGGCAGAGCAGATTTTGAGTATTTGGGCCCTGGGCCCATGTCACACAGTGGTGGGGCCAAGGTGTAAACCCACATCTGTCTAACTCCAATCTGTGCTCTCGCCCCATACCACAACTTGTACTACAGATACGTCCATGCTAAGCTACATCTGTGATTTGTAAAAGCTGGTTGCGATCTATTAGTGAGTTTTGAAATCACTTTGGTGAGTTATGAACACTTTTCTTTTTAAATAAGAAAGTAGAATAGAAAATAAAACAGGGGCGCCTGGGTAGCGCAGTCGTTAAGCGTCTGCCTTCGGCTCAGGGCGTGATCCCGGCGATCTGGGATCGAGCCCCACATCAGGCTCCTCCGCTGGGAGCCTGCTTCTTCCTCTCCCACTCCCCCTGCTTGTGTTCCCTCTCTCGCTGGCTTTCTCTCTGTCACATAAATAAATAAAATCTTTAAAAAAAAAAAAAAGAAAAGAAAACAGATCACTGCAGAAAGTACATATACTATTCATGAACTAGTATATATATACATTTGTGTGTATACTGGGTAGCAAAATGCATTTCTTACTAGAAATAATAGTAAAAAATTTGATGGCCTAAAAAATTTCTTGAAAATACTAGGGACTCTGAACATAGTAGGTATGTTAAGTTGAATTTAATAATGATCAAGATACAATGTATTTTGGTGCCTTCCAAATTATTGGAGAAAGATGCTCTCTGGGTGCCTGGGTGGCTCAACTGGTTAAGCGTTCAACTCTTGATTTCAGCTCAGCTCATGATCTCGGGGTCGTGAGATGGAGCCCTGGGTTGGGCTCCACACTCAGTGGGAAGTCTGCTTGAGATTCTCTCCTTCTCTCTCTCTCTCTCTCCCACTGCCCCTCCCCCTGCTTGCATGTGCTCTCGCTCTCTAAGATAAATAAATACATCTTTAAAAAAAAGGTGCTCTACAATTATGATAGCTAACATTAAACACGTAGTTTGTAATAGAAATTATGCTAAATACTACTTTACATGAAATTTCACTGAATCCTTACAACAACCCATTTTCTAGAAGAGAAAAATGAGGTTCAAAAACATTAAGTATCTTGTTTCAGGAGAAAGGTTACTTACATAGTTTTAAGTGGTTCCCCCAAGATATTTATCAATTACAAAGTAAAAAATAGCAACCTTATGGTGGAGAAACCCAGAGACATCTCCTTAGCCACATAATCAAAGTCAGTATCACCAGTAATAAGACATACCAACATCATGAACCTCTGAAAAAATGCACTGAGAAGGACACATCATCATTTTTGTGGTATTCTTGTCAAATAGGCATAAATATGAAACTTAAGTCTAATTATGGAAAACATCAGATCTAAACTGAGAGTCTAACAAATAATTGAACAGTCCTCTTCAAAACTGTGAAAGTCATAAAAGACACACACAACAAAGCAAAACAAAACAGAACACCTAACTAAATAAGCACCATAGACGGGAGGAGACATGGCAACCAAAGGCAGCATGGGACTCTGGTACAAGGACACTGGTGATAAAACTGGTAAGATTTGAGTAAGACCTGTAGTTTAGTTAACGGTATTCTACCACTATTAAGTCAGTAACTGTAGAAATGGTTATGTAAGATGTTAACATTTGGGGCAGCTGGGTGAAAAATAAGCAGGAATCTTGGTACTATTTAATTTAATTATAAAATTACTCTGTAATTCTAAATTTAAAAAAAAAAACGAAGTTTAAAAATAATCATAATTGTTACAAAAGGCAGGGAGGAGAAAGGAGAGGGGGAAGTGGAAAAAGAAGTTAGGTAACTTGTCAAGGCCACCAGCCAGTAGTCGGAGAGAACCTGGTTTGAAGCTCAGGCAGTCCCTCACTCAATAGAAGACAGAAGAGGTTAAAGGAAATGCTTTTCCAACTGAAGTAGAGAGGGAATGTCTCTTAATACCTCAATTTAATTTTCCCATAGACTTTGCTACATACCGTTTAATTTATAGGACCATTTTAGTGAATAAAATGTATCCATTTCTTTATGAAATAATAATAAAATATAAAGTAAAAGAAAGCTGAGTTTGTGCTATTATGGTCCATTTAAAAAAAAACTCAGTAACATAAATAATAAACCGTATGATCAGCCTACTTAATCAAACCATCGTATTTTTCAAAAATATTGTACTGCCAATGAATTTAAAGATGGCATTAGGTAAGCATACAAATTTTCAGACAATGAAGGAAATTTCCCTTGTAAAACAAACACAAAATAAAACAAGATAAAACAAACAACTAAGAGGCGCCCAGCTGACTCAGTTAAGTGTCTGCCTTCGGCTCAGGTCGTGATCTCAGTGTCCTAGGATTGAGTCCCACATTGGGCTCCCTGCTCAGTGGGGAGTCTGCCTCTCCCTCTCCCTCTGCCCCTCCTCCCTGATCGTGCTCTCTCTCTCTCTCTCTCTCTCTCAAATAAATAAATAAAATCTTTAAAAAAACAAACAACTAAAAGCCCCCAAATGAAATATTCCTTACCTCCCTAAGGTGAAAGTTACAGTCTTCATTATCTTCACAGTTGTGCTAAAATATATAGTTTTTACTTTTCTCAAAATTATCTTGGTATCTTCCTGAGGACTCTCCCTGACTCTATTAATTTTCAGGGGAAATATTAAATATTATGAGTCCAGCTTTTAAAAATATTCATATTTTCTAGGTATAATGTTTTTTGAAAAATAAGTCAAAATTTTTAATATTTTAAAAGCTAACTTGAGGGTAGGGATTTCATTGACCTACCACCAAGCAAACTGCCTAGAAATGTAGGTATTTAAGAAACATCAAATTAATATTTCCCAATTTACACTAGGCATTATGTTATGCAGCAAGTAAGAATCACAGAATTTTTTGAAAAATGACAGAGCACTTAAATTATATACGGTATGACATAAAATACAACTTCAAAACAGAAAATGCTGGACAGATTCTTATACAAAGATACTTACAGTGAACAAATTATAAGTAAATGATGGTTCAACAGATAACTGACTAAATTCATTATAAGATTCACAGAGTTCCATGTAGTCATTAGAAGTCACTAAGGCTTAGTGACATGAAAAATACTAGTTGGCAACACATATAAAAAATTATAAACACACCAGCAATTCCAATAGTAAATTTTAGGTGACCATCATTTTTCTTATGTTTTTTTGCCACATTTTCTTACAATGAACATTTTATTAGTTGAAAAATTCCTCTGAAGATTCTTTAAAAAGCATGAATTAAAACCGATTTGATACAGGGGCGCCTGGGTGGCTCAGTCGTTGGGCGTCTGCCTTCGGCTCAGGGCGTGATCTCGGCGTTACAGGATCGAGCCCCACATTAGGCTCTCCCGCTGGGACCCTGCGTCTTCCTCTCCTACTCCCCCTGCTTGTGTTCCCTCTCTCTCTGGCTATCTCCCTCTGTCAAATAAATAAATAAAATCTTTAAAAAAAAAAAAAAAGATTTAAAAAAAAACTGATTTGATACAAATACAAAATCCAAATATGCACACAAATGCTTTTTATATATGTCACTAAACAACAGGGCAAAGAAGATTACTTTTTCCAGTTTTATTGAGAAACAATTGGTATGTATCACTGTGTAAGCTAAAGGCATACAGCATGATGGTTTGAATTACATATATTGTGAAATGATTACCACAGCAGGTTCAACTAACATTCATCATCTCATATAGATAAAAGAAGAGTAAAGAAAAAAATTTTTTCTCCTTGTGATAAGAACTCTAAGGATTTACTCTTAAAAACTTTACTATATATTGTACAGCAGTGTTAGCTATAGTCATGTTGTACATTACATCCCTAGAACTTATTTATCTAATAACTGAAAGTTTGTACCTTTGACCGGCCTCCTCCAATCCCCCTTTCCCATCCTCTGCCTCTGATAACCGTAAGTCTGACCTCTTTTTCAATGAGTTTGGGTTTTCTCTTTTTTTTAGATGCCACATATAAGTGAAATGATACAGTATTTGTCTTTCTCTGTCTGACTTATCTCACTTAGCATAATGCCTTCAAGGTCCATCTGTGTCTTTGTAAATGGCAGGATTTCCTCGTTTTTTATGGCTGAATAAGGAAAAATCACTTTTAAAAGAGTATCACTTATCCTAATAAAATCTAATGTCAAGTTACCATGAAAAAAATTAAAACAGGCTAAGAACTATATATCTTACTACCTCCGAGCCATAAATGCATATTTAAAAATACCTCGGAAAGATAAAAACACCTCAAAATTATATATTCTACTACAAAATAAACTTAGTGCTTGAAGTTATCTAAATTAAATCATGTCTCCTAAAACATAAATAAACGCAATTCCTTATGATATATATTATCCTGAAATATAGGGGGTGTATATTTGGGAGGATACATATTCCCAACCAGTATTGGAAACAAAGTTACTTAAGTGGTGTGTGACTGTATTAAAGACAATGAACCAACAGAAGCCAACAAAGATGCAGTCTCTGCAGATGTACGCATGTGACATGAGGAAGTATCACCTTGTCTCATGTAAAACAACCATAAAAGGATATGAGAGTTGTAATGACTGGCAAGAGCACTAGTATTAATGAGTAATATTCAGAATTCACTACATCAAAGGCATATGGCTCCTGTTTGCAAACCTGCTGAATACCACTACTTTTGACCCTGAATCCCCAACCTCGGACAAACTGACCACACAGCACAGATCTGAGACTGTATCCTGGCTCTACTTCCTAGTGTGTCTTGGGCAAATAACAATCTCTCTGTTCCTTAACTTCCTCCCAGGAAAACTGTAAAATGGAGATAATATGTCGAATTTATTCTAAGTTTTAAAAGAATGTATGTTAAACATTCAACAGTGTATGGCATAAGAAGTGCTCAAAAAAGACTTATAAGACTGCATGTAGTATTAAAATGATGACACATTGGTCTAATAAGCATGTCACTGGTGATCTTTGCTAATAGCAGCCTTGTAGTCCCATGGTATACATCCTCTGGTATCTATTTCAAAATCTGTGCTTCTGTGTCTTTCTGTGATGCCACTTTGATGCTCCAAATGAAATAGAAAGTACATCTTTGTTACATACCTACTGAATTCTCTGTATTTTTATAGTCCCAACGCAAAAATGACCAACAAGTAAGATAAAAATTGGTAGAGAAAGACACCAAGTCCTTGATAATAGGCCACAAGAGGGCAATTTTCATGTTAGCCAAAGAACCACCAATCATTAAATGTAGAACAACACAATCTCTCAAATGATAAAGAAAAGAATGAATATCCTGGAAAGGTACTTGTTGCTATCTCATTTATTCAAGAGACATGTGACCTCTGAAATGAATCAAACAGAAAATGGGTAAATTACAGTATACAAATTATATTTAATATTATTAGTTAATATTCATTTTCTTAAAAATCTCTACACTAGAAAAGTCAAACTTATTTTGAACAAAATGGAATTAAATACTAAATTGTTAAAGCATTTTTAAAATAGGTTTCTATACAGTTTTAATTAGTTTCTTAGTCTTTTAGATGTCCCACATATAAACTAATATTTTAGGTTATAGTAAGAGGCTACACTGTTGCATGGTTCTTTGTTTAATGGAAACTAATGTGTTTGGAAAACTCATTTTAAGAAAGACATATATCTACACAATGCATGCAAAGAGATAAAAGGACATAGTAAATATCCCTTATATTTTTCACTATCAATCAATAAAATGGAATGATGATACAGTTTCAGTGCCACACACCTGAACAGCCACACACAAAGTAATCTTGCTTACCATGCCAAACGGCTGCATGTCCATCCCAAAGAGTTGCCACCGTCTTCCTTGCGCCATCCCATAAATTATGAGAGTAGGCTTCTTTTAATACATTCTTCCTCTTATAGATGTGTAAGAAAATAATAGTAAGATAGAGAAGAAAGATAGTAAAGTAAGGAAGTATTAAAAGTATTAGTGGTGTAAAAACCCACAAGAGATAGTTTGCAAAATTCAAATAGTCCTCCAACTGCTCCACACCAAACCATTCTTCGAGTATGTGAATCAGACAAGTCATATAGGGCATAGAATCCTGTCCTGCACCACAGGTTTGATTTTTGTCTAGCATTTTTCTTTAGGTGAAAATGACAAATTCAGTCTCTTTCTTCATTGTCATGGTAGGTCTTTAATTTGGCCACTAGAAGGAAAAATAATCCAATGTTATTCTTTTCACAGCTGAAAAGTTAAATGTTTTAGTCTACATAAACACTACACAGAATCATTTCTTAATACCAAAAATGAGTAGATTGTTAATGGTTAACTTTGTTGCAGACTTCAATGTGAAAATTATAAGGTTTCATTTGCATGCTCATGAAGCATGTCAGGTTTAGCTTTTGAAATAACTCACAAGCTATAATTGAAAGAGAAAAATAAACCTGATGAAGAATGAAGTTTCGGATTGATCTTAATAATCTGACTTACATCTTAAGTGGATCATACTGAATGTTTCTATCTTAAACTAGGTTATGTTGAGATAACTGTTCCTCACAAAAGAAAGCATCAATATTTAATTTAATAAAGGTAACCCAATTCTTTAGGAAATGGTGATATACATTTTTGGCTACTAGCTTTTACAAGCAGGTTTACAAAAAAATCCACTATTCTTTTAACACTATGCAATAATAAAAATTTATCACTGTCATTTTATCTTACA
This sequence comes from Ursus arctos, assembly GCF_023065955.2. Classification (NCBI taxonomy): domain Eukaryota; kingdom Metazoa; phylum Chordata; class Mammalia; order Carnivora; family Ursidae; genus Ursus; species Ursus arctos. The sequence goes on from NW_026623078.1 coordinate 15,331,555, forward strand.
GTCACTACAATTTCTCTGAAGTGATCAATGACTGAAACTATAGCCATACAATTATTTCATATCATTTATCTCTAAACCAGTCACTTAACTTACCAGAAATTAGGTAAATATCTTGTTCCAAGCTTCAGTGCATATGTTCTGGAAAACAGTATACAAATGGAAGAAAAATATGATTAAAAAAAGATAATTATTAATACCTAAAGTGTCCATAAAATTAATAGGAAGAAACATTCACAAATATGTGACAAATATTATACCCCCTCACTAGTGTATCACAGTTTAAAATTATACTGTTACCAATGCTTTAATGAGGACAGCTCTATACACCATTTGTTTCCATTACATAAAGCCCCACCTGAGACGTTTTTTAAAATTCAGAGCTATAACAACCTTTGCTTCTTTGGAGAAAAAGTATGAAGGTAAAATGTGTAACTGACCATGTCTATTTTCAGTAACTTTGCCAGATAATAAGCTATGTCAATATGATATTCAAGGATATAATTACATTAGCTCTTATGATCATGTTCTCCTACACAAGATTTCCTTCTTTCATTCATATCTTCCCTGGTTCTGATTCTATTCTTAGAGATATTTTGTCATTATTCCATGCTACATAATCTTTATGAAAACCATCTCAAACCCTTTATAGACAGGAAATGAGTAAATAAAGAAAGGAATAGAGGGAGAGGGAGAGGCAGATATACAAGAGCAGTTATATGTTGTCTTTATGCCAAGACTGTCTTGCTGACTGACTTATTAACAGAGCATACACTTTGACTTAGTCCTCCAGGGATGGAAGATTTAGTCTAATTTAATTTCCTTGTAACCAATAGCATTTACTTGTGAGAAATGTAGGACTGCTATGGTAACAGAAGGTAAACACAACACACATTAAGCCCACAGTCTGGGCTTTGTTTATTTTTTTTACTGAAGTATAGTTGACACATAATGCCAAGTTCATTACAGGTGTACAACATAGTAATTTGACAATTCTATATGTTATGCTGTGCTCACCACAAGTGTAGCTGCCATCTGTCACCACACAATGATGTGGGCTTTATATCATATTCTCATCAATCCATCTAAAGACTTGAACCCCTATAATGTATCAGGGTTTGAATATTTACAAGGCAACATAAACATAGCGAAACTTACTATTTTTAAAATGAGAGCTTCCCCCACTGGGATGGCTGGAATCACAAAAATGGAAAAAAGTGATGTGGAAAAATTAGAACCTTCACACATTGCTGGTGGGAATGTAAAATGTGCAACCACTGTGGAAATACGTTAAACACAGAGTTACCTTATGACCCAACAATTTTACTCCTAGGTATATATCCCAGAAAACTGAAAACATGCATTCACACAAAAATTTGTGTACGAATGTTGATAGTGAAACTACTCCTAAGGGCCAAAAAGTGAAAACAACACAAATATTCATCAACTGATGAATGGATAAACAAAATGTGCTCCACCCCTACAACAGAATATTATTCAGCCATAAGAAGGAAAGAGGTAATGGTTCATGCTACAATAGGCATGAACCTTGAAAACATACTAGATAAAAAAAGCCAGACACTAAAGGCCACATTCTGTATGATTCCATTTATATGAAATACCCAGAATAGGCTAAATCAATAGAGACAGAAAGGTAAGTGGCTGCCAGGGACTGGGGGAGGGGACAAGACAAGCGGCTGCTAATGGAAACAGAGGTGTCTTCTGGGAATAAAGAAAAGGTTCCAGAATTACATAGTAGTGATGGTTGTACAACCTTGGGAATACCCTAAAAACCATGAAGTTGTACATTTTAAAATGGTCAATGTTATGGTGAATTACACCTCAACAGAAAAAGAGATTTTAAATATTGTTAATAAATTAAAATTTACGACAGCCTCTCAAATATGTTAACAGGAGCTTTTCCTAGGCCTAAAAAAACCAATCATTTTGATGATCTGACCCTACTGCTTATACAATTGCCCTAATAATCTAGTCTCATTTCTGATTTTAATATGATCATAACACCTTGCGATTTTAAAACCTTTAGTACTTTCCCCCCACTCAAATCGGTAATAGAACTATACTGCTTATCCTCAATTACACTCTGATTTATCAAACAAACACAATACAAACACAGTACAGCAAAGAGGGACAGTGCATAGGGAGGCATCCGGTCAGTGGGGTTACATGGGTATCTTCATAAGTAGTTCCTGAACAGTGGCCCACTGCTGCATGCAAGAACCTCCTCCAAAATGGGCATCCTCAATTTTGATTTAAAACTTTCCAGAACAGAAAACTCAAAATGTGTCCGACTCCACCTTCAAAACCATCCATTGAACTACTAAAAAGATCTTCCACATACTCACCTCACTGTAACTTTTCCCTACCGGACCTAGTTCTATACCACAGAACCTCTTCCATTAGACAAACTTAAGTTTCAACAAAGGGATGATAAGCTGCAAAATCCCATTTTTCTGGTCAGAACCCTTAATTCTTTCAACCACTCCTCAGACCCTAGTTTCATAACCTTTCACCACTCAGGTCACTCCCCGTGACTGACTCTATTTGTTTGATGTTGAGAAGAGCATGTACAGTAACTCACCTGTACCTCAGCTCGCTAAGATCTGTAAAACTGGGATATAATAGTATATACACTACATTAGATGATAGGTACTATGGAGAAAAATACACAGCAGGGTAAGAGGAAAATGGAGGTCTATAGCAGGCAAGAGGGTAGGAGGGGGGTTGCTATGGTATATGCAGTAGCCTGGGAAGGACTCTTTGAAAGGTACACTTGAGCAGAGACCTGAGGAAGTGAGGAACAAACTATGTGGGTATTTGGAGGAGAACTCCTGGCTAAAACAAAAGTAAATACAAAGGGTGTGTGCTTGGTGAGGTCTGAGGAGCAGCAAGGAAGCAGGCTAAGGAAGAGCGATAGGGAGAGCTGTCAGAAATGGGCAGAGGGGTAGCACTGCAGAATTTTGTAGGCCTGTTTTTATCTTAAGTGAGATGAAGAAGGCACCAGAAGAGTGAAACTGCCTAACTTGGGTTTTAAATGACTGCAGTGTTGAGAATACACTGCACAGGGAACAAATCGGAAGTTCAGGCAATAATTGAAAATGAGTGATGAAAGTGGCTTGGACAAGGGTGACAGAGTGAAGATCTGTAAGAGATGATCAATTTCTGGATATACTCTGAAGATAGAGCCAAAAAGAATTGTTGATGAATGGATGTAGAACGCGTGAGAGAAAGAAGTCTGGGTTGACTACACGGTTTTTTGGCAAGGTGGGTCTGTATTCCAGGAGACTCTGCCACTTACTGTGACCTAGGCAAGTTACTTATCAAGTCTGCCTCAGTCTCTCCATCTGTAAAGTGGGGATAATAACAGTACCCATCTACTAAGACTGTTGTGAAGAATATATGTTTTTAAAAAAAAGCTTGGAAGAGTACCCACCACTATATAAGCACTAAGTAAGTATTGCTAGCATTGTCATCATTATTAGCTTGCTTGTGAAAAGATGAGAGTTACAGGAAGAACAGGTTTGGGAGTGGGATAGAGATCAGGAATTCAGTTCTGAACATGTTAAGATTCTAGTAGACATCCCAATGAAGACCTTAAATATAGGCAGCTGGTCATAGAGACTAGCAGGAATATCAGGTTTGGAGAAATATATCTGGGAATTGGCAACATATAGATTGTATGAAAACCATGAAACTAAAAAAGATCCTTTCAGAGAAGAAATATAAAATAAAAAAAGAGTCCCCAGGACTGAGCCTTGGGGCACTCAACATTGTAGAAATTGGGAAAACTATGAGGAACCAGCATTTCCCTTCCAGGAGTGGCACCCTGTATGTCAAAGTAACAAAGTGTTCAAGAAGAAAGGAGTATTCAGCTGTTTAAAATGATGCAGAGAGGTCTAAGAAATGATCACGGATCACTGGGTTTTACAACACAGAGACAATGACAAACCCTGATAATTACGAACTATTTTGATACAGTGGGGATGAAAGTCAGGTAGAGTAAATTCATGAAAAAGTGAGAGGAAATGAATTGGAAACAGCAAATATGGACACTCTTCAGAGGAATGCTGATGCAAAAAGGAAAAGAGAAATGGGTGAGTATCTAAGGAGGAATGTAGGCCAAGTCTGTTATTGTTTTAAGATGAAAGAAAACATAGCAGTCTTTAATACCAATGGTACTGCGTCAGTGGGAGGTAAGAAACACATAATGCAGAAGAGGAATAATTGTTGGGACCAGTCCTTGACTAGGCCAGAGGGGACAGAATACAATGTATAAGAAAGGGCACGGCTCAGACAAGAATCATTGGGTTATTAATTCATTTACTCAACATGCTTACTAAACAAATAATTTGTGCTTGACACTATTCTAAACACCTAGGGACACATCGGTAAACAAAATCATATGAGAAAACATATGTGAAGCACTTAGAATAATAATGTCTGGCACATAGTAGGCACCTAACAAATTACAAGCTACATAAAGATAGACCTTACCTGTGTTCATTCAAATCTTTGACAAAAGATGTGGACCAAGACAGTGCCCTAGAACTTGCCACTAAAAAACTATCGGAAGAGTCTGAATAACAAGATTTTGAGTTGCAAAATACTTTTGATAATATGAGAGCATGGCTTTAGAATTTAATGAATGCAATCTCTTAATTTTGCAGAAACCAGTTAAAAAGAGAAAGCCAAGTTGATTTGCCCAAAGTTACTAAATTCAGTGAAGAACCAAGGGCCAAAATTAAAACCCAGTTCTCCTACTTCCTACTCTGGTTTTCATTACACTTTCTTTACTATCTCCCTCCCTCTCTCTCTCTCTCTCTCACAGAAAGGCTGAAAATATTAAGATTGCAATCTCTCTCTTCCCTCTACTTCTGCCCAGCCCTTCTCCCCCTCCAATTTACCATAGGCTATATTTGACTCCTTACCAATTTATTTTAATCCAATTAAAAACTATAATTGTTAAAAGATGTTTTGGAGGAGATACAATATTTTAATTCCCAAAACTCCAGGTCACTTCTTATCAAAAAAAAAAAAAAAAAATCTACAATTAAACACAGTCCTGTGCATCATATATAAAGAAAATATCACCATGTTGATATTGATCATGAGGAACATTTACTGTAATTGACTTTAAACATTTTAAAATAAAGGTATTTCAAAAACTAATAAAGCAGAACAGAGGATTTTTTGTTTTCTAGAAAACCTTAAGGAAATAAATCTATTTTTAAACACCCATCATTAGGACTTTTAGTGCCATGGATGGCAGCAGATCCATTTTTACTTTTAGTATATAAGCCATACTGAAGATACATTGAAAATACCAATTAAATTAAATGCTCACGGAAATAAAATTAATTATCCCTTTTCCTCCCTGCATTTTTAGTAATTGTTTAACAGGGGGGTTAGGACTCAGTTTTAGTGAATAAGCATTCTACTTCAAACCAAATGTAGCTTTATCTAATAGAAATTAAATAAATATATCTGGCAAACCTAATCATTTTATCTTTAAAACAATACCTTTTAGATTTCAAGCTTTACACTTTAGGTTCTATTATGAGCTACTTTTTAAGTTTTTTTAAAACCCCAGAATGTCCTTCGACTTCTAGCTAAAATCTTCCACTCTGATGATTACTTTCTACCTTTTTTTCTTAACCTATCCTCATCATCCAAATGTGGCACATCTATACTGGGGTAGCTGCAACTGTGCAACACTCTTACCTTGAGTCACTAAAATGAGCATATCTCGGACATCAAAGTAAGACAGCAGTAAGGATGTGGAAATAAACATTTCATTTGAAAATTAGTCTTCTATTTCCATCCAATAGTAAACGCGACCGAAATATTAGGGACTGTCTAAAATATCCGGATTTCACCTCAGTTGTTGTACCTTCTAAAGAAATAACAATGCCATTTGGGCATTAATAGCACAACCAAGTACTGAAATGCTCCAACCGCCTTCAAGTTGGAACTTGCTTTTTTGAGGAAGCTGCCTGGACAGTCTCAACGACTACCACACACCAAATACGAACTGCCTTTCTCAAATCTAGCCGTGGTGTTCCAGTTTCCGGGATCCCGGTTAACTGCAGACGTATTTTTCTCACGCATCAGCAGCTTGAGGACAGAGACCTGCTCTACAGGCTGCCAACCCCAGGGACCAACGCAGTGTCTGCCGCGTACAAAGTAGGTACCCACTAAAACTATTAAGAGCATAAAAGAGATCTGATATACACAGTTTCATTTAGTCCTTCCAGCAGCCCTAGGAAGCAGGGACTATTCGTCATTCCTATTTTACAGAGGATCACGAGGTGCCTCAGAAGGGTTAAGTCGCTTGCCCGGATCACACAGGTAGCAATGGATCATCAAACCCGGATTCCAAGCCTGACTTGTCTGGAAGCCTTCTTAGCCACTTATCCTGCGGCCGCCCGAGTACTTGAGGCTCGATTCGGATCCTGGAAAGAGAGGTCACCGGGCAAGCCCAGAGGCCTCTGCCGAGGTTCTGACACCTCGCCCCGCCGCCCAAGTTGAGACGAAACGAGGTTTCTGAGCGCGAGGGGGGATGAGCGGCGGAGTGAATGGACTCGTTGTGACCCAGGCAGGATCACCCATCCCAGCCACGCCGGTGCGCGAGCTTACACCGAGTGCGGCGGGAAGCCCAGCCCGCCCGCCCGCGCCGTGGACTCCCGGGCTGCCCCACGGAGACTAGACATGCGGCCTTGGCCGCTCTGAGCCCCGCGCGACTGACGCGGAGCGGTGCGCCCGGAGGGGAGGAGCTCGAGGAGGCCAAGATGAGAACCGACGCACCTCGGGCGGGAGGGGCAGAAGCGGCTCGCCCTCACCCTCGAGCAGCGGCGGGAGCTCTTCGTTGGCTCAGCGACTGAGGGAAGAGGAGAAATTTCAGCCACCGATTTCACCCCCGAGCAACCTGGGAAGAAAAAGACAAACGGCGGCTGCAGGCCGGACGGCTTTGAGTGTGACACCTGCCATCGCCCCGCCCCTTCCCGTGGGCGCCCGGAGCCACTTCCGGCGGGGGCTCCTCAGCCCGCTACAGGCTCGAGCGGCCCCGGGCCCGTTCCTAACCCTTGATGTCCCCTCGCGGCGCGCCGGGGAGACATTCTTTGGGTCTCCAGGAACCGAGCAGAGGCCGGGAAGCCCTGTTCGGTGCCGTTTCCCGCAGAGCTTCCTGCACTGAGGTAGTAAAATGTGTTGCGAGAAGTGGAGCCGCGTGGCCGAAATGTTTCTCTTCATTGAAGACCTAGAAGAGGATTATAAGATCCTTTGCCTCTGCTCCAGGGCATTTGTGGAGTAAGTAAAAACGTGTGCTTCATCTCTAGCACAGTTATTTCCCAGAATTGTAGGCCTCGCAAACTACTTGACATTGGGATCCACGGCCGGAGTGTAAGACTCTTGGGCAGGGTGATGTTTCAGAAAAAAAAAGTCGGGCTTCACGGAGAGGTCGCCGATTGCCATTAAGTAAAAGAGCAAATGTACTTTGTAGGCTGTTGTGAAAAAATGTGGTAGCTGATTTATTTCGTTTTAATGAGGGGACATTTAAAAATCGGG